>NC_065445.1:249257039-249881847 GCF_917563875.1 Diabrotica virgifera virgifera | reverse complement strand
AATAGTGATTCCAAAAATGTATAACACTTTAATCCTTTTTGAGAGCGCAGGTGCAAAATTTCGATCGAATTATTTTTAAACGCATTAATTTTTTTTTGGAACCCTGAGAAAACTGATAAGTATTTTTGAAAAGTTTAGCCGCAGAATAAAAGATTACATTTTTACCAAGGGTTGAAAGTCCCTTAGAATAAACAAAAAGTTTCTTTTGATTGGTAGGTATATTTGAAATTAAAAATCATACTAAATTTCCTCTTTTTCACTCCTGTGACATTAAATATTCATTATAGTTCTCAGGAACTTCAGACCCTCGATAATACTGTAATATTTTATTCTGCGTTTAAATTTCTCAAAAATATCTACTAATTAGTTTTCTCAGGATTCGAATAAAATGAATACGATAATAGACATACGAAAACTTCCTTTCAGTATGGACTAGACTTGGAAACGAAATAAAATTATTCTGCACTTCGGGAGAGGTAAGAGCATTGTGTAACAAATAATTCTTTTTTAAACAATGGTAAAATAGAGAAGCTCGGGGTATCACGATAAGAAAAAACCGTTACATTGCAATTGGTCAAGCAAAACATTTATTGTTTCAACAACTACGTTTATTGTTACCATGAACGCATTGATTGTGGTAATTAAACACAGTAGTAAATTGATTAATGCATTCGTTGTCACATCAATCAGTTTACATCTATGGAATAATCAAAAAATATTACTCTATATTAACAACAGTTGTACATTGTTTTTATGAAATATGTACGTTGTCACGATAAACCAAGCTGAGTTGCTCAAGAAAGTAAGTTGCTGCCAGAATTAACATTATTTATTAAATATACGAAACTAACTTATTGGCTGAATAAATTGAATGTTATTGATTAATGTACTCTAGGTATTTTCACAATTATTATTCAATCATTGTGACAATAACCAAATACATTGTGCAGTAAGATGAATCGTCATGACGTAACTTTTTGCATTCGATTTGCGTGTCAGGAAATTTTGTGAACTAAATTGGTCTCCGGCAGATGAAAATTGAGTTGAATTTTGATAATCGGGGGTTTTGGGGGTCGCTGAACACGAATTTCATGTCGGCGATATTATCCAAGGTACTTGCTGCCCAGGGTGGAACTAGTCGCCTGGAGTTTTATGTTATAATCATTCAAAATCAGTCAATAACCATTACTCGGGGGTTTTGGGGTGGTTGAGCATGAATTCCATGACGGCGATGGTCTCATCGATACCTCTAAGTTACTTGGTGCCCAGAGTAGAACTCTTTGGAACCAGTTACCTCGGAGACCATCGCCGTCATGAAATTCGTGCTCAGCGAACCCAACCCCGCCCCCCCCGTAATGGTTATTTACTGATTTTGAATTATTATAACTTCAGGAGACTAGTTTCACCCTGGACACCAGATATCTTGGAGATTATCGCCGTCATGAAGTGAGTACTTCAGCTCATTTCCGTCAATATTTCTCGAGTTCTAAATTTTTCATTTTGAATCTCTTCAAGTGCACGTTGAAAATACCTTTTTCTTTTTTAAATTTTCAATTTAGTTCAAATAAATTTAGTTCACAAAATTTCCTGACACTCTCTCGAATCGAATGCAAAAAGTTGCATGACGATTCATCTTACTGAACAATATTCCTAGGTTTTGGGCTTTTTTATGCTTCGTTGCCCTGCCTGTAAATATGTCAATTTTTGTTATTATTTTGAATTTTTCTTTGGAAAGTAACATTCCCGTGTGGTTACAGATACTAAAAGGATACGAGAACGCTACATTTTAGTATTTTTGATTTACAAAATAATCGGTTTTGCTTATCTTTTTCACCGATTTGGCAAATGTCTAATAAAAACCTACTCTAGTGGTTTGGCATTACTTCACAGCCATTTACACAGACATTAAATATATTTAACGGATTTATGATGTCAAAACCATTTCGATCTAAAAAGAAATCGATGATCTACTAAAGAGAACGGAATAGTATTTTATTTTACGCTATTAAGCAGCTTGTTGGATCCCGAAGAAATTGAAATCATCCATCATTTAATAGTACTTGTACAGAAATAAAACGAAAATTTTTAGTTTTTGCTAAAAATATGATACCTTTAATTAATAAAACGACAAGCAGTCGAGTGCGGAAAAGAAACTTTCTGTAAGAGTTAGGAACAATATTTTTTCTAAGAGTCTTTAAAAAATTACCAAATCTTAATTAATTAATTTAATTAATATGAAAATACATACACAAATTAATTCTTTGACAATGTTGTCAAAACCAAATTTTCAATATAATTAGTTAGCATAACGACGATCTTGGTTTCCATGACGATGATTCAAAACGACTGTTTGTCTACCGATTTGATTTTCGAATATTATGTCAAAATAATTTTATTTCATCGAATTGTTAGTAGTAACTGCACAAGAGCTCTAAAATTCTATATTAATTTTAGAGATCGAGTGCAATTTGTTGCGATTACATATTTCATGAATAAAACTGTTCAAAACCAAAATTTTATTGTAATTTATTTATGTAAGTACAAATTAGTACAATTACACACACAGTTGTTATAAACATTTGACGGTTGAAAGTCATCACTTTTATAATTTTTAAAACATTAATTGTCATTAATGTCACTGAATGTATTTTTTCATAGCAGCGAAGGGTATCTGACGTAATATACTTGACGACGGGAAATTATCAAAAATTATAGGGTATACGCTGTCAGCTCGTACGTAAAGGGGATATTTAAAAATTCGCGAGCGCCAGTAGTGACAAGTCTGTAAACGTTTACTGGAAATTTGACATAAATGTCAAAGTGATTAATTTAAAATTAAAAATAAAAACATTAATTATAAAAAATATTAGTTGGTCAAAGCTGTGGTATATATTTTTACCTTAAATATACTTACGTTTTAAATACTGAATTTAAGTTATTTTAATGTTCCGTAATATGTAATTATAAATTAATCTATTAATCTTAGCGCCATCTACACGATAATTGTGAAAGTATCCGAAGTAAGAAATTAATATTTCATCAATAGAACGTCAAAATGATCAGCAAATCTTAAAAAAATCGATTACAATTTAATTACTTTTTTGCATTGTAAATATTAAGCGATAACAATTAAATAATAAATTTAAAAATTAGCGGTAAAAGTTGCATTACTAATCCGCTAGGAGCGACACCAGCGAAGCTCAGAGCGTATAATATCACAAGAGAGTGAGAATAAATTGAAAATAATGCGACAGTTTTTCGAAAATTTATTGTTTGGCAATAGACACGAGAGCCCGCAAAGCTCGAGTGGCTATTGCCCAATGACAACAAATTTGAGTAAAAATGAAGCATTATTTTCTTATTTATTCTTATTGTCGTATGACATTCCTAAGATTATTTTTTAATACGTATATTATGGATATTTTCTTAAATGTGACAGTTTTTAAAACTAGGAAACTGCTTGATATTAAACAGAAACAATCTACTTAAAAAAATTCTATCGGTAATTTTCTACACTAGATAATTTCCAGTATAATTTTAATCTGATTGGACAGAATTAAACACGTGATCAAAAATATCTTAATAACTATACGATTGGAAGTTAAAATCATTAAAAAATTATCAGTAGTAATTGCACAAGAGCTCTGAAATTATTGACTTTTTCCCGAGTGACACTTTGACAGTTTTAATTTCACAAGCCGAAGGCGAGTGAAATTATGTCAAAGTGTCACGAGACCAAAAATTCTATATTAATTTCAGAGGTTGAGTGCAATTTGTTGCGATTATTTAATGAATAAAACTGTTCAAAACCAAAATTTTATTGTAATTTATTTATGTAAGTACCATTAAACACACAGTTTTTATAAATATTTGACGATTGAAAGCCATCACTTTTATAGTTTTTAAAACAATAATTGTCATTAATGTCACTGAATGTATTTTTTCGTAGCAACGAAGGGCATCTGACGTAATATACTTGACGACGGGAGATTATCAAAAATTATCGATTTAATTCAGATTTCTGTAGCTTTCTATTGGTCAGAATCTCCTATGAATGAAATAATCAGTTTAATTTTTATTTCTGTAGCTTTCTATTTGTCAGAATCTCCTAAGAATGAAATAATCGCGTTAATTTCTTTAAAACAGGAACACAATAAGATACATTTGAAATAAAATAGTAAATAATATCTAAATATTAGTTTATTGCATGTATTATAAGACCATATTAAAATATCTAAACGCGTGCGGAAAAGTAAAACACGTGCGGAAAAGTAAAACACGTGCGGAAAATTAACACGCATGCGAAAAAGTAAAACTTTCTAAACTAAAACGCGTGCGCGAAAGTAGACATTTTTGCACACTCGTAGAAAAAATTATTGTACCTATGTTTTATTTAGGAAAGGCATGGGGGCACGAGAAGCAATATTCTGTCTTCAAACTTTGGGCACAAGGGTGCAAAGATCAACAATCAGACCTTGTCGTCTGTTTTATAGATTTTGAAAAGCCGTTTGACTGGGTGCGTCATAGGCCCTTGATGAGGATTGAACGATATTGGAATCGACAAAAGAGATTCTCAAACTATAGAAGCTACTACTTATTGGAATCAGACAGCAGTCATAAAGACCAATGGTAACATGTCAAGGCCAATGAAATACAACGAGGTGTTAGACAGGGTTGTGTGCTGTCACCGATACTGTTTAAAGTCTAGTCTGATGTAATAATTGCGAACGTTGTATTACACTTTTCAGAAGATATCAGAGTCGGACTTATTCGGACCATAGTCTTCAGATACTGTGAATAGGGTTACTGAGAGACACGGAATGGGGATTAAATATAAATATAGAAAAAACAGAATATCTAGTCGTGAATTCTGACGCCCACTTTGAAATCCTAATAAAAGAGAACACATCAATTAAACAGGTTGAAGAATTCAAATATCTGGGAGCTATAATAAGCAGAGAAGGTCTAGGAAACAAAGAAATCCAAAGGCGAGTTGAACAAATTAGGAAGGTAATAGTTTGCTTGATTTCCGTGTGGTGTGATAAAAATATATCGCGAACTACAAAGTTAATAGTGGAGTCAATGAAGGTTTTCACCTCCGATTTCGTTGAACCTCCATCGATTTTCATGAAAATTGGTAAGTATGTAGAGGATACCTCAAGAATCAAAGGTGATATGGTGCCAACTTGCGCTTTTACCCTGGGGGGGGGGGGGATGCCACCCCTTCTCGGGGGTGGAAATTATTTTATTAAAAATAATACCACTAATCGATAGAGGGACAAATTATAAGTAAAATTTGTTATATAAAGTTATTCCAATAAATCAATAGCTTTTGAGTTATTAAAGATTAAAAGTTTTGATTTTTCCTGAAAAAAATCCATGTTTTAAAGCAGTTTTTCATAAATAACTTAAAAACCATAAGTTTCTTTAAAAAAGTTGTTATTACCAAAATCGAAGATAATATAAAAATAAATAAGCTCCTTACTCGAAAAATCTTTTATTACATATACAAAGTGGGTTATATGCAATTGAATGTATATTTTTTTTCCGCGAGTACTCAAATCTTAGTATTCAAGCTTAGATAACAGGAAAACGATGCACTTTGTTATATATAGACACTAAACATTTTAATAAAGATCTTAAAGGTAACTATCAAAAAGCTATATAAGAAGTCGATAGTATCAAAATTAAGCAAGTTATGATGGAAATAATAGGACCCTTTCAGATTTTTTAGGGAAGAATGAAAAATGAAACATACGTCATTTCCACAAAAATTAAAATTTATATTAACCCATTTAAAATTCTATTTATTTTAACATGAGTAATAACTTCAACAATTTTGACCGGTTTAGAATGCATATTTTTGAAAAAAAAATACGATTAAAAAAATTAGAATTTTTCAAATTTTCGTGAATTTAATTTTCTTTTGATAATAACTCCAAAACTACTCGATATACTTAAAAAATGGTAGAGAACAAAATTTTAGCTTTAACGTTATTTAAGCTTTATCTTTTTTAATATTTTTTTACGACAAAAAATAACCGAGATAGAAACATTTAAAACCTAAATTTTACTGCGAGAACCATGTAACGGGGCCATTTCACCTTGTATTTAAAAAAAAAATAAAGGATTTAGAAAATTATGTTTAATACAGTGTTATAGACCGTTTACTTAGCTCTGTAATGGTTTTTGGATAAATCTCATATTTCAAAAATTAACTGAGTTATTTTAAAAAAACCAATAACATTTTTTTTGAAAAAATTTTATAGCGGAGATTTTGTATGTATACAGGTTGTGGGAAGTCCAATTAGTCGTTTGTTGTAGGAGATACGAAAAAAGTTTATTTAGGTGAGATTGGGGCATAGATAATATCAGAATTTAAATACATTTCCAAATATACAGGGCCACCCATATTGACAGGGTGAAACAAAATTATCTTTTGTTTAATGGAACACCCTGTATATTTTTACATTTTTGGATTCTCCTCTATGTTTTATTTCTTAAAATATCAGGTTTTGTGATGTTATACGAAGTAGTTTAAAAGATAATTACGTTTTTTTTTCAAATTTCATAGAAATATTCACCCCCTGTATAATTGTAGTGATTTGACATCAGAAAATCAATTTATGTTCAAGTGATTTTTAATATAGTCTATTATTGTTAAAAATTATTAATCTAGCAAAACGTTTAATCTTAGCTAATGCAGGGTTGGTCGAAACTGAATGAATGTTTTCTCAAAGTTTGAGAGTATGAGTTTTCTCAAACGGAGCAGCCTGTAATACCTGTAATGATCATTATAATGAAATGCTATTGTATGGCACTTTATTATTTCCCACCCTGCCAGTGAGAACTGAATTTATTTTTGAAATCCCTAACTTTATATCTTTAATTATTTTAAATATTGTAAACGATTAAAAAACAATCAAATTAAATTGAAATGAATAATCAGTGTATATCTTCCACATTTACTTCATATTTAACGTAGCCTGTACCATAACATTGCACAGATTATTATCCCTGTATAGCAACGATATACCATGAATGTGAATTCATACTTGAGAAATGTCCTATATCCAGTCTCACAAAAAAAAAGGATTCTTCAAACATAATATATATGCAGACAAAATCAGCCAAAGTGATTTGCGATATCTAATTAAAGGCCGTACCAAGTTGGTTTTGTTGAATATAGCATGAAAGCACGACGATACTTTAGTGATAAGCGTATTTTTCGTAGTAGCTATAGTATGTTGTTTTATATTATGTATTACCCATATTAAATTAGTTTTAGTATATTTCGTTTATCTAAGAAAATGTAAAACAAACAAAAATTCTGTTTTTCTTGTAGTTGTTTTTTAGTATAGATATTGTTTTATATTGTAGTAAATTGAATTTAGTGTTAGTATGTTCCGTTTGTTTGTAGAATTATATTTAATCAGATTTGCTTTAATTACTAAAATAAATAAATTTTCAATAATATTTTATGTATTTGTGGAAAAGGAAACCTAGCATTAGCGGCCACATTTCTATAACGGCCAATTGTTTTCTATTTTTAGTGGCCGTTATTGGCAGGTTTTACTGTACCAATAATATCTTATTAAATTATGAAATATTATTTAAATCAAAAATTTATAAATTTGATAAAAGAAAGTTTGCTTAGAATTTACTCCTCTATCTAATTATGGGGTTATTTTTAATAAAATAGTGTTCACCCATGAGAAGGGGTAACATCCACCCCCAGGATAAAAGCGCAAGTTGGTACCACATCATTTCTGTTTCTTGAGGTATCCTCTAACCTTACCAATTTTCATGAAAATTGATGGAGGTTCAACGAAATCAGGGGTGAAAACCTTCAGTGACTGCTTTTTTGGAAATATAAAAGAATAATTTTTTTCGTGATTGTCGATTTGCCAATTTTCTGATTTTTGGTTGATATAAGCTTTGAAAAATTAATAAAAATTATAAATCATGCACATAAATGTAAAAAAATATTTATTTTACTTAATTAAACGAGATTGCTTGAGCCAGAATGCTGAAATCTGCATTTTTATCATTAAAAATAAAGGTGGATTTCACCCCTAAAATGCAGAAAGCGCAACTTGGTGCCATATCACTTTTGTTTTTTGAGGTATCCTCTAACTAATCAACAATTTTCATGAAAATCGATGAAGGTTCAAAGAAATCGTGGGTGAAAACATTCAGTGACTACACTTTCAGAAATATAGAAGAATAAGGTTTTCGTGATTTTCGACTTGTTAATTTTCGGATTTTTGGTTACTATAAGGTTTGAAAAATTAAAAAAAAAATGTAATTCAAGCACATAATTATAAAACAAATATTTATTTTTCTTAATAAAAGATTACTTGCGCCATAATGCGGAAATCTGCATTTTTTACAATTTAAAAAGTAGGGGTATATTGCACCCCTAAAATGCAAAAGCGCATGTTGATGCTATATAGCTTTTATTGCTTGAGGTATCCTCTAACCACTTACCGATTTTCATGAAAATCGATGAAGGTTCAACGAAATAGGAAGTGAAAACTTACAGTGACTGCACTTTCAGAAATCTAAAAAAATTTTTTAAAAAAGGGGTGTATTTCACCCCTAAAATGCAAAAAGCGCAAGTTGGCACTATGTCACTTTTGTTCCTTGAGGTATCCTTTAACCACTCACCAATTTTTATGAAAATCGATGGAGCTTCAACGAAATCTGAGGTAATAACTCATATCAACCTTCATTGACTCCACTATAAGAATAGGAAAGTCATTTGTGGAATCGGTCCTAATGTATGGAAGCGAAGTCTGGACATTAACAGCAGAGTCCAGAAGATACCTAGGTCAATGCTGTGGAAATGGCCTACATACGTAGAAGTGGTGGAATCTCCCGATTGGACAGAGTGCGTAACGAAGAAATAAGAATAAGGATGCAGGCACATGATACAGCAGTGGACAGGCTCGAGAGACGACCAACGATGGCCAAAGAAACTACTGAAATGGAAACCCGCAGGTAGGAAGAAAAGGGGAAGAATAAGACTATTCTGGAACGACACGATAAGGAAAGCCATGGAACACCGAAATTTGGAAGAGGAAGATGCCCAGGATAGAAATAGAATGCGGTTAGGTATGGGGATGTGGTGTTAGCCCATCTGACACCCCGTGTATATAGGGTGAGGCAGATAACTGGCCTATTAGAAATATCTCGAGAACTAAAGGCAACAGAATCATGCAAATTGGAATAAAGGGGTCTTGAGGGATGATCTATTAAATGAAAATATTTTCATCTCTTTGCAACTTCCGGCTATACCGGAGGTTGCTTATAACTTCGTTTTTTTAAATGGGACACCCTGTATATTTTTACATTTTTGGATTCTCTTTGATGTCTTCTTTCTTAAAATATCAGGTTTTGCAATATTATACAGGGTATTTTAAAAGATAAATACGTTTTTTTATTAATTTCGTAGCAAAATGAACACCCTGTAGAATTGTAGTAGTTTGACATCTAAAACTCTACTTACGTTCAAATGATTTTTAATATACTCTACTATTGTTAAGAATTATTAGTATAGCTAAATTTTTAATTTTAGTATACAGGGTTGGTCGAAACTCGGAATGAGTATTTTCTGAGTGTTCTTAAATAGAACACCCTGTATTTTTGTATTGTAGTGACATGATATTTTATAGTACTCTTTTATTTCCCTAAGCATTCTCTATACCTAACTGCTTTAATTTGTGAGTTATTGGTGATTCAAGCTAAACATTAATTGAAAATACATATTTTGTATTAATTTTTCATAAATAAATACATATTAATCCAGACTGGTCCTTTAAATTACCAATAATGGTTTAGCTATCAAAATACCTACGTAGTTAAGATTGTTGGTGCGATTAACAATTAAGCACAAATTAAAGCAGTTAGATATAGGGAATGCTTAAGAAATAAAAAAGTACCATAAAATATCATTTCATTGCAATACTAAAATACAGGGTGTTCCATTTAAGAAAACTCACAAAATACTCATTCCGAGTTTCGACCAACCCTGTATACTAAAATTAAAAATTTAGCTATACTAATTATTCTTAACAATAGTAGAGTATATTAAAAATCATTTGAACGTAAGTAGAGTTTTAGATGTCAAACTTCTACAATTCTACAGGGTGTTCATTTTGCTACGAAATTAATAAAAAAACGTAATTATCTTTTAAAATACCCTGTATAATATAACAAAACCTGATATTTTAAGAAAGAAGACATCAAAGAGAATCCAAAAATGTAAAAATATATAGGGTGTCCCATTTAAAAAAACGAAGTTATAAGCAACTTCCAGTATAACCGGAAGTTGCAAAGAGATATATATGCAAAATATTTTCATTTAATAGATCATCCTTCAAAACCCCTTTATTCTAATTTTCATGATTCTGTTGCCTTTAGTTCTCGAGATATTTTTAATAGGCCCTTTACTTGCCTCACCCTGTATATGTACGTATAAATATTTTTTTAATAGATGCTCCTTAGTAACCAAATATACTCTAAGGCAAAAACCTTCGATTAGTAGATATTGTCGGTTCTGACATATATAATTGAAACATGGGCTTTTAACAATAACATAGTCCACAAATTTTAAGTGACTCAGAGAGCTATGGAAGGGAGAATGCTAAGCGTTAAGCTCAGTGATCCCAAATCCAATGAAGAAATAAGACGATCAAAAGTAACAGATGCAGTCCAAAATTTATCCATGGCAAAATGAACTGTGCAGGACACATAAGAAGAATGACAGACAACCGTTGGATGAAGCGAATTGTTTAATGGTGACCAAGAGTATAATATAACAGAAGTATAGGCAGACCTTAAACCAAATGGACTGGTAAATAAAACGAGTGGCTGGTCACATCTCGTATTCTAAGTTTTAGTAAACAAATGACGGAATCGTAGGTACACTTATAGGAAAATATTCATAAAAATCATCGGCATGCTCATTAATATACAGTAAACTTTGAATCTAGTTTAATTTATTAATTATCATGTCAAATGTGTTTTTTAAAAAACATCATCTGTTAATATACTACACGTAATAAAAAACGATTACATAATAATTTTAAATTCCAGTTTGGTATTCTATTTGCTTATAATATCAGGTTTAATTTTTGCTTGTTTGTTAAGTGCCTGAAAGTTCAAAATTTATTCTAGGTTTTTTAGTAAATATTTATAAGATTTCTAACTTCGAAGATATATTTTTATAAGCCATTTTTATGTATGTATTATAATAGAAATATAATAGAATACAAAAATTTTAAGAGAACTGATTAAACAAGAATACTCAGGATACGAAGAAGAAGAACAATGCGGGTTTAGAGCTGGAAGGTCCTGTACGGATAATGTATTTTCGTTAAAACAAATCATCGAAAAAAATTAGAACGGAATAGGCCAATAAACCTAGTTTTTATAGATTTGCAAAAAGCATATGACAATATACCGATACCGAAACTATGGGAAGTACTGCAAAACTCCAACATTAACTTTACTCTCATAAAAGCTGTCCAAAATTTATACAGTGACATGAAATCTGCAGTAAAATTAGGAAACAAAATAACAGAATTTTTTACAGTCCACAAAGGTCTACGACAAAGATGTTGCATATCACCGAGTCTGTCTAAGATTTATGTCGCCAAAGCCCTTACAATATGGAAAAGAAAATGCAGTCGAATGGATATCCAAATCGACGACAACACCTGCCTGTACACCCTTCAGTTTGCAGACGATCAGATTATATGTGCAAACGATAAAGAGGATTTGAAATATATGTCTCGCAAATTGAAGGAAGAATACGAAAAATGGGGACTGCAGATGAATGTAAAAAAAACACAATATTTATGTCTAGGTGGGGATTCAACTGATATGATCATCATTCTTTGCCTTATCCCTATGCGGGGCCGGCTTCCCTAATTTCATTTCTCCACACAATTCTATCTTGGGTCATATCAATGTTAATCCCCTTTACCAACATGTCCTGCCTTATCGTCTCCCCCCAGGTCTTCTTTGGTCTTCCTCTCCTACTCCTTCCAGGAATCTGCACTTCAGCTATTCTTCGTATTGGGTGATTAAGGTCTCGACGTTGAACATGACCAAACCATCTTATTCTATGCTCTCTCATTTTGGTATCAATTGGTGCCACACCTAGACTTCTGCTAATATACTCATTTCTAATTTTATCCTTCTTTGTCACTCCACTCATCCATCTAAGCATTCTCATTTCCGCCACATGCATTCGTTGTTCCTCTTTCTTTCTTTTTCACTGATATGATATTGGAAAATAATCAGAAAATAACTAGCTGTGATGAATATACGTATTTGGGAATTAATTTCAACAAGGAAGGTACGGACGATGCAGAAATTAAGAGCAGAATAAATAAAGCAAGAACGATAATTAAATCATTGAACGAAGTTTTGTGGAGTACCGAGATAGGGAAACAAAGAAAAATGAAAATATACAACATCGTGATTAAGAGCACATTGGTATACGGATCCGAAACATGGAGAATAAAGGAACACCAAAAAAGAAAAATAGAAGCTACTGAGATGGACGCCCTAAGAAGAGCAAGTAGAACATCGAGATTGGACCGGGTTAGAAATGAGGAAGTAAAGCAAAAAATGAATTTACAGAAAACGGTCGTAGAATGCATTGAGAAGAAACAAATAACGTGGTACGGACATGTTCAAAGAATGGGGGAGTAGAGACTGCCAAAGAAAATTATGAAATGGATACCTACAGACAACAGGAAAAGAGGAAGGCCAATAACGACGTGGACACAAGGAGTAAGACGATCAATGAGTGTACGAGGATTGGAAGACGAAAACTGAAATGATAGAAGATATTGGCAACAAGGCATCGGACAACATCGGAGGACGTTTTGAACCTGAATTTATATATATTATAATAGAAACTCCCCTTTTTGCTCCCCTCTCTTTATGAACATCTGGGAAAGAATGGTTGTATTGTGCCGGATGTTCTTCATCTTGTCCAGTTTTGGTTTGTAAGTTATTCAATCTAATCACAAACTTATCTCAGTTGGAGTTAGTTATAGTTACGTAGTTAGCAACAAAGAATATTCAACAGGTTTTTTAAACAAAAAGTTGATCATATCGAGTTTCCTAAAGTTTTCTTCTTCAAAGATAGACAATCATTTAGAAGTGATCACCAACCTTGGTTAGAAGACGTCACAATTAAAAGAAGAAAACACATAAAGAAGAACAATCTACCACGACGCAATAGTAAAAATCAAAGGAGGAGATAGGGTTCATAATAGATTCATATCAGCAAAAGTAGATCTTAAAAAAGTGGATGTGTATCACTCTCAGTGTCAAAAATTGTTTTAGAACAAACTTGAGAAGAATGAAAGAAAAAATGCAAGACAAACAATAGTACCTAGGTACTACTCAACAAAGTACTATGAAATACAACCTTGAGCAAAGTATAATAACATACGATTATGTGATTTGTGATATATCATCATCATCAATGGTGCTACAGCCCTATGAAAGAGCCTCGACCTTCCCAACTCTATTACGCTAGTCAGTCCTATTCATTGCCAACCGTTGCCAGTTTGCTGCGCCTATTTTTATCCCATCCTCATCTACACCATCCTTCCATCTGAGTTTTGGCCTAAAAATTTTAGTTTTTTTAGGGGTAGATTTCACCCTTAAAAAACCAAAAGCGTACAACGGCTCAATATAAAAAATAAACTAAGGGGTGAAATGAGCCTAATCCCAAATTTTTTCCAAATCGATGCTGGACGAAAAAATTGCAAGGTTTTGCTGTTTTTTCAGTTTTATTTCCTCGACTACCTATTTCTCTGAACTAATCAGTACAATTAACATTAACTAATTTTATACAAATCACGACTGAAGAAGTTGTGAGTTAAATACATTTCGATAAAAAATATAAATTTTGAGGCGTCATAGAAATTCTTTCAGAATACTGAGCGATATGAAAATCAAAATTTAAAAATATCAAACAGCCATTTATCGAGTATGTCCCAAAAAATAATTTTCAACTTACAAGACTTTTGTTGGTTAATAAACTGCCGATGACCTCTGCTTCTTTCCAAAGATAATCCAAATCCAAATCCATTTTGACAGGTTCCAACGAATCCATTTCGTTTACTGCACCAACACAAAGAGTTTAAAAATTAAGGCTATCAACAAAATCCGAAAATATACCGTCGAGGCGCAAAGTACCTGAAAGATTGAACTTGATCTTGTGTTCGATAAACGATTTGGTCAAAATCTTAACTACAAACCAGTATCAACAATTTGATTGTTTTTATTTACATATAAATTAGTAATAGATTAAAATAATTTCAAGGGTTAAACATTAATACTTCCCGAAATGACAGATAAACAGAACAGGTTTACAAAAAAACATGAAAAAAATTTGAATTTATTATTAAAATTTTTTAGTACGATGAGTTGCTAAAAAGTTACATAACATTTTTGCTTGTAACTAACACTAATCAACCATCATCATCATCATCATGGCATCAAGGCTTTTCACTCTGGATTAGTGTTGCCAGATCCGATTTGTTTTTAATCGGTACATTAGCAAAAACAAATCGGGATTTATAGGCTATTGATTATATTCAAAATAAGGTAGCTAAATACTCTGGACTAATTAGCAAAATACAAGGAAACGTTATTTACCAGCAATTTTATTGCTGGAATCGAATCTTATGATTGTATGTATTAATAATATAGATATGCAAAGTCCTCAGATAGTGTGCTACTTTTTTTATAAACAAAATGGCGCCCGAAAATCGTGTTTTTTTCAATTTTTGCTCTATAACTCCAAAGATTTTAAATTTAGACCAAAAACACTCAAATAAAAATTCACCGCAATTAAATTCTGTATAGAGACTTGTTTTTTCCGATTTACTTCGACAAAAACTTTCCCCGGAAAAAGCGGGTTTTTCCAACAAAATCTTTAATTTTCAACTAAACTTTTAGATAAGTAGTTGTTAATCAATAATTAAATAACTTGGTAACGTAAAAGCTCTTTCCGTATTCGCGGTGTGCAAGTACTTGGAAAGGGAAACGAGAAACGACCGTGCGCGAGTCGCGGAGAAATATTGCAACCATCTTAAATAATTCATATTGTCAATTGAAATTGTCAAATTGACGTATATTTCATACCTTCTGTCATTGACTCAGAAAAATTATATATTGCTCCATAATATTGATATGATATGCAATTATTATATAAAGGTAAATTTAATTAATTGTATTTTGCTTGCAGTACTGCATTTTAATAACTGATTTTATTTACTACATACAATTGTTTACGTTTGCTAAACATAACCTGCATCTTATTTTTTCTTCTTATTATTTTTTTGGACTATGGTCTTGACAATTATCCAGCAACCAGGACTAATATAATTGGCCAATATAATTAAAAGTGCGAATTAAAGTACAGAGCGTAGAAATAGAGGTCGCTTTGCCGAACTTGCACGGTCCCAATACATTATAACTCCAGAAGTCTATGGAAATTGAATGAACAGTTTAGCAACAATTAAAATGTTAATTAAAAATTTACGGTCGCTATAATAACGACAATAATTATGATGCATAAGAATAACTAAGATTTTTTCATAAAAGACACTATACCTATCTAATGTAATCTACAGAATTGAAATTGGACTATTTAAGCGGCCTCAGGAATATTTTAAATTTATACACAATTTTTTGGTTTAAAAACAAATAGAATATCTCGGGAAATATTAAACTAAATAAAATTGTGAAAACGGTATTCGAAAGACAGCGGCAGGACGCTTCTTTAAAAGAAAAAACGTTTAATTATGACGAGTAGTTCCTGAGATACAACCGGTCAAAGTTGACCGGAATTTACCGCAAAGATATAAAAAATAGGATCATAATTTTCAAACTGTCACCTTTTTATTTTTGTCCTCTTTCTCCACACCAATTTTTATATCTTTAAAATCCTCATAACATATATTATTATAATAAAAACTATCGATAATACGTGTGAAAATTGCCAAAAATAGCAAAATTCCAATCAAAAATTAGGTCGGAGAAAATGTAACCCTCAAAGTTCAAAATCGGTATACGTTAACAAAATGCATTTTCTCGGCTTCCCATGGAGCAATTTCCTTCATTCTTGTTTTGTTCCCTTATAACTCGAGTAGAGCCATCGAACTAACGCATTACTAAATGTCAAACTTGCTTTTGTTTTGTTATAATAGATTAATTTATTTATAAGAACAGAAAATTACATATTTTTCCAGTTGTAGGCTTTTTTTTAGATAAACTTACTACAAGTGTATTACAATTATTTAAACAATTTTTATTTAAACAAATTAAAATATTGTGTTATAATAAATAAATTAATTTATTATAACAAAACAAAAGCAATTGGGACATTTAATAATGCGTTAGTTCGATGGCTCTACTCGAGTTACTTGGGAACAAAAAAAGAATGAAGGAAATTCCTCCATGGGAAGCCGAGAAAATGCATTTTTTTTAACGTATACCGATTTTGAACTTTGAGGGTTATATTTTCTCCAACCTAATTTTTGATTGGAATTTTGCTATTTTTGGCAATTTTCACACGTATTATCGATAGTTTTTATTATAATAATATATGTTATGAGGATTTTAAAGATATGAAAATTGATGTAGAGAAAGAGGACAAAAACAAAAAGGTGATGGTTTGAAAATTATGATCCTATTGTTTATATCTTTGCCGTAAATTTCGGTCAACTTTGACCGGTTGTATCTCAGGAACCACTCGTCGTAATTAAACGTTTTTTCTTTTAAAAGAAGCGCCCTGCCGCTGTCTTTTGAATACCGTTTTCACAATTTAATTTAGTTTAATATTTTCCAAGATATTCTATTTGTTTATAAACCAAAAAATTGTTTATAATTTTAAAATATTTCTGAGGCCGCTTAAATAGTCCAATTTTAATTCTATAAAGTACGTTAGATAGGTATAGCGTCTTTTTATGAAAAATCATAGTTATTCTTATGCATCATAATTATTGTCGTTATTATAGCGACCGTAAATTTTTAATTTACATTTTAATTGTTGCTAAACTGTTCATTCAATTTCCATAGACTTCTGGAATTATAATACATATGGAAAGGGGGCTTTTACGTTACCCAGTTATTTAATTATTGATTAACAACTACTTATTTAAAAGTTTAGTTGAAAATTAAAGATTTTGTTGGAAAAACCCGCTTTTTCCGGGGAAAGTTTTCGTCGAAGTAAATCGGAAAAAACACATCTCTATGCAGAATTTAATTGCGGTGAATTTTTATTTGGGTGTTTTTGGTCTAAAGTTAAAATCTTTGGAGTTATAGAGCAAAAATTGAAACAGCACGATTTTCGGGCGCCATTTTGTTTATAAAAGAAGTAGCACACTATCTGCGGACTTTGCATACCTATATTATTAATATATACAATAATAAGATTCGATTCCAGCAATAAAATTGCTGGTAAATAACTTTTCCTTGTATTTTGCTAATTAGCCCAGAGTATAACCAATGTTCCTAGATATTTATATTTATCTACCCTTTCTATCGGCATACATAACATCGGCATATATGCCAACAGTCGGCATAAGAGTAAATGGAGTCTTAGTTAACAACATCAGATATGCAGATGATACAGTAATAATAGCCGATAGTTTACAAGACCTGCAAAGACTCATGAGTAAAATAGTAAGGTGTAGTAGGGAGTACGGACTCTCTCAATATCAAAAAGACGAAATTTATGAAAACTTAATAAAATTAAAGTCAGAATTTGGTATTAGTTTTTTGAAAGTAAATTAAATGTAAGACCAAATACTTACGATGTCGGGATGGTATCACGAGGTTTTTTCCTGGTTTTCCCTCGTGATTTGCTATGGAATATCTAACGCGAGAATTTTACTGTCATCGTTGCATTTGGTTGTCTTTTTAAAGACAGATTACATGCTATGATTTTTTTGTGACGGATATTCTTGAGTTGGGATTGATTTCATGTAATCGAATGAACTATCTGTTAGTAAAGTCGTCCCAGGAACGCAACTCATAAATATTGGCGATATCATTTTAAAGTCTTCTACTTTAAAATGTAGAATATACGTCTGAATTGCCAATATAAATGAGTCAGATTAAATAAATTATTAGAAGAATTTTTTTACTTAGCAACAACATTTTTATTTATTGTAGTAGTATTTTGTATTTTGACAACGAAACCCGATTTGGGCTTCGAAACGTTAATAAAATCATTTTTTTAGTAAAATTGTGGCTCATTTCCCATTAAAAATAGTTTTTTATGAAAATTAGTAAAAACAACCATAATACAAACGGAATCTTGATAGTAGAGGGCCAGCAGATCGAAAGAATAAAAAAGTACACTTACCTAGGAACACTTATAACAGAAAATAATGACTACACTCTAGAAATCAAAGTCAGAATCGAAAAAGCACATTCTAATTTTATGAAAATGAAAAAGGTCCTATGTAGCAAATATTTAATATTAGCTCTTAAAGTACGCCTAACAAAATGTTACTTATACAGTGTACTATACTATCGAGTGGAATCATGGACGTTAAATGTAGAGACAATGAGACGACTTAAAGCCTTTGAATTGTGGACCTATAGAAGAATCATGAGGGTTTCCTGGGTAGATAGAGTTACGAACAACGAAGTACTAAGAAGAATAGGTAGTGAGAAGGAAGTTGAACTTACAATTAAAGAAAGAAAACTACAGTATCTCGGACATGTGATGCGGGGCGAGAAGTATGGCATACTGCGACTCATAATGCAATTAAAGATAGATGGCAGAAGAAGCATCGGAAGAAGACGAATTTCATGGCTGAAGAACCTGCGAGAATGGTTTGGATGCAGCTCAAAACAACTATTTAGAGCTACTGCCTCAAAAATTAAAATAGCTATGATGATTGCCTACCTCCGTAGCGGAGATGGCACCTGAAGAAGAAGACCCTTTCTATCTGGATATTATTAATATGGAGTGTCTCGCTGTCTTTTGGATTTTTTGTAATGACCATAAATTTGGTTTTCTTTAAGTTTATTTTATGGCATGTATGGTACACCGTTCAGCCGTTCAGCCGTTCAGCCGTTCCAGTGTGTTTGTCAGACTTTGTAGCGTTGAAGTGAATATGACAGTGTTATCGGCATATCTTATATTGTTAAGGATTTCACCAATTATTATCATCCCATCCTTTCACTCTCCTAAAACTTCTTGGAAGATAACTTCGCTATATATTTCTTCTGGCATTTCTTCTGCTTCCCATATTCTAACTGCTATTAGGTTATATACAAGAAAAGGAACACAACGGAAAAAATACCAATTAGAGCGACTCCAAGATAAAGAGGTAGCAAAAAGAACAGAGGAAGAGATAAACAAGAGATTGGAAAGAATCACGACCGGGAACCTAGAAGAGGAATGGGAACAAATACAAGCAGCTGTGATAGAAGCGGCAGACCTTAGCATTGGGAAAGCAGAAAAAGAAAATAGAGAACAATGGTTTGATGAGGACTGCAAAACAATTCTAGAGCAGAGAAACAACGCAAAAATGGAAAATATTAGAAACAACACAGAAAAAAGTAACGAGTATTATAAAGAAAAGAGAAGAGAAGCTAAGCGATTATGTAGGCAAAAGAAGAGAAAAGCACTGGAAAAGCAACTAGAAATAATAGAAGAAAACTATGTCCAAAAAGAAGTTAAAAATTTTTATCAAGGAGTAAAAAAACACGAGGGACTCAAAATAAATGCACAATGTTTTGCAGAAATAAAGATGGTATGTTGCTGGGAGACAAGACAGAAAAATTGAATAGATGGGCAGAATACTTCGGAGAATTATTAAACGATAAAGCCCGAACAGAAACAGAAATGCAACAGCGAGGGCAAGAAATCGAACAACAACAAATACAAGAAGCGGAACCACAACAAACACAAGCACGGACAGAAAGGGAGATAATAACAGTAATAAAGGACCTAAAAAATAATAAAAGTGCCGGAGAAAGCAGAGTTCCAGCAGAGATATTAAAGGTAGGAGGAAATATACTGCAGCCAAAAATAGCTGGACTTATAAAGAAAATATGGGACAACGAAAAAATGCCGGAGCAATGGAACACAGCACTCATCTGCCCAATTCACAAGAAAGGTGATAAGACCATATGTGAAAATTACAGAGGAGTTGCACTGTTAGAAGTGGTGTATAAGGTATTAGCAAAAATTATAAGAACTAGATTGAAAGCTTATTAATCAGAGATAATAGGAGAATACCAGGCTGGTTTCAGACAGGGAAGAGGAACAACCGATCAAATTTGTTTGCTAAAGTTATTGCAAAACAATAGTTATGAACAAAATCTAGGCTTACATATGCTCTTTATCGATTTTAAACAGGCTTACGACTCAATCTCACGAAACGGGCTATACGAAGCAATGAGAGCACTAGGAATATCAGAGAAACTGATACGATTAGTTAAAATGACGTTAACCAACACAGTCAATAAAGTGATGATCGAAGGCAGTTTTTCAAATCAGTTTAACGTCAACATAGGATTAAAACAAGGGGACCCCCTGTCAATAGACTTATTCAATCTAGTACTAGAAAATATAATTAGAGGAGCCAATATCCAGACAAGCGGCACGATTCTTAACAGAAGACAACAGTGTATAGGTTTTGCAGATGACTTGGTGTTTCTGACGCGTTCAAGAATAGAACTTCAAAAAATGTTCAAGCAATTTGAAGAAGAAGCAAAAAAATATGGCCTGACTATAAACCAAGGAAAAACCAAGTATATGGAAATGAGAGGAGAAAATGCTGAAGAAAATAAGTGGATTACTCTAAGGACAAATGACAAAGATTATAAATTTGAGAAGGTAACTGAATTTGAGTACCTTGGAGTCACAGTTACAAATAGAGGAGACGAAGAGAGAGAGATAGATAAA
This sequence comes from Diabrotica virgifera virgifera, assembly GCF_917563875.1. Lineage (NCBI taxonomy): Eukaryota > Metazoa > Arthropoda > Insecta > Coleoptera > Chrysomelidae > Diabrotica > Diabrotica virgifera. Next base: position 249,860,879 of record NC_065445.1, on the reverse strand, counting down.
CGGTTGTTAAAAGGTAGCAAAGCAGTAGGTTCATTAAACGCACTGTTGAAGGCAAAAAACGTGTCCAGGGCAGCCAAGATCCGAGCGTATGAAGCAATAGTGAGACCAACGGTGCTGTATGCATGTGAAACTTGGACAATGAACCAGAAAGTAGAAAAGAAGCTAGAGATTTGGGAGAGAAAAATATTGAATATTGAGAAAAGTTTTTGGTGGTATAAAGGAGGATAACGGGGAATGGCGCAGAAGAACAAACCAGGAGCTAATGGAGATGTATAAGAAACCTAAAATAACTCAGAAAATCAAGGCACAGAGAGTTAGATGGTTGGGCCATGTTTTACGAATGCCACAAGAAAGAAACGTCCTAAGAGTTTTATCAGCAGGAGAACAAGGGAAGAAAAGAAGAGGGAGACCACGAAGGAAGTGGTTTGATGCCGTCCGGACTGACCTAGAAGAAATGGGTACAAGAGACTGGAGAGGACAAGTACAGGACCGCAAAAAGTGGAAGAAATTAGTCAAGACTATCGAAGCCAAGGGCCTCTAAGGCCTGTAGGGCTGATATATATTATATATATTAGGTTATACATAGCTGCTTGTTAATAATTTCTCCCCTCCGTTTTTAATTAGCTGGTTGGGAATTTCATCTGGGCCACGTGTATCTATTACATTTTTTATTTAGTAAGTGTGAAATTAAAATGATAAAATTATGCGATAATTTTGGTGCGCAGTGTATTTTAAAAAATCGTACTTCGCTTAGTTTTTTTCGGTTAAAACATTCTACAAGATTCAGAGATCAAAATACGGCGCAATTTCCATTTATGCAAAAATCTATTGGTCAATGTTCTTTTATTTACCTGAAGCAAAAAATTTATAATTTATTGCTCCAACCGTATAAATTTTATTTACTTCAAAGAACTAATAGTCTAAGAGCTAGTGAACCCTCCGACTAACAGTCGTCCTGTAAGGCTAGAAATTTTTCTAGTGATAATTCATAGCACACCAAAGCTAAAAACCATGACCTGGCAGGCCTCAGCGGTGCACGTGTATCTACCAGGTGAATCGAAAAGTGCAAATTTAGGGGGTAAAATAAACTTTCTCCTGTAAGATTTAAATTTAAGTATGTGTTTGAGTAAGTCATTTAGAAGAAATGTGTACAATGACAGGCGATTCTGAAGAGCATAAGACCTTGCCAGGCGAGGGTAAAGATTAGAGGTGTTTCCTAAAATTATTCTTTTGGCATCGATAAATTTTTTTTTAGATTTTTTGAATCATTCCAAACAGAAAACGTCTTTAGTGATTTTTCTCTTAAGTTAATAGTTTTTGTTATATAAGCGATTGAAATTTTTGAAAATTGCGAAATCGGCCATTTTTATCCCTAAATCGGACATTTATCTAAAAATTTCAATGTTGCCAAGGTACGTAAATATTCTTTAAACATTGATTGATGAAATCCCGAAGAGTTATTTGCAATAAAATATAGAAAACCCCTTTACTTTTTTAATTTATAATCAAGCGGTCGAGTCACTGTAGTATAAGTGAGGACGTTTGAGTTTGCATAAATTCATTGTCTCGAGAATGGGCAAATTTCAAGAGAAATCCTCAGACAGGTCGATTTTTATTTTTGAATTAGGACTTTTTGGCATATAGATAATACTAGTGACGTCATCCATCTGGGTGTGATGACGTAATCGATGATTTATTTAAATACGATTAGGGGTTGTGTGATAGCTCATTTGAAAGGTTATTTAATTCTCTATTCAGTAATATAAACATTAACATAATTATTTATACAGAGTGTACAAAAAAATTTTTCTTCTATTTGTCAAATTTAATCAAAGTTAATTTAATAAAAAAAAATTTTGTTTTACACCCTGTATAAATAATTATGTTAATGTTTATATTAATGAATAGAGAATTAAATAACCTTTCAAATGAGCTATCACACAACCCCTACTCTTATTTAAAAAAATCATCGATTACGTCATCACGCCCAGATGGATGACGTCACTAGTATTATCTATATGCCAAAAAGTCCTAATTCAAAAATAAAAAATCGACCTGTCTGAGGATTTCTCTTGAAATTTGCCTATTCACGAGATAATGAATTTATGCAAACTCAAACGTCCTCACTTATACTACAGTGACGCGCCCGCTTGATTAGCAATTAAAAAAACAAAGGGGTTTTCGATATTTTATTACAAATAACTCTTCGGGATTTCATCAATCAATGTTTAAACAATATCTACGTACCTTGGCAACATTGAAATTTTTAGATAAATGTCCGATTTAGGGTTAAAAATAATTGCGGAACACCCTTCTTCCCAAGCCCGTTCAATTTCTTCAAATTCACTTTCGCTCATATTTTAATTTATAATAATCAAAATTGTACTTAAAATTATTGACAACTAAATAAAAACTCAATTCTCCATTGTTGTTATGCACCCTAGTTACTACCTAACAACCAAAGTATCTATCTTGATAAAATGAATGAAACTAGTCAATATGATGAAAATGTTTAATTTTATAATTTATAATGGTATCAATCGTGCAAAAAAGGTTATAAGCATGTCGAACGTTAAGGGTAACCGATCTCAGACAATAATTGGAGTCGTCGCTCCGCTGCTCCTCCAAACAATTGTCTTCGATCGGTATAAAACCCTTACCGTTCTCCATACTTAATATACTATTTCGTTAGATACTTATTTACTTTGAAATGTTTTGTTACAAAAAAAATTTTCAAATGTTAATCAATCTTTTTTTCAGCTTTATTTAAGTTTTAGTTTGCTCATCGAAAGCGATCAGATAGAGATCGATTTCCTTTCAAAACATTTCTAATTTGTAATTCCTGAGTGTTTGTCCCATAAGCAGTTAAAAATATTGGTTTTTTAAATTGTTTGAAGAGTAAATAAGGACTTTTAGTTACGAACATTCATTGCGTGTGATTGTATTATTTGTTGTTCGTGAATTTGTGAGGTAATGATTATGCCTATTCTGTAACTCATTTCGATAATAGAAGTAAGGAAAATCGAATAGAAGTGGCCAAGTCGAATAGAAATAGTTAAAAACCGTATTCCATAACTCATGATCATGCCTATTCTGTAACTCATTTCGATAATAGAAGTAAGGAAAATCGAATAGAAGTGGCCAAGTCGAATAGAAATAGTTAAAAACCGTATTCCATAACTCCCTCGGAACCTCTACAATCGGAATAGTGAATAGAAATGACTTCGACACCCTTTACCCTGTCGAAATTAGATTTCGATAATCGGAATTGCGCTTGACGCAAGCGCATTGCATTTTGTTTTGACGTTTATATTTTATATCTACTAAAAATAGTTTATTACTACTTATTTACAGTATTTTTACCTTTTGTACCTGCTTAATTTTTTAGTATGTAGTGTTATTTACTTAGGGAATTGTATATTTAATTTAGTCATGTTGTACGAGTGTGCATTGAACCTAACCCCATTTTCTCTGGAATCTGAATGCTGAATGTTTGCCAGTCACAGTGACACAGTGTTGCCATATATTTTTTTAATTTTTGGTACAATTTCAATCAATGGCATAATGTACAAGAATATATTGTACAAGACCGTTTAAAATATAAAGATAGACTTATAGTGTTGATTGATAAATATATTATACCAGTTTACTTGTATTTTTATCAATTAACGCTTATAGAAAAGAAAATAATTATAGAAAAGACGTCATTTTTGGAAAAAGTTGTTTATCAGTTATTTTAGCTGGAACCAAATCTTAAGATTATATATTATTAGTAATATTTTACATCATACATCTTATCTTCATTTATCTTTTTTATTTATCAGTTGGTCTTCTCTTTTATAAAAATTTTAATTAACTTTGATTTAAAACCATTTATCATCTTTTGAGCTTTTTGTGTAGAATATTTACACTAATATTTTGTTGTTTACTTTTCAAAACTTTTCTTTTTTGTTATTTGAAAGCTATTTTTTAAATGCAACTGTATCTAATGTGATAGTATGAAAAATTGAAGATATGGCAACGGTGTCGTATTTCAAATTTAGAACTCGACCACAGAACACTCATTTCGCTTGACAATGCGGGGTTGCCACCCCCTCCTGACCACGTGAAATAGAAATTGCCGATTTCGATTTACCTTGATTTCGATGTGAGTTACAGAATGCCAATCCAAACACGAAAATGAGGCGGTAGATATCAAACATTTCGATTTCAGATAATTACGATTCGACTTGGTCATTTCTATTCGATTTGTTAAAAGTTACAGAATAGGGCTGAATATCAAAATATTTTATTTGCTCTCAACCAGATGCCTCATTTTATAGGGGCAGGGGGGTATTTTCCCCCCCTGGCCCTGAAAATGACTGAAATTTACAAAAAATACATCAATTTTCATCATTATATCATATATAATGTATTGTATATATAATGCTTGCCCCCCCCCAATCAAAATTTCAAATGACGCTCCTGCTCTCAACAGAGCATTCCAAGACTTTGACGTTTATGAAAACGCTGGGAGAGAAACTGTCAAACATTGTGTTTGCTTATATTATTTGTATCACATTGTTTCTTAACTTTTTTAACGTTAACAGTTTTCACCGAAAACTTTTCGTTTATAAATTCGCAAAGTCTGTTCGTTCGCTCGTGCGTCGCAGCTCCTGAAATACTTAGAGCCGGTTTACCGATGGATTCTCATGTAGTTTTGTCTTATGAATCCAAATCTGAAAACGTCATTTCGGTATCTCTAACCATCTTTGAGATAACCGACATCAAAGTCTAAAATGTGACGTCACAATCCTTCTTCAAATATTTATTTTCTGCCGACCGACACACTAAACGTCAACTGAAATCGTTGCTAGCAGGCTGGGTTTAATCTGAATTTGTTAAGCAAAGCATAATATGTTATTTACATTTGAGTTTGACACTTCGTCAATGTCAAACTAAATTTTAAATTAGGTATTATTATATAAAATAAATAGGATGTTTAAAAATAAAATTTGTAACAACTTTAAAAAGTTTGTACGAGTATACTGCCTCCCCTTTAACGGGAGTACCTAATAATAAAGGGACTGTTCCATTTCCATATATTGTTGACGATTCAAAACACTTTACTATACTTAGGGCCGGTTGCTCGAACGCTAATCAACAATGATCATTATCAAATATTTAATTACTGTCACCAAAACTGTCAATGTCAACTTTGGTTGGGTTGCTGAAAACATAATTAATTACAATTATGAGATTTATTATTAATTATGTTAATAATTATTGTTATATTAATTGATTATAGACTCCACAGACTTTTTAACAACCCAAACAAAGTTGACATTGACAGTAATTAATTATTTGATAATGATCATTGTTGATTAGCGTTCGAACAACCGGCCCTTAATCAGTAATAACGTTTTTCGCCAAATTAAAGAAAAATATTGGTTACTTTATTAAGACAATAATTAAAAGCTTCATGTAACTTTATTTCTAACCATAATATGTATTAATTATAATTATGAAAAAAAATTTTAATAATCATTTTCTATAATAAAACTTAAAAAGTCAAAGTTGACGTAAACTGGCAAGTATTTCTGAACATATCTGAATTAATCATAGACATGCACAGTATAGCTATCTCTGTCCTTCAGACCCACTATGATCACAACACTTTTGGACCACTGGATATTTTTATGTCCATATTATATTTAAGTTGCACATACAGGGTGTTTGGTAAAGAATGGGCCATAGCTTAACCTTAGATTCCTGAGCTTAAAATAGGTCGATTTAAGCTAACTTACCTTTGTACAAAAGTTAATATTAACCTAAATACAGGGTGTCAAAGTTAAACTTGTATTTTATTTTTTTTTTAATATTTCCTGACAGGCATGGGAAAACAACACGAAATTTGGTAAGTGGTGCTGGTATTGTACAATCTATTAAATTATGGTAAACAAACGTTTCTGGCTACTACCAGAGGCGTACGACGGGGGAACATGAATGTCTACCCTTCCCAAATTCTACGCCACTGGCGGAATTGCTATTTTAGTGCAATTTTCTGATTCTATAATACTTTTTATGTAAAAATATACTCTTCATTCGTAACGATAAAGCCATTACTTTTCGAGATATTTCAAGCTAAAAACGAAGGAGCATAACACATTAATCAAAATAAGTGTACCTTTTCATTTTTAACTTCAAATATCTCGAAAACTCATCACATTATCGTTACGTATGAAAAGTATATTATTTGCATAGAAAGTATTGGAGAATCTAAAAATTATGCTAAAATAGCAGTTTCATCAGTGGCGTAGAATGTGGGAAGGGTCAACCATTTACTTTCCACTGTCGTTCGCCTCTGGTATTAACCACAAACGATTTTAACATAATTTGGTAGGATGTACAGTACCCACACTTTCTGCCAAGTACCATAAGGATCAGTGTTGCCAATCGGCGGATAATTATCCGATTTGCGTACCTTTTTGAGAGTTGTCGTATCTTCTTCGTATCTTTAAATAAATCGGATATTTGAGGATATTTTTCAGTGTATCTACCATCGACTAAAACTTTCTCATCCATATATTCCCAACCCCAACAACACATTAATTTTGTTTGGTTCCACCCAAATTTTTATAAATAACCTATACTGGATGAATGTTAGTGACATCCGATACTTTTCATCTTTTGACAAAAGGGACATGTGTCGATTCTTTTGTTTAGAATTTGAATGCACAAGTGCATCCACTTAAGGCATACTAATCCAATTCAAATTTCAAAACCCGTCTGCCGTCCGAATGTTATTTATGAGTTTTGAGTTTTTAGTCTTTAAACATATGAAAGCTAATAAAATTGTGCAGAAATATGCATTTGGAAGAGTGGTTGTAGAAAAATCTACTTATTTGAAACTAGTAATATCTAGCTAGATATCTACTAATTAACTCAAAAATCCTTCAAATTTTTTGCCTATAAAACTTATTTAGTCGAGCATTAAAGTTGAACGCACCACGGGTATTATGGATAATAACTTTGATACCTTAATAACTACAAGACTGTCAAATACATTTCTATTGTTTTCTTCTTCTTCTTAAGGTGCCTATCCGTTCCGGATGTTGGCGACCAGCATGGCTATCCTAACTTTGCTTGCTGCTATTCTGAATAGTCCGGTTGTCGATGTATTAAACCACTTTCTCAGGTTTTGAAGCCAAGATATTCTTCTTCTCCCTGGTCCTCTCTTTCCAAATACCTTGCCTTGAAGAATGAGTTGCAACAAGCCATATCTCTGTTCATTCCTCATAACATGGCCAAGATATTCTAGTTTGCGCTCTTTGATTATGTTAATAATCTCGCATTCCTTGCCTATTCTACGTAGAACCTCAATATTAGTCACACGATCCACCCACGAAATTCTCAAAATGCGCCTGTAACACCACATCTCAAATGCCTCGAGTTTTCTCAAAGAAGCCTCGGAAAGTGTCCAGGCCTCTACTCCGTATAATAACGTAGAAAATACATAGCATCTGATGATAGAGATTTTGGTAGCAAGAGGTAAATCGTGGCTTCTGAAAAGAGACTTCATCATTATGAACGCTGATCTCGCTTTTCCTATGCGTTGTTTTATTTCACTTGAGTGGTCCCACTGGCTGTTTATGTTGGTACCAAGGTAAGCGTAGCTGTCGACCCTGTCAATTAGTTGTTGGTTAACCAAAAGCTGTGTATTTAATATTTCGCGCTTACTGACTACCATATACTTTGTTTTTTTCGTATTGAGATCAAGTCCGTATTCTCTACTTATATCTGATATGCGCGACATTATTCTTTGCAAACCATCTAGACTGTCTGCAAAAACTACAGCGTCGTCGGCATATCTAATGTTGTTCAGACGCACTCCGTTGACTAATACGCCTTCCTGTAGTTCTCCCAGCGCTTGCTCGAAGATACATTCAGAGTATATATTAAACAGCACCGGGGACAGGATGCATCCTTGCCTCACTCCTCTATCTATGGAGACTGCCTCTGTTAATTGGTCTTCCACTTTAATATTGGCAGTTTGGTTGTAATACAAATTATATATGATTCTCAAGTTTCTATCATCTACTCCCGCTTCTTTCAAGATGTTTATGAGTTTATCATGTTTTACTCTATCAAAGGCCTTTTTGTAGTCGATAAAACAAATATACACTTCACAGTCAACATCACTGCATCTTTGCATAAGCACTTGGACAGCGAATAGAGCCTCTCGGGTGCCTAAGGCATCGCGGAATCCAAACTGCGTCCATGATATCTGTTGTTCGCATTTTTTATATATTCTGCCATGTATCACCTTCAGAAACGTTTTGAGTAAGTGGCTCATTAGGCTAATTGTTCTGTAGTCTTCACATGTTTTGGCATTTACTTTTTTGGGTAAAGTTACGAAGGTCGACTTTAACCAGCTTTGGGGTATTTTTCCAGTTACGTATATTTTGTTGAATACGGTTGTTATCCATTTTATTCCTTGTTCATCCATAAGTTTTAGGAATTCTACATAAAACTGGTCAGGCCCTACAGCTTTACCATCTTTAGTTGTTTTAATAGCTGACGTGACTTCTTCAATGGTAATCGGGGGTCCTGTTTGGCATTCAATGTCTTCAATGGTATTCTGCCTTTCATCTGCAAAAGTTACTTCCACATATTTCTTCCACGTGTCTAGTTTTTCTTCCACACTTAACAGTGGTTTGCCTTGGTTATCTGCCAAACACCCAACTCTTCTAGGTTTGTATAAGCCTGCAGCTTCTTTAACTTTTTTGTGCATATTGAATGAATCGTGTTTATGTTGCAATTGCTGGATTTCCGCACACTGTTCTCTTAGTCGTGTATCCTTAGCTATTCTAATTGCTTTTTTGATATCTTTATCTATTCTTTTGTATAATGACATGTCCTGATCTTTGGACTTTCGCCTCTCTTCCATCATATCTAAAATCTCGTTTGTCATCCACGATTTCTTCTTTATTTTTGGTGGTTTGAGGAATTTCTCACGTATGTCTTGTGAAACTGTATGCAACTTTTCTATCTCCTGGTCCATTACATCCGATTGAATAACGGTATTCAAGTTGTTCTGTATATACCGTTTTACACTCTGTTCTGTGTTTTGGTCTTTTAATAGCCTTATGTCGAATTTTGGATTGACACTACGTCTAACCTTCTTTAGCCTGAGCTTAATTTTGCCAATCAGTGGGTTATGGTCTGACTTGATATCAGCTCCTGGGTATGTCTTGACTGATGTTATGCTGTTACGGAATCTTTTATTAATCATGATGTAATCTATTTGATTTCTCACTATGCGGCCTGGAGTGTCTTGAGGTGATTTCCATGTATATAATCTTCTGTAAGGGAGTTTGAAGTAAGTGTTAGTAATCACAAACTCTTCTTCTGCCACAAATTCACCCAGTCGGTCTCCTCGCTCATTTCTTTCTCCAAGTCCAAGTCTATTGTTTTAGTTGTAATAAATCTTTAGTTGTTAAAAGAGCATACGCGCAAAATTTCGTACCAATAATCTTTAAACGTTTTCATTTTTTTCGAATCCTGAGAAAACTAATAAATATTTTTGAAAAATTTGAACGCAGAATGACAGATTACATTATTACCGAGGGCTGAAAGTCCCTTAGAATAAACAAAATGTTTCTTTTGAATGAGATATTTGAAATTAAAAATCACACTCAATATTCTCTTTTCCTTTTACCCCTGTAACATATTAGAATAAAAATTATACAAGTCTTCAGGGACTTTCGGCCCTCGGTAATAATGTAATCTTTCATTCTGCGTTTAAATTTTTTAATAATACTTATTAGCTTTCTCAGGACTCGAAAAAATAATGCATTTTAAAAGCATTGACCAGAAATTTTGCGCCTATGCTATTAATGTAGCTGTAGTTTCTTCTTCTTCTTAACTCAGGCGAGACTCGTTAGTCTCTGGCACTTGGTCATAAGACCTTTGTACCAAACCCTGTTCTTCCCCTTAAACTTTAATAAGTCCTGTTGCCTCAACGAAGGCCATCAGTTTTCTTATTGGTAGTTTTAGGATCTCTTCTGGTTCAAACCTCATTTGACCTAAGTCCTGCCTTACATCACCCAGCACATGTAATGGCATAGTATGTGTATGGCAGTTTCTTCATGGTTCACCATGGTTCATTCACCTTACCTAGTTTATATAGGTGATTTCCTTAAACGACAATGTCCAGTCACCATTTCAGTGACCGTTTTGATCTCTCGTTTATTGAGGTTCATCAAAGTGTTCGAGAGTTTTTTATCAATATTCTTGATTATTTTTTTAGTCTGGATTTGCCCTTGAGTGGTTCTCCATTTATTTTGATGATTCTTTATCAGCCATTTCTGAACCTCGTTTTTCATAGTATTTTTAGTGATGCCACAGAAAGGTTCTGGGCCTTCAAAAGTTTCTCTAGAGCCTTGTTTCGCTAACATATTATCTGCTCGTTCATTTCCATGCACCCCTTCATGACCCGGCACCCATATTAAAGACACTTTATTGTCTTTTGCCAGGTTATTGAGGAGATCTTTGCAGTTTCTCACCAGTTTTGATTTGGTGAGAGGGTTCTTTACAGCCAGAATAGCCGATTGGCTATCTGTGTAAATGTTGATTCTATTAGCTTTAGGGTCTTCATCGATGATTTCATCTAGCTTTAGTTTATTTTGTATTGATTTATTTATTATTTATTTTTCCAGTACCTAGTTTTAGGTAGTTATTACGTTTTAATAAAATAATATTTAAAAGTGTTTTTTTTTACTTAAATAATTATAATAAATTAATATGACGATCCAAATAATGAAATATTTAGATTTATTTATTTATTTAGAATTTAACACTTACGATAATACAAAATGCCTACGAATAATATAATAATAGTAAGTAAATATCAATTCCGCCAGTGGCGTAGAATTTTGGAAGGGTCAACCATTTACGTTACCCCGTCGTACGCCTCTGGTAGTAGCCAGAAACGTTTGTTTAACATAATTTAATAGATTGTACAATACCAGCACCACTTACCAAATTTCTTGTTGTTGTCCCGTGCCTGCCAGGAGATATTCAAAAATAAAAAAATAAAAGTTTAACTTTGACACCCTGTATTTCGGTTATTATCAACTTTTGTACTAAGATAAGTTAGCTTAAATCGACCTATTTTAAGCTTAGAAATCTAAGGTTAAGCTATGGCCCATTCTTTACCAAACATCCTGTATATTATGGGAAACTTTTTATTATTAATTTTACGAAAAAAAGTTATTCTCCATAAAAAGTTCTGCATGTCCTAAAACTGAAGATTCAACCATCAGGTATCAAATTGTATCTATATTATACGAGGTATGTCAAAAAACATGAATTTCGAGAAAGTTATGTATCTTTATTTATTTCACATTATTGAAAATTTTTCTTACGAAATGTTGTTTGGAATAAAAAATTATGTTCTGACATGAAATTACATTCTTGTAATGGAAAAAATATTTGAAGATTGTTCTCAAATAATGGATGCCACCATCATTTTCATTTATAACTCTTTTATTGAAGTTATACTTCTTTACCGGCGATAGAGGGTGATTTTTTTATATGTTAAAACCTATCAGCCCGGCGCATGCGCATTATAACTTTGTTCTGATTGGATGTTCAAATGACATGTCAAAAATTATCCGATATGGCAGCTGTGGTTTGGAGGTAAAGGTAAAGGTAAACAAATGTATAATATATCAGTTTTATTGTTGTGAGGACAGAAACAAAAAAGTTTATAATATTGTAGTGACTTTTAAATAGTTTTTAAAAGCAACAGTTACGTAATAATTGTTAATGTATCATGGGTATAAACCTACCTATTTGATCTGCCAAAATACATAGTATGTAATACTTTTATTTATATAATTTGATTACCATCAAAATTTCTTTCAATATTCACCTAATATATTGTTTTTTTACTCTATGTTTTGTTGTATTTTTTCAATTCTAAATCATTTCAATTCAAAATTAAAATAATTTGATCAATTTTCAAAATATCAAAATATCACAAGTTTAATCCGTTTAGTTAGTCGATCTTCGTAAGTAATGACACATAGTGTCCATGGCTAAGCGGAGAAGGCGAATGAATTCCAATACCAACCGCTCTTATCAGCGCTGGTTCGAGTCCCAATAGAAACTTTCTTTTTTGTTTTTTTTAATACATTTTATGATTGTAGTATATTTATTATATAATTGTATTTTCAGAAAATACGTATTTAGTTAAAAAAATTTTCGACAATTAATGTTCAGACATCATTTGTGGCTTGTTTAATGTGTTTGTGTGTGTTTTATTCTTTTATTACAGTGGAACCCCGTTAACTCGGATTAATCGGGACCGCGGCCGATCCGGGTTATCGAAAATCCGGGTTAGCCGGAGAAAATGGTAAAAATTAATAAAATATGGTATGCTTACAGATAAACTCCGTTATAATTGGGACACAGACACTGGTAAACCACGTTCGCATTCCACACAAAACCACACATACAAAGTGTCGCGTCGTCGAGAGTCACATTTTTAGCTTTATTAGCTTTGCACCGATTGTCCAAACTGTCTTTTGATATCATTTTGAAACAAAAACAACATTTTTACGTTTTATTGCCATTACGTAGACAAAAAACAAGCAAACACAAAATCTGAATAGATTTACGAACGATTACAGAACGGAAGCGAACAATGCGACTTTACTACACACAATACCGTCTTAATCGCAAGGAAGTTATGCTATTTAATAACAGTGAAGACTAAGACCATTGTTTAAAAAAGAATTTTAATAGTCTTTTCTAAACAATGCTAAGACAGTTTCAAATAAATAAAGGATACTTACAGGTGCCTGTTGTTTTCGATAACACGACAATGAACGTTGTGTGCCATGAGTCATTTTTGCTATGGTATATTATGTAGTTCAAATTACACAAATACGTATTATCTCTCAAATATTATATTACATACATTTTTATTGTTGCAATGTTTGTCTGATAATTAACTATGTATTTTGATGGGAAATAAGCCACAATTAAATTGAAAAATAATTTTATTAACATTTCGACGCCCAGATCGGCTGTCGTTGTCGAAATACAAAATATGTACTGAAAATCAAAATGTTTATCTGATGAAAATCGGTCCGGGTTAGCCGGACTTCCGGGTTATCGGGGGCCGACTTATCGGGGTTCCACTGTATTTTAATTTTTGGCACTGTTCTAATAAAAATGTTTGAGAAGTAGTAAGTATAAATTAGTTTAATATTTAAATAAAATACAAATAAAAAGTATATTAATTTCGTTTAAATCATATAATAGAAGTATAACTTCTTACGTGCGTACAAAGTACACACACATTCTTTTTTTTAATTTCACGAAGAAAAGTTATTCTTCATAAAAAGCTCTTCATGGTCTGAGAGTTATGATGCAACCATTATTCTGTGCTCTGTGCGTAAAGCGAGTTAAGTCCAAAAATGGTCGAAATTAGAAAATGCACTATCTGTAAGTTAGAATTTGATATCTACATGTGTGTATAATTTGTCAAGTCAATTTCCATTTCCAAACTGAAATATTAATGAAAAACAATATGTGTAAAGCGTGTTAAGTCCTGAACTTAGACGCATGGTTATTTAAGAAACAGGAAGTCTCAGTGTGTTAAGTCCCACAATTTTGGGACTTAAACGCGTTTATCTCAAAACGGTGTTTTAGGACTAAACTCTCTTTACGCACAGAGCACAATATATCAAATTTTATTAATTTTATACGAGGTAATAAAAAATATGAATTTCGATCAAGAGTAAAGTACCTTTATAATTCACAACATTTTTAGAATGATATAATTGCACATTAAAACATAATTTTTAATTCTAAACAACTTTTCATAATAGCAATTTTCTCGAGAATGCTCGCATTTTCAGCTTGTTAGTTCTATTTTCCGAACATTTTGTTGTAGATTTTGTGTACTTTTTAGTTGTAGAAGTACTTGAACGATTTTATTTAGTTTTAAGCAGTGAATAAATAAACATAAGTGCATATGAAGTTGTTGGTAGACAATACAAATGTTGCTAGTAGGTACCAGTAAAAGATTGATAAAATAAATAATATAATATGTCCACTTTCCCTCAAGGGGTCTGAGTTAAATTACGGCTTAGACACTTTTTCATGCGTAAGTAACATGGATATAGTTAGTTATTTAATATTTTTATAGGACGTTTTATAGAATTTACTCATTGTTTTTGTCTCTCAAATATTAACTTATTTAATTGTTTTACGTTTTTGTCTTTCAGATAATAACTTATTTTGTTGTTTTATGCTTAAAATGTAGCACTGATGTTAACCGATAAAATCAAACTTTATCATAATTACTTCGCATTCCACACTTCAAAACACAATAGAAAAGAGGCATATTATCTTTTCAAATTAATTCTTTCAGTGAAAATGTTAAATTAATTCTTGTACAAAGCAAAATTACGAAGAAACTTAACTAAAATGAAGTAAAAGAGACGTACTCTCAATCATTTAATTGTGTACTTCCGACGACCGGTTTCGCTCTCTATTGGTTGCAGAGCATCATCAGGTCAACGGTTACAAGTCACTAAACGATTCGGATACAAGGAGCTACTACCTCAGTATTCCTTAACATGATAATTTGCTTAAGTTATGCTAACGGGATAGGTTGGAATAGACGGAGAATGTTACAAAGGTTAACAAGTTTATGGGATTTGGGAATTCTTGGGGGTGAAGAGACAGTTGTTGAGAGATAACCAACAAATCTGTGTTTATTATTGTGTTTGTAAAGTAAAATAGTGAATGTCATATATACAATTTTTAAATTTTTACAATTTACAAAAAGTTTTTGATGGTTTTATTGGTTTTAAAGATTTTTATTTCTACTTATTAAAGAATTTGTTTTTATTGTTTTTATTTATATTTATTAACAGACTTCTATTTATTAATGTATGTGTTAGTGCAAGATTGACAACGTTTGGATCAAGACGGGTAGAATGTGTATTATGTATGTTAGATGTGGATGTGCAGCTGTAACCTAAATTGTTAAGGCCAGTACTACTTGATGTTTTAATGAAAGGAGTAGTGGTCCTGTAAGGGAAGACCAATCAGAAAGCTTAAAAAACTTAAAATGTGATGTGAATTCACTCATTTATTTATTGACGATTTTTTAAAATACAATGTAGGTATACCCACAAAATATAATTTATTACTATTTCTTGGATCTAATTCAATAGTTTATTAATATTTCTTCACTGCTTATATCATTAAAACATAGTCTTAATTTACAATCAATTACTTACAACTGAATTTTACTTCCTAGCTTTCTTTCTATTCATTTATTTTCTACTCTATTTCTCCACCCTTTAACTTATATCTCAGTTCCAGGTACCTACATTGTTGTCTACTAATTTACATTTATTACTGTTTTATTATATGACTGCTAACTTAATATTTTTTTTAGCTACAAGCTACAACTTTTTAACTTTTTAAGTTTTTTAAGCTTTCTGATTGGTCTTCCCTTACACGACCACTACTCCATTCATTAAAACATCAAGTAGTACTGGCCTTAAAAATTTAGGTTACAGCTGCACATCCACATCTAACATACATAATACACATTCTACCCGTCTTGATCCAAACGTTGTCAATATTGCATTAACACATACATTAATAAATAGAAGTCTGTTAATAAATATAAATAAAAACAATAAAAACAAATTCTTTAATAAGTAGAAATAAAAATCTTCATAACCAATAAAACCATCAAAAATTTTTTGTAAATTGTAAAAATTTAAAAATTGCCATATGGCATTCACTATTTTACTTCACAAACATAATAATAGACACAGATTTGTTGGTTTTCTCTCAACAACTATCTCTTCACCCTTAAGAATTCCCAAATCCCCTAAACTTGTTTACCTTTGTAACATTCTCCGTCTATTCCACCATATCCCGTTAGCATAACTTAAGCAAAACCATCATGTTAAGGAATACTGAGGTAGTAGCTCCTTGTATCCGAATCATGTAGTGACTTGTAACCGTTGACCTGATGATGCTCTGCAACCTATAGAGAGCGAAACCGATCGTCGGAAGTACACAATAAATGATTGAGAGTAGGTCTGTCTTTTACTTCATTTAAAATGAACTCTCACATGCAAGCCATTCAACATTTCAACTAAAATGATTTAAAACATAAATTAAGAACTGAGATAAGAACATCCCACAGCATCCTTATTGATTTAATTTTGACAGCATATTGGAATCCCTATGTCCATGTTTTAAGGTTATGTTATTGTTTGAATGATAGATTTATATATTATCATAGACAGAGTGTCATTCAGGGCGAAGTGACGACACCATCTTTTTTATTTGGATTAGTGCTGTTTCACTCTTACGCATAGTAAAACTGCGACAGTAGTCCTCCCCTTCCGTGCCTATACTCACACTTAATGTCATCTTAGCTTCTCGATACAATGTGCTAGAAAGAGGTGCCGCAAACCAGTCGATGAGATCTTGTCGTCAGGAGGCGCGGAGGGTAGGCTCACTCTATGTTAATATATACCTCTATGGTTTGAATAAAACCTATGTTTAATTCTTTTGTAGGTGTCAGTGATTTTATTCCGTAAAGGACTAACGATATTCGCAAGCTATAAACATTACACCGAACAAATACCATTCAAGTTTTTTGTATTCCCTGCTAAACTTTCGACTATTGTAATTGACGACCTAGAACTGAAAGGTGTCGACACCATCATATACCTAGGCTCGCTGCTGACTAAAGATAACAATGTCAGTGAAGAAATTAAATGAAGAATAGTGCTCGCCAATAAGTGTTACTACGGCTTAAGAAGACAAATGAACTCAAATTTACCTAGAAAAAGTAAATTGACTGTCTATAAAACACCAATAAGACCAGTGCTAACATATGGATCAGAAACTTACAGAGAATGACCAAGAACCGCTCAAACGTCTCGAGCGAAAAATCCTAAGAAGAATATACGCAGGGATAAAAGAACAAGGTTTGTGGAGAACCTGACGTTGTAATAGTTATTTAACCAAGTGCATTAATAAGGGCGATTAACAATTGAGATATTTTAACGCGTGAGCGGGGCGAGCGCGGTAATGTTCGAGATTGTTAATAGCCATTTTAATTCAGGAGTTCGTTACTGAACTTTCCGTCGACCGTACTTTCCAGAAATAAAGATATATCCATCTTTGGATTTTTCAAATACACAGAATTTTAAACACTAAAGTAAATAATGACATACAATGACAGTACTAACAGCGGCTACTTGATTTTAAATTTTTTAGTGGGAATATAAATAGGTATATGTTTGGTTGCCTACACCACAGGTAACTGCCAATCACAGAGCGTTTAATTAATTTATGCAAGCAATGTATGCTGTGTTGCCTATAATGAAATCGTTCATTAATAGAAAATCATTCATTAATAGGGGTCATTAATCAATGATTTTGAGGGTGTTAAAATTGATCATAAATGGACGGTCGACGGAAAAATTCATTAACGTAGCACGCCTTAGATGTATCCACAGAGAACGGCAGTTCTCACCAGTGGCGCACAACACCCCTACAAGCGACACTATATATACACGAAATTTTCGATTTTCTAAACCTGACAGAATGGAAAATTGGGCCACATCCCATCTTAAAGTTTACGAAAAGACTCGTCCATCCATATGTTACTTCTCCATTTTTGTCCAAGGGTGTGTAATTTACGGCCCTTCCCATTTAAAGCCTGTTTTTCGTTCTCGTCCCCAAAACTCCCAAAAATTTCCAAAAATTTAAGCCCGACCTTTGCGGCTTCTGATAGCATAGATAATTACCTTTCCAACGCATGTTTAATTTTGAAAATCGGTTGTACAATCCAAAAGTTATCGAGCTCAGAAATATGACTCAGTTTTTATTTAAAAAATGGAAAATGTTTGTGGATATGTATGTTTGTATGTATGTATGTATGTGGAAAAGTTAAACCGATCTGAATTTTTTTTCTGTGTTTCAAGAGGGTGTGAGGGCCGATTCAGAACCGGTCTAATTTTTGACTTCTGACTACCCGTAAGTTAGCTAGAGGACTAAGTAGATACAAAATAGCATATTTTTTGGGCGTATATATCTTAGGTTCAAGAAAAGACAGGAAAACCGCAAATACACCAAATTAATAGCGTTGAGTTAAGCTTTCAAATGGCCCTTAAGCGATCAAGCTGAGATATACGCACTGCTCACCATAGCCAAAAAACTGAAAAATTAAACTTTGAAAATTTTGGTTTTTCGACAATTACTCAAAATTTCAACCTACGAATTGCGCCAATAACTGAGCGTTTGTAGAAGGACTCAGGACGCGTCTAACGGTATATACCTTATATCTGGGAAAATTCGAATTTTTAAGTTATAGGGTTCATAAATATGATCAAATCTATTTCTTATGGGAAAAACGGTTTTTCAAGCTCAATAATTCCTGTAATACGTTCAGTTATCATACTCGATCTTGGATGCATCAGATACTACTTGTCAATACGTTTCAAATTCATGTTTAGTGATCAACATCAGGTAAGCCGTTCAGAAATTATAGAGCTCCAAAGGTATAATTAGTCCAGGAACTGAAATTTTTCACTTCGCAATTTTTACAGAATGGATAGATTTGTTTAAAAATTTGACAATAAGTAGTGGATAATCCAAGGATCAAAATCTATATGATGCCGAAAGACGCTTTTACCAAGGGGGTAGTTGCCACCTCATCTCGAGGGTGGAAATTTTTTTTTATATTTTGACCGCAAATGCTGGTAAAAATATTAATTATAAACAAAAAATGTTCATTATACATTTTTTTATCGGAAAGATTAGTTAGTTTTATATCGGAAAGATTACCAGATAACGGCAGTTCTCGCCAGTGGCGCAGAAATACACCCCCCTACACGCGACACTATTATATACACGAAATTTTCAATTTTCTAAATCTGACTGAATTGAAAATTGTGCCAACTCCCATCTTCAAGTTCAGAAAAAGACTCACCCATTCATATGTCAACCATCCATTTTGGTCCAAGGGTGTCGATTTTACGGCCCTTCCTATTTAGGGTCTGTTTTTCGTTCTGGTCCCCAAAACTCCCAAAAACTTCGAAAATTTAAGTCCAACCTTTGCGGTTTCTAATAGAACTGATCATTACCTTTCCAACGCATGTCTAATTTTGAAAATCGGTTATACTATTCAAAAGTTATAGAGCTTAGAAATGTGACTCAATTTTTATTTAAAAAAGGGAAAATGTTTGTGGATATGTATGTATGTGTGTTTAAAAGTTAAACCGATTTGATATTTTTTCTCTGTATTTAAAGAGGGGGTCAGGGCCGATTTAGAACCGGTGTAGTTTGTGACTTTTGACCACCCATAAGCCAGCTATAGGACTTTGTAGGTACAAAACGGCATATTTTTTGGGGGTATATATATTCGGATCAAGAAGAGGCATGAGAACTGCAAATATATCAAATCAATAGTGTTGACTTAAGCTTTCAAATGGTGTCCAAGCCGTCAGGATCAGACATACACACGGCTCAGTATAGCCGAAAAACTGAAAAACTAAACTTTGAAAATTTTGGTTTTTCGACAATTACTCAACATTTCAACGTACGAATTGTGCCAATAACTTAGCGTTTGTATAAGGACTCAAGACGAATCTAACGATGTATACCTCATATCCGGGAAAATTCAAATTTTTAGGTTATAGGCTTCATAAATATGATAAAATCTATTTTCTGTGGGAAAAACGGTTTCGAAAGCTAAATAATTCCTGTACCTAATAGCTTCAGTTATCATACTTGACCTTAGATCCGTCAGATATTACTGGTCAATACGTTTCAAACTCATGTTTACTGATCAAAATCGGTTAAGCCATTTAGAGAAGTTATTAAGATACAAAAGTATAATCCAATTAACGATTTTTCCCCAAATGGTTTATGAGTTGTAGTGGTTACGACGCTAAATTTGATCTGGCAACGGGCAATCCGACTTCATTTACCGGCCATCTCAATATATTTTTTTTTTCAATCTATTTCGAATAGAAAAAAATCTAGTGTACATTCGATGGACACTAGATGATTTGGGAGATAATGCAACAAAGGTGACCATTAATAAAGCTTGACGTGTAATAGAGGAACATTGCATTCAACTTCATACATTTAATTTATAAATAACTTTGAAAAACTCCTGATACAAGAATAAAAAACCGCTAAACGCCGTAAAAATGAGTGACGCATAAAATATTCCAGCTACAAAAGATCTGATATGAATGTTACGTGGCGCGAAAATGGATTTTCATTTGATGCAAAAAAAAATTCTAGTTTTATTTTAAAAGATTTTTCCATAATATTTGCTAAATTTGAAGTGAACGCGCCACAAAAGAGTTTCAAAATTCAAACTGTATCAAAGTTACTCTTTTGTGGCGCGTTTACTTCAAATTTAGCAAATATTATGGAAAAATCTTTTAAAATAAAACTAGAATTTTGTTTTGCATCAAATGAAAATCCATTTTCGCGCCACGTAACATTCATATCAGATCTTTTGTAGCTGGAGTATTTTATGCGCCACTCATTTTTACGGCGTTTAGCGGTTTTTTATTCTTGTAGGGTATATTATCAGGCAAGAGGAAGATGCCATAGTCAGAAAAGTTTTTGACTAAGAGGGACGATAGGACAACGAGCAAGAGGAAGACGGAGACTTAGGTACCAAAACAACTTGGAGAATGATTTAAAATCTATTGGAATTAGAGCATGGAGAAGGGTTGCCAGAGACAGGGGCGAATGGAGGATTGTTCTGAAGAAGACTTTGGCTCATAAAGAGCTGTGACGCCACTGATGACTTCTGTCACAGAGCTGTGATGAACACATAACACATTAGAATGATACGTATCTATCATTTTTTAATTATTTTCAAGAACAACTTTTGTAGTACGGACTTCAATTCTTTTGAATTGAGGTATATATTCCACGCTCCACCCCAATCACTAATCTCATAATGAGATTCTAAATCCAATCATTACTTGGCATACTATATTTTGAAGGTTCTTCTGTTAATTAATGTCTTAAAAAATTCAAATTTTTAGGCAAACATCCTCAGTGTATTTACGGTTTGATGAATATGGTGGTTCCATCTCAGGTGATTATCCTTTTTTAGATCGAAATATTCGAACTTATACGTTAATTTATTATAACAAAAATGTTCAGTATTGTTTTATATCTGTATATTGTGGTAGTTCGGTAAAGTACATCCGTAACTTCTTATTGTCAAGAAAACTGTTTTGGTGTTGGTGTAATTTACAGTAAGTAGCTTATCACCTAATTCATTATAGGGGAGTCAATATAAAATGAAAACTTGCATTGTTTCGGAAAAATTCATACAATATTTTTTTGTTAGTTTAAATACATGTTAGGGTAAAAATTTTTACTCACAGATTTAGCCGCTAATTGTTTATTAATTGTTTAAACAAAAACAGTTGTTTTGTATAAATCATTTTAAAAATATCATTGAATTCATCATTTTACTTTGATCAAAAATGGTTCTATTTTGTGTTTGATTATGCTGAATCCGATTTTGACGTTACAATTGGAAAAATAAAAAACATTACAGAAAAATAAAAGAGTTTTGCCTGACCTAAGAAGAAGAAGAAATCAATGACAAACCCTAAACACGCTATAGTTTTTTTTTCAAAAGAGTCTGCGCTTTTTAATTTAAAATAGAAAAAAGCTTTTTTAGAGATTTTGAAAATGTGGCTCTTACGCTATAGTTTTAAAAATACGCTATAGTTTTTTTCAAAAGCGTCTGCGTTTTTTAATTTAAAATAGAAAAAAACTTTTTTAGAGGTTTTGAAAATGTGGCTCTTACGCTATAGTTTTGAAAATACGCTATAGTTTTTTTCAAAAGCGTCTGCGTTTTTTAATTTAAAATAGAAAAAAACTTTTTTAGAGATTTTGAAAATGTGGCTCTTACGCTATAGTTTTGAAAATACGCCATAGTTTTTTTCAAAAGCGTCTGCGTTTTTTAATTTAAAATAGAAAAAAGCTTTTTTAGAGGTTTTGAAAATGTGGCTCTTTCTTGAACTTGTGACTAAAATATGATCTTGAAAAACAATAACACTTTAGTGATTGATAGTCGATAATTTTTTAAAATTTAGCACGGGCACCCCAAAGGGCGCAAGAGTTGTGGCAATATATGAAGATGGTCGCAGTATACGTTATATTGCAAATCATTTAAATTTTGCCAAAAGTACCGCTCATGATGCTCTTACGAAGTATCCTCAGACAGGAGAATACACCAGAAGACCAGGATCAGACAGAAAAAGTTGCAGATATCAGCGGAGTAAACGTTTTTTAAAGATTTCCTTATTACGGATCCACTCTTTAACGTCAAATGTTCTCGGTAGTCATTATTTAGAAGCTCGAGAAACTCATGTTTCTGCACGAAATGTAAGAAGAGTCCTGCATAAAAGTGGTTTGCGTTGTTATAAGCTAATAGCGTACCCTAAATATTGGGACTAGATTTGCGAATGATCACAGGGATCAATGTTCAGTAATGAAATGCTGTAGCGTTTTCTGATGAGTCCCATTTTTGCTTGAGAACCTGAGAGGAGACCCTGAGAACGATTTGCACCTTGCTCCATTTTACCAATTTTGTCGCCAACGCCCCTTTCGTCTGAGTGATTTCTTATTTATGTAGGATAGTAGGTCCACATACTGCGGGAATCGTCATGGAGTACCTAAACTTTGTGGAAATCCCGTTTTTTCCCGTTTTGGATTGACCCGCTTGTGGTCCTGACATGAATCCATTAGATTAGAATCCATTGCCATCTGCCATTGAATCTCAATAAATGTTATTGCATAAATTTCTCAAGAAAACAAGCTCAATTAAATTTCGACTACCTACTACACTGGGGTGCAAAATTAGTCGGACACCTTAAAAATGGGTCACTTTGATGCCTGGAATTTCCTAAACCTGTTGCCCGATTTAAGTGATCTTTTAATATAGTATAGCCTTATTCTTTAACAATATCGCTCTAATAGTATTGTTGCTAAACAGTTAAATTTTCATTGTATACCGGGTGTACAAATCAAACTGTGCTTTTTTCTAAAAGTTCGCATCACCCTCTGGAACATTCTAGCATTTATAAAATACTGAAATTAAATGCCAACTATAGCCTCATGTTTTCTCAACATTTTGTTTTTTGATTCATTCGCTTACATTGAACCATAAAAAAGTTAGGTACTTTAACAACTAGCCATGTTTCTCATCAATACAGGGCGTTTTAAAAAAGTATGGCCAACTTAAGGGGAAATTCTGCATAAAAAAATAATGAGAGTTTACTTTATAAACGGTATGTCCGAAAATGCTTCGTTTCCGAGATAGGGGGTGTTGAAATTTTTATTACAAAATGACGATTTATTTATTGCTTAAAAACCGGTTGAGATATGTAAATGAAATTTGGTTGGTTTTAAGACGAAGTTATTGCACAATTTTTACATACAATTAAGCATTTAATATTCACCATTGGCGCGCATACGGGTAATATAACCGCTCATATTACCCGTATACGCGCCAATGGTGAATATTAAATTCTTACTTGTATGTCAAAAAATGTATAATAACTACGTCTTAAAACCCAATAAATTTCATTTTCATATCTCAAGCGGTTTTAAAGCAATAAATAAATCGTTAGTTTGTAAGAAAAATTTCAACACCCTCTATCTCAGAAACGAAGCATTTGCGGACATAGGTTTATAAAGCAAACTGTCATTATTTTTTCATGTAGAATTACTCCTTGAAGTTTGCCACACTTGTTTAAAAACACCCTGTATTCATGAAAAACATGGGTAATTGTTAAAGTACCTAACTTTTTTATGGTCCAACATAAGCGAATGAATCAAAAAACAGAATGTTGAGAAAACATAAATCTATAGTTGGATCTTAATTTCAGTATTTTATAAATGCTAGAATATTCCACAGGGTGATGTGAAGTTTGAGAAAAAAACACAGTGTCATTGGTGCACCTGGTATACAATGAAAATTTACCCGTTTAGTAACAATAGTGTTATAGCGATATTGCTAACGAATAAGGCCATAACATATTAAAAAGTCACTTAAATCGGACAACAGGTTTAGGAAATTCGGGACATCAAAAATGACCCATTTTTAAGGTGTCCGGTTAATTTTGTACCCCAGATTATGTGAATAATGATGTGTCTTTAATTCGTGTTACTGAAATAAAGGACTTAAGGATTCTTTTCAGTTCTGATTTAACTTCTAACACCCATATTAACCAGATTGTGAATAGAGGAATGAGAATGTTGGGATTTATAATTCGTAATACCCGGTCCTTTTCAGCTAATGCATCTAATGTAGTTTTTACAGCCTATGCCAGATCAATTTTACAATGTAGGTCTTTTATATGGAACCTACACTATTATGGTTCAGTTAAACGACTGGAATCAGTTCAGCATAAATTCTTCAGATATATTGCATTTAAACTTTGATACGCTAGAGGTACATATAGTTACGCAGAATTACAAAATCTTCTGAAAGTTACATCTCTGGCAAACCGTAAATTGTCAGTAGACTTAATTTTTTTGTTTAAAGTTATATCTGGATTGGTTGGTTCAGAAGAGCTGTTATCCTTGTTTAGATGTCGTGTGCCTTTACGAGTTACAAGGAACAATGTATTGTTTGCCCCTAATAGTCATATAACCAACTACGGATACCATGCTTCATTGCCACGGCTCATGAGATTGGGTAATTGTTATAATCTACATGTAACAGGGGTTTCTTTAGCGAAATTACGTTGAGGTGGACAATCTAGTAATTTCATTGTTTTTTGTAAATCACAAATTTTCTGTATGTTCTAATTTAACTATTTTTGTATGTCCTATTTCAGTATTTTATGTATGATTGTAAAAAACGGTTTTACCGTTCTTGTATGCACATATGTCTTGAAATCCTCCGCAGATGTAGGGAAGGAAATATTCGATACTAAACCCAAAGAACGGCCAAATATGGGCAATTAAAATTTTATTTGTCTTTTAACTATTAATTATTAATAATTTTTTTACGTTACTTATTGCTTTCTTTTGGATTCGTTATTTTTCCTATTATTATTTTTTAATGTGTACTTTATTAATGTGTACTTCCTCCTCATTTAAACCACTCAACACCTACAGAATTTAAAGAGAAAAACATATAAAATGCAGTGTTGGAATTTTTTTGACCAGGAGTGTATATATATACAGGGTGTCCCAAAAAGGTTGGTCATAAATTATACCACAGGTTCTGGGATCAAAAATATGTTGACTGAACTTCACTTACCTATATTAAATAGTGCACACAAAAAAAGTTACAAAATGAAAATCGATTATTTTCATATATCGAAAACTCTTAGAGATTTTTTTATTGAAAATGGACATGTGGCATTCCTATGGCAGCAACA
The DNA here is from genome assembly GCF_917563875.1 of Diabrotica virgifera virgifera. Lineage (NCBI taxonomy): Eukaryota > Metazoa > Arthropoda > Insecta > Coleoptera > Chrysomelidae > Diabrotica > Diabrotica virgifera. The sequence goes on along the minus strand of NC_065445.1, from coordinate 249,835,395 downwards.
TTAAAAAAATTAAAGTGAAATTTGTGAACCCCATAAAAATTTTATGGGGGTTTTGTTCCTTTAAACCCCCCAAAATTTTGTGTACGTTCCAATTAAATTATTATTGTGGCACCATTAGTTAAACACAATGTTTTTAAAACATTTTGCCTTTTAGTACTTTTTCGAGAAGCCAGTGTTTATCGACATATTTTAAATATTTCTCGAATCCACCACATAGTGTTTTGTTTGTATATGATTAAGTACGATTATAGAGACCTGATCACAATCTGAAAATTTATTTATAATTTACATTTTTAGGTATATTTTGAAAAAATCTGTGGCTAATGGATTATGTCCGAAGCCAACTACCACTCTGACACACACACGTATATTTTGAAAAAGAAGCCACATCTCGATAAAAGGTGACTTGTCAAAAAAATACTAAGAAGCATAAAAGTTTTAAAAACACTGAGTTTAACTAATGGTACCTACCACAATAATAGTTTATTTGGAACGTACACAAGTATTTGGGGGGTTTAAAGGAACAAAACCCCCATAAAACTTTTATGTAAATATATTAAAAAAGAAGCCGCATCTTGATAAAAACTGGCTTATGAAAAATATAATAAGAGGCAAAAAAGTTTTAACAACGTTGTGTTTAACTAATGGTACCACAATAATGAATTAATTGGAACGTATACAAAAGTATGGGGGGTTTAAGGAAACAAAACCCCCATAAAATTTTTATGGGGTGGACAAACTTCACTATAATTTTGTTTTAAGATGTTCCTGCCATAAGAATCATACACGTCCATTTTCAATAAAAAATCTCTAATAGTTTTCGATATATTGAAAAAAGTCGATTTTAATTTGGTAACTTCAAAGGGCTGTAACTTTTTTTATGAGCAAATTTGTACTAAGGTAAGTTAAGTTCAATCGAACTATTTTTGACCCCACAATGTGTGGTATAATTTATGACCAATCTTTTCGGGACACCCTGTATATTACCATTTTTTTTAAATAAGTTAAAAGTGTTTACAAAAGAACTAACTCCGATGAAGAAAAAAGTAAAAAATGTAAAATGTAATTTTTGCATTTAATCCCCTGAAAAATTATTTAATACAAACTTACAGTGTGATTGCTTTTAGCGAGATTAATAATAAATCCAGCCTCTTCCCATAAGCACTCCATTGTGATAAAAAAAACTTCTGACGACACCACAAAAAGCGAAAAATTATCACAAGTCCACACAGAAAAATGTTCTGAATCGCAACCACGGTTAATAAGGAATAATTAGCACCGGTCTACAAGTACCTATCAAGAAACTGAAAGTGTACCCAACTATGAATTGTACTTAGACTGCATATGCGAAAATACTTCAAAACTCTTAAAAATGTTTGTTTAAAAGTGACAATCACCCCTCCATCGGGCTGGAAAAATTCAATTTGTTTCAAGCTGCAACTTTACCTTTCTTGGAGGGGATACTATGTCAGTGATGCATCTGTGAATGTATCAGGTACAATAATTGGGGAGAAGGGGGTACTCGTTGCATTCGTTTGTAATTGTGTTTTTTAGAAATGCGACGTCAATCATATCGGTATGATTTATGAAAGAAGTTATTAATTGACCAATTTCCTCGTAGGTAATTATTTCGTACGTAAATATTTTGTTTTCAAACGCTTCCGCAACTTCGGTGGCTAAATAGTTTTATTAATTGGATCAAAAAAGTTTATATTATGTAAAATATTTTGATGTAAACAAATATTTTTTCTTGAATACCAAGATTCTTGAAATTTTTGCATCATTCAAAATAAATATTTAAATACAACATCTTAATATAAAAAAATTTAATTAGAGCATAACTGTATACAATGAGGGCAAACTGATAGAATTATTCTTTTTCAGAATAGACAACTTTGGAGACAAATTTCGAAAGAGGTCTATTTTTTTTGTTAAATTATAATTTTTTTGCGTGTATCATATTACTATAGTGACGTTATCCATATGGGCGTGATGACGCAATCGATATTTTTTGAAGTGAATACTTATTTAAAATTAAAATAGGGGTCGTATGCTAACTCACTTGAAAGGCTATTTAATTCTTTATCTATTGATATAACCATTCTTCTTCTTCTTGTGGTGCTTTCTCCTTTAGTGGAGTTTAGTTACTACACTGGCAAATCTGTCTCTGTCCAATGCGGCTCTAAACAAAGATGTTGAATCAAGGCCGGTCCAGTCTCTGATATTTCTAAGCCATGAAATCTGGCGCCTACCGGGACCCCGTTTTCCTTAAATCTTACCCTGGATGATCAGTTGCGCAAGGCGGTACTTTTCGTTTCTCATTATGTGTCCCAGATAGCTAACTTTTCTGACTTTAATGATTCTGTATGTTTTGTTCTTGTTCTTTTCTGCCTATATATATTCTCCTCAGAACATTTTCGTTGGTGGTGGGAGTTGTCCAAGGTATTTTCAAGATTCTTCTATAAAGCCAGAGTTCAAATGCTTCTAACTTGTTCATCAGTGTTGTGTTGAGTGTCCAGGCCTCCGTTCCATACAAAAGTATTCACCACACATAGCAATTCAGAAAACGACATCTAAGGCTGATATTAATGCTACTGTTACAAAATAAGCTTTTCATTTTGATAAACCCTTGTCGGGCTACCTCTATTCTCGCTCTTAATTTTTGTTTATAATCAAGTTGATTGTTGAACCAGCAATCAAGATATTTGTATTGGTTTACGTATTCAAGCTGTTGGTGTTTCACATATATAGGAAGGGGTAAATTTTTGTTCCTCGATATTTTCACAACTTTGGTTTTCGCAGTATTGATCTTCGTCCTCATTTTTTCACAACTCTCAGTAACCCTATCTAACAGTATCTGCAGACTATGGTCCAAATCAGTCATTAATACCGTGTCATCTGCATCGAACGCTTTTTTAAAATCTATAAGATAGACAAAAAGGTCTGCTTGCTGATTTTTGCATCTTTGTGCCAGAGTTTGAAGCCAGAATATTGTTTCTCGTGTCCCCATACCTTTCCTGAAGCCAAATTGTTCTTGACCGATGATCTTGTCATATCTTTTATATATTATTCTGTTCTGTATGATTCGCAAGAAAAGCTTCAGAATGTTATTTAATAAACTTATAAGGCGGAAGTCCTGGCATAATTTGGCGTTCTTCTTTTTAGGCAGTGGTATGAAGAAGATAGTATTCTTGAACCTTGTGGATCATTAATACGTTGCTCACATAGGATATCAATGCTAAAATACTTTTTTATACATGTCAGTTTACCCCAGTCATTTGGCCACTTTCCGGTATTATAGATTGCATTAAAGATTTTAAGCATAACTTCAGTCCCTACCTCTCTCCTTTTTGAGTGTTTCAGCTGTTATTCCATCTTCCCCCGCTTTTCTGAATTTTTAGCTTTTTTTTAGGTATATGACAAGTATACCCTACTTTGGGTTTTTATAAGACATTTTTTAAGCGACATTCGAGTTGACGTAACTTGAAGAATAGGTGTTATGATATTCAATCATTTGGAGAAGATGACATACAGGGTGTTAGTAAATACGTATGAAAAACTTTAAGGGATTATACATGAAAAAATATTGGCGGTTTGCTCTATAAACGTACGTCCGTAAATGCTTTGTTTCGGAGATACAGGGTGTTGAAATTTTTATTTCAAACTGCCAATTTTTTATTGCTCTAAGACCGGTTGAGATATGAAAATTACATTTGGTGGGTTTAAAGAGGTAGTTATTGCGCATTTTTTAGCAAACAAATAACAATTTTATATTCACATTGGCGCGCCTACGGGTAATGGTCTAAATTTTTTTAAAGAAAAAAATGGTACGCCACTGAGATATTTCAAATTAAAAATTATTTTTGTATTCCACGTTTAATTTTTGAAAAAGAACCTTTGTTCTATTTTTTCCTATAGTGCACCGTTTTTATGCGAAAAAATAAAACATCTTCGAGCGTATTTTTCATTTCTTAATACATTATCAAGAACTCTCCAATATAATAATACCAAAGTAGAACAACAACAGAAAATATTATTAAAAATATTTTAACTAGGTGCAAAGCTAAAGCAAATGTTAAAAATTACCTTCTTTCAAGGTGACAGAATAATTTTATATTCAGCATTGGCGCCCGTACAGGTAATGGTCTAAATTATTTAAAGAAAAAAAATAGCACGCCACTGAGGAACGTCAAATTAAAAATCATTTTTGAATTCCTCGTTCAATTTACGACAAAAAATTTATAAATTATTCGATGTAGATTCCATATGCATAGAAACTTATTTCAAATACTTTGTAAACGTTAAGATATTTTATTTTTTTGCATAAAAACGACGCATCATATGAAAAAAAGACACAAAACGATTTTTTATCGTTAATTGAACGAGGAATTCAAAAATGATTTTTAATTTGACATATCTCAGTGGCGTACTATTGTTTTCTTTAAAAAATTCGGGCCATTACTCATACGCGCGCCAATGGTGAATATTAAATTACTCTGTCACCTTTAAAGGAGGTAATTTTGAACATTTGTTGTAGCCTTGCACATAGTTAAAATCTTTTTAGAAATACTTTCTCTTATTGTTCTAGTTTAGTATTATTATACTGGAGAGTTCTTGATAATAGTTTTGTGAGTTTTATTTTTTTTTTCATAAAAACGGTGCACCATATGAAAAAATACAACACAGGTTCTTTATCATAAATTAAACGTGGAATACAACAATAATTTTTAATTTGAAATATCTAAGTGGCGTACTATTTTTTCTTTAAAAAAATTCAGACCATTACCCGTAGGCGCGCCAATAATGAATATAAAATTGTTATTTGTTTGCCAAATAAAGGGCAATAACTACCTCTTAAAACCCACCAAATTTAATTTCCATAGCTTAAAAGGTCTTAGAGCAATAAAAAATTCGCAGTTTGAAAAAACAATTTCAACACCCCGTATCTTGGAAACGAAGCATTTGCGGACACACGTTTATAGAGCAACTTTCTTTATTTTTTCATGTAGAATTACCCCTTAAAGTTTTTCATACTTATTTACTAACACCCTGTATATGTAAAACATTGACAAACAGCTCAGAGTGTCTGAAGATGCCGGTGAAGTATGACAACCGGGTTACTGTTCTAATTGATAGTTAAATTCTCTAACGTAATATACATACTTTCACCCGTGTTGAGCTGCCCCCCCCCACTTGCAAAAATTAAAAAACAAATAGCCCTGATTTATGAGCTATTTATGAGCTCTCATATTCCACAAACTAAAAATTTTGAGCTCGTTCCACTGAGCAGGAATTTAATACCCTAGTGGGGGGGGGGCTGAGTCAGCCCCCCCCCACTATTTAAAAATAGGAATATTGAATCGGTTTTTGCGGCAGAATTACGAGCTATTTATGAGCTCTTGAAATTATATAGTTCCGATTTTTGAGCTCATCCCCTTCACCCCCAAACAACCCTTTAATTGATTTAACTTAAGAGAAAGATGCTGAGAAAACTTAAAATATATCGTATTGCGGATATAATTCATATAGCTTATATACTCTAAGAATAAACTATTAAATCAAGAGCATTTCGATTATTGAGCTACAACCCATTCGCAAGAAAACCACCCTATCTTCCCGGCTTAAGAGAAAGTTGTACTTAAAATGCATTAAACTAATTATTTGGCGACTACATATCATTTAATAATTTATAAGCTTCCAAATTACGCGCATTTAGATCAGTAAATTGCAATTCATTTTGTATAGTGCAGTCACTGAAGGTAAAAATCAACGATTACCTTCAATTTCGGTGAACCTTCATCGATTTTCACGAAAATTGGTCAGTAGTTAGAGGATACGTCAAGAAACAAAGGTGACATGGTACCACCTTGCGCCTTTACCCTGAGGGCGAATACCGCCCCTTCTCAGGGGTGAAAATTATTTTATAAAAAATAAATGCACAAATCAATAAAAGAACAAATTAAAAGCAAAATTTATTATATAAAGTTAATAAAATAAGTCAATAATTTTTAAGTTATTAAAGATCAAAGATTTTAATTATTTGTGAAAAAAATGCATGTTTTGAAAAGGTTTTTTGTAAATCACTGAAAAACTTTAAGTTTTTACAAAAAAGTTAATAGTAGTTTAATTCGTATAGCTTATATTCTAAGAATAAACTCCTAAATCACGCGTCTTTCGATTATAGAGCTACAACCCCTTCACAAGAAAACGACCCCATATTCCCGGCTTAAGAGAGAGTTGTTCTTAAAATAATTTAAATTAATTATTTGGCGACTACATATCGTTTAATAATTTATGAGCTTGCAAAATATACGCATCTCAATTATTGAATTGCCATTTTCTTTCTATAGTGCAGTCACTGAAGGTAAAAATCAACTAGTACCTTCGATTTCGGTAAATCTCCATTTATTTTCACGAATTGACAATAACAACTTGGGGTTTTAGCCTGGGCTATATGTCACCCCTTCTCGGGAGTGAAAATTACTTTATTAAAAATAACCCCACAAATCGAGAGAGGAACAAATTGTAAGCAAAATTTGTTATATAATGTGATTAAAATAAATCAATACTTTTTGAGTTATTAAAGATCAAATATTTTAATTTTTGGAAAGAAAATGCATGCTTTAGAGCGATTTTTCATAAATGACTCAAAAGCTGTAAGTTTTTACAAAAAAGTTTTCATCACTATAATTGAAGCTAATAAAAAATATAATAAATTGCTTACTTGAAAAACCCTTTAATGTTAATTTAAAGTAAGTTATTGGTAATTAAATGTATATTTTTTTCCGCCACTGTTAAAATCTAAGGGTTCAAGCTTAAATAACGGGAAAGAGATGCATTTTATAACACTTAGGTACTAAATACTTGTCAAAGTACTTAGAAATACCTATGAAAAATAAGATGCAGAAAAAGTTGATAGTATCAAAATCCGCTCACCAATTTTCGTGAAAATGAATGGAGATTTACCGAAATCGAAGGTACTAGTTGATTATTACCTTCAGTGACTGCACTATAGAAAGAAAATGGCAATTCAATAATTGAGATGCGTATATTTTGCAAGCTCATAAATTATTAAACGATATGTAGTCGCCAAATAATTAATTTAAATTATTTTAAGAACAACTCTCTCTTAAGCCGGGAATATGGGGTCGTTTTCCTGCGAAGGGGTTGTAGCTCTATAATCGAAAGACGCGTGATTTAAGAGTTTATTCTTAGAATATAAGCTATACGAATTAAACTACTATTAACTTTTTTGTAAAAACTTAAAGTTTTTCAGTGATTTACAAAAAACCTTTTCAAAACATGCATTTTTTTCACAAATAATTAAAATCTTTGATCTTTAATAACTTAAAAAGTATTGACTTATTTTATTAACTTTATATAATAAATTTTGCTTTTAATTTGTTCTTTTATTGATTTGTGCATTTATTTTTTATAAAATAATTTTCACCCCGAGAAGGGGCGGTATCCACCCTCAGGGTCAAGGCGCAAGGTGGTACCATGTCACCTTTGTTTCTTGACGTATCCTCTAACCACTGACCAATTTTCGTGAAAATCGATGAAGGTTCACCGAAATTGAAGGTAATCGTTGATTTTTACCTTCAGTGACTGCACTATACAAAATAAATTGCAATTTACTGATCTAAATGCGCGTAATTTGGAAGCTTATAAATTATTATTAAATGATATGTAGTCGCCAAATAATTAATTTAAATTATTTTAAGAACAACTCTCTCTTAAGCCGGGAATATGGGGTCGTTTTCCTGCGAAGGGGTTTAGCTCAATAATCGAAATGCTCTTGATTTAATAGTTTATTCTTAGAGTATATAAGCTATAGGAATTATATTCGCAATACGATATATTTTAAGTTTTCTCAGCATCTTTCTCTTAAGTTAAATCAATTAAAGGGTTGTTTGGGGGTGAAGGGGATGAGCTCAAAAATTGAAACTATATAATTTCAAGAGCTCATAAATAGCTCGTAATTCTGCCGCAAAAACCGATTCAATATTCCTATTTTTAAGTAGTGGGGGGGCTGACTCAGCCCCCCCCACTAGGGTATTAAATTCCTGCTCAGTGGAACGAGCTCAAAATTTTTAGTTTGCGGAATATGAGAGCTCATAAATAGCTCATAAATCAGGGCTATTTGTTTTTTAATTTTTGCAAGTGGGGGGGGGGGGCAGCTCAACACGGGTCATACTTTCCTAATACAAAGTGTTTCATTAATAATTATTGGAAATATTTTAACAGTAGGTTCCTGGACTTAAAATATTATGATTAATAATTGCTTAAATAAAATGTGGTTTCTTACGGAGTTACAAGCTGTTGTATTATTTAAAAATTTTAAAATTTATTTGTACCCACTAGGTACTTTAAAAATATTTGACATATTATACTTCTTGCCATACTTGAAAAAAAGTCTAGCCACTGTACACCCCTACAACTTATTTTAAATCAACATTTCTGGCTACTACCAGAGACGTACCACAAGGGAAAGTGAATGGTTCACCTTCTCAAATTTATTCCAGTGGCGGAATTGATATTAGCGCAATTTTTAGATTCTCATGTTTAGCGCAAACCTTTGGGGTAGACCCAAAAACACCGACATAATAAATTAATACATTAATCATAATAACTGCCTCTTCATTTTTAACTTCAAATACCTCGAAAAATAATGACTTTATCGTTACGAATAGACAATATGTTATTTACATATTATAAAGTATTGTTGAATCGAAAAATTGCACTAAAATAGCAATTTCGCCAGTGGCGTAGAATTCGGGAGGGGTCAACCATTCACTTTCCCCTTTAGTACGCCTCTAGTAGTAGCTAGAAACGTTCATTTATCACAACTTAATAGGATGTATAGTGGCCACACTTTCTGCCAAGTATGACAAGGATATATCCTACAGTTTTAAAATACTGGGTACAAATAATTTTTAAATAAAACACCTTGTAACTTAGTAAGGAGCCACCTTATATTGAAGTGATACGGGTTAAATAATAAGATTTTGAGCCCAGGAATATGTAGTTAAAATCTTTCCAATTATAAAGGAACACTTTGTATAATAAAAAATCTTTATTTTTATTTATTTGTGAATATTTGTAAATATACATTGTGATGTAGCATATTGCTACATCACAGTTAAGTTTTAACAAAGAGGACAATATTATAAGTAGTAAATAATAATCCTTAATTTTTATATCACATATGTGTATTGTATATGGGATTAAGCCACAATTAATTGTAATAACAAATATCTAATAATAAAACACTGAAAACGTTTGTTTTCTATACTTCCACAGAACTTATTATAACTAAGTGACTACAGCTGCTTCGGCAGAGTGCCTTTCTCAAGTGATATAGTTTACAATGTGTTTGCCTTTTTAAGTCTTCAACTGAAGAGGTTGAGGAGTGGGGAGCTGTTTGTCTCGAGTTGGTCATTCAGAATTATATCTGTATTTTTCAGTTTATTAATTTCCATAGATTCTAAAAAAGATAGCTTAAGGCCTTTATTTTGAATATCCAGAATTTGAATCTTTTCATTGAAAGAATGATTATGATCTAGAAGATGAAGTGCGTATGTAGAAGTGTCTGTTTTTCTATTGTTGAATGCCCTTTTGTGTTCTGCTATTCGTTTGTCAAAAGTGCTGCCAGTTTGACCGATGTACGTTTTCGGACAGTCACCACACGTTAGTTTGTACACACCACTCTGTAGTTGCTTTCTCTTTCGGCGTTTATTGTTCTTAATATATTTGCTTAAGTTGTTGTTAGTTCTGAAAGCTGGTGTTATTCCTTTCTTTTTTATGTATCTGGCTATTTTTGTTATTATCTTGCCAGTATATGTGAGAAAGCAGAAGGTACTGGGTTCTTTCTGTGGTGGTGGATACACTAATTTCATGGCTTTCTTATGGAGTTTTTGATTTAAAATTTTGTTAACTGTTTGTTCGTTATAGCCGTTGTTTACTGCTATTTGTTTAATGATGTTTAGTTCTATCTCGAAGTTATTTTTTGTCATGGGAATTTCTGTCAGTCTATGCATTATCATGCTATGGTAGGCTGCTAATTTGTGTTGTGTAGGATGGGATGATGAATTGTGTATAGTTGTGTCAGTATGGGTAGGTTTATGATATACGGAGAACTCATGTTTGTTGTGTATTCTGGAAACCGTTACATCTAGAAAGTTTATGGAGTTATTCTGTTCTGTTTCTATTGTAAACTCAATATTATTATGAAGTGAATTAATATATGATAGAAATTGGTTGTGATTGGATATGATTAGAATAACTTCGAGATAGAACTAAACAGAGTGGTGAAACCACAGAAAGAGAAAGCAACTACAGAGTGGTGTGTACAAACTAACGTGTGGTGACTGTCCGAAAACGTACATCGGTCAAACTGGCAGAACTTTTGACAAACGGATAGCAGAACACAAAAGGGCATTCAACAATAGAAAAACAGACACTTCTACATACGCACTTCACCTTCTAGATCATAATCATTCTTTCAATGAAGAGTTTCAAATTCTGCATATTCAAAATAAAGGCCTTAAGCTATCTTTTTTAGAATCTATGGAAATTAATAAACTGAAAAATACAGATATAATTCTAAATGACCAACTCGAGACAAACAGCTCCCCACTCCTCAACCTCTTCAGTTGAAGACTTAAAATGGCAAACACATTGTAAACTATATCACTTGAGAAAGGCACTCTGCCGAAACAGCTGTAGTCACTTAGTTAAATGTTAAATGTAACTTAGTTATATAAAATGAACTTCCATCAAGTAACGGTCGAATCCATCAATTAATAACAATTATATTTTAACTTATACTTAACGGTTCGACTTATATTCTGGAAATAGTTTTCAAAGAAAGATTATTTTAAAAATTCTGCGGAACAAGTTGTTCGTAGGTTGTGACATATATTATCTGTGGTTGTGACATACTTACAGGTAAAGGAATACCATAAAAACAGTTTTAATAATGGTTTGATTGAATCTAACTGCAACATTAATTTGCCTCCGAGATCGGTAGATTTAGTTCCAATCCAAATGGTTACTTTATCTGGGGATATCCAAAATCCAAAATGTGTTTACCAAACCCAAAATCCAAAATTTATAGACAGATAAAGCATTACAAATGTGAATTAATAAAGACTATGCAAAAATAACTCCATGCGTTCTGTCTACTGTTAGACTAGAATGTTACAATCGATTGGAATTTAGTCCAAACTGGCGGATTGGTTGAACAATTCTCGCCATATTGCCTGATTAAGACTATTAATTACTGATTTTTCTTCAACTGAGTACATTTCAAAAATAAGAACTTTAAACAATCAATCATGAAAAAAAAAGAGTGTGTGTATTTTTTACGCACGTAAGAAATTATACTTCTATTATTATGATTTAAACGAAATAAATATATTTTAAACAGGTTATTTGTATTTTTATTGAAATATTAAACTAGTTGTAATACTTAAAATAATACCAAAAATTAAAAATAACGTTAATACGTCATTTTTTATGGACTGTAGCCTCCCTGCAATTACTTTTCCCTTAATGAATTGTAGAAAATCTAAAGAACGTCAGATTTTCTATAGAAATTTTTTATTTTCTGTTCATCATATTTTAGTATGTACTATTATTTATACTATTCCCAACGAAGAAAAATCAAAAGAAACATAATTTATAATAAACATACTTACTAAAAACACCAATATATTTTTTCACACTTTATTTGCATTGATACATACGTAACTTGAAAGATTAACAACTAACTTCATACTGTCGGTATGCGCGTAATTCATACTGTCGCTTTAATAAAAATTCACTCTCAACATTTTCCCAATCGCGTCTAAAGAAGTATAACTTCAATAAAAATATTGACAATTCAAATATTGGTAATATCTAGCTTTATTGTGACCGAACCAACCCATTACACACGTTCCAAAATAGCTGTTGGCTTACTCTTATAATACTGTGGCAATTGTATTATAATTTTCCAAAATTCTGGAATGTGTCTAATTCGTAGAACAAATATTTTACTATTTGTTTTCAATACATATTTCAGTCCTCTACAACAGTGTTTTTCAATCTTTTTGATTTCGCGACCCCTTTAGAGATTGAAATATTCTGGCGACCCCCTGGTGTCATAGAAAATCAAAGAAATAAATTAATTAAAAACTACATATGTTAGGAAATAATTTTTTCCTATTTTGGTACATTTATCTTTTATTCACGCATCCCAACAATTAAAGAACATTTTGCTTTGCAGTCTGACGAATCTACAAATGTTTCCACAGTGTATAGTATTTATACGCCTTGAAGCAGATGACAGTATCATGAGAAATCTTATTTTGCAAAGCACTTCCTGCAAACAGTACTGGCCAGTGTGTGTACGATATGTTTTTAGAAAACACTTGCGACTACAATATTGATTGGAAAAAATTTATCGCTATTTGTAGCAATGGAAATAACGGACTCATTGCAAAATAAAAACGACAATGCCAAACATATCCGGGACACTAGCACTCTAGCAGCTAAGGTAGTACCTTTTGATTTAAATGACGTGCTCAAGGAGGTAATAAGCATTGTAAATTCTATCAAAGATAAAGCTTTGCAAAACGGGGTGAAGATATGTGCTCGCTTCATCAGAATATCCTCTATCATATAGAGGCCAGGTAGCTATCCAAAAGAAAGGTATTGGCAAGAGTTGTGGAACTGAGGGGTGAATTGTTAATGTTCTTACAAGATGCAAAATCTAAATATGCTTATCGTTTTTCTAATCCTATTGGCTCTTGAAATTAGCATTTTGGCAGATTTCTTTTGTCACTTTAACAGTTTGAACAAGGACCTTCAACGAAGAGGAGAGAATATTTTAAAAGCTAAAGATAAAGTAAAAGAAAAAGAAAAAGAAAAAAAACAATGGGAAAATCCCAATAGATGGCTGTATACCATAGTTTAAAAAACTCATACAGAAGTAAAAACTTCGAGATGTATTCTGGTATAAAATCGTTTATTTAAAAACTATTTAAAATGTCATGGATTGCAAAACGTTTTCGTTCTATACAGAACATCGTCAGTGCATCCTGCCGAGTAGTTTGAAACTAGCACACTGTATATAGTGTTAACCCCATCATATATGGTTTACATAATATAATATATTAAAATTTTATTTTATGACTACAAGTCGATGTTAATAGATATAGTGGGACACATGCTAAAAGGGTGCCATGGTTCCCTGCTCGAAGATGCTAGGTACTTGCCAATTCAATGGGCACAGACCAACAGTCTATTAACATCGACTTGTAGTCATAAAAAAAATGTAATATATTATATTATGTAAACCATATATGATGGGGTTAACACTATATACTTACAGTGTGCTAGTTTCAAACTACTCGGCAGGATGCACTGAAGATGTTCTGTATAGAACGAAAACATTTTGCAATCCATGATATTTTAAATAGTTTTTAAATAAACGATTTTATACCAGAATACATCTCGAAGTTTTTACTTCTGTATGAGTTTTATAAAGTAAAAGCATCTGACACAAAACTTCGTTTGTGGTCAACCTCTCCGCAAAACAAAATGTTTAAGTATTTTCTATGTGTTCAGAAAGATTGATGAAGATAATGCAACAGACCAAAATTTTGCAGTATCGGCTCACATTCCTTGCATCATTCAGAGCTCGCATAATTTACAAGAGCAACTTTTGACATACTTTTCAGACTTGCACTCTGAAGCTGAAAATGAACGCAGATGGATTTTAAACTCTTTTTTTTAATGAAAGAATGTCTTCTAGATTTAGCTGCTGATGGCACGGTAAAAATGGAATTTTATTCGCAAAGTGTCGACGTACTTTTGATGAAAAGAAAACACCAATATCCAGAGCTGGCAAAGGAAGCTCTTAAATTATTAGTGTAATTCGCCGCTTCAAACTTGTGTGAACTGACATTTTGTTCAATGGTAGACATTAAAACTAATAAAAAGAGAAATACACTGCAATTAGAAAATGACGTTATTATTAACCTTTCAAAAATACCACCACAATTTGATAACAAGCAAGCACATCCTTCCCACTAAAATTGTGTGTGAAAATCTTCAACGTTTCCTTTCAGTCAGCGACCCCCCGGGGGGTCGCGACCCACAGATTGAAAAACACTGCTCTACAAATAGTTTCGTATGACCTCCTATGTAAAATCATTAGGGAAGCTGAAATTCAACAGCATTGAATATGTGACGTTTGGCCATTTAGCTTATTTAACCAAATAGTTTTGTAATAAGAAAATATGAAGAAATTAAAGATGATAAGTTTTTTAAATAATATTTTCAGACTTAAATCTCTCTACAAAAATAATGATTGGCAAAATAATTAAGAAATTGTTTATCTTTGGTCCATATTATTTTTATTAGCACACAATGTTACTGTGTATAAAATCTTAAACCAAAGCTTAAGCAAGTATTGCGGTTTATCTGATAATCAAGGGATACTAACCGATCATTGTGGTCCACAAAAATCGTAATCGGAGCGCAAATTGTAAAATAACTAAATAACCTTCACGCCTATTTACCCATTTTGTCTATATAGTCCGAGAGCTGGTAGGGAATATTGGGTAGATATTTGCAACAACCCCTAAAATAAAAAAACATGTAAAAATTGTTACTACAAAAAATATCTTTGAGGCAACTTGTAATTTTTTAAAGTAAATTTAAATATTCAGAAATAAAGAAAATAAACAAACCAGGCAATTTGCGAGAAATCGCAAATTGCAAATATTTAGCAAATTAATACAAAAAATAATATAGTTGAGGCAAGTTGCTAATATAACACGAGTATTTTATAATTTTTTCAAGGAAATCTTTTCGTTTATAAATTCGCAAAATCTGTGTGTTATTACGTTGCCGCTCCTGCAATACTTAGAGCAGATTTATTGATGGATTCTTATGTAGTTTTGTCTTCTGAATCCAAATCTGAAAACGACATTTCAATATCTCTAACCGTCTTCGAGATAATCGACCCAAAAATCTAAAATGTGACGTCACAATCCTTTTATTTTCTGCCGACACACTAAACGTCAGCTGAAATCGTTGCTAGTAAGTAGGCTAGTTTTTTAATCTGAATTTGTTAAGCAAAGCATAGGTTATTTACATTTGAGTTTGACACTTCGTGAATGTCAAACTAAATTTTAAATTTAGTATTAATCAAATATCAATGACATTTAATAGTGAATTTAATTATTATATAAAATAAATGATATGTTCAAAAATACAATTTGAGTATATTTTAAAAGCAATAATTTATTAACAATTTTAAAAATGTTTATACGAGTATACGGCCTCCCCTCTAATGGGAGTACCTAATGATAAATGGACTGTTCCATTTGTTATGAAATGAAAATTGTTATTATAGTCGGTTCGCTAAACTCAGGCACAACTGGCTAGTGATTTTACTAGGTAATTTTTTTGTTTTTTGTCAATTTTGCCAAAATTGTGAAAATTACTAATTTTTTAGTATGTAATTATTAACTATTTAGTACAGGGGTTCCCAAACTTTTTTGTACCACGCCCCTTTTTGTTGAATTGAAAGCTTCTCACGCCCCCCCTCCTTAATAATAAATTTTTTGTGAAAACAAAACATTTAATTATACTGTCATGAGATACAACAATATCACTTTTCATAAAATACAAAAATTATTAATACAACAAAAGTAGATTAGGTTGGTTAGTGAGATGGATAGGCTTTTATTTTCTTTACTAGTAGGTATGCTTATTCGTGGCTGAGTTTTAGTAAGTGCAGAACGCAAGTCACTAGTAATATCAAGTTTACGCCGATACTTTGTTTTACTTGCCACAAGTGTTGAAAATGCTTTTTCGCACAAATAGGTGCTTGACAAGGGCAAATATAAATGAAGAGCTTCCCGTGATACACTAGGATACATTTTGAAATATTTTAACAAAAATGAAGGTTTGTTCATTTTGTCAAAGTTGTATTTGGTAGAGGAATCATGCAAAAAATCATTTGTATTTATTTGCAAAGCATCTTCTTACAGTGATGCAGGCAGGGAGTCTATGTTGACATGGAATGGGTCAATTGACATTATGTAAATACTATCGTCGCAAGTGTTTGGGAAGTATTTCTGGAACTCTTCAATTAGTCTCTCCAAATGGTTTGAAATTTGGATTTTTAAACGTGATCCTTCATAAATGTCCTTCAAGCGTGTTTCTTCCGAGATTGACTCTACTTTAGGGAAATTTGAATCACTGCAGGGATGTGCTGATATTTTACGCCTCGAAAGTTGCAATTTCTGAATATAAGGCTGTTCAACGAGTCAAATATGTCTGACAAATAAGCCAATATTACTTGGGTACAATGTTTTTTAAAGGCCACTAGTTCATTTTGCTTTTGATGTTCCGAGAAGGCGATTACTTCATCTCGAAGGTCAAATAATCTTGCCAACATGTTTCCTTTTAAAAGCCATCGTACTTACATATATAGGGTGTCCCAAAAGTAGTGGAACGGTCGAATATTTCGCGAACTAAACATCGGATCGAAAAACTGAAAAATACGTGTTCAATCATTTTCAAAAATCTATCCAATGACATCAAACACCAACCCCCACTACACCCCCTGGAGGTGGGGTGGGGGGTAACTTTAAAATCTCAAACGGAAACCCCTAGTTTTTCTTGCAGATTTGGATTCGTTACGTAAAATTAAGCAACTCTTATTCAAGACATTTTTTCGAACTTTGGATAGATGGCGCTATAATTGGGAAAAACGATTTATCCTGATACCATAGGTAAATTATAGAAACGGTCTAATATCTCGAGAAATACACTTCCAAATGAGAAACCAAAAAACAGATTTTTAATATTTTTCGAAAACCTATCGATAAACACCAAAAATAATCCTCCAACCCACCCCCTGGAGACGGGGTGGGGGTAAATTTAAAGTCTTAAATAGCAACCCCCACTTTTTATTGCAGATTCGAATTCGTCATGAAAAATGAAGCTACATTTATTCGAAAGATTTTTTAAAATTGCTGATAGATGGCGCTAATAAATCGTATTTTTCCAATTAAAGCGCCATCTATCAACAATTCTAAAAAATGTTTCGAATAAATGTTGCTTAATTTTTCATGACGAATCCGAATCTGTAATAAAAAGTGGGGTTGCTATTTAAGATTTTAAAGTTACCCCACACCCTACCTCCAGGGGGTGGGTTGGAGGGTCATGTTTAGTGTTATTCGATAGGTTTTCGGAAAGTATTAAAAACCCTTTTTTTGGTTTCTCATTTGGAAGTGTATTTCTCGAGATATTAGACCGTTTCTATAATTTACCTATGGTATCAGGATAAATCGTTTTTCTCAATTATAGCGCCATCTATCCACAGTTCGAAAAAATATCTTGAATAAAAGTTGCTTCCTTTTACGTAACGAATCCAAATCTGCAAGAAAAACTAGGGGTTTCCATTTGAGATTTTAAAATTACCCACCACCCCACCTCCAGGGGGTGTAGTGGGGGTTGGTGTTTGCTGTCATTGGATAGATTTTTGAAAATGATTGAACACGTATTTTTCAATTTTTTGATCCGATGTTTAGTTCGCGAGATATTCAACCGTTCCACTACTTTTGGGACACCCTGTATGTACATAATATATATTACATATATGTATAAATAGTAGTGTTTTGTGATCACTTTCTAAATCTTCACAAAGCGTTTTAAACAGCCGAGTATTCAACGCATTGTTTTTTTATGTAATTCACTAATTGAATATAAAACTTTAAGAAAACATTGAATTTATTTGGAAGGGATTTTACTGCCAAGGCTTACTAATGTATAAAGCAATGTATCCGAGTCACATCAGCATTTCTTTCTCTTTCTCTTACTAATTGCACAAAGCCTGAGCTAAAACCAAGCATTGAAGGCTCGCCATCTATACACACACCAATCAATTTTTGCCAAGAGGGATCATGTTTGTCAAAAAACTCTGACACTGCTTTCATAACATCAATAGCTTTTGTCGTGGTCTCCAATTCTATAGAAAAGAGTAGCTCGTCTTTCGTTTTCAATATACCAAACATAAACAATTAAATGGGAACATAGTGCTATGTCTGTACTCTCATCTAGCTGAATAGCAAAAAGTGGAGATTGTTTTGCTGCATCAACTACCTGGTTTTATATGTCTTCGGCCATATCATCAATGCGACGTTTCACAGTGTTGTCAGAAAGAGGTATTTGAGATAACTTTTGCTGACTCTGCGTTCCCAGAATAATATCAGCTGCCTTTAACAGACACGGTTTAACAAGCGGTTAATTTAGAATTTTAGAAAGAGTACCTAAATTGAATTTAACGTTCAATTTGTGTCGCGCCCCCCTGACATGACCTTACGCCCCACTGGAGGGGCGCGCCCCCTAGTTTGGGAACCGCTGATTTAGTAGGTACTTATTTTTTTTGTCAAATTGGCAAATTTACTGACTAAAATCACTAGCCAGTTGTGTTTGAGTTTAGCGAACCGACTACCTATATGAAATGTTGTTTGGAATAAAAAATTATGGTCTGATATGTGCAATTACATCCTTCTAATGGAAAAAATATTTTAAAATTTTTCTCAAATTATGGATACCAACAACATTTTCATTTATAACTCTTTTATTTTTAATGTGACGAAGAAAAGTTATTCTTTATAAAAAGCTCTTCATGGTATAAGATTTATGATGCAACCATTATGTATCAAATTTTAATAATTTTATACGAGGTATATAAAAAATAGGATTTCGATCAAGAGTAAAGTACCTTTATAGTTCAGAATATTTAAATTTGAACGATATAATTGCACATTAAAAAATAATTTTTAATTCTAAACAACTTTATATAATAGCAATTTTTCATATTATGAATTAAAATACGCAAATAAACAAAGTTTTCGTTATGATAATGCTCGTATTTTCAGCTTGTTTAAAAATAAATATTCTGAAAAAAGACAGGTCAGGTGATCAAAAAAAAAATTACACGTGCGTGTGAGTGAAAAGTGCTATAGATAAGCTTCAGTGTGAGAGAGAGCCTATATCGACAGCTGTTTGCGTCCTCGATCGCAGCGATCCCATTGGATCGAAATAGCATTTACCGTAGAACGATACAGATCTACAGCTGAAGTTCATCTCAATGTTGATCAAGTAAATTTGACCGATGATGATAATATTCAAGAAACTTTTCATGTAAACCAAAAAAGAATATATATTTGCGGCAAAATGTGGCAAAGACACCAATCAACCATCAACTGCTTGAAGAATTAGATAAAAAAGTTGTAGAGAAATATTTTAGGAAAGTAATCAAAATTATAAAATATTTTAATAAATTATAGGACTTTGAGTATAAACTAGAAACGGATTTTTAATAAAAATTTGGAGGTACAAAACGAACGACGCTTTTCATAAAGTTTGTTGCTTTATCAATGAAAGTATTATTTTTAATAAAAAATCACTCCTTTCCGTCAATATACAAAAAATTTATGGAAATTATTTCCAATATTACCGAAGAACTAGGTGGAAAATAAAATAATAATCTATTTAGTAAGAGTTATTTCGAAGATAATTTAAAAAACAGATAGGTATTATCATGACACGTGATTGTGCTCGAGCCACTGGAATTGCTGCGATCGAGGACGCAAACAGCTGTCGATAAACGCTTTCTCTCACACTGCAGATTACCTACAGCGCTTTTCACTCACACGCATGAGTAATTTTTTTGATCACATGGCAGGTAGAAAACTTCACCAAAAGACCTGTTTTTTTAGAATATTTACATCTACTATTAAAAAATACCCTGCAAGATAGAAATTTGCCTCAACTATATTTTTGCATTTATTTGCAAAATAGTTTTGAAATCATCTTGTAGAGTTAAAATGCCTCACGAATCTCCTGGCTTGTTTGTTTATTTATTTTTGAATAGTTAAATTTACTCTACAACTTACAAGATGCCTCAAAAATATTTTTTGTAATAATTTTTTTTACATGTTTTTTTAATGTAGGGACTGTTAAATGAACGGTAACCTCTAGCTAGCTCTGCATTTCTGTATTAGGATATTATAGAAGGGGTATCTAAATAATTTTCAGAATCCCTCAAATAGGTATGGTGCTTCTCAGAGGCTTCAGTGCATCACAAGTGACAGAAAAAAGGTACATCTGTGATTATATTCATTTATAACATTTATTCTAGTTATTGATAGATGGCGCTATAATCGGAAAAAATGATTTATTATAACAAGATTGCAATTTGGTATAAAATCAAATCAATCGTGTTTATTGCATTTCGACTGTGTACCTGTATAATGTCATATATGATTTTGGACAACTTTTCAAGGGAGAGTAAAAACTATTTTATTTGACGGTCAGGCTTTACAATTTTCTCCATGACATGGTCTCTTCTTCATGGCAGTTAGAACCGAATGCTTGGTTATTTGTTACTATATTACTATATTTTGAATGATTGGCTATTTTTTACTATATTGCAGTAATAGGTTCGTTCCAAGACGACACATTTGTACGATCCTTTGAACCGTCACGAAATAGATTGGACTGTTTTAATGCGCAGAATCGCCCTTGAACGGTTTTCTTTCAATCCCAAACCGATTACCGGTATGTAACCCTCTTGGAACCATTTGTGTTTGTGTTTGTGTACCATTTCAAATTCGAGTTGCACCCGAGCCATTTTCAGTACGAGTACCACGCAAATCTGTTGATAGTTTGCTAGATGGAGAAATTATCATTTCTAACATGTTCATTAAACATCTCTTCAACTTCAAAATCTTCCTCAGAATCGATATCTGACATAAAATCGCTGTCTTCTATGAAAAAAAAAAAATAATAAATTTTCCATATTTTTAAGAATAATTTGAAAAAAGAATTAATAATTATTTAAACGAAAATCAAGATTCACAGGTACTCATAGCGTGGATTCTGAATTATTCTGTTATTGAATCATCAGCTGAACTGATAGCAGTGACCAGTAGAAATAAAAACGATCTTAACTGCGCAAGTCAGTACAAATAGTTTCTGCTTGAAGGCATGTATCAAAAGGACCGTTCAGTTACCGATTCCGAAACGGTACCTGGATCGCTTGGAACAACACAATGTACGATACGAATCATTGTTCATGTTCGCTTGGAACGCATTTTTTATAATGTCCATGATGAGAGCAATACGAAGGATGGCTTTCATGTCACTTGGGACACGCCTAATGTATTTTAGTTCCAATCCCACCAAAAATGAGAAACATGTCAGATCCCTAATAACACCAAACATTCCATAAAACATTCCTGGAATGTCCTCAAAAGCACGAGAATGTCCCCTAAATGTCCCAAGAAAGTCCTCTGTCAGCATTTTAAACATTCTTTGAATGTCTTGTTGGAACATTCACATTGGACATATTACCCCCAATTTGTTTTTTCATGAGTTTTGTAACAGAGATTAAAAACTTTTTTACGGTCACCTCCTATTATAATATGATATTTTTTGACATGTTTTGTAGTAAATTCAACTATCTATTTACTACAAAACATGTCAAAATTTACATGTGAAAACAGAAGATGACCCTAAAAATGGTTTTTCGTCTCCTACAAAATTCGTGAAAAAGCAGATAAGAGGTATTGTCACATCACCGACGATATACCAGAAGTATATGTGGCCATACCAAATAATACATCCTTGATAAATATAAACATTTTTATTGCACAAAATCTTGTCATATATTTTTTTCCATAATCATTACGATGATGATTCATTGTATTGAATTGTACTTACAATTACAATCTGGTCATAACTGACCAATGAGCAATTTTAATTTAACCTAAATTACTACTGTTCCTTAAAATGAAGAGCTTACCCCATAGCGTCTCTTATCTAATCTAACAAGATCGTGCACTATTCTAACATACCTACAAAGGCACACAAGCACTATGCTCTGCTTTTCACTATCACCTATCACTCAAACTAGTTCAAAAGTCTTTGTTCTCTTCAATCTTCTAGTTTGCCCAGTAGTATCGAGGAGCTGGATTTCCTCAATATTCTTGTTGGTACTTATGAAGTTGTTGCTCGTGACTTCCAACTTTACTCCAACTTTAAAAACAGATCAGCTGTAAAATATTTATGTGCCTGAAGGCTTTTGTATGCGTTCATTGCTGCTTAGAGTAGTACCTGTGAGACTGCACCAGATATGTATAAATATCTATAATAGTAATTTGGTGGAATGCACTTTACTGTAAAATCCAATTCTGATTGAATTGTGTATGGATCTAAATCCCCAATTATTTTCAGCTTCAATAAATATTAAAACAATAAAAGAAATAATGTTATTGCTTGCAAACTTCATCAATATTGATAAATATCAGGGAAAAATGAACAGTAAATAAAAATTGTTTCCCCTACCTTTGTATTGTGGTAAAGTTTATAAAGTTCACAAAATACAGCAAACGAAATCCAAATGAATCCAAATTATAGACAAAATACGACGATAAACAATGAAAAATTGATATTACAAACATAACCTCTGTCTCTGTAACTTTTTGTATGCCAACCAGAAGTCACGTGGATTGGATTGCCTAATACATAGATACACGCGCGGCAAATTTGAAAATGAACGCAAATTGAATAGTAAATGGCCTCTCTTAAAATATATGACATTGGTAGTATGTTCATAGAATGTCTTGTGGTAACATTCCACCAATAATTTAATCAGATGTTCACTGAATGTTCCTTGAATGTCCAGGACATTCAAACATTAATAGAACTTTGATAGAACATTCCTGGAAGGTTTTGTGTTGTTAGGGATAGGACATTATGCATGTACGCAGTCGATTTATATAAAGGTTTATATGTTCTTTGATTTGTATAGTCGTATAAATTGTACAGAGTATAGTCGTATAGATAATACGTAAATCATTTTTAGTATAGCGCCATGTATCAAGAACAAGCATACATGTTACAAATAAGTATAATTACCGACGTACCTTTTTCTATCACTTCCAACTTAATACGTAAGAAAGAAAACGAAAAACTGTGACGCACAGAAAAAAGGTACATCTGTGATTATACACATTTATAACATTTATTCTAGGTGTTGATAGATGGCGCTATAACCGGAAAAAATGATTTATTATAATATGATTGCAATTTGGTATAAAATCAAATCAATCCTGTTTATTGCATTTATAATGTTCTTTGTATGTTCTTTGATTTGTATAGTCATATAAATTGTACAGATTATAGTAGTATAGCTAATACGTAAATAATTTTTTTATTGTAGCGCCATCTATCAAGAACTAGAATAAATGTTATAAATAAGTATAATCACCGAAATACCTTTTTTTCTGTCACTTCCAACTTAATGCGTCAGAATGAAATCTAAAAACTGTGACGCACTGAAAAAAGCCTCTGAGAAGCGCCATACCTACCCAAAAACGTCTGCCAGCTCTCGGACCATTTGGTCGATATTACAACTAAGATTATAACGTATGATTAAACATTTAACAGCATCCATTCTTTGTTTCAGAGTATCGTGTGCTGATAAAATTATAGACAATGCATAATATTTGTTCATTGTTGATTGAATAAATTTAAAATAAGTAAAAATTTGGCTAATAAATATATTTAGAGCCCAAGTTTAGGTAATGTGAGTAAAGTAATTGCGAGGTTGAGTTTTTATTTTCTACCTTGAACATTTTTGGCGTATTATTATCAAATATGATATAGAGCATGAACTAATAATAATACCGTTTAGGCTTTGTTTTAAACATTTACTTTAATAATAGCCTTAATGTTTCACCACTTAATGTTGCAACAGAAACTTTTATGTATCTTTTCGTTATTTTTTAGCCGTTATTAGTTCACTGTACTCTCTTAAAAATCCCTTTCGATTGGTTGGTTCTACCTCTCATACAATATATTTTATTCTTGTGTTCGTCTTACTGTGTATGCCTTATTATATTTATATAAACATATATAGTTGTTTATTTATTTATTTTTTTAGTATCCTGTGTGGACAATAATCAATATCGATAATTCATGAGAGCAGTGTTCCCAAATTTTCTTATATTTTTAGTTTTGCATATAGCCGCTTAGAGAGCGCCACCACTAAAACCCTCCGACACAAACGTAACCTCAATCTTTTGTTGACATAAATCGAGAATTTCATTGCGATACAACTAGTCGTATAGACACAGTAAATTTTTGAAATTAGCAAGTCCGTCGAAAAATGGATCTTAGCCGAGAACATTTTCGAGCACTAATTTTTTACAATTTTCGGAGAGGATTATCCCCATAGCAATGTGACGCTGAAATGGTTTCTGTGTTTAAGAGTGAAGCATTACATCAGTCAACTATTTTCCGCTGGTATTGCAAATTTCAACGTGGTCTCTCCAGTCTCAGCGACGAATCCAGGCCAGGTCCACCCAAAACATCAGTCACGCAGCAAAACATTGATGCGGTTCGTCAGCTAATTAAGGATGACCGCCATGTAACATACCGGGAGATAGAGGCATCATTGGGCATTTTAAAGATCTCGATCCAAAAGATCCTACTTGAAGAACTGGGTGTTAGGAAGTTGGTTTGCCGTTGGATCAGTCATTTGCTTACAGAAGAGCAAAAAGCGGCTCGCGTCAATTGGTGTCGAAAAACATTGGAACGGTTTAACAAAGGAAGTTTAAAAAACGTTTTCAGTATTGTTAGTGGCGATGAATCTTGAATTTACTCCTACCAACCGGAAAATAAACGCCAATCCGCTGTGAGTGTTTCAAGATGAGGAAAAACCAACAAAAATGATCCGTCCTCGAAGTGTGTCAAAGAAAATGGTCGCAACTTTTGTGTCCAAATCTGGTTATGTGGCAACAATTGCTCTAAATGATCGAAGAACGGTTACTTCTGATTGGTATGTAACCGTTTGTTTACCAGAAGTTATTGCGAAACTCCGACAAAGCAACACACAGCGGCGAATCATCCTACATCATGACAATGCAAGTGCTTACACTGCCCAAAAGACAATAGAGTTTTTGGAGGTTGAAAACATCGAATTGTTAAACCATCCACCGTATAGCCCCAACTAAAGTACCAATGACTTCTTCACGTTCCAAAAGATCAAGAATTCAATACGTGGGGGCGATTCCAGTCGTCAGAAGAAGCCATCGATGCCTTTAAAACAGACATTTTGCAGGTGCCAGCTGAAGACTGGAATAACTGTTTTACCAATTGGTTTGAAAGTATGCAAAAGTGTATAGATCTTGGTGGGACATACCTTGAAAATCAATAAAGTACTCTAAGTCTATATATTTTTTGTTTTTATGGCTTTATGCAAAACTAAAAAGACAACCTATCGTATTGGGAACCCCTCTTAGTCCCGAAATAAAACTACGAATTGTTAAAAATAAATTACTTCAAACAAAAAAAAAATATTAAAGTCCAATAAAAAGCTTGGAAATCATAAAGACAATAAGAACGAGTTTAAGCCATCAACAAAACAACATTATTGCAGAAAAATTGTAGATTGTTCTACAAAAATGTAGGTTACCAAACTTTGATAAATTAGTATCAATTTAAATAGACAACATCGCAAAAAAAATATATTAGAATATGTACTCTTTAGGATAAAAGGCAAGGAAACTGCAAGGAAATAGAAGAATATGAAAGAAAGTACGATAGCTTTAACATGCATAAAAAGATCAAGGAAATAACAGGTAAAAAAGTGAAACAAGCATCCATCGTAAAGGAAAAAAAAGGTAAAATAATTACAGATTTAAATGAAAAACTGGCAAGATGGACAGAATACATTGAAGAACTTTTTGCAGACTAAAGACCAAAAATAGCAGTGGCAGAAACTACAGACGACACAACAGGGCCTGAAATCCTAAAAAGCGAGATAGCACATGCTTTAAGGAACACAAAAGGGGGTAAAGCTGCAGGACCAGATGAAATTCCTGTAGAATTTTTGAAACTTATAGACTACGACACACTTGAAATAATGGTGAACATCTTTAACACAATTTATAGAACAGGCATCATACCAAAGAAATGGCTCTCCTCTACTTTTGTCACAATTCCGAAGACGAATAACGCCAGAGAGTGTTCAGACCACATAACTATAGCATTGATGAGCCACACACTAAAGGTATTTTTAAAAATAATTCACAAAATAATATTTAATAAATTAGAAGAGGATATAAGCGCCACACAGTTTGGATTCAGAAGTGGACTGGGAACACGGGAAGCTTTGTTTGGTCTGAGTGTGTTAATGCAAAGATGTTTGGATGTAAACCAAGACCTCTACGTAGGTTTCATAGATTTTGAGAAGGCCTTCGATAAAGTCAGACACCAAAAGCTGTATGAAATTCTAAGAAGCAAAAACATCGACAGTCGCGACATTAACATCATATCCAGGTTGTACTGGGGACAAACGTCAAGGTGTGCGTCAGGGTTGTGTGCTTTCCCCACTACTATTCAATATATATATATATAGCGAAACAATATGTCAGGAAGCGCTCCTAGAGCAAAACATTGGTATGGACATTAACGGAGAGTTAATTAACAATATACGATACGCTGATGACACGCTAATAGTAACAGATAACCTAGCAAATTTACAGTATTTGATGGAAAACAAACACTCGGACCAATAAGTATGGTCTAAAACTGAACATCAAATAAACTAAATTCATGATTGTAACAAAGAAGCTATACACCAATGTGAATTTAACCATAAATAATCAGCCAGTTGAAAGAGTTACGTCCTACAAATATTTAGGGGTTTGCTTCACTGATACTAATGACCAGCCAAGAGAAATCAAGAGGCTAATTGAGATAGCGAGACAATCGTTTGTCAAAATGAAAAAGTTCCTATCCAGCTGGGACATAAATATATACTTAAGAACGAGAATGTTAAGATGCTATGTTTTCTCCGTTCTGCTGTACGGCATAGAAGCTTGGACACTTAAAAGGTAAACATCAAAAACATTGAGGCATTCGAGATGTGGTGTTACAGGAGAATGTGGAAAATACCATGGATAGAAAGAGTAACAAATCAAGATGTTTGGCTGAAGATTGGGAAGGAATGCGAAGTCATAAAAACCATACAAGCGAAAAAACTGGAGTATCTAGGTCACATAATGAGAGGAGAAAAGTACTCTCTGTTAAGACTCATAATCCAAGGAAAAATCTCGGGAAAGAGAAATGTGGGACGTAGGAGGATTTCCTGGTTGCGAAATTTAAGGGAGTGGTATGGGTGCAGTTCAATACAGTTGTTCAGAGCTGCAGTCAACAAAGTTAAGATTGCTGTGATGGTAGCCAACCTCCGATAGGAGACGGTACTGCAAAAAGAAGGATAAAAGGAGGAAATTTGAATTTTAACCACTTTTTAGATATTAGTTTATATTTAGTTCAATTGTTATGGGGAACTTTTTATAATCTTGATTTTAATAGTATATTATGCAACGAGCATTAAAATGACGGTCATTATGAAGCGAGTATGAGGGTTACGAAACGAGCCGTATGCGGTGAGTTTCGTATAAAATACGAGCTTCATAATGATAATTAAATGCAAGTTGTATATACTACTTTTTCTATGATCATTCACAACAAAAAATATATTCAACTTTATTAATTTTGTAACACAGATAAATTGAGTAGTTTGTCAGTTTGACGGTTTGTTTACATATTGACAACTGTCAAAGCGTATGTATTTGACTCGCCATTCGTCACTACGCGTGTATAGTATTTTTACTACAAAAACGTTATTACGTAGGTCAAAATTTTTGACGTAAGAGAACTGTCAAAACATTAGATTGTGACTTTTCATTATTGCCATGTTTATAATAATCATGGCAATAATGAAAAGTGACATTCTAATGTTTTGACAGTTCTCTTACGTCAAAAATTTTGACCTACGTAATAACGTTTTTGTAGTAAAAATACTATACCACGTTTATCGCGAATGCCATATCGCGATTCTATTGGTTAAAAATCTATATCTTAATGAAAATCTTTTTTTTTTTTTCTCTGATTCTGGCTTTGGTTTAGAACTAGAACCTTTAGCCACGTAATTGTATAACTTATCACTAAGTCAGGGGAGTAATGTGTAGTGTGTGTGTTGAGTAAGTGTCTTGTTACTTTGCAAAGTCGACGTCATTGTCTTTGCAAAGAGACGCTAATTGTTTCCGAACGTCTGCGGTCCCTCCGGTGAGTACCGATTAATGAAAATCTGTATCATAATGAAGTTCCGTATGATACAGGTAGTGACATCATAATTGATATATTATAGTATGAGAATAGAAAAAATGTATATTATGTTCTTTATTATGCTGCTAATACATTTCTAAAATAATCTGTATTTGTGTATTTTTAGTAATTATAAAGTGGTCCCGTTATATGTACCTATTGCATATTTAGGTCTGCATAGTTTCAGACCTTTTAATGCATATCTACTTGCTTGCTTCACCAATTTTGTTGTTTATTTAGGTTTATATGACTGCGGACACTAAATCCATTCGCCAATTTTACTATTTTTTATTTTATTAGTCATTTTTTCGTATCTTATCCTAAAACTAATACTAATATTAGTCTCTAGTAAACAATTCTACTAATAAATAATTCCTTTTATATTTTTTTAATAATTTTCTATTAAAATATATTTTTTTTTGTATTTTTTTTAAATGATGTTCTTAGAGTTCCACAGCAAAAACAGCAACATTCTTCTTTAGCCCTGTACTTAATTCGAAAGCTTTTTACTATGGACTGTCCAAGTTCGCCATTCATTTTTATCTTCTTTTTTTTGTAAAGATTTTTTAATTATTATTTTTTTTTCTATAATTTTTTTAATATATTTTTTTTCATAAATTTTTTTATATTTTTTCCTTCTTTTTTTTTATAATTGTTTTTATTTTTTTTTTATTTTTTTTTTCTTTTTTCGCCAGTTCTAAATGGACAATTATTCTAATCCTAGTTATAACTAAACACCGTATTAAAAACTTGTATACAACATGAGTTGTGTAAATTTGTACGAATAAAACACATTAACTCATTAACATATTAAGATATTTTTTATTTGGTAAGCATTAGTCAGAAACTTAATTGTATAATTAATACCTATATTATATTTTACAACACTTTTTCATTATTCCCGATAATCAACTTAAAACAATTAACGATTACATGTTTTTCCAAAAATTTTCTTTAAGAAATTACGGCTCCTATCCGTATACTTATTTAAAAGTAGACAAGGTCTTTCAACATCTACAAAAGTTGTTGGAACGTATTTTTAAAGTAAAACAAATCTACGCATAAGGGACTAATATAATATTCCAAGGTTGTGTTATTTTTTCTACAACCCTGTTTCCACGAATTTCCTGAATCTCTGACTAGATTTGTACCTACTCTAAATTTTTGTATTTGATTTACTTCCTAATACTTAATTAACAAGAAATAAAATGTCAAACGCAAAACATTTTATAAAGAAGTTATACTTCTTTTACGTGCGATTGGGAGTGAATGTAATTGTGCGCAACTTCATCAAAAGTTCTTGGTGCCACGCGCAGATACGTTACACGTCTGCTCTCATTGGGTATTCCAATGACATGTCAAAAATTATCCAATACGGCGGCTGTGGTTAAAGAATGTGTTGTCATTTTTATTATTATGGTTATGGTTGTTAATTTGTGTTTTAAAAAATGTGAGAACAGAGACAAAAGTGGGTTTATAGTTATACTGACTTTTTAAATAGTTTTTATATATATTTTTGGACTTATTAATATAGAAAAAAAAAAAAAAGAATATGTCTGTACTTTGTATGCACGTTAGAAGTTATAGGTACAGTGGAACCTAGTTAACTCGGATTAATCGGGACCGCGGCCGATCCGGGTTAGCCGAAGAAAATGGTAAAAATTAATAAAATACGGTATACTTACAGATCAACTCCGTTATAATTGAAATAATATGAAATATATATGCACAGTACACAAATAAATTACGTATCAATTACGCCTTTGTCAATTCTACCTAATGCTTCTAGTTTTTTTTTCCATTGTCACTACAACATTTTTACGTTTTGTTGCTATTACGTAGACAAAAAAACACGCAAACACAAAATCTGAATAGATTTACGAACGATTACAGAACGGAAGCGAACAATACGACTGTACTACACACAATACGGTCTCAATCACAACGATATTATGTTATTTAATAACAGTGAAGACTAGGACCATTGTTTAAAAAATAATTTTTTATTAGTCTTTTAGTCTTTTTTAAACAATGCTAAGATATTTTGAAATAAATAAAGGATACTGCAGGTGCCTGTTGTTTCCGATAACACGACAATGAACATCGTGTGCCATGAGTCATATTTACTATCGTATATTTATGTAGTTCAAATTACACAAATACCCATTATCTCTCAAATTTTATATTACATACATTTTCATTGTTGAAATATTTGTCTGATAAAAATCGGTCCGGGTTAGCCGGACTTCCGGGTTATCGGGGGCCGACTTATCGGGGTTCCACTGTACGTCGGATTAACATTATTTTTCGAGAATTTTCCATTTTTTAGGATTTTAAAATTTGACGAAAATACAGCAGAAAATCGAAAGCCAGAGCCCATGAAAAAATTACAGTATAAATTTTAAAAACGATGCTTTTTGGAGTTTATACGATTCCTCACGAGAAAAGCAATTGCAGAGATGCTGCAATTCATAAAAAATGACGAACACTTAAGTCCACGAAGTCTAAGTAATACCTGGCGAGATAAAACACATACTTTTTATCTAGCATCATTCTCTTCCACGCATGAAACTAATGACAAACACATGTTATTAAGTAAAAACACATGTTATTTTTATCAACGCTCTAGACTCAGTACATTAAATAGAGATATGTACAAAAAAAGACGTTTGGGGATGTTTTCAGATTTTGAGTACAATAATTATTAGTGACGTTTCTGGTTTGTTTATTTTCTGGCTAACAATAATACCGATTTTAAAGGATGGCGATGAGGCAGAATGTAAAAAGTATCGGGGAATATCACTGCTAGATGTGGCCTATAAAATAATAGCGACAATCATTAAAACCAGGCTGGAGGTAGTAGTTGAACCACAGATAGGGGAATATCAAGCAGGGTTTAGGAAAGGCAGAAGAACAACCGATAAGATATTCATAATGAAAGAGGTACCTACTGTCTAGCTGCTATGAATACAAAATCCCGGCAATAGTATTATTCATAGATTTTAAAAAGGCGTACGACTCCTAAGCTAAAGAAACTAGTGACGATGCCATTGTAGCATACGACCTGCAACGTAAGAGTTAAAAGAGGGAACCTCAGAAGATTATGCAGTCAGATCAGGACTTAGGGAAGGAGACCCGCTATCAACGCTGATATTTAACCTGATACTAGAAAAAATCATTAGGAATAGCAACTTAAATAAAAATGGGCACATATTGTACAAGAGTCATCAATTAGTGGGATAGGTAGATGATGTGGCAATTCTAGCGACAAGTGAAAAGATACTGAAAGATATAACAGAAAGATTAATAAATGAATCATATAAGCTGGGTCTGCAAATAAACCAAAAGAAAAGCAAGGTTATGAAAGTAGGAAGAGAAAAGGGGGATGGGACAAAGTTCAAGGTAAGCACACAATTAGGAGAGTTTGAGTTTGAGGAAATAGACGAATTTGTATATCTAGGATCAAGGATAACAAACAAGTGTGAATAAATGAAAGAAATTGATGCCAGATTGAGTAAAGCCAATCGATCTGCGGGAGCCATGAATTATTTACTAAGATCAAAGCAGCTGTCATGGAATACGACATTCAGGATTTATAAGACTATAATAAGTCCAACAGTAATATATGGATGTGAGACATGGATACTCAACCAAACAACAAAAGAAACAGCAAGAAGATGGGAAAGGAAAATACTCAGAAAAATATTAGGAGGGAAGAGAACAGCGGAAGGATATATAAGAAGGACAAATGAGGAAATTTGTAATATTTACAAAGAACCACAAATAGATAGCGTAATAAAATCAAGACGGTTGCAGTGGCTGGGTCATATAGAAAGAATGAACGATGACAGAGAGGTCAAGAAAATAGCATGAAGAGTACCAGATTATAAAAGAAAGAGAGGTAGACCACGAAAGCGATGGAGAGAGGCGGTAGTAGAAGACCTAAAAGAGAAGGGAATAACAGATTGGAAGAAGTTGACAAGGAACAGAAATCTATGGAAATGAAAAACAAAGCTCTGGGCCTAAAGGGCCTGTAAAAAAGCTACATATATATACTTTTTTGGCTGTCAGTCTGTTGAATTTTGTTGAATTTTTGCATTTTGAAGTTTTTTATAGTACATAAAGAGTTTTTTTCACATAAATTTAAATTGGAGTTTGAAATTTTATGGTAAGTGTATTTCCAACATTTGTTACATTTATTTTGCAACATACAAAGTTAACCTCATTCACACACTTGTGTGTTTAAGTTTCCGCCAAAGTGAATAAAATGACAAAAATAAAATATGTTGTTGAATTTTTTTATAAATTGTCAATTTATTTATTAATCAATGATATTAAAAGAATTTATCTACTCCATGTCATATTATGTTTCAGATTTTAGTTTGTGAAAACTGTCATTATAGATAGCAGTGCATGAAGGATTTAAGTGTGCGTGAAGCAACAATGTATCTTAAATGGGATTTACTTTTTCGCACTGTTTTTAACTTTCGAGTTGTCATGGTGACAATCCTTAACTTTCGCGTTGTCATGGTGATGACAATATGAGCAATGAATTACAACAAAATTTTGACAGTTTTGTGGTTTGAAAGTAGTTAGAATTTTTAAATGTCAAAGTTCTAAAAATTGTAGAATAGAAATGAATTCCAGTGACGAAGAGGTACAGCATTTTTATTTGTTTATCGTAGATAAAACATTGTATGAAACTGTGCGTGAAGTACTTTTTGCGAACTTGCTATAAATCGCTTGCGTTCGCAAAAAGCATACTTCACGAAGTGTTTCATAAATAACTATTATTAAGCTACTTCAAATGTAGCTGTAATTATGCACCAAAATTTTAAAGCAAAACCTACATTTGACAGTACTACAAAATACAATTAAAATGTTTAAAATATATTTTTCTACAAGCGTGTTAAAAATGCAATTTTTAGCACTCCATATAGTCCAGGGCGCATCTGTTTTGAGATGGACGTTGAGAGGCGACTCAAATTTTTTTGCAGAAATTGCTTGAAAATAAATCAAATAATAATATTTGAGTTATCCTCCCTCTCAAAAAGGTCCGGAACATTGCTTAAATAATCAAAATGTCAAAAAATTAAGGAAAAATTCGATTTTTTTCTTCGTTTTTTGATTATAACTTTAAAAGTATTCATTTCCGAGAACAGTTGTACTGACATAAAAGTTACGTAATTAAATTTCCTACAATATAGAATTGGTTAAAAATTTAAAAAAGAGTCACCCTAGTTGCAAAATAGCAATACTTGCGAAAAAACCATACAAAAACAAGTATTAGCATTTTACGTTTTTCAACCATTTATGCTACACTTAGGACCTTCATATTTCACCCACAAAAACTTTATGATACAGTAAAACAACACTGTAAATTTCATTAAGATTGGTTTAATAGATTTTGCAAAATAAATTTTGCAATCCAGCTTTCGCAAAAAAAATTCATTTTTTCAAAATATTACAGGACTGAAAATAAAGCAGATAGCAAGTTGAAATTTTTTTTGCTTATAGAAGTGTACTGTACCTTTCATTTGCAATTTTCAAAATTAAAATCGATTAATTACCACGGCGTCAGAAAATTTTTGAAATAAACAATAATTTTTGGTGCTACGCGCAGGACAGCGGTGTTCGATTCACACAAGTTGATTTCCACCAAAATTGCTTCCAATATTTATCTAATATATTATTTTCTTACTCTATATTTTGTTGTATTTTAATATTTTAATTCCACAAAAATCAAACTAATTTTATTATTGTTTGTGAAATATTGTTTAAACAATTGTATATGTTTAAAAATAATAAACTTTTATTATTTAAGTTAAAATATATGAACAAAGAAAGTTTTTGCTAATAAAAGTGTTATTTCAAAGGATAGAGTATGTGTTTTTATTTTGCAATAAACAAATTTATTTATTTATATCGAAATGTAATAAAAATTAAAATGTATCAATCATTATCAAACGTCATTGGAATGCCCAATCACAGCAAACTATCCGCTGTCCTGCGCGTAGCACCAATAATTAATGTTTATTTAAAAAAATTCCTGACGCCGTGGTGTTAATCGATTTTAATTTTGCAAAATTGCAAATGAAAGGTGCAGTACACTTCTATAAGCAAAAAAAATTTTCAACTTGCTATCTGCTTTATTTTCAGTCCTGTAACATTTTGAAAAAATGAATTTTTTTTACGAAAGCTGGATTGCAAAATTTATTTTGCAAAATCCATTGAACCGATCGTAATAAAATTTACAGTATTGTTTTACTATATCATAGAGCTTTTCATGCTGAAATATGAAGGTCCTAAGTGTAGCAAAAATGGTTGAAAAACGTAAAATGCCAATACTTGTTTTTGTATGTTTTTTTCACAATTATTGCTATTTTGCAACAAGGGTGACTATTTTTTATATTTTTAGCCAATTCTATGTTATAGGAAATTTAATTACGCAACTTATATGTCAGTACAAATTTTCTCGGAAATGAACACTTTTAAAGTTATAATCAAAAAACCAAGAAAAAAATCGAATTTTTCCTTGATTTTTTGACATTTTGATTATTTAAACAATGTTCCGGAACTTTTTGAGAGGGAGGATAACTCAAATATTATTATTTGATTTATTCTCAAGCAATTTCTGCAAAAAAATTTGAGTCACCTCTCAACGTCCAAATGTACTAATATTTTTACAGATGCGCCCTGGTCTAATACGAGCTTTAAAAATGCTACTTTAAGGCACTAGTGCTTTAATAGTATATTGTGCAACAAGTGCAGAAAGGTACTAATTTCTCACGAGTTTGAAAAGTTGCGGTACGAGCGCAAGCGAGTGCCGCAATTCAAACGAGTGAGAAATTACCTTTCTGCACGTGTTTCACACTATACTTTTTCTACAAGCACAGTTTTTCCTAAAAATAAAAATCACAATTTCCAAACTACGATTAATTATAATAGGTACCTATGTGATAAATTTTAAACTGTATTTAATTAATACCTACTAATCAATTTAAATTCCTTATACCTAAATAAATTGCACAGAAATCAGTTAAAAAATTAATGCACTGCCTTAATTTGTTTAAATTTAAACAATTATTACACATTATTGACATTATATTTATGCAGTCACGGATTTACACAAAACCTACTTCATTTGACGTCTCTTGCGCAGGTTGCTAAATCCTTATTGGTTATTTGATAATTATAAAATGTTTAATAAGAATAAAATTGTAAAATAAAACAGTTGTAACATCCATAATTTAGTTTCTATGCTATAGTTAAATATAATAATTGTCTTATAGGTTATATATTTGTCACCCGTGTTGAGCTGGCCCCCCCCACTTGCAAAAATTAAAAAACAAATAGCCCTGATTTATGAGCTATTTATGAGCTCTCATATTCCGCAAACTAAAAATTTTGAGCTCGTTCCACTGAGCAGGAATTTAATACCCTAGTGGGGGGGGCTGTCAGCCCCCCCCACTACTTAAAAATAGGAATATTGAATCGGTTTTTGCGGCAGAATTACGAGCTATTCATGAGCTCTTGAAATTACATAGTTTCGATTTTTGAGCTCATCCCCTTCACCCCCAAACAACCCTTTAATTGATTTAACTTAAGAGAAAGATGCTGAGAAAACTTAAAATATATCGTATTGCGAATATAATTCCTATAGCTTATATACTCTAAGAATAAACTATTAAATCAAGAGCATTTCGATTATTGAGCTACAACCCCTTCGCCAGAAAACCACCCTATCTTCCCGGCTTAAGAGAAAGTTGTACTTAAAATGCGTTAAACTAATTATTTGGCGACTACATATCATTTAATAATTTATAACCTTCCAAATTACGCGCATTTAGATCAGTAAATTGCAATTTATTTTGTATAGTGCAGTCACTGAAGGTAAAAATCAACGATTACCTTCAATTTCGGTGAACCTTCATCGATTTTCACGAAAATTGGTCAGTGGTTAGAGGATACGTCAAGAAACAAAGGTGACATGGTACCACCTTGCGCCTTTACCCTGAGGGTGGATACCGCCCCTTCTCGGGGGTGAAAATTATTTTATAAAAAATAACTGCACAAATCAATAAAAGAACAAATTAAAAGCAAAATTTATTATATAAAGTTAATAAAATAAGTAAATACTTTTTAAGTTATTAAAGATCAAAGATTTTAATTATTTGTGAAAAAAATGCATGTTTTGAAGAGGTTTTTTGTAAATCACTGAAAAACTGTAAGTTTTTACAAAACAGTTAATATTAAAATATTAACTGTCAAAAATTATACTAATATCAAAAATTAAAATATTTTATCTTTAATAACTCAAAAAGTATTGATTTATTTTAATCACATTATATAACAAATTTTGCTTACAATTTGTCACTCTCTCGATTTGTGGGGTTATTTTTAATAAAGTAATTTTCACTCCCGAGAAGGGGTGACATATACCCCAGGCTAAAACCCCAAGCTCTTATTGTCAATTCGTGAAAATAAATGGCGATTTACCGAAATCGAAGGAAATAGTTGATTTTTACCTTCAGTGACTGCACTATAGAAAGAAAATGGCAATTCAATAATTGAGATGCGTATATTTTGCAAGCTCATAAATTATTAAACGATATGTAGTCGCCAAATAATTAATTTAAATTATTTTAAGAACAACTCTCTCTCTTAAGCCGGGAATATGGGGTCGTTTTCTTGCGAAGGGGTTGTAGCTCTATAATCGAAAGACGCGTGATTTAAGAGTTTATTCTTAGAATATAAGCTATACGAATTAAACTACTATTAACTTTTTTGTAAAAACTTAAAGTTTTTCAGTGATTTACAAAAAACCTCTTCAAAACATGCATTTTTTCACAAATAATTAAAATCTTTGATCTTTAATAACTTAAAAAGTATTGACTTATTTTATTAACTTTATATAATAAATTTTGCTTTTAATTTGTTCTTTTATTGATTTGTGCATTTATTTTTTATAAAATAATTTTCACCCCCGAGAAGGGGCGGTATCCACCCTCAGGGTAAAGGCGCAAGGTGGTACCATGTCACCTTTGTTTCTTGACGTATCCTCTAACCACTGACCAATTTTCGTGAAAATCGATGAAGGTTCACCGAAATTGAAGGTAATCGTTGATTTTTACCTTCAGTGACTGCACTATACAAAATAAATTGCAATTTACTGATCTAAATGCGCGTAATTTGGAAGGTTATAAATTATTAAATGATATGTAGTCGCCAAATAATTAGTTTAATGCATTTTAAGTACAACTTTCTCTTAAGCCGGGAAGATAGGGTGGTTTTCTTGCGAAGGGGTTGTAGCTCAATAATCGAAATGCTCTTGATTTAACAGTTTATTCTTAGAGTATATAAGCTATATGAATTATATCCGCAATACGATATATTTTAAGTTTTCTCAGCATCTTTCTCTTAAGTTAAATCAATTAAAGGGTTGTTTGGGGGTGAAGGGGATGAGCTCAAAAATCGAAAGTATATAATTTCAAGAGCTCATAAATAGCTCGTAATTCTGCCGCAAAAACCGATTCAATATTCCTATTTTTAAGTAGTGGGGGGGGCTGACTCAGCCCCCCCCCCACTAGGGTATTAAATTCCTGCTCAGTGGAACGAGCTCAAAATTTTTAGTTTGCGGAATATGAGAGCTCATAAATAGCTCATAAATCAGGGCTATTTGTTTTTTAATTTTTGCAAGTGGGGGGGGCCAGCTCAACACGGGTATATTTGTCTAAAGTTTAACCACGGATGTAAACAGAATATAACGTTACTCAGAATGCGGTAGTCCACGGATGTAAACAGAATATAACGTTACTCAGAATGAGGTAGTCAACTGTGCAGAAAAGAACTTTGCGGCACAGAAACGTCACTTTGCGGCACAGAAACGTCACTTTTCTGCACACTAATGTCAAATATCTTATACTGTGAGAAAATATCAAGTTTGCTAACATAAAACCGTGCAGAAAAGTGCACTTTGAATAGTGGTTGTAGAAAAAATAATTTTAAGGCACTGCAGTTCGTATTGAGCGTATAGACAATTTTGATGTAATGTCAAAACAATATAAAAATGGAATGTCAGTCACGTTCAAGTAAAAGTTTTTGTAGAAATTGTCCTGTAATTACGTTTGTAGAAAAAATATTGTATGATATGCGTGTTAAAAAGTACATTTTTAAGGCACTCATGTGAATTGCAGAACTCGCTATCGCTCATTCTGCAAACTTTCACATGTGTGCCTTAAACGTGTACTTTTAACACTTATATCATAAATAACTATTCTTGTTTCGTTGAATTCATAAAAATAGAAGTATAGTTTCTTACGTGCGTACAAAGTACACACACTCTTTTTTTGAATGTAAATACTTTTACTATGAATGTACATCTATGTTTGTTTTTATGGCTATCCGTAAACGATTTTAACATATTTTTGACCTTTACCGGTAAAAAATAATATTTGCCAAGCACTTGATGGACGTTACAACATATTCCATGACACTGAAGATTTTAAATTATTGCAAAACCTTTTTACGTCTGTTAGTTTTATAACAGAGGTAAAGTTACTACTGCAACGCACTTAAGAGATTGATTTAAATAAAGAGTATTAGTTTATATTAAATATATCAATAATACCTTGATATTGAGAATTTATACATTGAAATAAAGTGGTTTAGAAATAATTTATGCAGGTTCTGAAACAGCTTTCTTGTGGCATGTCTACTTTAAGTAACATGTTTATGTGGGATTTAGCCACAATTGTTGGTGCAATGAAAATTATATTTTTAAATAACAAATACTTCTCAAAAAAGATTATTTTACAAAATTCGGCGAAGATGTATAACCTAGTTTCATTAGGTTATGTCTTTTCCAAAAAGACATAATTCTATCACTGTCGGTATTAGTGACCTTACGTCCCAAGTTGGAATGATAAGAGGAGGAAGGATCCCCATGGAAAGGGGCCAGCTGTCTATTTGAAAGGATATAGCCGATGATAGATCGTTTTCTTCTGGTATTTCCAAATGTAAACTGATCTTGTTCTTTTAGTAGGAAAAAAGTATTATTAATACATTAATAATACATTAATACAGATTTTTTGCTGCAGAAATACGTACGAAGATTTATGTTTTCATTTCTGACATTCTCGTCATATCGTTGTTTTATCCCTGATACCTACTCTGTCATAACCAACACGACAAGTCGCCCATGAAATAGATATTGATTCTGTGCATTTCGTTTACTGTGATCTGGAGGTGTTGAAACGGTGCCAAAGATACTACCATTTCACCACTCATTTTTCTTGATTATATCCGATTTTAAAAAGATTTATATTATTACCACCCCGATACATTTTGTTTGATTATAAGGCTACCGCTTCAAATATCTCTAAATTTTGGGAGGAGCAGTATTTCTCATATTTTAAAACCGTTAATATCTCTCGCTTTTCGATGCGTAATTCCATCACGTGTTTATCCGGGATATTACGCGTTCGCTTTTCTCGTCTTTAAAGATTGTAAGTAGCGGTACGTGTTCAAAAGACATCTTGCTAAATTCTTCTAAAGTGCATAAATAGGTATCCATGTTTGAAAAAAACGTTTATTTAAAATTTGAGATATTAGCGACGGCAATATTAGAATCTGTTTATATTAGACCCTAATTACTTAAGAGCCTGCTCTCATTCCATGTCAAGGAGTGTTTAATCTTCGGGGCTCAGTGGAGGATGTTCTTCAGTTTATTGAAACACCAATAGCACTTAGAGAATTTATTTATGGCGGCAGACACTAGGGTAATTACCCCGGGAGAACATTGAGTACTGATGTGCCTTTAACTTCATTCCTTCATACATTCAACATGTAGTATTATAGAGTCTTCAACTAAATCGCGTACAAGCCATACCAGTACTCAATGTTCTCCCGGGGTAACTACCCTAGTGTTTTCCGCTATAAATAAATTCTCTAAGTGCTATTGGTATTTCAATAATCTGAAGAACATCCTCCACTGAGCCCCGAAGATTAGACAAGAGGCCACGTGCAGAATTGTAGAGTCGCAGTTTTTCTTGTGATGATTTAGTATCTCAGAATATACGATTTCTTTTATTGGTCAAAAATTAACATGGCTGCCTTCAGGAGGCGTAAAAAAAGATCCCTTTTATTTTTTTTTATTGGTTAATAGTAATAAATGGGAGAAATATTTCATTACAATTATTGGCCAAAGAATGATGCTATGGAAGATTGTATGGAAGGAGAATATATTAAGAGAGTAGAGTGTCCAAGTTTTAAGATACAGT
The DNA here is from genome assembly GCF_917563875.1 of Diabrotica virgifera virgifera. Taxonomy (NCBI): domain Eukaryota; kingdom Metazoa; phylum Arthropoda; class Insecta; order Coleoptera; family Chrysomelidae; genus Diabrotica; species Diabrotica virgifera. Next base: position 249,794,860 of record NC_065445.1, on the reverse strand, counting down.
TTTCAGTTTTTTAGTCTTAGTTAAGATCCCAAACGACCATGTAGTGAAGTAAAGTTTTGTGGTTGAAGGCCCGAGAAATTGGAGCCGGTAAATCAGTCTAAGTTGAGTCTTAGTTTTTGGTTAGAGTTTTTGAAAGCCAGTTCAAGTTCCTCAGAATGTAGTGAATAAAAGTTGTTCGCCGGCTCGCTAAGTAGCGAAGCCAGGCAACATATTCTAAGTGCAGTTAAGTGGAGATTCGAAGTCGGTATGTAGTGGATTGGAAGTTCTTCTCAGGAGATCATGGCGCTGCTGTGTTCAGGCAGGAAGACGATTCATTTATGGTGTATACATTATCTAAGTTTTTATACACTATCTAAGAATAGCTGATTTTGTTTCATAGTGCTGTCATATTATCCCAGAAGTATCACTAACATTTTGTTTTTTGAATTATCCGAATATCTCTTTTCTTGTAAGAGCTGTACTTACTATTGTTTGTAAATAAAAACACTGATTCACTCATAAAATAGAGGTTGGATGGATAAGATTAGAATGGCCCGCATGCAGCCCAGATCTTAATCCGATTGAGAATTTATGGGGTGAATTAAAAGAAGCTATTGGCCGTCATCCTAGGCCTCCAGAAAATTTGGTACAGTTATGGCCCTTATAGAGGCATATCGAGCTATTCCCCAGGCAAGGATAACACATATTTATTCGATGCTAAACAGATTGCGAGCAGTCGTTGCTGCAAGAGGTGGACATACTCGCTATTGAATTGTTTTGTTGTTAATTTTGTTTTGTTTTTTAAATTTTAGTGCGTTTGATATTTTTAATTAAATAAACCTTCAAAGCAGTGTTTTTATTTACAGCTCTTAAAAGAAAATAGATATTCGGATAATTCAAAAAACAAAATCTTAGTGATACCTCCAGGATAATACAAAAGGAGTATGAAACAAAATCAGCCCTCCAATTTTTCCGCAGAATTTTTTAAAGTTAGGAGAAAATACAACACTTCCATTCACCCTCGTATAATGACATCTAAGCAAAAAATTTTTGTTACCGGAATAATAACAAACGACATAAATCCATGTATACTCCATCTAATTTACTTACCGTCGTACGTCATCCGCGTCATAGCCCGTGACGTCACATGATACCAACACGAAATATTTAGGCGGTAGGTGTGTTCCTTTTTAGAATCAGTTTGCCGAGTATACTGGCATTACAGCCACTAGACATATTTTTAATATACGCGTATAAATAATATTTAAAGATTTCTATTAATCATTAACTTAAAGAAATACACATCTGTGGTCAATTTTAATAGAAATGGGCGCACCAATGCACCTGGTGACACTTATTAAAAATCTGTACCAGTCTAATATAGCGACAGTATGACTAGATCAGAAGTTCTCAAACCAATTCAAGACCGAGAGAGGTGTTAGACAAGGATGCGAGTTGTCACCTGACTTATTTAACATTTATGGTGAACATGTCATGAGGATGGTTTTAGAAGAATGGGCCGGTGGAGTAACAGTAGCTAGTAGAAAAATCTCCAATTTAAGATTTGCTGATGACACTACACTTATAGCAGCAAATGAGCAAGAAATGTTTGATCTTCTGCGAAGAGTTGAGTACGAAAGCAATAAAGTTGGTCTGAAAATCAATAAAGCTAAGACAAAAATAATGGTGGTCGACAGATTTGACACTATTCAACTGACTAACATATTACAGGAATACCAAATAGTAAACACCTTTGTCTATCTCGGGTCTAGTATAACTAACGATGGTAACTGTGAAGCAGAAGTTCGGAGACGTATTGGTATGGCAAAAAATGCGATGAGTCGCCTAACTAAACTTTGGAAAGACAGATCTCTCTCTCAAAATATCAAGATGAGACTGGTGAATGCCCTTGTATTCTCAATATTTCTATACGGAGCAGAGACTTCGACTCTTCGCGCATGCGAGCGCCAAAAAATTGATGCCTTTGAGATGTGGTGCTGGAGAAGAATGCTGCGCGTATCTTGGACAGCTCATAGGACAAACGTTTCCATTCTAAACCAACTCAATATTAAAAAAAGGCTGTCCTCAATATGTCTGCAACGAATTCTGCAATTCTTTGGTCACGTGGTTCGCAGAGGTGACGACAGTTTGGAGAGATTAGTTGTTTCTGGAAACGTTCCGGGGAGAAGATCAAGAGGACGATCACCAACTAGATGGTCTGACCAAATAAAGCATTCAGCTGGAAACTCATTCTGCGAAGCTCTTAGAGCAGCTGAAGATAGAGACCAATGGAGAAACATTGTTAGGAATATTGGAAGAAATCACGATCCTCAGTAATGGGGAACGACAGGAGAGAGAGAAAGAAATACACAATAATATTTTTCGTTTAATTTGCATAAATGGATTATAAAGCATTTTTATGAAGCACATTTGTTCGGAACACACTGTAACTGTAATCGAACGAAGGTGATATTTTGGCATAAATTGGTAACATTTATTTGACAGTTGCGGTGATGACACATCATATTTGTTTATATTCTTTACTAAAAGTATTTTTTTCTTAATTTTTTTTTTATGTACTTTAAGTACGATTATAACTTAATTCTTGTTTTCTATTTCTAAAGTTTTTATTTATTTACATTGAATATTAATTTTTTTTGCTGTATAATCCACTTCCGCAAAAATTGTGTGATGTATTTGATTTAAAATGAATTCAAGAATTTTTTGTAATTCGGCAACAATGTCAACTTATATCTCTAACGTAGATAATGACGTGCAACGGTTAGTAAATTAGACGGACTGTACCTACAAACTGATGTAAGAATCTTGAAAATCGGAGTATAAATGATAAAGTTATAGATTGTCAAACTTAATCAAACATTTTGGGTGGCGGTATTTTGTGCCGGTGAGTGCATATGAAACCTTAAGATTCGATTCCAGCAATAAAGTAGCTGGTATATAATAGCTATTTGTATAACAAGGGAGGAAAGTGTAACTTTTCCTCCCGAGAATGAAGTTTACTGCCCGACGCGTAGCGGAGGGCAGTAATCATTCAAGGGAGGAAAAGGCACTTTACTCCCATGTTATACATATGGTTTTTCCACCTTCCTCAAATAACAAGTCATTTTTTCATTTTTACTTTATTTATGTAACTAACCAACAAAATTTATTAGAACTAAAACAACAAGTAGGTACAATATAACTGTCAACTGTCAAATATAAGTCAAATAATTATTAATGTAAACATTGTTAAATCAAAATAATAATTTACTGTTTTTTACCATTCTGCAAAATACAGGATGTTTTATAAATAAACGTTAAAATGTATAGATACTTTGTAATAGAAAATAGATATTATACAGGGCGTCAATAAGTTATATTTCATGAATGAAATACCATGACGTCACTTTTACTTTTCCTCCCTAGGGAGGAAAAATATTTTCCTCCCTAGGGAGGAAAAGTACAACTTTGCTCCCTACAATCAGGTCCGAAAAAGTATACTTTCGGTAGAGGTAGGTGGAAAATAACTTTTCCCAACAATTTCATCTTTTTTTGATAATATGCAAAGACTATTACTTGATTTTAAAAAGTTATTTACGATAAACGTATAAAACGTGTAAAACGTATATCGTAGATCAAGTCTATTAGATTATCACTATTTTTATGTAGTTAAATATATCCTTTTATTTGCTCAGATCTAAATTATAGAATAAGCAGCTATTATTGAATTGCTAGAATTAAAGCAGCCTAGTCATTTCACGTAACTGCATAATTCCGTATGTGTTACTATTAAACAGAACTGCAGATATTTAGTATTTGATTAAATAATTAATAAGTAATTAACAATTTACTAGAAGTGATAATTATTTGTATGTACTGAAAATATGTATTCACACGTTGGTTATAGAATTATATGAGAATACTTATGAGAGTTTCTTACATGATTTACACACGTTCTTCAATAAATGAAGGGCCAAGGTGATTTTTTATATTTTCAACGAAAACTTTTCGTTTATAAATTTGCAAAAGTCTGTGTGTTATTGTGTTGCCGCTCCTGCAATGCTTAGAGCAGGTGTATCGATGGATTCTTATGTAGTTTTGGCTTCTGAATCCAAATCTGAAAACGGCATTTCGATATATCTAACCGTCTTCGAGATAATCGACCTCAAAGTCTAAAATATGACGTCACAATCCGGTTATCTCCTACAGACGCACTAAACGTCAGGTCAAATGGTTGATTAGGAAGTAGGCTACTTTTTTTTAAATCTCGATTTGCCAAGCATAGGTTATTTACATTTGAGTTTGACACTTCGTGAATGTCAAACTAAATTTTAAATTAAGTATTAATAAAACATCAATGACATTTGATAGTGAATTTAATTATTATATAAAATAAATAAGATGTTCAAAAATACAATTTGAGTATAATATTTTAAAAGCAATAATTTATTAACAGTTTTAAAAAGGTTTATACCAGTATAAATACGGCCTCCCCTTTATGATAAATGGACTGTTCCATTTGCTATAAAATTAAAATATTATGTATCTAGTCGTTCCCTAAACTCGACACAACTGGCTAGTGATTGTAGAAGGTAATTTTTTGTTTTTTGAGAATTTTGCCGAAATTGGCAAAATTACTAATTATTTAGTAATAATTATTAACTATTTAGAAATTATTTTTTTGTCGAATTGGTAAAATTATTGACTAAAATCACTAGCCAGTATTGTGTCTGTGTAAATCCTTCTAATGGAAAAAAATATTTGAAGATTTTTCTCAAATTATGGATACCAAGAACATTTTCATTTATAACTCTTTTATTTTTAATTTGACAGATAAAAGTTATTCTTCATAAAAAGCTCTTCTTGTTCTAAGATTTATGATGCAACCGTGTCCCAAAAGTAGGGAAACGGTCGAATATTTCGCGAACTAAACATCGGGTGGAAAAACTGAAAAATACTTGTTTAATCATTTTCAAAAATCTATCCAATGACACCAAACACCAACTCCCACTACACCCCCTGAAGGTGGGGTGGGGGGTAACTTTAAAATCTTAAATGGAAACCCCTAGTTTTTCTTGCAGATTTGCATTCGTTACGTAAAAGTAAGCAACTTTTATGCAAGACATTTTTTTGAACTGTGGATAGATGGCGCTATAATTGGGAAAAACGATTTATCCTGATACCATAGGTAAATTATAGAAACGGTCTAATATCTCGAGAAATACACTTCCAAATAAGAAACCAAAAAATAGGTTTTTAATATTTTTCGAGAACCTATCGAATAACACTAAACATGACCCTCCAACCCACCCCTTTGGCGGACTGGGACGTTTTGCCGTCGCCGTTTCGCCGTCGCCGTTTCGCCGTCGCCGTTTCGCCGTCGCCGTTTCGCCGTCGCCGTTTCGCCGTCGCCATTTCGCCGTCGCCGTTTCGCCGTCGAGCCACTTCGCCGTCGGCCGTTTCGCCGTCGAGCCAGTTCGCCGTCGGCCGTTTCGCCGTCGCCATCCCGGCATTGGTTAAGTTTACAAGAATGTGATAACATACTAACTTTTTTTATACTAAATGTCCCGGAAAATTCTCGGAAATAAACAATATTGAGAAAGGGATTTCAATTTCAATTGTTTTTACTGTATCAAAAATAAAAAACTTCATTATGCAAAAGTGATAAGTGATAGTATATAATCGTTCGAAAACCATTCAAAACTTATATGAGTACAAGTAATGATCATCCCGAAATTATAAGTACGAATGCTAACAACGAAATGGCGACGGCGAAATGGCTCGACGGCGAAACGGCGACGGCGAAATGGCGACGGCGAAACGGCGACGGCGAAATGTCCTAGACCCCCCTTTGGAGCTTCACTTAATTATAACTTTGTGAATATACTAAATGGTTTTTTGGAATAACGTGTTTATTTGGTTTTTTATTATCTTCAATTTTGGTAATGACAACTCTTCTAAAAAAACTTACTGTTTTTGAGGTATTTACGAAAAAGCGTGTTAAAACATGCATTTTTTTCAAAAATAGAATGCATGTTTTAACACGGTAATTTCATGTATTTCAAAAATGGATGAAAAATCAAAATCTTGGATCTTTAATAATTCAAAAACTATTGATTTATTTGAATAACTTTATATAACAAATTTTACTCCAAATTGAACCCTATAACGATTTCTGGGGTATTTTTAATAAAATAATTTCCACCCCTGCAAAGGGGAGGGGACATCCCCCTCAGGGTAAAAGCGCAAATTGGCACCATGTCACCTTTATTTCTTGAGGTATCTTCTAACTACTCACCCACTTTCATGAAAATCGATAAACGTTCAACGAAATCGGAGGTGAAAACCTTCAGTGACTGCACTAATATTCTGTGTGTGTATACATTATTATTTGTATTATCATATCGACACCTTCCATGTATGTATGTGTTTGTTTAAACAATAAATTTCGATTACTGTCGTACATTTTGCCTAAAATTCAATAACCAAAAAAATTGACGGTCCATTACTTGGCCAAGGGTACCAAAAAGAGAACGTTAGACCAATTCTTTCACCATTCGATAATAGAAAAACGCAACGGCACACAAAAATCAGCTCTAGGCGACAAAAGGCCTTGCATCTGGACCCACTTGATATATAAACACCATAAAAATGTGATGCCCGCTCTTTTTTTTATACATTTTTATAGACAATTTTTCGTTATTATTAGCGGTAGACGGACCGGGCAATTTGGATATATGTACATTACGAAATTAACAAGTTAAACAAATTAGCTGAAACGTTTAAGCGGTTTTGAATAAAATCTGTTTTGGAATAGTGTAACCTTTTGGAAATAGCAGTTCCTAATAGGCTAATTTTGGGTAAGTTTTATTTTTTTTTTTATTTTTTAATGGCATGGACTTTATGTCAATCAGCCAGTCACAACATGAGGAACTTAGTGTCATGTGTAGTGTGTGTGTTGAGTAAGTGTCTTGTTACTTTGCAAAGTCGACGTCATTGTCTTTGCAAAGAGACGCTAATTGTATTCGAACGTCTGCGATCCCTCCGGCGGGGTAAGTTTTCTTGAAATTTAAAAATATTCAGATAATTAATGTTTATTCTAATTTAATTCGCGCCTAAAATAACAACATAAAAAATTGAGAATCGCTTTAACTAGAGGAAAATAAATTAGTTTTTAAAATTAAATATTGGTCTTTATGTGAACATGATTATTCCTTGGTACGCCTGCAGATATTTTTTAGATTTCACCAAATAGCCCGATCAAAAAACAATCTGACCCAAAAAAAAATAAAGGATGGATGAAAATTTGGGAATAGGTAGTTGAAATTGTCTATTACTATATAAAAAATAGTTTACAATTCCACATCCCCTCTCAAAGATGAAAAAAATACATTCAAAATAAGGCCGGAATTGGATAAAATTACTAATTCTAAACAACTTTTCTTCTATAGAGTTTTTTCACTAAGTCAATACTTTTCGAGTTATTTGCGAGTGAATAAGTTCATGATTAACAAAATAAAACATGTTTTTGGACGGTTTTTCGGAGATAACTCCAAAAGTAAGTATTTTAGCGAAAAAAATATTCTTATCAAAAATATAGCCCATAGAAAACTGAAAAAATTGGTGTATACATGAAGTCTGTAGACCCAGTAGAAGTAGAGTTGCAGTTAATGAAAAGTAGGTTCTTCGTCAAATTCCAAATCGAATATCTCAATGTGAAATAACACAAAAACGGAGCACTTTTAGGAGAAAATTCATTTTAAGTTTTTTAAAGTGTTTAAAAAAAGGTTTACTTTTGTTTTTTAAAAAAACTTGTTATATTAAAAGTAAGTGAATTACGCTCAAAATATTGTTGGTCCCTTTTATTTTTTGGTAAAAAAATCGCGAAAATCACCCCTAATTAGCATCACATATAAATTTTAACATTACCACTTCACAAGTTACTTTGTCTATGTATTATTTATATGATCTCTAAGTTTCATCGGTTCAAAGTGCTTTGTTTTGAAAAAGCTGTAGTTAAAATGGCTTGAACGAGTAACTAATCACGAGTTTAGGCAAATTTTGAACAGCCATAGCATAACCAATTTTTGTCTAACAAGGAAACAAAAATCAAAAATATTCAGAAAAGCAAAACGTACATTTTATTACTCTTTGATATTTTTGGTATTCCTAATTGTTTTTAAGTTAATTCCATAAATAATTACGATTTTTTTCAAAATAAAAAAAATGTATTATTTTAAACCCAATTTTTGTCAAAACTGAGCACTTTGAACCAATGAAACTTATAGAATAATATAAACAATACATAGGTAAAGTAACTTGTAAAGCGGTAACGATTAATTTTATTTGAGAAGCTAAGTAAGGGGTGATTTTCGCCATTTTTTTACCAAAAAGTAAAAGGGACCAACAATATTTTGTGCGTAATCCACTTACTTTTAATGTTAGAAGTTTTTTTAAAAAACAAAAATAAACCTTTTTTAAACACTTTAACAACGTTGTGCTTCGTTTTCCCCGAAAAGTGCTTCCTTTTTTTGGTAATTTCACATTGAAATATCCGATTTGGAATTTGACGAAGAAGAACCTACTTTTCATTAGCTACAACTCTGCTTCTACTGGGTCTGAATACGTCACGCATACACAATTTTTTCAATTTTTTATAAGCTATATTTTTACTATGAATATTTTTGCGCTAAAATACTTACTTTTTGAGTTATCTTCGAAAAACCGTCCAAAAACATTTTTTTTTGTTAAAAATGAACACATTCACTTGCAAATAACTCGAAAAGTAAAAAAACTCTATAGAACAAAAGTTACTTAGAATTAGTCATCATCATCATTCTCTTTGCCTTATCCCTATGCGGGGTCGGCTTCCCTAATTGCATTTCTCCACACAATTCTGTCTTGGGTCATATCAATGTTAATCCCCTTTACCAACATGTCCTGCCTTATCGCCTCCCCCCAGGTCTTCTTTGGTCTTCCTCTCCTACTCCTTCCAGGAATCTGCACTTCAGCTATTCTTCGTATTGGGTGATTAACGTCTCGACGTTGAACATGACCGAACCATCTTAACCTATGCTCTCTCATTTTGGCATCAATTGGTGCCACACCTAGACTTCCCCTAATATACTCATTTCTAATTTTATCCTTCTTTGTCACTCCACTCATCCATCTAAGCATTCTCATTTCCGCCACATGCATTCGTTGTTCCTCTTTCTTTTTCACTGCCCAACATTCAGTCCCGTACATCATAGCCGGTCTTATGGCTGTTTTATAGAATTTTCCCTTCAGCTTCATTGGAATTTTTCTGTCACACAACACACCACTCGCTTCTTTCCACTTCATCCATCCAGCCCTAATTCTACTGCATGCATCTCCATCTATTTCTCCATTACTCTGTAATACCGATCCTAGGTACTTAAAACTATTGCTTTTCACAATCATTTCACCATCCAAAGATACCATTTTATTTGTAGTAGCTCCATCTTTAAATGAACATTCCAAATACTCTGTTTTTGTCCTACTAAGTTTTAAACCTTTTTCCTCCAGAGCTTGTCTCCACTGTTCCAGTTTTTGTTCTAAGTCTCTTTCACTATTTCCTACTAACACGACATCATCAGCATACATTAAGCACCATGGAATGTTACCCTGTAGTTTCGCTGTTATCTGGTCCAAAACTAATGAGAATAAATACGGACTAAGCACAGAGCCTTGGTGCAATCCTACTTTCACATGAAATTTATCAGTCTCTCCCACACCTGTCCTAACACTAGTCGTTACTCCCTCATACATATCCCTCACAATCTTTACATATTCACCAGGGACTCCTTTCTTATTGAGTGCCCACCACAGAATCTCTCGAGGAACTCTATCATATGCTTTCTCAAGATCAATGAATACCATATGAGCGTTTGTTTCTTTACTCCTGTATTTTTCCATCAACTGCCTTATAATGAAAATTGCATCTGTTGTTGATCTACCCTGCATAAAGCCAAATTGATTCTCGGATATTTCGGTCTCTTCACGTATCCGTCTGTCAATTACTCTTTCCCATATTTTCATGGTGTGGCTAAGCAGTTTGATAGCCCTGTAGTTTGTACATTGTTGTATATCTCCCTTGTTTTTGTAAACAGGTACCAGTATACTGCTTCTCCATTCGTCTGGCATTTGTCCGACTTCCATAATTCTATTAAATAGACCTGCTAGCCACCTTGTTCCTGTCTCTCCCAATGCTCTCCATACTTCCCCAGGAATATCATCTGGTCCTACCGCTTTTCCTTTCTTTATTTTTTGAAGCGCTTGAGCCACTTCCTCGTTGGTTATTTTGGTGACCATTGCTGCTACTGTCTCCGTTGACTCTACAGGCTGTCTGTCAAATTCTTCATTTAATAAGCTGTCAAAGTACTTTCTCCATCTCTTTTTGACTTCCCTTTCGTGAACTAGTATTTTATTATTTTCATCTCGGATACATCTAATCTGATTAAAATCTTTTGCTTTCCTTGCTCTCTGTTTGGCTATTTTATATATCTTCGTTTCGCCTTCCCTGGTATCAAGTTGATCATATAGGTGATTTACTTAGAATTAGTCATTTTATCCAATTCCGGACTTATTTTGAACGTATATTTTTCACCCCCGAGAAAAAATTTTTCACCCCGTATTTTACAGTTTTTGTAAAATGGAGGGAATATAAAATTGTAAACTTTTTCTTATATAATAATAGACAATTTCAACTACCTATTCCCAAATTTTCATCCTTCCTTTATTTTCCTGATCGGGCTAAAATGTGGAATATTTTTTTTTTATTTAAACAATAGGGATATACCTAATCTATAAGATGGATAAGAATTTCTTCTTTACAATTAATTTTCCTGAAATTGTAATCCAGATGTCACCAGGTCCATCCTAGATTTTTTTGACATGATGCCCATTTTTGGTTGTGACTACACAGCACAGCACTGACTCTGCTTTTCACTCACTGCTTAAGTCCTTACTGCCAATGCACAACACTAACTAAGCCTTGCACAACTGCTTACATTACATAAGCTCGAAAGGTTTAATCCTCTTGATCCTTCGCATCTGGGCTTGGTTGACAAAAATTTGAAGTACTTACTTCATGGTTGGGATGCTTATGTAGCCTCTCTTCATGTCCCTTGGAAATTTTTTAAATTTCATTTTGAATAGATTCGAATTTAAGGTCTCTACGTAAATCATCATTTCAAACATACCAAGTAAATATTGGACAAGAATGGAGAACGCGAACGAGTCTAATATAAACTTAGAAATACTTTTAGTAGATTTTAGAGCTTTTGATTCCATCAAAAGAAACCAACTATACCAACTATACCGTTTTTAGTAGCTACTCTTTTATCGTCTACATGAGTTTGCCTCGGGTTTGGTTGAAATATATTTTCTAAATAATCAGCGGACTCATCCATTTTCTCTTTGGGATTTCTTCTCCATGTTCTGTTTTCTTTTCGTAAGAGGGAGGTTTTATCTAAATCCACTTGATACAAATTTGTATAAACACCATAAAAATGTGATGCCCGCTCTTTTTTACACATTTTTATAGACAGTTTTTCATTATTATTAGCGGTAGACGGACCGGGCAATTTGGGTATTACGATATTAACAAATTATACAAAGTAGCTGAAACGTTTAAGCGGTTTTGAATAAAATCGGTTTTGGAATAGTGTAACATTTTGGAAATAGCAGATCCTAATAGGCTAATCTTGGGTAAGTTTTCTTGAAAGTGTAAATCTTTAAAAGGCTTTATTGTCGGTTGTCCTTTTTTGTAAAAGATTATTAAAAAAATAATTTTACTGGCGCCCAAAACAACAAAATTAAAAATTGTGAATCACTTTAAATGGAAAAAATTAGTTTTTAATATTAAATTTCGGTCTTTATAGGACAGGACGCCTCCTGCTTCCTTGGCCATGCGAGGAGATCTTGGTTGGAATTTCACTAATGTGGAAAGTTTTAAAAATGAAATAGTAATTAGTAGAGCTCGGGAAATATGTACTTAAAAAACCCTAAAACATGCATGCAAATATGCACAAAAAGCGGTTGAAATATGCACTAAAATATGCTTTTATGGATTTAATGCATATAAATAAAAACGCAGCAATCTTTGTATTGAAATTATTTAATTTATTTTATGTAAAACTCACAAAAATCTTTATTGAAATTTTTGCATCATTATATTCATATATTCTTCATATTCATCAGCATCATCATTATTCTTTATAATATTGTTATTAAAGTTAGAACTATATATTATTAGATGTTTTTCTAAATTTTCTAGAGAAAAACTGTGCCGTATATCTGATAATAATTGTTTATACGCGGAAAAACTTCTTTCTATTTCACCCCTGTTGAGCTGGCCCCCCACCTTGTAGAGATTAAAATACAAATAGCGCTAAATTACGAGATATTTATGAGCTTTCATAGACCGTAGATTAAAAATTTCAGACTCGTTACACTGGGTAGTAATTTAATATTTTTGTGGGGGCTAACGCAGCCCCCTTCCACTACTTAAAAATAGAGATATTGAATTGGTCTTTGCGGCGGAATTTCGAGCTATTTATGGGCTTTAGAAGTGATATAGTTTAGATTTTGAAGATTATCACCTTAACCCTCGAACAACCCTTTAATTGATTCAACCCAAGAGAAAAATTAAAATATATCATATCGAGGATATAACCCGTATAGCGTATAAATTCTTAGAATCAACTTTCAAAACACGCGCATTTCGATTATTGAGCTTACAACCCCTTCGCAAGAAAACCTCCCCATCTTCCCGGCTTAGGAGAGAATTGTACTTAAAATTTAAAAAAATTAATTATTTGGGACTACATATCGTTTACTAATTTATGAGCTTGCAAAATATGCGCATTTCGATTATTGAATTGCAATTTTTTTTCTATAGTCCCGTCACTCAAGTTAAAAATCAACCTCCAAAAACCTTCGATTTCGGTCAACCTCCATCAATTTTCAGGAAAATTGGTGAATGGTTAGACGATACCTCAATAAACAAGAGTGACATAGTGCCAACTTGCGCTTTTACCCTGGGGGTGGATGCCAAACCCTTTTCGGGAGTGAAAATTACTTTATTAAAAATAACCCCACAAATAGATAGAGGGACAAATTTTTAGGAAAATTTGATAAGTTATTCAAATACTTAAACCAATACTTTTTAAGTTATCAAAGATCAAAGATTTTTATTTCGTGAATCGTGAAAAAATGCATGTTTTAAAGCGGTTTTTCATAAATAACTCAAAATATGCATTTTTAATAAATGCATATGCACTTTTAAAATTTACCCAAAATATACAAATATGCACTTAATATGCATTTTGCATATTTCCCGAGCTCTAGTAATTAGTAAAGTGGCGATTGAACAGAAAAAGACAATACTTGAAAAACAATTAAAAAAAAATAAAAAGTAGACGCAGATTTTAGGAATTTCATACAAAAGAGTGACGAGCACATTCTTTATGGTACGGGAGCAAAGTATGCTAAATTTGCAGTCACTCGAGCGTTATGAGGACCTATTATTGAGGGTTGTGATTATTAGGTTCTAAAACCAAAAAAAGTTTAGTAAAATTTTCCATTCTAGTGGGGACTTTCCATTTTGTAATTTAATTTTCCATTTCCAACAATGGTTTTTTCCGATTATAGCGCCATCTATCCATAATTCGAAAAAATTATCTCGAATAAAAGTGGCTTATTTTTACGTAAAGAATCCAAATCTGAAATAAAAATTTGGGAGTCACCTTTAAAATTTTAAAGTAACCCCCACCCCACCTCCGTGGGGGTCTTGTTTGGTACCATTCAATAGATTTTTCAAAAACATTTTGAAAGTGTATTTTGCAGTTTTTTGATCTGATGTTCATTTTGCGAAATATCGCTGGGTTTGTATTTAAAATTTTAAATTTACCCCCCACCCCTCTCCGTTTGGGTCATGTTTAGTGCCATTCGATAGATTTTTGAAAAATATTGAAGATGTGTTTTTTAGTTTTTTGATCTGATGTTAATTTCGCGAACTATTCGCTTTTTTTGTGAAACTTTTTGACTCACCCATTTCCTTCCGCCCCGCTCAAATCGTCAGATTTTTTAAATATAAACTCTTTTGCATGTAAGTAACTTACCTTATCTTAATATGACAATTTCGAGTATTTTTAAGGATATATTTTTTTTCGGGCCCCCCTTAACGAACTTCCTTGTGTTAAGAGCCAGTATATGGTAGAGGTACATCTGCAGGGTACCAGGTTTCTATCCATATGATAATCTGACGCGCTGGATCAACTGCAAAAATTCCCGCTTTGGCTCTCCTACCATTAAGTTATCAGTCAATAAATCAATCCAATACCAGTCAATTTCTTTTAAAATGCCAAGAACTGATTATAAATAAAATATAATAATTTTTTGTCCTGGATATATGTTATTGGGGGGTTGGTAATCATATTTTTTTACATGCTCTTCAGAGTATTGTTAATACTTAATACAATTATAACGTTTTTTTAATATTTATTCAGCAATCAGTTAGTTATAAACATTCTAACAATAAGCGTCTTTGGAGTTCAAAGTAAAAAAAATTGACGTTAGAGAGGTCAGTCCAATGACTGGACCTCTAGTATGGAACAAACATAACATTCCGATAATATGCTACATAGAAACATACGTTTCACATTTACTAACAATACATGTATCTAAAATCTAAAATATATACACAATTACGATGAGCTAGAAAACTTATTTATAAATTAGGTCCAGTGAATTTTAACGTTTTAGTCTGTGAGTTTCTTGACTATTATCAAGCAAGGTTATTGCCAGGGCATTTGCATGGATTTCTAGGAGATTTCTAGATTCTAGATCACAATAAATGTCTTTGTTTGACACGAACCACGGGACCTGTTATAGAGCGTAACACTTCAGGTTGTAATCTTTCAATTATGGATAGGTTGGATTTGCTGCTGTAGTGCTGTACCCCATAGCTGGATCCCATAGGTCCAGACCGGTTTGAGTATTGTATTGTATACCACAGTTTGTTACGTATAAACTTCGATGTTCTGTCAAGTGTCCAATAATGTTTACAATAATAACTATTTCCTAAAGAAATATCTTCCTTCTTTAACATTATCATCCACCCCTTCATTAGCGCGTCCAATGTTTGTCCACTATTGATTTTATTTTTTTAAAGCATTTATGTATACATATTTTCAAGTAAATATCATTTATTTTTTATCGATATATTTATTACAGACTTTGGTACATAAGGTGTTATTCGATAATTTAGCCAAGTAGCCAGGTAAAATTAATTTTTTTTGCGTTGAACTATATTCAAATTACTGCTTACATCACCTATTAAAAAACTATTTTAATTATTAATGGTGATGTACTGATCAAAATTCAAGTAATCAAGTTTATTTTCACTATTAATTACTCATCTATTAATTAATGTTAACGTTATAGTCTATTTTTCTGAATAATTCACGTCAAACACTATAAATATTTTTAAGAATTAATACCTTGTTTATAACTTAATAGGAATTTTTTTTTCAAAAGTTTTTTTAATATCTACAAACGTATTTAGTAGATAACATGATGTAGAATTTGAAAGAAAAAACAAAGAGTGGCATTAAAAAACAGCAAAAATGGTAAACCAGTAGGTACAGACCAAATGCCAGTAAACAGCTTCAAATGGATAAATGATAAAATCTTAGACATTATAGTAGATTCTTATTTAACACAGTGTACAAAACAGGACATATAGCGAAACAATGGTTATTCTCCACCTTTTGTGCTATCCTTAAAAATACAAATGATATATATTGCAGTAAACACAGAATAATATCATTTTTTTTTTATTTATTTACGCTGTAACCACAGGGGTTATTAGCGATCTAAAAAATATAACAAAAGTAAAGTTAATAAAAATTACAATAGGTTATACAGTCCAGAGTCTTTAAGATAATTTATTGTGTTTTTAACATTCATGTTTACTCCTAAGGCTTCCTTTATATTCATTGGGATGGTATACTTCTTTCTTATTGTTTCATATGTTTTGCACTCAGTTAATATATGTTTCACGGAGAGTGTTGTTTCACAGTTTTCACACATAGGCGGCACAGTTCGCGTAAAGAGATGTTTGTGTGTTAGGTTGCTGTGTCCCAGCCGTAAACGTGTTATTTTCACTTGGTCGGGTCTGTTAGCTATTATTTGCGGCCACGGTTTCACTGATTGTTTGATTTCCTTGAGTTTATTTTGCGACGCACTCCATTTATTTTGCCACGCACTAAACACTTTATATTTTATTTCTGACTTCAGGTCATCGGAAGAAACCTCGTTAATAAGGATGGAGTCCTGGCTGAGGGATGCTGAACGGGCTAGTAGATCTACTTCCTCATTTCCTTGTATACCTGAGTGTGATGGGACAAACATAAAGTCGACAGTGATCTTATTTTTATTTAGGATCGCTATTTCTGATTGGATATGTAAGGCAATTGGATTATTGGTGTAAAGACGTTTGATAATGTTAAGTGAGCTGAGTGAATCGGTTATTATGAGAGACGGGGATTGTTTCGACTCTTTTATGTGGATCAGTGCTTGTAGTATTGCATACAACTCTGCAGTGAATGACGACGTAATAGGCTTGAATTTAAATTTTAATGATGTATTGGGTGTGAGGATGGCTGCACCAACACCGTCTGATGATTTGGATGCGTCAGTGTATATCTTGTAGTGATTTTTAAAGGTTTCCATTTCTTTTAAGAATGATTGTTTGATTAGGTCTGTTATGGTCTCACTTTTTTTGTATATACTAAGGTTAGTATTAATTTTGGGAATTGGTATTAACCAGGGTGGAGAAGTTGGGAAATTTGTTGGGATAATTTCAGGAAATTGAAGATGTAGGTCATGAAGGTTTCTCCTAATTCTTTCGTAAAATGGTGGATCTAATCTTGTTGCAGAGAAAGTGCCTTGAAATCGATCTGTGAATGTATTGGTATAAGTAGGGTGTTCTTTATTACTGGCTATTTTAGAAGCATATGAGAGAGAAAGATATTTGCATCGTAAACTTAGGGGTGGTTCTCCTGTTAAGCATTGTAAACTTTCAACTGGTGTCGTTCGAAACGCACCTGTAGCTATTCGTAGAGCCGCGTTTTGAACAGTTTCTAAGGTTTTCAATACAGACACTTTGCTTGATGAATAAACTATCGTACTATAGTCGAGTTTGGATCTGACTAAAGATTTATATACGTGTAATAGTGTATTTTGATCTGCTCCCCAGTTTTTGCTGGAAATAGTTTTCATAACATTTAATCCTGCTTGGCATGATTTTTTAAGTTCTTCTGTATGTTTTTTCCATGATAACTTTTGATCGAAAACCATACCTAAAAATCGGACATTATTTGTGAAACTAAGGGTTTGGTTATATAGCTTCAGATGCGGAGTTCGAGTGTTATGTTTTCTTGTGAATAGAATACATTTAGTTTTTGTCGGTGAGAATTGTAATCCGATAGACCTAGACCATGTTTCTAACTGATTGATTGTTTGTTGTAAATGTTTTTGTATAGATGTAGAGTTTTTTCCTTTGGCAAATAAAACTAAGTCATCAGCGTATAGTCTTCCTTTGACAATTGGTGAGCATTGTTGAAGTATATCGTTTATGGCTATTAGGAAAAGGGTTGAGCTTATAACTGATCCTTGTGGTACTCCGTTCTTTTGAACTTTTTTATCTGAGTTAACGTTGTCTGATCGAACTATGAAGCTGCGAGATTGAAGAAAATTTGATATAAATTTTAACATATTTCCTCTGATATTCCAATTATGCAATTTCGTTATGATATTGAATCGCCACACAGTATCGTAAGCTTTATTAATATCAAAGAAGACTGCGATACAATCTTGCTTATTTGCAAATGCTTCATGTATGCCTGACTCTAAGTCTATTAAGTTGTCTACAGTGGATCGATTTTGCCTAAATCCGCTTTGCTGTGGGATAAGAAGTTTTTGTTGTTCTAAATACCATCTCAGTCTTTTATTTATCATTTTCTCTAGCACTTTACATATAATATTGGTTAAAGATATTGGTCGATATGATTCTGGTGATGTCCGGGATTTATCAGGTTTGAGAAGAGGTAGTATTATTGCTTCGGACCAGGTTGAAGGGAAAACCTGGTTACTCCAGATTGAATTATAAAGGTCTAATAATAAATTGTTCCCATTGTCTGGAAGATGTAGTAGAAATGCTAGGGGAATACCGTCTGGTCCCGGGCTTGCATCTTTCGAAGAGTTTAAGGCTTCGGCAAGTTCTATTAAGGAAAAAGGAACGTTAAGGTTGTGAATCTCATGTTCGTCAAATCCCAGTATGTTTTTTTCTACGTTGTTTTTATGCATTTTGAAATCGTCAGTATAATTTTCATCACTGGAATTTAACTCGTATTGGTCTGCTAACATATCTACGATTTCTTTTCTATCTCTAATTATTTTGTTATTTTTTGCTAGAAAAGGAATTTTATATGGTTGGCTTTTACCAGAGATTTTTCTTAAGTTTCTCCAAACTGTACTTATTGTTGAAGAGGTATTTAGAGATGAGATGAATTTTTTTCAGGATTCTTTTCTATTCTTTTTTAGAATGTATCTTGCCTCAGCTCGTCGTTTTTTGTATTCCGTTGTGTTTTCGTCTGTTTTGTGACGCTTTAGTTTATTGAAAGCTTTCTTATACTCTCTCGTAGCTTGGCTGCATTCAGGTGTCCACCATGGAAGAGGCTTATGTTTCTTTAATATTTTTGTTTTTCCTACATATGTCATGGCGGCATTAGTGATCATTTGTAAAAATGTACTTAAAAATTTGTCTATGTCGTTTGATGATGTGAAGTTGGTTTGGTTAATGTCCTGTTCAATTTGTTTGGTAAAGTTAGTCCAATCAGCGTTTTTAATATTCCACTTTATGATAGATGACTCAATATTTATTGTGCTCTGATGTGTTAAAGAAATTATAATGGGGTAGTGGTCACTACCGTATAAATAGGGTAGTACGTCCCATGTTAATGTGGTGGACAAAATTGGGTCACACAGAGAAATATCAATTGCCGATGTTGTGCCATTTTGGATGTTGAATCTGGTTGGTCTTCCGTCGTTAAGTAGATTCAGATTTTGGGATGTTATTATGTCTTCTATAATACGACCTTTCGAGTTGAGTTTTATGGAGCCCCACATCGGATTGTGGCCGTTAAGATCTCCGACGATAATTCTAGGTGAAGGAATTTGTTCCGTAATAGCTATTAAATCTTCTTGGGATATGGATTAATTTGGTGGGATATACATATTACATATATAAATCTTTTGAGGTATATTTATTGAGATAGCTATTAATTCAATATTATTTGAAGTCACTGTTAACTGTGTGCTCATGAATTTTTCATCTACGTAAATTGCTACTCCTCCACTGGCAATATTTTGGTTTAATCTGTTTTTGTAGAAACATGAATAATTACGAAAGTTATATACGTGGCTTGAATTTTTGAAATTTGTTTCCTGTAGGCAGATAATAGATGGGTGGGTTTCAGAGATAATATGTTTAAGTTTTTCGAAATGGGTATAGAACCCATTTAAGTTCCATTGAAGTAGAGAAGTGAATTTAATTATTCTTTAGAAGAGCTTATAGACGAGTCGGAGTCTTCTCCCGAGAATGAAGTTTTTAAACCAATGTATTTGCCAAGTTTTTTCCTTAATCTGGTGCTTTTGTTTTTCATTCTTTTGTCGGTATAATATGGATGTAATTCTGTTAGAAACTTTATAAGTGCCTGAGAGTCATCTGAGTATAATTTTGTTATGCTGATTATGTCTTTTGCTCCTTGTATATTTTCGAATAAATCCACTACTTGATCAAAGTTTAACAATTGTGTTTCGCTTTTTTCTAGATATTCTCGAACTGGTTCTAAAAACGTTTTAAGATTTGTTATCTCATCTGTTAAGTTTTTGTCGTCAGTTTTGGTTTTTTTCATTAATTGAAGTTTAGGTTTTTCGAATTCGTCTTCGGCGGGTGGCGATGTTGCATCTTCTAAGGTTCTTTTTCCTGTTGTTTTATCCGAAGTTATCTGGGGTTCGTGAGTATTCATCTGTGTATTTTTGTTTAGAGGTAAGTTTTGACTTGCTTCGGGTGAGGTTGATTTTTGTTTTTGGATATTATAGGATGACTCAGACGATGTAGGTGTTGCGATTGTAGTGTTGACTGACGACGTGGTTAAATGTATGGATGTATTTTGTAGTGGTGGTTGTTGGGTTGTGTTTATTGATAAATGCGGGATGGCTTCTGTTTGTGATGTGGTTTGAGAAGACATGGTAGGTGTGGAGGGAATGGTATTTGAAATTGTGGGAGTATTTTGCGGATTATCTTGTTGAGTATGATTTATTGGTAAAGTTTGTTTCATCTCTGTTTGCACTGCATTATCATTGTAAGGATGGCTATGAGATGAAATATTTGGACAATTAGCTGCCTGGTGTCCAGTTAATTTGCATTTGAAACATGTATCGTTTTGGGCTATAAATATGCGGTATGATGTTTGTTCTAACTCGACAAAAAAAGATTCAGGTAATACAAAGTTGTCTGGCAGAGGTGAAATGAAAATTTGTCGTCGGAAGCTTAGAATGTGACTGAAAGCAGGATTGGTTGCTCCTATTCTTAGGTATGATATGTCTGATAGAGGATTTAGACCTAGTTTTATTAATTCGTCTTTAATTAAGTTCGAAGGTATACTTGGACATACACCGGACAGAATTAAGCGGACTGATGGAGTTATTAATCTTCTTGCTTCTAGTATATTTCCATTTACTTTTATCTTCTTTGTTTCTGTTAGGAATTTGTCTACTAAGTTTTTAGATGATAGATATATGCATATTCTACCGTTTGATATACGGGATGCGAAAATTATATTTCTTGGTTCTATATGCTGACTCAATCCTTCAAGATAGTCATTGATTGGACAATTCTCTAGAGTGTTAAATAAAATGGCTTGATCTCTGTCTGGAGTTAATATATTGCGTGGTTGGCTAACTGCTTTTGAATATGATGCAATTTGTTGTGGTTGACTGGAAGATGACATCTTTTAAATTTATTTAAAATCCAACTCCGGTGCTGTCTCACAGCTTTCGCTGTGACACCCGTTCATGGAATTGAATAATGTAGAGATAATTGTCGTGATTTATTGAAATATTCAATCCAAATAGACACAAATAATAAATTTCATCTACTTACAATTAAAATATTCCGTATACAAATCACTTTCACTAGTACTTTTATATTATAGTACTTTTTATTTTAATTACTTTTAAATATGTTTCAGTAATTACTATTTAACTAGCTCGATAACCAAAAACACTTGTTCATCGGTAGCTGTCTAAACATCGAATCTAATATCATTAATAAGTCATGTTTTTTAATTATTCTTGAAAATATTATGGTTGTATAAATAAAACACTGAAAGAAGGAATAGATAATGGTGAGTTTGGGTTCAGAAACGGACTAGGGACGAGAGAGGCGTTATTTGCTTTCAATGTGATAGCTCAGGGATGCATGGATATGAATGTGGATGTACATGTTTTGTTACGTTGATTTTGAAAAGCACTTGACAAAGTACCTAAAACGTGAAAAATTAGTCCAAATTCCAAGGACAATAAAATTTAGACAAAAAGGACTTGCGAATAATAACAAACCTTTTCTATAAACAAAGAGCACAAATTTTAATAGATAACGAATCCAGTCCAGAAATTGAAATCAGGAGAGGAATTAGGCAGGGATGTATTATGTCTCCATTGCTATTCAATGTATATAGTAAATCCAATTTTGAACAAGCATTACTATCTGTAAGTGAAGGAATAATAATTACCGGAAGTTCTGAAGAAGAAAAAGATGTCTCTAAAGATGACCGGAAAAAAAGATGTCTCTAAATTTCGTTTTGTAGCGAACTATATTATATTATTAAATAATAAACATTCATCAAACCCCAAAATAGGTTTTGTTAGATATAAAAAAAGTAAAAAAGGTGGTTAAAAAGTCAGCGTTATCAATCGTATCTAAATTTTAATTTACATTTTTTTAATTAAAGAAATTGATTAATATTTGTTTAATACAAAATTTTAACTAACGTCCTTGAAGAGTTAATTTTAATCAAATACGATTAAATTAAAACATAGTATGTTAGCATGAGATGGCGGTTTGGAAATTTACAAGGAAAAAGTTTTCCTGTGGTTGGCTGTATACCATGTAATACAAAAAACAGTAAAATCCTGTATAAAATGTATACATATTTAAAATCCTTCAAAAGGGCCTCATCAAAATCACATAACTAGTTTTCGACTGGTTTAGCAATCATCAGTGCTTACGTGCAATGTACATGCTAACCACCAAGATATTATTTAACAAAAATATGTGGGTCAAAGCCCAGTAAAAGTAGTCCGTCAAGGAAACATTGGTTTAAAATGCTACATTAAGCGTGGATGTTTAAAATATTTGCTAATCTGCCCCAGGTAACACCTGAGCTGTGGATTTGACTTGTTCACATGTTCACTTGTAGGTTATAGGCATCAGTGATACGACTGCTAATTACTTATGGTTCAGTACTTTGGTGAAAAGAGGCGGCTTTGCGATATTGAGACGTCTCGCATCTCCCTACAAAGACAAGTGCTACTAAATATAATAGGATCCTTGAATAGCACAGGAATGACTTCGTCAGAGACTATCACAGGTCTCCTTCCACTGGAATTATATATTTGGTGGTAGCCTTTATGACCACGCTTTATGACCATTCTGAGACTCAAAGAAAACAATACTTACTGCTAAATAGCAGCAAGATAACATCAGCTGCAAAATCGCTGATAAAGAGTCTTCGACAGAAATGGAGAGCCACTTAAGGGCAAATCATAATAGGACAAATAGACTAAAAAAATAATCAAGAATATCGATAAAAAACTCTCACACAATTTGACAAACCTGGATAATGGAGGGATCAACTTCTTCTTCTTATGCAATCCACCAAGGGATGTTCGCGATCACGTTTGACCATTTTTCTCTATCCCTTGCCGTATATATTAGGTCTCCTATGTTTCTTAGTCCTGTCCATTGTTTGACATTACGGAGCCATGACATTTTCTTCCTGCCCAATTCTCTCCTTCCTTCGATCTTTCCTTCAATTAAGGTTTGCAGAAACTGGAATCTTTCGTTTCTAATTAAGTGCCCCAGGTATTCCGTTTTTCTTTGTTTAATTGTGTATAGCAATTGTCGTTCTGTACCAATTCTTCTCAGGATTTCTTCATTTGTTATTCGTGCGGTTCAGGGAACTTTAAGTATTCGTCGAGAAATCCACATCCCTAATGTCTCTAGCTTATTCATTGTGTTTATTTTTAAAGTCCATCCTTCCATACCACATAGGAGCACCGACCATATATAGCATTTCGTGAATCTTAGTCTTAGGTTCAGGTCAACGTCAGAGTTTGTAAAGATGTTTCTGAATTTCATGAATGCACTTCTGGCCCTTTCTATCCGACATTTAATTTTCATATCCGACAGTCAGTCCTCACATAGACATGTTCCCAGGTACTTAAATTGTCTTACGCGCTCTACATCTTGGTTGCTATTTTGTTAAAATTATATTATAGTCTTGCATTTTTATGTTGATATAATTGACGGCTGATTATAAGGAACTTCGTCTTTTTTATGTTGATGCTAAGTCTTATGTTCTCGCTTTGTGCTCCAATTTTATTAAGAAGGTTTTGGAGATCTTCTATATTGTCTCCTATTAAGACCGAATCATCCGCATATCGTATATTATTGACCCAGGTACCATTTACTTTGATGCCGCTTTCGCACTCCTCAAGAGCTTCCTGGAAGATACTTTCTGAATATAGATTGAACAGTAGTGGGGAGAGAATGCATCCCTGTCTTAGACCTCTGAGAATTTTCTGAGCTTGCGTTGTTTCATTATTTACCTTGACGACAGCTGTTTGATTCCAGTAAAGAGCTTCTATGCAGCGAATGTTTTTTTGATCTATGTCGAGTTGTTTTAGTATATGTACGAGTTTATGATGTACTCGATTGAAGGCTTTTTCATAATCTATAAAGCACATCATTGCATCTTTCCTTTGATCGTAGCAGTACTGAGTTAGCACTTGGATGCAACTAGTACTTTCCTGGTAACCAGGCCTTCCCCCGAGGGATCAACACGGTCACTGAAATAGTGAATGGCCATTGCTGTTTACGAAACCACGTATACAAACTAGTTAAAGTAAATGAACCATGGTGTAGAAAGTGCGAAATGGAAGAAGAGACTACCATACACATACTATGCCATTGCAGTGTGCTGGTGATCCAGACTGAACCAGAAGAGATCCTAAAACTACCGATAAGCAAACTGTTAGCCTTCGTTGTGGCCACAGGACTCATCATAATTTAAGGAAGGAAACTAGGAATGGTACAAAGGCTGTACGATCAAGATGTATTATGCATTTTAAACGTAGGACTTAATAATAATATTGTCAGTAATTTTGAGATATATTCCTAGGCTAACTTTAAATAACATTAGACTTCCACAAGAATCTACCTTCGGAATTATTACGTAATTCAAAATATGAATCGCTAATAGTAAAGTCAAATAAAAAAGACGTAAATTATTTAATGACTGTTTAAACATTATGTATATGGTCAAGAGTGAACAGTAAAAAAAATTAGTGTAACATATGTTTCCATCAATAAATATTACATGTATTAATTAATAACAAAATCTATTACTATTTAACTTGCTGGTTCCAAAGGTACATTTGAGATCGGTAATGATTATAAAATGAGACACATGCGACCAATTCGCAATAAAATTTGACCCCCATTACCATAAAATATCTTCGATAAAGTGGTTCGATACATTTCTACTAAGAAATAATTATTATTGTTTATAAATCATTTGTTGACTTCTAAGAATCGATCACTGATTTTTTTCGAAAATTTTGATCGAGTGTATCAATTAACGAGTAGGCGGAAATCAGTAACGTATATGATGGGAACTATTTTTTTAACATTTTTGATCTAACAAATGCAAAGAAATAATAGTACTTCATCTTTCTTGTGCCGTACTTGTTTTGAAGCATTGGCTACCGTCGGCGCCGTATTAACAAGCTGATGAAATGTTTCTCGGTCGGCAGCTAGATGAAACAATTATTCCTCCATCGTTTGACTTTTCCGTCGTCTAATGTTACGCAACCAGAACAGTTTTTTTCTTCCAACCCAGCGTTTTCCTTATGGACCAAGAGCTAGCAACGTCGGAAAAAATTATTTTAAGACAACTGGTTCTTTAATACGTTTAATATGTTTAAAAAAGTTAGAGAAGTAGCTGGTCTTTATTATAAGAAAACTCCACATACTATAACCGATTCGTCGGGAAAAATGATAATAGACGAACACGAAATCCGAACTACCTGGTATAGTTATATAAATGAACTGTATAATGATGATAGACCCGAAGAACTGGACACTTTAGATGAAGGTGAAGGACCAGAAATACTAAAATCAGAAATACAACATGCTATAAAATTGGCAAAAAACAATAAAGCCGTTGGTCCCGACAACATACCTACAGAAATGTTAAAGCTCATAAATGAGGAAAACATTGGAATACTAGTCAAACTTTTCAATGATGTTTATTCGACTGGTGATATCCCTGAAGATTGGTTAAAGTCCGAATTCATAACCCTACCAGAAAAACAACGTCCGAAAAACTGTAGCGACTATAGAATAATAAGCCTTATGAGCCACACCTTGAAAATCTTTCTACGTATCATCCACAGTAGAATCAGAGATAAATGTGAAGAAGACCAGGATGAAACACAATTTGGCTTCAGAAATGGACTGGGAACCCGGGACGCACTCTTTGCACTAAATGTGTTATTGCAGAAATGCCGAGATCAAAGGAAAGACGTCTTTGCTGTATTTATTGACTATGAGAAGGCCTTTGATCGAGTACAACATCACAAATTAATTAAAATACTAAAGGATAAAGGAGTTGATAGTCAAGATGTACGAATCATAGAAAAATTATACTGGCGTCAAACAGCGACAGCTTGCATAAATGGAAAATCAACAGAAATATGCAAAATACAAAGAGGCGTCAGACAGGGTTGTATACTGTCCCCACTGTTGTTCAATTTGTATTCAGATAGAATATTTAAGGAAGCGCTGCATAATTTGGAATGGGGTGTGAAGGTTAATGGAATTCTGATAAATACAATCAGATATGCAGACGATACAGTTATTTTAAGTGATGATATGAATGGATTACAACACCTTTTAAATGCCATTGACAGAGTGGGAAGAGAGTTTGGCCTAAATATAAACTGTTCAAAAACAAAGTACATGGTATTTAGCCGTTTGGCCCATCAAGATTCACGGTTATATGTTGATGGTCATATGATTCAAAGAGTACCCAGTTTTAAATATCTTGGTTGCCATATTACTGAACAACTAGATCCAGATAAAGAGATAAAATGTAGAATCGAGATAGCCCGCACGACATTTTTAAAAATGAGGTCATTCTTCTGTAATGATTAATGATACCTTGCAACTTCAACTTCGAAAGCGCATGATTAAATGCTACATTTGGTCAGTCCTCTTGTATGGTGTCGAAGCATGGACATTAAAAATATCCACCATTAACCGTTTGGAGGCCTTTGAAATGTGGCTACACAGACGTATTCTAAAAATACCATGGACGGCTATGCTGACAAATGTGGCAGTCCTTAAGAGAGCAAATGCTACCCGTGAGCTGCTTGATAACATCAAATATAGAAAGATGGCCTATTTTGGACACGTAGTAAGGGGAGACCGGTATAATATTCTTCAACTTATTATGATGGGTAAAATCGAAGGACGCAGAGGAATTGGTAGAAAGCAGGCCTCTTGGTTGAAGAATATCCGGGAGTGGACAGGAATAAAGAAAGCAGAACACCTATTTAGAATAGCTCGAGACAGAGACAGTTTCGCCATGTTAATCGCCAACGTCAAGGGGACTTGATAGGGCACGTTAAGAAGAAGGTTCTTTAATATATTATAGTGGAGTCACTGAAGGTTTTCCCCTCCGATTTCGTTAAACCTTCATCGATTTTCATGAAAATTGGTGAGTAGTTAGAAGATACTTCAAGGAACAAAGGTGACATGATGCCAACTTGAGCTTTTACCCTGGGGGTGGATGCCACCCCTTTTCGGGGGTGAAATTTTTTTTATTAAAAATAATACCAGAAATCGATCGAGGGGCAACTTCTAAGCAAAATGTGTTATATAAAGTTATTAACATAAATCAATACTTTTTAAGTTATTAAATATCAAAAATTTTATTTTTTCTTAAAAAAATTCATGTCTTAAAGCTGTTTTTCACGTATTACACAAAAACTATAAGCTTTTGTAAAAAAGCTATTATTACCAAAATTAAAGATAATAAAAAATTTAATACACTCCCTACTTAAAGAACTAAACTAATGTTATTTCAAAGTAAGTTATGGGTAATTGAATGTATATTTTTTTCGACGAGTGCTCAAATCTAAGTATTCAAGCTTACATAACGGGAAAACGATGCATTTTATAAAATATACTTGTTAAGCACTTGTCAAAGTACTTCGGAGTACCTATCAAATGAGCTCCAGTAGAAGTTAATAGCATCAAAATTAAGCAAGTTATGATGAAAATAAGAGAACCCTTTCGATTTTTTTAGGAAAAAGTGAAAAATGAAACATACGCCATTTCCACAAAAATTAAAATTTGTAGTAATCCTCACAAGAATTTCTTTAGGTTAACATAGTTAATGATTTCAACAATTTTGACTGGTTTAGAATGCATATTTTTGAAAAAAGGTATAATTTAAAAAAATCAGAATTTTAAAAATTATCGTTCTTTTCATTTTCTTTGATAATTAATAACTCCAAAAATACTCAAAATACGTAAAAAGGGATATATATCTAAATTTTAGTTTTTTCTGTTACAAATACTTTACCTATTTTACTATTTCCGTAGAGTAAAAAATAACCAAGATAGAAACGTTTAAAATTTTAATTTTGCTGCGAGAACCGTGTAATCGGGGCCATTTAACCTTTTATTTTTAAAAAAGTAAGAGGTTTAAAAGACTAATTTTGAACTTTTTTAATAGATGTTTTAATTAGTTTTTAGACGAACCTGCTATCTTAAAAATTAACGGAGTTATTTACAAAAAAAAAACAATAATATTTAGAAAAATTTTTTTTGAAACATTTTTGGTGCATAAACTTTAATGCTATCAACTTGTTCGAGCACTTATTTGATAGATATTTTTATTAGCTTTGACAAATGTTTAATAAGTTTATGTTATAAAATGCATCATTTCCCCGGTATTTAAGCTTGAATACTTAGATTTGGGTACTCGACGAAAGAAATATACATTCAATTACCCACTTTTAGTTAACATTAAAAGGTTTTTATAGTAAGGAGTTTATTTTATTTTTTATTAGCCTCAATTTTGATAATAATAACTTTTTTGTAAAAACTTATAGTTTTTGAGTTACTTATGAAAAATCGGTTAAAAACATGCATTTTTCTCACGAAAAATTAAAATATTTGATCTTTAATGACTCAAAAAGTTTTGATTTATTTTAATAACTTTATATAACAAATTTTGCTTATAATTTGTCCCTCTATCGAAATGTGGGATTATTTTTAATAAAATAATTTTCTCCCCCGAGGAGGGGTGGCATCCACCCCCAGGGTAAAAGCGCAAGTTGGCACTATGTCACCTTTGTTGCTTGAGATATCCTCTAACCACTCACCAATTTTCATGCAAATCGATGGAGGTTCAACGAAATCGGAGGTAATAGCTCATGTCCACCTTCAGTGACTGCACTATTATTCCCTATGTTTCCTCGAACACCGCACCGGCCATCTGGCTGCTGATACAGGTTGCGTTCATTACTGCGCAGCACATTTATACAGGTAAACACCTCGAATTTAAAATTATTGTAAGACGAAATACCTATTTGTATAACAAGGGAGGAAAGTGCTACTTTTCCTCCCGAGAATGAAGTTTACTGTCCGACGCGTAGCGGAGGGCAGTAATCATTCAAGGGAGGAAAAGGCACTTTACTCCCATGTTATACATGTTTTTTCCACCTTCCTCAAATAACAAGTCATTTTTTAATTTTTACTTAATTTATTTATGTAACTATAACCAACAAAATTTATTAGAACTAAAACTAACAAGTAGGTACAATATAACTGTCAACTGTCAAATATAAGTCAAATTATTAATGTAAACATTGTTAAATCAGAATAACAATTTACTGTTTTTTTACCATTCTGCAAAATACAAAGTGTTTTTAAATAAACGTTAAAATGTATAGATACTTACGTAATAGAAAATAGGTATTGTACAGGGCGTCAATAAGTTATATTTCATGAATGAAATACCATGACGTCACTTTTACTTTTTCTGCCTAGGGAGAAAAAATATTTTCCTCCCTAGGGAGGAAAAGTACAACTTTGCTCCCTACAATCAGGTCCGGAAAAGTATACTTTCGGTAGAGGTAGGTGGAAAAATTATTTTGTCACTACTTTTTAAACATTATTAGAAATATGAACTATAATTGCCAGACATTTTTGTGGTTTAAAAAGTATTGACAAAAAAATGTTTCTTTCTAAAATAATTTAAGTTCAATATACAGGGTAATTGATGAGTGTGATAAAGCTCAGTAGATCCGCTATAGTAATAGATAGCAATAAAAGTTGATAACAAAAATTATAGCCAACTTTTAGCTTTACATTACGAAATTAGTTACAATGTTACAGGGCGTTCGATAACACAGTGGCAAACCAAACTTATGTTTTTTTAAAGGAACACCCTGTATTTTATTTTATATTCAAAATTCTCTTAACTTCCCCATCACAAAAATATAAAGGTTTGTTATGTTATATAGGGCTTTTACAAAGTTATAACCAATTTTTTATGAAAAACGTAACAAGTTCAGCTCCCTGTATAAATAAAAATAAGCACAACAGCAATGGTTTCTTAATGCTATATTTTTTTGTTGATCGTCAAAATTTATAAAAATGGTTGATATTGCTAATTTTCCTTATATCGAATACAGGGTGAGTCAAAACGCAAGTACATTCTTTTCTCAGAAATTTTAAATGGGACACCCTGTATTTTATATCACCGTCGAAAAGTATCATTACAGTACTTTAATTTTTGTATCCTATGCCTAAATTTGTTAGTTTTCGAGATATTTTCATTTTCCAGAGCAAGTTATTAATTATGGTGTTCTATTTAAAATTACTGAGAAAATAATGTACTTGCGTTTTGACTCATCCTGTATTCGATATAAAGAAAATTAGCAATATCAAACATTTTTATAAATTTTGACAATCAACAAAAAAATATGTACCAATAAACCATTGCTGTTGTGCTTATTTTTATTTATACAGGGAACTGAACTTACATATTACGATTTTCGTAGAACGTTGGTTATCATGTAAATACCCTGTATAACATAACAAAGCTTTATATTTTTGTGATGGAGAAGTTAACAGGATTTCGAATATAAAATAAAATATACGGTGTTCCATTAAAAAAAAAACATAAGTTTGGTCTGCCACCATGATATCGAACACCCTGTAACATTCTAACTAATTTTGTAAAGCTCAAAGTTGGCTATAAGTTTTGTTATTAACTTTTATTGCTATCTATTACTATAGCAGATCTACTAAGCTTTATCACACTAATCAATCACCCTGTATCAGCAACCAGATGGCCGGTACGGTTCAAGGAAGCATAGGGAACAATATATGAAAGAATCAGCTGTCTTAAAATAGTTTCTCGAAAACGTTGCTAGCTCCTAATTAATATATTAGATTTTGTCCTGAACTATCAGCTAGAATAAGTAAGAAATATTTGGGTCCTTTCATTACATGGTCGAAGTATTGGATCTTTCTCATTTTGCCCATTTTTATCAATTCTCGCTTTTTGTGCATGGTCTCTAACACAAGTTCGTTAGATATGTGTGCTCTCCACGGAATTCTGAGCATGCGACGGTAACACCACAACTCAAAAGCTTCTGATGTACTAACATATTTTTATTTTTGTTGTCCATGTATCACATTTATACAACAAATCGCATCAGAACTAGCACTTCAATACTCTTAGTCACATTATAAAAATTTTGTTCGTGCGATGGTTAAAATCTACATAGTGGCTCCGCATTCACCGCTTGAAACGTTCAGAGAAGGGAGAAAGATTCCATATATGATTGCTCGAGCAACTATGTAGATTTTAACCATCTCACGATCAAAATTCTTATAATGTGAAACAGCGCTTAGGGTAAAAACATGCCGAAGATACATGGATGAGCGCGGTGTAGATCGCGATCGCGGTCGAGGTTTACATCGATGACGCGCAGAACATACCGAAGATAATTTCCGTATCCTGTTTTGGCATCGACATCGCTGTAAACCGCGATGCAAGGTCGGGAGGGTGAACGTGTGACACATTCTTGGTATGTGCGAGCTCATAAGAAAATGAAGGTTTGTTTTGATATCGATGTAGCGACCGCGATCGCTACATACACCGCGCTCATCCATGTATCTTCGGTATATTTTTACCCTTAGTGTGGTCAATAACTGACATCTACTGCACAATACACAAAAAAAGCTTTTTCGTGTAAGTTCTATTCTGGTCGAAATTTTCTCGTCACTTTCAACACTGCAGTCAATCTAGCTACCCAGATATCTAGTGTCCCACCCTTTCTAGGATTTTGTATACATATAATTTTAATACTGAGCCTTGGTTATTAATTCCATGCGACCTCCATCCATTTTTTTTTTGGGTTGATCGTTAAGCCCTTTTCAGTACATTCGTTGTTTACAGTGTTGACAGGGTTGGAAGGTCTTCTAGGCTCTCTGACATTATGGCGGTGCCAGCTGGTATAGGATGTTATTAATAATTTCACCAACGATTTTAAGACCTTCGCGACGATTAGTTAACGCTATATCAAAAACTGGTTATTGATAACACATCCCTGTCTGACACCACACCTAATAGAAACATTAACTGAAACTTTTAGAAGTGGTCTGATTGTAATAACGATTTTCGAACAATCTAATTGTAGTAAACTTTGTAACTCAGACTTTTCGTCTTCCTCTTTTTACGAGAGATGTCGCTGATTTGCGTCTCAAAGGTGAATTATTGCATTCGCGGTAATTTCCCTTAAATAAGGCAGTATGTTAATGTTGGGTTCAGGGTTGTGACTACATAGCTCCATAGATAACGCCTGCGAGAGGCAGAAATAGCTATCTGGAGATAGTGGTCCAACTCTGAATCAAATAAAAACAAAAATTGCCTTTTCTCTTTTTCATCTTTACTCAGATTTTTGAGTACTTGAAACTCTCTTTCGGTCCTTTTCCTAGGCGAAAAAAGTAGATACGTGACCATGTCCTTTTTGCTTTCTTCTATATTCGTCGTCTCCATGCTTATAAAGTCGGAGATACGGGATGCAACCAGAAAGCAGTTTCTTAACGAAAAGTCTTAGATTTAAAATAGTGTTTATTATTGTTATTTTAGTTATTTCAATTGTTTAATTGTAGTAAACTTTGTATCTCGGACTTTTCGTCTTACTCTTTTTACAAGCAAAACATTTCAGTTATTTATATTTAGCTTGAGATACATGAGAATTGAACTTAAAATTTGGATCAGTTTGCCAATTTACTTGAAAAGTTAAGTGAAATAGAAAATTTTCAGATTTAAATTATGATTAATAGAAAATCGGTGAAATAGACATACAAACCAAAGCGAAGAAAGTAGAGTAGTTAAAGTAACTCTGGATACAACCTCTGCTGATATATGCATTGTTGGCCAACCAAGGAAAAAAACCCTGATAATTTGCGTCGAAGATAAGCCAAATATCTGAGAAAGAAACAAACTATTAGAGCTGAGAGTAGGCAAATAACATTTTGGGCCAAAAATATTCCAATATTAATATAAAAGTAATTAATCTTTTTAACAAACCATTAGTAAATATTTCTCGGTACTTATGTAGAAAAACTTGTGTATTGATTAATTGTAAATAAAGGACGCAACAATTTCAGGTACTAAAATTATCTTCAATTAAATAAAAATTGACTTACAATTAGCAGCTTGTTTGTTGGGTGTTTACTTCCTTGTTGAATACAAAATAAACGTTGACAGTAATCAACAGTTTTCCGTCTCATTTTTTTAATGTCGATTAATTATTATTAAAGTGACAGTTTTTTTTACCTTTCTTTAAATACTGAATATTAGAATAGAAACTTGAAGTGCCACGAAATCCAAGTTTTCTATGTACAGAAAACAGACATGCCTGATTTCTGAGACCCACCTAACAACCGATTCTTCTTCTCCTTCTTCTGGACTCAGAATTCGGTGATGTGGACATAATGTATTCTATCTCTCAGAGAAATTACTATCATGATTCTTAACATTTTCATTTCTCTAGTTTTAATTACTTAACCTTTTAAGCGGCCTGGACTTTGCGTTATATATCCAGATTTTGCTCCCTACTAGGGATGACGGTTTTTGATAAAACACCGGTTTTCGGTTATACCGGTTTTTTTGCTAACGGTTTAACGTGGCGGTTATAACCGGCCAAAAAAAACTGGTTTTTGGAAAACGGTTTTCGGTTTTTTAATACAATAGGTTACAAAACTACATTTACAATGCACTTTAGTTTGAGATACTCCATTCGACTCGATATCAATATGATCAAAATTAGTACTATCGAAAGAACATCAATATCAATATAAATAAAACACAATTTTTAATAAAACCATTTTATTCTATTAATTAATATATTTATTTATTATCCAGATTTAGCCATACGGCTCACACTCCCTCTAAGGGGAAAATTGACTCATCCCAGATACCTACGGTATCAAAAGGATTAAGCTCTGGTGGGACTCTCTCCGTGTTATCGAGCCCTAGGTGACTTGGAATGCAGGTGTATCTCCCAAAAATTTTCTTACACTTCTGGCCGTCGCAAGTAGTACAGCTTTCTGCATGGTCTTATAAATATGTTCATTGAGACCCAGCTTTTTTATGCTTTCGAGGAGGGTCTTCGGAATGACTCCAGTAGTAGACATAATAATCGGTATCGTCTGGGTACTTTGCATTCTCCATTGCCTTCGTATTTGAATTTCTAGATCTCTGTACTTGGCGATCTTTTCAGTAAATTTACTACGTAGATTATTGTTGTTAGGTATCGCCACATCAATTAGTGTTGTTTGTCTTGTTAATTTATTAACTAGTACGAGATCTGGTCTATTATGTGCCACTGTTTGGTCTGTGAGCACAGTGCGGTCCCAGTATAGCTTGTAGTTGCCATCCTCAAGCATACTCTCAGGGACGTATTGATAATACGGGAGATGGTCTGTTTGGAGAAGTCCCAGCTTAATAGCTATCTTTTGATGAAGGATTTTTCCCACTGCGTCATGCCGTTCCTTGTATTCAGTTGCAGCAAATGCCTGGCAGCCCCCTGTAAGATGTTGGATGGTTTCTTGGGCTTGACATCCATATCGGCATTTGTCGTTTTGAACCTGAGGGTCTTTGATGATATATTTCAGGTAATTTCTGGTTGGTATAACCTGATCCTGAATGGCCAGTAATGAACCCTCCGTCTCAGGGAACATCTTTCCTGATGTCAACCAGTAGTTCGACGCTATATTGTCGACATAATCTTGGCTGACCTCATTGGGATGTCGCCCGTGCAGAGGTTTACCCATCCAAGCGCGCACTTTTTCGTCCTTAGTAAGGTGGTTTATGCTCATTTCTGGTTCCCTCAGTTTGATCGGTGTTGTGTCATCTACTGCGCAGATAGCGCGATGTAGAGTAGATGTCTCAGCCTGCATCTGAAAATAAGTTCTTAAATTAGCAATTTGTTTATCTAATTGTTCACCTATATCCATAAGTCCTCTTCCTCCTAGATTCCGTGGTAATGTTATTCTTTCTACTGCACTTTTAGGATGGTGTTTTTGTGCCTTTGTGAGGTGTGTTCGTAATTTTCGCTGTAGAGCTTCTATATCTGTTTTTGTCCACTTAACAATACCAAATGAGTAGCTAAGCGCGGAACATGCGTAGGTGTTTAGTGCCTTAAACAAATTTCTACTGTTAAGGCGTGAGCGAAGCAGCTGTTTTACCCTTCGTATAAACTCGGTAGTTATCTCTGTTTTCATTTGCTTATGGTCAATTTTCCGCGCTTGCTTTACTCCAAGATATTTATACATATCGTTTTCACCCATTGCCTCGATGTTCTGGCCATTTTGCATATCGAATCCCCCGGGCTGTACTTTTCCTCTGACTATATTTAAAATACGGCACTTATCTAGTCCGAAGTGCATACTAATATCATTAGAAAAAGTTTCTACAGTTTTTGGCATCTCGTCGAGTTGGTTTCGAGTGGAAGCCATTAATTTCAAATCATCCATGTACAATAAATGATTAAGCTTCGCCACCACATTGTTGTTATTTTTGATGCTAAAACCTGCATCTGTGGAGTTCAATAGCTGAGATAGTGGGTTCATAGCTAGGCAGAACCACAGAGGACTCAACGAATCTCCTTGAAACAGGCCCCGGATGATTACGATATTTTCAGTTTCGATGTTACTTTCACCAGGTATTTGAAGGTGAATTCTAGTTTTCCACTCTGTCATTATATGTTGTAAAAAGGTCACTATATTATCATCGACTTTATATATTCTCAATATATCTATAAGCCATTCATGCGGCACTGAATCAAAGGCCTTCTTGTAATCAATAAAAGCAGTAAATAGATTCCTCTTTTTGGAATATGCTTGATTAAAAATGACTGAGTCGATGATAAGTTGTTCTTTGCAACCCATGGAACCCTTAGCGCATCCTTTCTGTTGAGGCTCTATGATATTGTTCAGAGCACAGTGTTGGTATATACGCCGGGCTACACAGGATGTCACCAATTTATACAAAGTTGGAAGGCAAGTAACTGGGCGGTATTTTGCTGGATCTTGGGTGTTATTTTGATCCTTCGGTATTAAATAAGTGGTTCCCTGAGTTAGGAATGATGGTATATCCTGCGGATTAGAAATAACATGATTAATTAGTGTTGAGAAGCGTTCATGAGCACTCCAAAACTTCTTGAGCCAAAAGTTTTGAACTCCGTCTGGTCCAGGAGATTTCCAGTTATGAAGCTCTTTGATGATATTTGAGACTTCTTCAGTGGTGAAGGGTTCGTAGAGAGTAGTAGTGTAGTGTTGGCAGTTCTGTGCCGTATCTTCTATCCATCCAGCATTGTTGTTAAGAGCAGCTGGTGTGAAAAGTTGATTTCCCCAAAACTCATGAATTTCTTCTTGGCTTGGGTACGACTTATCGAGATTTTCTACGGTGGAATTGAGTTTTCGATAGAACGCCTTCTCAGCAGTCTCAAAAAGGGCATTGTCGGATTTTCGGTTGTTACTCACTTTGTACCTTCTTAGTCGTCCTGAATAAACTGAGAGTCTTTGTTTTAATGTATCCAGGCACTGTTAGGCTGTGTTGTTTTCTGGATCGTATCTTGAGTGTCTTGCAGTATTCCGTATTATTTCTTCAGCTCTCCTGATGACTCTTGTACTTCTTACACCTCGTATATATTCTGTGACTTGACCAATCTCCCTACGCAGCAATTCAATCTTTCCGAGCAGTCTTTTTTCCCAGGGTGCAGTTCTGCTACCAGTCCTTCCATTATTAGTACCCCGTCGTGTTCTGATCTTATTTATTATATTACTATTATTATTATCCCAGACTCTTTGAAATGGTTATTTAAAAAAAAAATAATATCAACATAAATATTTTACTTAAAAATAAATTGGATAATGCAATTTACCTTATATTTTTACTACCATCAAAAAAAATGTACCATAATGTATTACTTTTAACACGTTTGTATATTTGTAGAATAGGTACATTTTAACTCATTTAATACTTCCTGTATGGGTGTATCGTTTTGAAAACGTAGGGAAATTCTTGGAGATTCGTATTCGTAATCAGTAATTCGATATTCATAGTCAGAGCATTATTTTTGGTAATCAGAAAAAGTCATTCACCCACTTTCAATGTCAAGAGTTAAGTGTGAAAAATAGATGATGTTTGCGTCTAATTCAACCAGATCACTTTTCTTATGTAAATATTATGATTACAAATACAGTTTCAAGGAAATATTATAATAAAACTTAATAATTGTTTCTGGCTGATGTGAGATTGCACTTTCAGTTTGCTTCTGTATTTATAAAATAAAATAAAATTTGAATTATGGTTTTGCTTGGAATAATTACTTGAGAATAATAATTATGATTGGGATCCAAAATAATACCTAACCTAATCCTAATCACCGTAAAAACCTAATAACCGGTTTTTACTTTAAAAAGAAAAAACCGGTTATAACCGGAACAAAAAAACAACCGGTAAAACCGATTATGGCAAAGTAAAAAAACTGGTTTTAGGTTTAAACCGGTAGGTTTTTCCCATCCCTACTCCCTACTTCCCTACACTCATATATTTGCACCTCCATATATCCTCGTTGCCTTGTCATCATAAGATAACATTTTACGGTATTCCGAGGTAGTTAAAATTCATGTCTTGTTATTACGTGTTCGTTAACCATTAGTTTATATCTGATGGGGCTCTTGGCTGTAAACATTGGCTGAGTCTTTTCTTGGAATATTAACATGTTTAAATTATTTGTTCTTATGTTGAATCTGTAAAGTACGCGCTGGTTACCTTTATTTTCTGCCATGATTACTGCATCATCGTCATAGCAGAGGATACTCAAGCTCGGTTTCACATTTTGTAGCCAATGTTGGCTTCAATTACGCTTTATATTATTCTTATTTATGATAACGTTAATGGAGGAGGGGTACGGCAAGGGATAAGGGCTTGCGGCTTGGTTATACTCCTCCAT
Source organism: Diabrotica virgifera virgifera (assembly GCF_917563875.1). Lineage (NCBI taxonomy): Eukaryota > Metazoa > Arthropoda > Insecta > Coleoptera > Chrysomelidae > Diabrotica > Diabrotica virgifera. The sequence continues at coordinate 249,756,892 of NC_065445.1, read as the reverse complement.
AGATCCCTGCTGAAGGGCGTTGGTTCCTAATAATGGTGTATAATATACGGGCATAGGTAAATTGAGTACCGTATACTTGAATTAAGAAGGGTCAAAATATTTAGATGGTCGAATTCAGTCCCGGGTATCGTAATACTTCTCATTACCTTGTAATAGCTTTTTAATTTGTAAGTAGTTGTACTTAGCATATTTAGAAATATTGTTATTACCTACCTAGAATGGAAGAATGAAATGGTATAATCAATATTTAGTATAGTGCGACATATCTGTATACGGTAAAGAACAAATTGGCAAATGCAATAAAAAATTCGCTTTAAGAAAAGTATTTTGCAGATTTTGAAGAAGCAATTCAGCAAAGTGTCATTGAGGTTTGAAATAATATTTCATTGAAGGGCTACCGATTCCATTTAGGACAGTTCTGGAAAATAGTCATATTTGATATATTTAAATCTTTTTTTATGATGATAATGACGTATATGAGTGCACAACTACAAAATCATAGGATAATGAAATTTGTGTACTATCTGGTCGATAATTATGTACCAGAACCGGCTAAGTGTGTGCCAGAAATATGGGCAGAGATGTCCAGCAGTTTACAGCGGATGACAAACGCATGTGAAAGTTTTGATTCCAGGTTTATATCGTCATTTCATTTTATCATCATATTTTTCAATTTTTAACAGTTCTTATAGACTTTCAAAGTGACATAAGTTAGGAGCGTACAAAATAAGTAATAAAAATTATTCTGCACAAACCCTTAAGTACATCAAAAAAAAGTGTAAAAACCATGACCTGGCAGGCCTCAGCGGTGCACGTGTATCTACCAGGTGAATCGAAAAGTGCAAATTTAGGGGGTAAAATAAACTTTCTCCTGTAAAGTTTAAATTTAAGTATGTGTTTGAGTAAGTCATTTAGAAGAAATGTGTACAATGACAGGCGATTCTGAAGAGCATAAGACCTTGCCAGCCGAGGGGAAGGCGAGTGCCTTGGTGTGCTATGAATTATCATTAGACAAATTTCTAGCCTTACAGGACGACCGTTAGTCGGAGGGTTCACTAGCTCTTAGACTATAACTACACTTCTGCTGATCCCTTTAGAGAGACAGTATCGAAAGTGCGAATTGAAATTACGGTTGGCAACCTTCTTAGAGGAGATGCCACATGAAGAAGAAGAAAGAGCTTCGGGCTGGGCTCTGTCACTGCATGATTCCTACCAGCACGTCTACACTAGGTTCGCTTTCAAGATGCAGTAGAAATAAACAAATCAAGACACTTTAAATGCCACTAGGAGCACAACTAAATCATAATTTACAATGTATATACATTGTAAATCCCAAATCATGATTTCCAAAGTTTATACATTGTAAATTATGATTCGGGAGTGCTCCTAGTAGCATTTAACGTGTCTTGGTTTGTTTATTTCTACTGCATCTTGAAAGCGAACCTAGTGTAGTTATACGGTCAGTTCATGTTCGTTTTAGTCAGGTTTTATTCCGATTGGTAACGTCCCTAATTATTGGTGTCTGTTTTTTATTAAAGTTTTTCTGTTTCATTATTTGGATTAGGTTATTCAGTTGGACTCTGTTAATAAAATCCACAAAGAATCGGAAAAGGAGTTTGTTGAACTCTATGGACTTCTTTATAAGTTGTCGTAATATGAAGATTATGTCGGTTGTAGATCCATTGGTCGTAAATCTTTAAAATTAGGTTCAATAGTACCGATAAAACCAGATTAAAGAGGTTCTGAAACACTTTTCTTCTTAACTCAACCAGTGTATTTCATATTCGGACATTATATACGTATATTTTTACTTCTGATTTCTTATTTTTAGTATCGGTAACCAAAGCGTGTTACATTCTATTGATGAGTTTACTACCATTTTTCCCACACAGAAATTGTTACGTTTAAGGATATTTTAAAAATGTAGTTATTTGATCTCCCTTATTTGTTATTGGGTTTGGTTTTGTAAAAAATAGATATTAGTGTATTGGTTGTTTTAAACGTTGTTGTGATGATGTATTTATTTCCTATTGTATTTGAGCTTGGGGCATAAATAAATAAATAAAAAATGTAAAAAAGCATTGAAACCAAACCAGGCCATTGCACCTATGAAACAAAATAGCAGATATCGTCTGCTAATTATATATACGCTAATTAATCACATTATTTAACCATAAATAACACCCAACACTAGAAGATGAAAATGTAAGTATTGAGTAGTTTGTGATCAAAATTCCACCTGCCATTGATAAAGTTACAATACCTACTTAAAAACATCTTAGAAGATAAATATTGATGTAAAATTTAGTACTTACCATTAATAATAATTCTCGGATAGCTAGTATGGAAAACGAAATTAAAGTATTTTTAAAAATAATAAATTTACCTAAATATAGTAAACATCTGATTTTGACCTTGCAGAAAAATACTTTTTCTCAATTACTTTCCGTTTTAGTTTTGTAACATAATAAAAAATATTAACAATTAAAGAAGGATAGTTTGAAGTTCAAGGCCTTATCAAGATTAATATTATATTGCTAACAATAACTATTTTTTAATTAATTAGACAATACATTGTTTATCTTTATATTAATTTGTAATTATTGTGGATGTTATAAATTAGATGTATTGCTCTTCTGCTGTATTTTCAAGCAAACAATTATATTTATGGTTATTGTCATCAATAACACCTCAGTGTCGTGGTGCTGATTTCTGTAAGTACCTTACTCAAATACGATCTAAATTTTCTTCCTCTATAAACGGCGAAAAGTTTCTTATAGTTTTTATCATAATATAGAATACGTAATGAGATTGGATTTCATACTTATATAAAACAGAGATTTACCCAAACCTACAAATTATTTCACATTTTATCTTAAGGTCGTAGGCGCAAACACCAATGTGTTTTAAATGCATTCATTTGTTCCAAATCCTGAGAAAACTAATAAGTTTTTTTTTTGAAAAATTCAAACGCAGAATGAAAGATTGCATTATTCTTATTGCCGAGGGCCGAAATACCCTGAAAACTTCTATAATGTTTATTTTAATAAGTTACAGGAATGAGAAAAAAGAGAAAATTTTGTGTGATTTTTAGTTTCAAATATCTCATTCAAAAGTTTCTTTTATTCTGCGTTTAAATTTTTCAAAAATACTTATTAGTTTTCTCATGATTCGAAAAAAATGAATGCATTTAAAACATTTTGGCGCGAAATTTTGCGCCTACACTCTTAAAGTTTTAAGTACCGCAATTTTTTTAAAATGCAGTAAATTTACTCATTATAATATTTGCTTTAAATCAGTGGAAAATATTAATACAAAAATCAGTTGTAATAGTCTCGTATATGTATAAGTATGAGTAGGTATATGGAATCACATCATTCTTATATTGAAAAAAAAAAAAAGTTTCTTCTTTCTTTCAAGTTTATTGATTTATATTTTCATTTGTATTTTGGGTTTTAGTTTTGATGACAAATAAGTTTGTTTATGACTTGTCTTTTTATCTGTATTAATTAATTTGGAATCTTCTTCTTCTTAAGCTGCCGCTTATTTCAGCGTAGGTCTCCACCTTACATTGTTTTATTAGGTAAGATGGCATCTTCTTACGTTCTAGACCACACTTACCTTATATTTTCTCTCCCTAGTACTAGTTGCTGAAAAGTGTATCGTTATCATCGTAATATGTACCTCAACTATACATGCTTCTTTTTTTGTACATAATAAAAAAATACTTATGCTGACGGCCAGCTCTTCTTAATATATCTTCATTTTAACCCTCTTTTTCCATGATATTCTAAGCATTTTCCACAGGCACCATATTTCAAAAACTTAAAGTTTGTAAATGGATATGACCTTTAATGTCCATCGCTCATATATTTGTTTATATATAAATCGGCGTTTATTCGTGTCAAATTTCAATACGATACGAAACAAAACTTCAACCAAAACTCGAATTAAAAAATTCGTATTTTTATCGTAGTCTTAGAAAAACCACCGGTAGAGACGTTTTGTGCAACAATTACCACATGCTACAATAGTACCTATCTCGTTCATGAGCGTCACAAAAAAATAATAAAACCGCGATTTTGACCCCTTATACCTAACTACCTTCGTCCCCCACTCTGGTTTCCGGCTCTGGGGATTTTACTTAGTTATGTCATGATCTACTTATTCCCAAATTTTGGTGCACTATCTCAATCACGAACGTCGCAAAAAACCCTTTATATTTTTTATATTCACTCCTACCCCCAACCCTTTGTCGACCACGCAGCGTTCCTCCCCTAGAGATTTTACTTAGTTACGTCATGACCTACTTATTCCCACATCTTGGTGCACTATCTCAATCATGAGCGTCACAAAAAAAAAAATAAAAACCGCGAATTTGACCCCTTATAACTACCCTCGTCCCCCGACCCTGGTTTACGGCCGTTGGGGAAAGTCATGTACACAACTAATTCAACATATCCCCGTATATTTTTTCCATATTACTTATTACGCACAAAATCCGCTTCTATCTCTCCGGCTATATTACGTGGAATGCTGAGACTTCTGGTGCTTAAATCATACCCCTTTTAAAGCAATTGGTCAAATAGTTTAAAAGTTATTTAATTTGTTTATCCCAAATTAATTTTTTTGCAACACTATAAGTCAGAGAATGATGAAGTTACAGTAATACTTTTGATAGTTTACGAAAGAAGAAGATTTGCACTATTAATTTTATTAAAAAAAAATGACAAAAATTAATAATTCTAAATATTTCCAAATTATTTTGCAAAAACATGTGAATTAAAAAAAGGGGGGGGGCTAACCTCGTCCCTGATTTTCATAGGACAGTTTTTCTTTCTGAATGTGTATAAAAATTCAGTCTTTCTAAATATGAAAAAATAATTTTCTACGGGTAACAGTGTTAAAAAGTTATTCTAATTGTTTATAAGTAAGCAAAATATCGACATGTTTTTGCAAAATAATTTTACACTGTTTAAAATACTTTTTGTCATTTTTTAAATTAAGGTAATAGTATAAATGTTCTTCTTTCATAAACTGTCCGAAGTGTTACGGTAACCTCTTAATTTACTGAAAAAAAAAATTAAACACAAGAAGTCTCAGCATTCCGTGTAATAAGAAGGTTCTAACTTAATTTTTACATTAGTTATCAACATTTATAAAATCTCAAAATTTATGATTTATTCTGCAATTTTCTAAGCAACAAATAAGGATAGACATATTCAGCGAAAGCCACAGTGAAGCTTTTTATATGATTTATGAGCTTCTTATTGTCAAATTTGTTTAGAATGCTTCACTTTTTAGTAACAGAGGAAAAAAGCGAAAATTTACCGTTTTTTAATCTTCATTTGTTTATAACTATGTGTATCATCAAAATCTGCTGCAGGAAACATACACAAGTTGAGACCGGGAATCTTTACCCGTGCGTCATTTAAAGCATACGAAATAAGTCGATGATAAGTCGGAAATTGAAATTTACTAAACGCAACAGCAAGTGACAGTAAGTGACTTGCTGTTTCGTTTAGTAAATTTCAGTTTCCGACTTATCATCGACTTATTTCGTATGCTTTAAATGACGCACGGGTAAAGATTCATGGACTCAACTGTAGGTTATTAATATAGATGTACATACTACTCAAAAAATTTGGTTTCGGCCTGGATGGGGATGTGTCACGAGAAAAATCTTATTTCTCTGGGTTAATTATTAATTTATTGACTTTATTAGTTCTGTAATAACAACAATTTGCACTATCACTCCTTCTTTTTACGCCTATTAATCACTGAAACATTCGCATAGAAGTTAGTGTGGATATTATTAATTACAATTTCCTAATATTTATTGTAATAAATCTTGTGAAATACGTGTTTCGCTAATGTGGATGCCTTTGTTGCTTTCAAAGTATCTCAACCATGAAAATACTGAAAAGTTCCTATATTGTTGTTAGTATTTTATCGAACTAGGATCAATAAATTATTGTTTTAATAACACAAGAAGAAAAATCCGCTAAACGCAGTAAAAATGAGTTGCGCATACAATATTCCAACTACAAAAGAGCTGATATGAAGATTACGTACATGGCGGAAAATGTATTTTCATTTTGATGGAAAATAAAACTATAGTTTTATTCTGAAAGAGTTTTCCATAATACTTGCTAAATTTGAAGTTAAACGCGCAACAAAAGAGAACCTTTGATAAAGTTTGAGGCTGTTTTGTGGCGCGTTTTACTTCAAATTGAGCAAATATTATGGAAAAATCTTTCAAAATAAAACTATAATTTTATTTTTCATCAAAATATATTTCTACGCCAGGTAATATCCATAGCAGCTGCTTTGTAGCTAAATATTTTGTGCGCCACTCAGTTTTATCGCCTTTGGCGGTTTGTTATTCTTGTATTATAGTCTGGGCAAATTACCGAAGAATAGGCCATTTTTGGGAAAAGTTATTTACCAGCAATTTTATTGCTGGAATCGAATCTTATGATTGTATATATTAATAATATAGATAGTCAAAGTCCTGTTGTAAGTCTTGTCTGTTGTCCTTACACCTGTTGTAAGTTTATCTAAAAAAAGTCTACAACTGGAAAAATATGTAGTTTTCTTTTCTTATAAATAAATTAATCTATTATAATAAAATAAAAGCAAGCTTGACATTTAATAATACGTTAGTTAGATGGCTCTACTCGAGTTACTTGAGAACAAAAAAATAACGAAGACTATTTCACTAGACTGTTCTGATTATTTAACTGATAAAACGGCATAGCAACGCATCGTTTTATATTGACAAAACTCCTTAGCGACGTGATTTCTCAGCGACAAAATTATGACAGATCCGTCACGAAACTGTCTGGTAATAAGTCTGGTAATAAATAGTCTTGTCGAATATCATTCGAGAGAAAATTTTTACCGGCAAAATTTTCTCCTGGTTTCATTCAAGTTCGTTGCCTTTTGGTAATTTTCGCTTATGAAATTTTGACAAAATCACTCGACTGACGTCTCGTGATTTAAGTCAAAATTTAATTCGCGAAAATTGCCAGGCAACAAACTTTCATACCAGTCGAAAATATTGCCGGCAAAATTTTCTCTCTTGTGATATTATATACGAAAATTGCTCCATTGTAAGCCGAGAAAATGCATTTTTTTAACGTATACCGATTTTTAACTTTGAGATTACATTTTCTCCAACCTCATTTTTGATTGGAATTTTGGACTTTGCCCTACCTTCTGTGAAAATTTCAAGTAAATCTATGCTGGACGAAAAAATTGCGAGACAAAATGCTTCATTCTCTCAATTGACTATTAGGGCCGATCGACCGGCTCTGTCCCGTCATACAGCTGACCGACCATAATAACTTTTATTTATATTTAATTTAGAATATGTGTACCGATTTTCAGCCTTAGTAAATGGATTTAATTACCTTCGTAGGAAAGCAACTTTGATACCCTCCCAGTAACCACTGTTCTACGTTTCGCTTGGCCGACCGCAGTATGTTTCTCTACACACTCACAGTAATCAACTGTAAAAAATCTAGCTTTAGTAAATTCAAACAGATTTTTCAGCGCTGTCTCTCCGTCTATAAGCACGCGTTTAAAAGGTATTCGATGATATCTCGAATATTCTAGAATTTAAATACATTTTGTAGTGGGATCGACCTTAAGGAACTGTCGTAACAACATGAATAACACAAAATATTTTGATTACTGTTTAAATAAATAAATAATTCACTTACTTAGCACGCATAAAAACCTCTTGTTATTATATTAAGTATAAATTCTGGTTCCTTCGCTAAATTACTATCAGTTCAAAATACTCAAATATGAGTAAAATAAAGTTAGGAAAGACAGCCTGCTTTAGATTCAATTCGGTTCGGGGTCATCATTAAAGGATAAAGGAGTTGATAGTCAAGATGTACGAATCATAAAAAAATTATATTGGCGTCAAACAGCGACAGCTTGCATAAATGGAAAAGGCGAAATGACTCCCTCTTAAACGAATAAATGGAAAATCAACAGAAATATGCAAAATACAAAGAGGTGTCAGACAGGGTTGTATACTGTCCCCACTGTTATTCAATTTATATTCAGATAGAATATTTAAGGAAGCGCTGCATAATTTGGAATGGGGTATGAAAGTTAATGAATTTCTGATAAATACAATCAGATATGCAGACGATACAGTTAATTTAAATGATGATATGAATGGATTACAACACCTTTTAAATGCCGTTGATACAGTGGGAAGAGAGTTTGGCCTAAACATAAACTGTTCAAAAACAAAATAAATGGTATTTAGCCGTTTGGCCCATCAAGATTCACGGTTATATGTTGATGGTCATGTAATTCAAAGAGTACCCAGTTTTAAATATCTTGGTTGCCATATTACTGAACAACTAGATCCAGATAAAGTGATAAAATGTAGAATCGAGATAGCCCGCACGACATTTTTAAAAATGAGTTCATTCTTCTGTAATGATAACTTGCAACTTCAACTTCGAAAGCGCATGATTAAATGTTACATTTGGTCAGTCCTCTTGTATGGTGTCGAATAAAAATATCCACAATTAATCGTTTGGAGGCATTTGAAATGTGGCTACATAGACGTACACTGAAAATTCCATGGACGGCTATGCTGACAAATGTGGCAGTCCTTAAGAGAGCAAATGCTGCCCGTGAGCTGCTTGATAACATCAAATATAGAAAGATGGCCTATTCTGGACACTAAGGGCCGGTATATCCAACCTCACTTAAGCCAAAGCTTACTTTAAGCCTTTCCTTAAGCTTAGATGCCTGTATTTCTACTTCGATTTGAGGCTTAAGCCTAGGCTTAAACCAAATAATTTTAAGCTCGCGCGGGAGTTGGTTTAAGCCTTTGCTTAAAATTTGTTTTTTGTTTTTTGAGGTTATTTCTATAGATTATCAATTATTATAGAGTTATTTTAAAAACCAACTTTTGAGTAATAACGTTATTATTAGATTATTAAATAACAATCTAATAATCCAGTGGTTCCCAACCTTTTATGTCTGGCGACCCACCTTCTGATGTTCTTTCATATTCGCGACCCATCCCTCGCCTATGATGATATATAATGTACGCTACTCAGCTACTGTAAGAACCACGCCGCGACCCACCTGAAATTTGCCCGCGACCCACTAGTGGGTCGCGACCCACCGGTTGGGAAACGTTGTAAATAATCTATTAATTTATTAGTCATAACAACGATTAATAGAATTCTTACTAATTTTGGAAGATGTAGGCACATGAAAATTATTTATCTCTACAATGCTTGGTAGGTATATTTATTTTACAAAAATAAACTTACATTCCAATTTGACATTTAAGAATATATGCAATAAACAAAATTACAAAGACGGATCTATTGCTTATGGAAAATAACAATAAAAATGTAACCAGAGAAAATATTATAGTCAATAAACTAACAACACATGTACCATGCACACAAAATTAAGTGAAGTAAATGACATTGATACAGATGACAAGAAAAATTAAATGTCAACAGTAGTGGTTTTTACCTCAGAACAGTTACTTCTGGCATTTTGACGTATTCAGAGGTACCAAACCAATTAACTTTACAGTTGAGCATCAGTTTAGTTAAGGAAATGATGGAAATACGGCACTCAGCTTAAGCTTCTAATTAACTTTTGACACAGGCTTAGCTAAGCAAAAGCTTAAGTAGCTATTGAAATACCGGCCCGTAGTAAGGGGAGACTGGTATACTATTCTTCAACTTATTATGATGGGTAAAATCGAAGGACGCAGAGGAATTGGTAGAAAGCGGGCATCTTTGTTGAAGAATATCCGGGAGTGGACGGGAATAAAGAAAGCAGAACACCTATTTAGAAGAGCTCGAGACAGAGACAGTTTCGCTATGTTAATCGTCGACGTCAAGTGGACTTGATAGGGTACGTTAAGAAGAAGGTCACCACCATCGGCTGACCAAGGTTTCTGCTTTTCAGCGTCTTCAGAGCCGCATGTGGTGTCTCCCGAAGCGAACTCAATCTAGCTGTCGAACTATGCCTTTTAATAAAATATTAAGCGAGTACGGATGCGTTAGCGACGTCTATCTAGAGACAGAGAAAATTCTCTATAGCTCGAAGTGCAGAATCCTTGGTAACTATCTGCTGCCTGTGCTTTTTACATATTTTTAAATACACAGGCCGATAAATAATTTTTTCTCTGTCTACAGATAGATGTCGCTAACGCGCCCGTGCGCATTTAATATTTTATTATATGCATACTTCGACAGCTGGATTCAGTTCGCTTCGGAATACACCACAGGCGGCTCTGAAGATGCTGAAAAGCAGAAACCTTGGTCAGTCGATGGTGATGGCCCCGAACCGAATTTAATTTAAAACTGTCTTTCCTTGTTTTGATTTAAGTTTTCAAAACATTTTCCGTCCAAGTATATGTATGTGAAGTATTACTCCAGGCTGTGGGTGAAAAATAGGTCGATTTCAGGATATAATTCAGGAATTTTTGAAACCTATCAGGTGTCGTAAAGGACGATGCCAGGAATAACTTCTACTAAAATGTGACCAAAAATATTGTGAGCTTTTTTTTTTTTTTTTTTTTTATTTAGAAAGACAAAGTCGCATCCACCCGAAGGTTATTAGCGACATTTCTGTAACATTTGTAACAATATTAAATCAAAAATTGGTAAAAATGAATTACAATTTGTATACAAGTAAACCTTTGGAGCAATAATTGGATTCCACGCACTAACACTTTAATTTTGAAATGAACTTTTAGATCGCTAGCGACACTCCGACACTCTCTTTCTGATGCATCATTAGTGATAGCGTTACGCGCACTAGTATCTGCTTGTTCATGTTTCCTTCAATGCCTATGTGGGATGGTATCCACAGGAAGTGGATTCTTGTGAAACTTTCTTGAGCTTCCATTAGTTCGGCCTTGGTTCTTTTCTCAATGGGGTGTTTATGGTATATATTTTGCATAGCTTTGACTGTGCTAAGAGAGTCGGAAAGGACTGGGCAACAAGGGAGGTTTTTAATATATACATAGTTTGATGGCTTTAGACAAACCAAAGAGCTCTGCAGTATAGATGCTGGAATTCAGAGAAAGATGTAGGAGCATAACAAGGCGATGAAAAATTCCATCAATATTCTTTTGAAGTAGAAACTTGAGTCTTAATTTTGGCTTAATTGAGATGTGTCACTTTCCCAGTCTGACGCCTCACTGCCAAGATAACTATTAATTTTTTTCTTTATGGAAGTGAATTTTCGTTTTATGGATCTTTCCTTTAAATGGGGGTAAACTAGACTGAGCATATGGGACAAAGCTGATAGGTCTGTGGTATATTCTTGAATTGTGGTTATAGGATCTGTTGATCCCGTGATATTCATTAGGAGCATGTTAAGTTGATCAAAGTTTAGAGGGAAAGGTAGAGGGTGATTTTCTATGAAGTTTTTAGCAGGGTCAAGTAAGAGAGAAAATGAGCATTCAGAAGTGCTTGCTGAACTAATTTTAGCTTTTTTAGATTTTGCTTGGACTTTAGGTGGTGGAAAAATGTTACATTCTTTTGAAGATGGATCTGCTTCAGGTGAAATAATTTCATCAAAGTTACGTTTTGGTTGATTAATTATGTGACTGTCCTTATTTGATGCATCTTCTTTGTTCGGTATCTCCAGGACATTGGAAATAGACATTTGTTCACAATGAGAAGGGTTTGTATCATTGGGTGCTTGCAAAGATATATTTGTTGCGCTGGATACCGATGCTTCATTGTTTTGGTTGGGGTTTAGTTGAGCTAGTGGTTCGGAGCACTGTGATGCAATGTGACCTGGCTTCTTGCATCTAAAGCAAACTAAACTGTCTTGAGAGATGAATATTCTATATATCGTGTTGTCAAAAACAAGAGTAAATGACTCTGGTAGTATTAGACTGTGAGGACTGATATAGATTTGTCTTCGAAAACTAAGGATGTGATTGAACTCAGGCATAGAAGCACTAATTTTGAGGAATGTCATGGGGGAGACAGGAACTATGCCGATTTTTTGTATCTCATTGATTAGCAAGTCGTGCGGTATTGAAGGACATACGCCGGAGAGCACAAGTCGTTCCGCTGGTGTAACTAACCTTCTTGCTCTGACAATTTCACCTTGTATTTCTATTTGACCATAATTATTCATAAAATCATCCACTATTTGTTTATTGGATAAATACATACATATGCGATTATTAGATAATCTAGAAGAGAAGATTATATTTTTCGGTTGAATTATATTTCCAAGTGGGAGAAGGTAGTCTTGAAGTTTGGTGTTTTCTAAGGCACTAAAGATAATTGCTTGGGACTTTAAAGGAAATTGCACTCTCGACGCTGCCAAAGAGTATGACTGTGATGCGTTTATTTGACTTTGATGGTCTTGTATTGTAGAACTGTTGTGGGATTCCATGTTTGAATTTATTTCGATAAACGTTAAGTGAAAAGTAAGTCCGACCCTGTACACCTGCTAAAACAGGTGTATCGGTCTCTACTAAAAGCGGTTATTTTGCTGGTAAAACTGGATTTTTGTATTGACAACAATAACAAATAATTGAAATTTGCTGACTTTAATGCTAATTTTACTGGATATTATGTAAAGAGTTTGTACACTTACAGTTTATTTCAATATATCACTGAGATTCACAATTTATAACTTATATTAAACTTTGTTAATATTAAAAATATTCGGAGCCCACATTGAATACAACATTATAGTTATCGATGCAGGATCGGTCTCCGAGCTTTTTTTGTTATTGCGATTTTCATTTATTAAATTTGCAATTTTTAAAGATTTTTAATTTTGCAGCTTAGGATATTGATTCTAGGGAAAAACTTTTTAATAGAAATTTGTAGTAAATTAGAAAACCTACAATTTGAGCTATGGTAAGTTTAATTTCGTTTATTGGTTATTGCAACACAGCCTGCGAAAGGTTCAAAATGGCCGTTTTTACAATGGCGTTATTTATTATACAAATAATTTTTTTATTTTTAAAGCTTTAAAATAAAGATCTTTCAATTCCAAACATAAAAAAAATTGTAAGGCCGGATTAACGAATTTGTTGCTTAGATATTATAAATTGTTTATCCCAAGAGGTCAAATGCCGAAGGCTATAACTTTTTGAAAAAAAAAATCGTAGAGAGTGGGTGAAACATCCAATATCCTTCTAAAGAGTTATATTTTCATATTCTGATGTAAATAAATGCGTAAAATATTTTTAAACTTCTAATTTTTGGGTTTGAAAATAAGGGGGCAAATTTAGTTATAAACATTTAGAGCTGAAGCGGCCCTGTACATCCTATGAGTTTCTAACTTACAGATTATTGTTGCTGAGGACGAAACGAAGATTTATAAAAAAATAAAAATTTTCTACAGCCAACTGAAGCCGAGATAATTGTTTCTTTTTTCTTAAATCGTAGTGCCTTTATTTACAACAATTAAGAAACTATTTTACAGTCATTGACTAAAGAATGACTTATATTATCTTAAATTAAAAATAATTATAAAATATAGTTACATTTAATTATTAAAAATTATTTTTAAAATCGGTGCTTTTGCGAGCGTCCGAATTTTGCAAATCGCCCGGCTCGCTTCAAATCCGCGCGCTCGGAAAATTTTTACGTTTGTATTAAATTTTGACCGAAAACAATTTAATAATATTACCATTATAATATACAGTCTATTTACCACTGTATTTGTTTTTCTTCATAAACTTTTATATGTGAAATCTCATTTCGGAAGAAATAATATTACAAAAATGATACATATATATGAAATATAAACTATATTTTTAATTTTTTCATTGTTATATAAATATAATAATAATAATGTGACTTCTTATTATACAATATAAAACTTTTTCTTCTTGTAGTGACTATCCGTTTTGGATGTTGGCGACCATCATGGCAATCTGTACTTGCACACTGAATCGGTACTGCTGCTCTAAAAATTTGTAGTTGTTGTGTTGAACGACGTACGTAAATTTTCTAGCAAGGTAATCCTTCGCCTTCCTGGTTCTCAGTTTCCAAATGGGGTTTGCCAAATTGCCATGATGTTTGCCAACATCCAAAATGGATAGTCACTACAAGAAGAAAAAGTTTTATATTGTATAATAAGCAGTAACATTATTATTATTATATTTATTATAACAATGCAAAAATTAAAAATATAGTTATATGTATGATTTTTGTAATATTATTTCTTCAGAAATGAGATTTCACATATAAAAGTTTATCAAAAAAAATACAGTGGTAAATACACTGTATATTATAATGGTAATATTATTAAATTGTTTTCGGTAAAAATGTAATACAAGTTACGTAAAAATTTTCCGAGAGCGCGGATTTGAAACGAGCCGGGCGATTTGCAAAATTGGGCCGCTCGCAAAAGCACCGATTTTAAAAATAATTTTTAATAATTAAATGTACCTATAGTTTATAATAATTTTTATTTTAAGATAATATAAGTCTTTCTTTAGTCAATGACTGTAAAATAATTTCTTAATTGTTATAAATAAAGGCACTACGATTTAAGAAAAAATAAACAATTATCTCGGCTTCAGTTGGTTGTAAATTTTTTTTATTTTTTTGTAAATCTTCGTTTCGTCTTTAGCAACAATAATCTGTAAGTTAAAAACTCATAGGATGTACTGGGCCGCTCCAGCTCTAAATGATTATAACGAAATTTGCCCCCCTATTTTCAAACCCAAAAATTGGAGGTTTAAAAATATTTTACGCATTTATTTAAATCAGAATATGAAAATATAACTCTTTAGAAGGAGATTGGATGTTACAACAACTCTCTACGATTTTTCTTCAAAAAGTTATAGCCTTCGAGATTTGACCTCTTGGGATAAACAATTTATAATATCTAAGTAACAAATTCGTTAATCCGGCCTTGCAATTTTTTATGTTTGGAATTGAAAGATCTTCATTTTAAAGCTTTAAAAAATAAAAAAAATTATTTCTACAATAAATAACGCAATTGTAAAAAACGGCCATTTTGGACTTTTCGCAGGCTGTTTTGCAATAACCAATTAACGAAATTAAACTTACCATAGCTCAAATTGTAGGTTTCTTAATTTACTACAACTTTGTATTAAAAAGTTTTTCTCTAAAATCAATATCCTAAGCTGCAAAATTTAAAATCTTTAAAAATTGCAAATTTAACAAATTAAAATCGCAATTAAAAAAAAGCTCACAATATTTTTGGTCACATTTTAGTAGAAGTTATTCCTGGCATTGTCCTTTACAACACCTGATAGGTTTCAAAAATTCCTGAATTATATCACGTTTTTTCACCCACAGCCTGGGGTATATGAAGAGCTGTAAGAGACTGGACCATCCCATTACAAATTAACATAGTATGGTGGTTAATTGTGAATTGAACAATTTTAGAAAAACACGAAAATTTGTGAAAATACAAATATAATAAAAGTGGAAGTTGCCAAAAAGTATGTGATACATAACAAATCAATGTGAACTATACAGTTCTATACTATGTAGACGTAGACATGTATTACGAAGTTGGTAAATGCAATTACAATGTAAATTGTATTTGAACAGTATGTTAATTAGAACAGCTATTGTTAAAATTAAGCTTTTATTGTTAAAATACTATTTGAAATTCTATTGTTTTCTAATTACCAAATTCAAAAAAGGTGTTTTTCCATTTTTTTTTCGAAAGTATTTAAATTGTAGACAGCAAACAATTGTAAACCATTTTTGTGAGTTGTGAGTGTTTGGAAGTGTTCAAAGTAATTTATAGTTTAGGGAAATAAGGAATTTCTTACGACACTGCATAATCCAGGTATCTGACAACTTTTTATCGTAAACCTATTGGACGAAAACCTACCTGTTTCCAACCTATAGTGCTACAAAGAGTACCCGTTTTTATTTATAGTGCAGCCGATATGTGAAACAATTGTGCATTTAATGATAGAAGCATATATTTTGGACCACATATACTACACATATAAAGGTTCAAAATTAGATATGAGGCTATCTCAGTTTTTGTCCCTTTTAAAAAATGGCGGGCATTCAAAATGGCGACTATAGATATGTGACTAATAGCACGATAACTTTTGAACGAAACGTCAAATTTCAACCAAAGGACATCACACACATCTTATGGAAAATATAATGTCACTCAAATTCAATAAAATTTATACGAATAGATTCGTTTTAAATTAACGGTCAAATCTTATCATTGCGCCAACTCTTAATTATGATTAATTACGGCGCAAATTGCAATTAAAGTTTATCGAAATCACATTTTTGGAGTCAGTAAAACTGTCAGTTACAATCACTATTGCTCTGGGTGCTATTCAAAAGAGCTTAAACCCCGCTGGGCCTAAGCGGATTAGTGAAACTAATCGGCTGATTTATGGAGTACCGACAATTTGGGTATTATAAAATATTTTTTCTCTCTCTAACTTATGTACGTATCCATTTGATTTCAGATTTATTTATATCAATTTCTGCTCTTATTATTGAAAATATGGAGTTGGCGCAATGATAAGATTTGACCGTTAATTTAAAACGAATCTATTCGTATAAATTTTATTGAATTTGAGTGACATTATATTTTCCATAAGATGTGTGCGATGTCCTTTGGTATATAGGTTCTTTTTTTGATGAATAAGATCGAGGTATTGAACCGGAAGAATCGGTTTACGAGAAGTTGTGTTTTTACTGTTTTTTTTTTATGTAAAATATGTTGTTTCTTTTTCAATTCTTTCACACTGTGTATATAAATTTTTCAAAAAGTTAATACCGCCATTAAAAAGAGTGTAAAAATATTTTTGAGGAAATATTTTGAAGTTTTTAGTTCTGTTAATTACCATTTAATAAATGCATACCGTATGTTCACATGTACCTATGGGCGGCAGATTCATTATGAATGCCCGCCATTTTTGTAAAAGACAAAATCTGAGATGGCCTCATATCTAAATTTGAATCTTTGCATGTGCAGTATGTGTGGTCCAAATTATATGCTTCTACCATTAAATGCACAATAATTCTTACATTATTATTTGCACGAATCTGCCGCACATAGGTACCTACATGTGACGATACGTTATGCATTTATTAATTGGTAATTAATATAACTAAAGAGTTCAAAATATTTCCTAAAAAATATTTTTACGCTTTTTTCAACGCCGGTGTTACCTTTCTGAAAAATTAATATATACAGGGTGAAATAATTGAAAAAGTAAACAACATATTTTTATATAAAAACCAGAAAAACACAACTTCTGGTACACCGATTCTACCGGTTCAAGAGCTCAGTCTTATACATCAAAAAAAGAACCTATACACCAAATTTGGTTGAAATCGCATTTTTAGTTCAAAAGTTATCGTGCTATTAGTCACATACGTATAGTCGCCAATTTGAATGCCCGCCTTTTTTGTAAAAAGCAAAATCTGATATGGCCTCATATCTAAATTGGAACCTTGGTGTGTGTAGTATATGTGGTCCAAATTATATACTTCTGCCATTAAATAGACAATAATTCGTATAATATTTGCACGAATCTGCCGCACATAGGTACATGTGAAGATAAGTTATGCATTTATTACATGGTAATTAACATAACTAAAAACTTTTTAAAAGTCCAAAGGCAGATATCGAGCACTGAATTTATTAAATCTTGCCCAAGTATACTTTCGCTATCTAGAGCATCCTCAGGGGCATTTCGTCAATTGCAAAATGTAGTACCTAGTGGCACCCTAATTTATCTGTTTTGTCCCTTGTTCAGTGTTTAGTTAGATGTTAATTTAAGTTTGCCTAGAAATGCCCCTGAGGATGCTCTAGATAGCGAAAGTATACTTGGGCAAGATTTAATAAATTCACTGCTCGATATCTGCCTTTTGACTTTTAAAATTCATATATTCGAGCATTCAACCATTTCCTATTTTCATAATTAAAAACTTAAAAATATTTCCTAAAAAATATTTTTACGCTCTTCTCAATGCCGGTGTTACCTTTTTGAAAAATTAATATATACGGGGTGAAATTGAAAAAAAAACAACATATTTTTACATAAAATATCAGGTAAAACACAACTTCTGGTGAACCGATTCTTTCGGTTCAGGTACTTGATCTTATACATCAAAAAAGAACCCATGTACCAAATTTGGTTGAAGTTAGACTTTTCGTTTAAAAGTTATCGTGCCATTAGTCACATATATATCGTCGCCATTTTGAATGCCCGCAATTTTTGTAAAAGGTAATATCTGAGATGGCCTCATATCTAATTTTGAACCTTTAAATATGTGGTCCAAATTATATGCTTCTATCATTAAATGCACAATTCTGATAATATTTGCACGAATCTACCGCACTATTATTAATAATTTAGTGCAAAAATCGCGATATTTTCGATTTTTTGCACCCTTTTAAAAAATTTAATATTTTTGATTTTTGAAAGTAAAAAGTCAATTTATTGCTTCGCAAATTGCAAAATAAATGAAAATCGTTATTTTTTAAGGGCGTATAAGGGCAAAATTTCGCGCCAGTGTTTTTTGAATGCATTCACTTTTTTTCGAATCCTGAGAAAACTGATACACTTAAGTCCACGAATATTTACCCGTGCGTCATTAATACCTGGCGAGATAAAACACATACTTTTTATCTAGCCTCATTCTCTTCTACGCCTGATACTAATGACAATATTGTTTTTCTCATAGACATCTTTCAGTGCGTCACAGTTTTTCGATTTCTTTCTAACGCATTAAATTGTATGTGACAGAAAAAAAGACACGTCCGTGATTACAGACATTTATAACATTTATTCTAGTTGTCGATAGATGGAGCTATTATCGAAAAAAATTTTTACAAAATATATAATATCGTCCTCGTCACAGCAAAAGTTACTAAGTCCAAAATAACAGATCTGAGAAAACGAACATTTAGTGACTTCTGTCTGACAACAAAATGGTAATTTTGGATTTACGCATATTCAGTGACTTAGGCAACTATCTCTAGGCAATTTTTAGGACTTCGTTATTTTTGCTAGACTATGAAAATTATTGATATTTTGAATCGATCAGGACACAACTCAATTTTGACAAAAGTGGACTTGTGAGTTTTGTGAAAAGTGAGTTTTGTTATAAAAAAATCATAGTTATTCTTATGTGTCATAATTATTGTGGTTATTATAGTGACCGTAAATTTTTAATTAACAATTCAATTGTTGCTAAACTGTTGATCCAATTTCCATCGGCTTCTGGAATTATAATCTATACGAAAAGAGCTTTTATATTACCAAGTTATTTAATTATTGATAAACAATTACTTATCTAAAATTTTAGTTGAAAATTAAAGATTTTGTTGGAAAAACCCGCATTTTCCGGGGAAAATTTTCGTCGAAGTAAATCGGGAAAAATACGTCTCTCTGCAGAATTTAATTACGGTGAATTTGTATTTGGGTGTTTTCGGTGTAAATTTAAAATCTTTGGAGTTATAGAGCTAACATTGAAAAAACACGATTTTCGGTCGCCATTTTGTTTATAAAAAAGTAGCACACTATCTGCGGACTTTGCATACCTATATTATTAATATATAGAATCATAAGTTTCGATTCCACCAATAAAATTGCTGGTAAACAACTTTTCCCAAAAATGGCCTATTCTCCGATAATCTGCCCAGACTAAGGGCCGGTTGTTCGAACGCTAATCAACAATGATCACTATCAAATATTTAATTACTGTCACCAAAACTGTCAATGTCAACTTTTATTGGGTTGCTGAAAACATAATTGATTAAAATTATGAGATTAGTTAACCAATTAACATACCTAACAATTATTAACATAATTGATTAAGTAATTTCATATTATGTTTTCAGGAATCCAAACAAAGTTGACATTGACAGTTGGTGACAGTAATTAAATATTTGATACTGATCATTTTCGAACAACCGGCCCTATTTATGTTTTAATCCATCGATAGTGTTAAAAATAGAGTTTTCGTGAATCACGGCTTCTAATGTATTACAAATATTGTAATCAACCGGTTTAAGATCGGGGCTACTTGGAGGCCACATGTTAGGCTCGATGAAATCTGTAACTTGTTTTTGTATGGATCGTACGGATCGTATGGAATTGTATGTTATCGTACTTCTGGAAATATGGGATGGCGCTCCATCTTGTTGAAAGGTGAAGTCGTGACTTATATTTTCAATATCAGCTAGCATACTGCTTAAAATATCTCTCTGATAGATTTCAGAATTTCTTTTAACACCAGCGTCTACACAATAAAATTTTCTGTTTTCCCATCATTTATATTAGTGCAGTCACTGAAGGTGGATATGAGCTGTTACCTCCGATTTTGTTGAACCTTCATCGATTTGCTGGAAAATTGGTGAGTGGTTAGAGAATTTTTCGTGAGAAAAATGCATGTTTTTAAGCAATTTTTCACACATAACTCAAAAGTTATTATTACAAAAATTGAAACTAATAAAAAAATAAATAAACCACTTACTAAAAAAACCTTTTAATGTTAACTGAAAGTAAGTTATAGGTAATTGAAAGTGTATATTTTTTTCGGTGAGTACCTAAATCTAAGTGTTCAAGCTTAACTAACGGGAAAATGATGCATTTTATAACATAAACTTATAAAAAATTTGTCAAAGTACTTAAAATTATCTATCAAATGAGTCCTCGAACAAGTTGATAGCATTAAAATTTATGCTCCAAAATGTTTTCAAAATTTACCTTTTAAATTTTTTTTCAAAAAATGTTCTTGTTTTATTTTTAAATAACTCCGTTAGTTGTTAGGATATAAGGTACACCTAAAAACCATTTGAAAGTTAATTTCAAGGGCAATTAAATGACGTTAAATTTAATCTTTTACACCTCTTACTTTTTTAAAAATGAAAGGTTAAATGGCCCCGGTTACATGTTTCTCGCAGCAAAATTTAAGCTTTAAACGTTTCTATCTCGGTTATTTTTTTACCCTACAGAAATAATAAAAAAGGTAAAATATTTAATACAGAATAAACTAAAATTTGGTTATATATAATTTTTTACGCAGATTGAGTATTTTTCGAGTTATTATCAAAAGAAAATGAAAATTACGATCATTTTTAAAAAATCTGATTTTTTTAAATTATACCTTTTTTTCAAAAAATTTTATTCTAAATCGGTCAAACTTGTTGAAATCATTACTTATGCTAACATAAAGAAATTATTGTAAGGATTGCTATAAATTTTAATTTTTATGGAAATGGGGTATGTTTTATTTTTCACTTTTTCCTAAAAAATTCGAAAGGGTTGTCTTATTTTCATCATAACTTGCTTAATTTTAATGCTATTAACTTCTTCTGAAGCTCAATTGATAGGTAATCCAAAGTGCTTTGACAAGTGCTTAACAAGTATATTTATAAAATGCATAGTTTTCCCGTTATTCAAGCTTGAATAAGTACATAAATTTACTCATCGAAAAACATTTACATTCAATTACCCATAACTCACTTTGTCTTAACATTAGTTTAGTTCCTTAGGTGAGGAGTGTACTCAATTTTTTATTATCTTCAATTTTGTTAATAATAACTTTTTTGAAAAAGCTTATAGTTTTTGAGTTCTACGTGAAAACCAGCTTTAAAGCATGCATTTTTTTACGAAGAAATAAAATCTTTGATCCTCAATAACTCAAAAAGCAGTGATTTATATTAATACTTTTATATATACCCTATTGCACGAACACACGCCTATTTTGGATTATTTCGACAACGAATATTTTACTGTGCAAAATAAAAAGAACGAAAGTAAATTGCAAATTACATTGTTGTTTATTGGAATAATTATTAGCGCCATTTACTTTCGTACTTCTTATGTTGCACAGTATAATATTCGTCGTCGAAGTAATCCAAAACAGGCGTATGTTCGTGGAATAGCCCATAACAAATTTTGCTTAGAATTTGTCCCTATATCGATTTATGGTATTATTTTTGATAACATAATTTTTACCCCCCAGAAGGGGTGGCATCCACCCCTAAAATAAAAGCGCAAGTTTGCATCATGTCACCTTTGTTGCTTGAGGTATCCTCTAACTACTCACCAATTTTCATGAAAATCGATGGAGGTTCAACGAAATCGGAGGTCACCTTCAGTGACTCTACTATATTGCTAGTGAAACCATCACTGAAGCGGAAAAATGACTAAAAGTAAATCTAGCAATATGTTAAATTTCTTTCGAGCATCAGAGTATTATTTTGGGGTTTTTTTGGTTGACGCAATAAAAAAACTTTTTGAAGTTATACTTCTTTAGGCACGAGGGTGAATTTTTACATTCCCTGGCGCATGCGCACACCGACAGTATGGTATTAAATAGTCGCTACATCTTTTAAGTTATGTAGCGCAAATAAGGTGTGCGTGAAAAGAATGTTCAAATCCTGACAAAGTCATATCCTTTTTTTTTTTAATTTTTGTTATTCTTTTTGTTCTTTCTAAAATTAGTGTAATATTTAAATACAATACAAAAACTGTTTAAAGTAGATAGGTATATTGATTTCGTTGAAGTCATAATATGAAGTTAGATTTTATTATAATAGAAGTATAACTTCTTACGTGCGTACAAAGTACACACACATTCTTTTTTCATCTAAAAACCAGATTTTTTCAATTTGTTGTCTGCTTCTAAACCTCCTTAATAACGGTCTGAGTCTTTCAAATATTTTATTCCTTGCAGCTATTATTTAGATATAAATATAGATGGAATAGCGATACATATTAGGGTCAGTATTTCTTAAAAGATACAATTTCTACAATAGATCTGGTTACACTTGTACGCGAACCGAGCAAAACCATGCAATATGAAAATGAAATTCATTGTCAAAAGTGAAAGAACTTTGCGACAACCTTGGCTTGATTATTTTCTCGTTTATACCATAAGCACCAGCATTTCATTTGATCTGTTATATAACCGATTAAACAACCTACATATCTTCAAGTGTTGTGTTTTGTTGTCTCTCATAGACCAGGGCATTTGGCACAAATCGATTTTTAAATACAACACCTAGAGACGTGCAACTTTTTGCATTGCGTGGAAAATTATGATGCCAGGAAAAAAGTCTACTATTGAAAAATGGGAGAAAATGCCCAATTGCATTTTAAAGTGCATAAAATGCATCTTCTTCTTCTTCTTCTTCTTCTTCTTCTTTTTGTATAGACATGACTCTGTCTGTTTTTTCAATATGCCTCTAGTAAGTTGTCGTTCCATCGTTTTCGTGGTCTTCCCACTGATCGTCTTCCTATTGGGGAACCCTCTCTCGCTGTCCTGACTATTCTATTTGTTGTCATTCGGCTTATGTGGTCATTTCATTCTATTCTTCTGTTTCTTACCCAGTTATTAATGGGTGCGTTCGGACGACCACAGCGGCTGGACAGCTGAGCCAGCAGTAGCTGTCAGACGTCACCGCTGGAAGCCAGCCGCTGAGAGATTTACTAAGCTTTCCCTATCACGGCTGGATACAACCACTCAGCCGATTTCTGCTGACCGCCAGCCGCTATGGTCGTCCGAACGCACCCAATGTTATACACCTTCCACCTCCGTCGTATATCTGCACTTCTAGCTCTATCCCATAGAGTCTTACCATCGATTTTTCGAAGGGTTTTCATCTCCTCTGTTTCGAGCAATCTTTTTGTCCTCTCTGTGGCGTGGTCGTGTTTCTGCCGCATATGTCATTATTGGTCTGATGACTGTTTTGTAAATTCTGCCTTTCACTTCTTTTCCGATATTTTTATTTCTCCATATTGTGTCATTCAGGCAACCTGCGACTCTGTTTGCTCTCTTCACTTGATCTCCCACTTCTGCTTCGAGCCTTCCGTAGCTAGATAGTGTGATGCCTGGATATTTAAACTCCATCACTTGTTATATTATCTGACCTTCCAGCTCCAATTTACATCTTATTGGATCTGCTGTTATAACCATGCATTTTGTTTTTTGTGAGGAAATTAACATGTTAAATTTTCTGACGATTATGTTGAATTTGTGCAGCGTACGTTGTAAATCATCTTCACTTTGAGAGATTAGTATTGCATCGTCCGCATAGCAGATTATTTTAAGTTGTTTTTCTCCCATTTGGTATCCTTTTTTAGTTCTTACTTTTTTTATTACTTCGTCCATGATCAGGTTGAACAATAAAGGACTCAATGAATCCCCCTGTCTTATACCATTGCTGGCTTCAATTGGATCAGTTAATTCAGTAGATCAGTAGTCCACTTTTACTTTTATTGTGTTGTTCTGGTAGATGTTTTCGATCGTTTTAATTATTCCTAGAGGTACCTCTCTCGAGTATAACAAATGGAAAACGTCCTTTAACGTAACCCTGTCAAATGCTTTCTTATGGTCCACGAAACATAAATATGCCGGTTTGTTGTATTCCAACGATTTCTCTTGAACTTGCCTCATTATAAATATAGCGTCAGTGCATGGCCTTCCCTACCTAAAACCTTGTTGTTCTTGTGCTAATGTTATAATTTCATTCACTTTGTTTGTTATCACTTTAGTCGTTAATTTTAATGTTGTGTTTAATAAGTTAATTCCTCTGTAATTCGCCGGGTCCGATTTGTCTCCTTTTTTGAAGAGAGGTATTAGGATGCTTGATCTCCATTCTTGTGGTATTCTGTTTTGTTCTATTATTTGTTGTATTAGTTTTAATAGTTGTTTAGTTAGATCTTGTCCTCCGTACTTTAGGAGTTCGCTAGATATTCTGCCCTCTCCTGGATATTTTCTATTGTTTAATTTTCTTAATGCTTCCTTTAGCTCTCCCTCCTTGATGTTTATTTCTTGGTTTGTCATAACCTCAGGTGTTGGTGGTTCATTATCGTCGCCTTAAGCAAATGGAGATCGGAAGTAGTCTGCCCATGTTTCCTTCTGAATGTGTTTCGCTTTTATTAATTCGTTCATCTCCTTTCTTTTCCCTCTGATCATTCTTCATACTTCTTTTTGTGTTCCATATAAGTCGTGTCCATCTGTTTTAAAAAACTATGCCAGTGCTCCCTTTTTATTTGCTTCACTAAAGTATTCGTTTCGTTTCTGATTCGTTTGTAGTGGTTGTATGCCTGTTGTGTTTGTTTCGTTCTGTATTGCAAAAAGACTTTCTTCTTTTCTTCACATTTTATCTTAACTTCTTCGTTACTTTTCTCTCTCCAAGTGATTCTGTCGCAGCGTTGATTATGTTATCTTTGAGTTTTTGCCAGCTTTCATCGATGTTATCGTTTTCTAATTTTCCATTCTCAGCAATCTTCTCTGATATTCTTTTCCTGTATAACGATTCCGTGGATTCCGTATGTAGTCGTTCGACTTTGATTTTTGTTTGTAAAATGCATCCGAGAGTGCATAAACATATCATACATTAATATCAAGGGCCAAATTTTGTTACTGTGGGTTTTTGGGATCTCTGAAGATTAATACGCCATCAGAACTGACCAACGGAGCACCTGGTACCTGGGTTCCTAAGTTCACAGCTAAGACACGTCATCTGCAGTTTCGAGGGTTTTCAGCACTATATTGATTCACACATATTACTCGGAGGGGTTTTGAGGTTGCTAAACAAGAATACGCCACCATATCCAAACCCCCGGCGCTCCTTGTACACAAACTCCAGAAGATAACAAGCCTTAGCAGTAACCTTCGGCACCAAGTGGTACGGAGTCAGTTCTGATGACGTATTCGTATTCAGCGATTCAAAAACCGCCTAGTAATCTATTTACATGCATTCAGTGCCAAAAAAATTCGAAACTCCAGAAGATGACGTCCGTTAGCAGTAACCGTGTGCACCAGGAGCTTCGGGAGTCAGTTTTGATGACGTATTCGTATTCAGCAACCTCAAACCCATCTGTGTATGTTTAGTCTGTTTGCATCAATTTAGAGCCGAAATCACTCGACACTCCAGAAGATGACGTGACCCTAGACACCAGGTGTTCCACGTGCCGTTCTGATGGCATATTCATTTTCAGCAACCCCTAAAACCTCCCGAGAAATCTGTTTGAATCAATTTAATGCCGAAAACCCTCGAAACTTCAGAAGATCACGTGCCTTAACAGTGACACTGAGCACCAGGTGCTTCAGGGGTTATTCATGTTCAGAGATTCCAAGAAACTCCAAGTAAACTGTTTGCATCAATTTAATGCCGAAAACCCTCGAACTTTCAGATTATGTGCCTTAGAAGTGACCCTTAAGATCAGGTGCTCTGGAAATCGGTTCTAATGGCGTCGTGTTCATCGACCCCAATATCTCTCGAGTAACAAAATGTGGCCCTTAATATTAGCAATTTGTCATGTTTATTCACTTTTGGATGCATTATATGCACTTTCAAATGCAATTATACAGAGAGAGTCTGTAATTTGGAATAAATTCAAGACGTCATCGTTGATTTTCTTAAAAAGCAACACTGTCATTTTGATAGCTATTTTGATAGGGTGTGTAAAGTTATACACAACTGCAAAATATCAAATTTTTATTCTCTACCGTTTACAAGATAGTAGAAAATAACAAAGTTATGTCTGTAATTTGGAATAAATTCAATAACTAAAATACTAATTGTTTTTTTGAAAAATGCTCAAACCCGTCGATTAGTATTTCAAATTGTCATTTTTGACATACAATAATAATGTATACATGGTGTCCCAATTTAGAGATATGAAGTCATCGCTGATTATCTTAAATGGCAACACTGTCATTTTGATAGCTATTTTGATAGGGTGTGTAAAGTTATACAGAACTGCAAAATTTCAAATTTTTATTCCCTACCATTTACAAGATAATAAAAAATAACAAAGTTATGGGAAACAAGTAATCAAATAATAATTGAATTTAATTATTTCAATTAAGCAAATGCTGATAACGTTGCCCATTGACAATTTGACAATAATTGAAGGTAACATTATGAGTATTGCTTAATTGAAATAATTAAATTCAATTATTATTTGATTACTTGTTTTTCATATCTTTGTTATTTTTTATTATCTTGTAAAATATTGTAAATGGTAGGAAATAAAAATTTGAAATTTTGCAGTTGTGTATAACTTTACACACCCTATCAAAATAGCTATCAAATGACAGTGTTTGCCATTTAAGAAAATCAACGATGACGTCATATCTCGAAATTGGGACACCATGTATAAATTATTATTGTATGTCAAAAATGACAATTTGAAATACTAATTGACGGGTCTGAGAATTTTTCAAAAAAACGAATTAGTATTTTAATTATTGAATTTATTCCAAATTACAGACAAAACTTTGTTATTTTCTATTATCTTGTAAATTGTAGAGAATAAAAATTTGATATTTTGCAGTTGTGTATAACTTTACACACCCTATCAAAATAGCTATCAAAATGACAGTGTTGCTATTTAACAAAATCAACGATGACGTCATATTTCTAAATTGGGACACCCTGTATACATTATTATTGTATGTCAAAAAGGACAATTTGCAATACTAATCGACGGGTCTGAGCATTTTTCAAAAAAACAATTAGTATTTGAGATATTGAATTTATTCCAAATTACAGACTCTCTCTGTATGCATTTCCACCCATTTTGCTATTGTAAATTTTTTTTATTTCGGTAGTGTATTGTATTTTTTTTTATTATTGTAGATTATTCGGGTGTTTATAGTGCTAAATGCCCTGGACTAATCATATCAGATTATTTATGGTGATTGGTATTTTATTTTAACTTGAAAGGCACAAACTGTTAGAATGGAATGCAAAATAAATTTATTGTAGGTTTATTGGAATTGGAAATAAAATATTTGATAACATCGATTGTTTATATTATGAACAAAATTAATAAACCTCAAGTCTTATCATAAATAATCTTGTAAGTCCCTTTCTATTCAAGTTTTTATGCATAAAATTGAAATGTCTACATTAGATAGATAGGTATTATAAGTAGGTAGCTCAAAAAAATGTTATATTAGTTAAACAGATATAAATTAAATAATTAGTGAATGGGAAAAGAAAAGTATTTTTGAAGTGTGTAATAGCTATTTGTATAAAAAGGGAGGAAAGTCTACTTTTCCTCCCGAGAATGAAGTTTACTCCCCGACGCGTAGCGGAGGGCAGTAATCATTTTAGGGAGGAAAAGGCACTTTACTCCTATGTTAGACATATGATTTTTCCACCTTCCTCAAATAACAGGTAATTTTTTTATTTATAAATAATTTATTTATGTAACTAGCTAACAAAATTAATTAGAGAACTAAAACTATCAAGTAGGTACAGTAGAACTGTCAACTGTCAAATATACGTCAAATTATTAATGTAAACATTGTTAACCAAAATAATAATTAACTGTTTTTTACCATTCTGCAAAATACAGGGTGTTCTACAAATAAACGTTAAAATGTATAGATAATTACGTAATAGAAAATAAAATATTGTATAGAGCGTCTATGGGCCGGTTGTTCGAACGCTAATCAAAACTGATCATTATCAAATAATTAATTACAATTACATTTGATTAAGCGTACTTCTGACAGATGTCGCATTATGAGGTTATGTTGACTGATTTATTTTATTATTTTGGTTTTAATTTAAAATAAAACATAATTAAACTCTTTCTGATGTTAATTTCTTGTTTTTACTTACAGATCAATAATAATAATAAGCAATTTTTAATAATTTAAGAGCTGCGGCTATACTTTAATTACTGTTTTACCTACAATCAATAACTGATTAGTGTTTTACATGTATTTTTCATGTCGTGATTTGATTCCCATCAAGAAAATTGATTACAATAAATGATTGATAATAATCAACTTCATGATTAGCGTTCGAACAACCGGCCCTATAAGTTATTTCGTCAATGACATACCATGACGTCACTTTTACTCTTCCTCCCTAGGGAGGAAAAGTACTTTTACTCCCTAGGGAGAAAAAGTACGACTTTGCTCCCTAAAATCAGGTCAGGAAAAGTACACTTTCGGTAGAGGTAGGTGGAAAAATTATTTTCCACCTACCTCTACCGAAAGTATACTTTTCCTGCGCTTTCAGCTTACAAAGCTATCTTTCTCTGTTTATACTCGTCTGGTATGTTGGTCTTTCTAAAGCTAAGTTTTTCCTTGGATTAAGGTAGCAGATGCCGTATTAAAACTTGTTATCGCAAGCAGCAATAAAATGTTTTCTCGTACAGATATAATGTTGTTCTGAAGCTATTTTCTTGTGGCATTTTTGTAATCAACTATTTTAAATGGGAAATAAGCAAATTCCTCGGTAGAATGCAGTAGGAGTAGGATGTGGTTACCCATACTAAAACAGGAAGTCAATAGAAAGAAAATACCACCATTAGAAAGTCAATAACATATCAAGTTAATACATATTTTATATTTTAGTATCATTTATATATCTATGTATTATTAATTAAAACACATATGTATATTAAGGTCAGGATTTGGTATTAGTTTTGAGAGTATACTAAATGTAATACCTAATACTTACGATGGCGGGACAGTATCACGAGGTTTTTTCCTGGTTTTCCCTGGTGATTTACTATGGAATCTCTAACACGAGAATTTTACTGCCACCGTTGCATGTGGTTTTCTTTTTAAAGACAAATCACATGCTACCATTTTTTTGTGACGGATATTCTTGTGTTGGGGTCGATTTCATGTAATCGAATGAACTATCTTTTAGTAAAGTCGTCCCAGGAACGCAACTCATAAATATTGGCAATATCATTTTAAAGTAGAAGACTTTACTATCTACCAACGTCTCTTTCACTCAATATATCACCAAGTACAGGGTCACCTATCTAAAACTCATCAAATCAGCTAAAAAAGCCTAGTATCAAAATCGTCTGGGAAGCTCTAAAAGTGTTGCAAAAGAAACTTGGTTCATAATAAACGATCTTCGAAATAAAACTCACGCAGCTCAAACATTTGCCCTACCAAACTCTGAAAATTTTAACGAATACTTCATTAATGTGAGTATAAATATAACATCAACTATTCATCCGCAACAAGATCCCATTTCCTATCTCCCTAATTTAGGAATTGTCTCGAATTCTTCCTTTATAAGACCAATCTATAAATCTGAATTGATCCAAATGACCAATAGTATCAAAAGTAAATCATCCTGCAGTACTGATGGAATATCCATAAAAATCTTCTCAAATCTCACAGAAAATGTGTTAGCACTCCTCGTCTCACTAATTAATGATTCCTTCGAAAAAGGTAAATTTCCAGAGTGCCTAAAGACAGCCATTATTATTCCTCTTCATAAAGGTGGTGAAAAATCTATTGCCTGCAATTATAGACCTATTGCCCTACTACCGGTACTCTCCAAAATTATTGAGAGGCTCGACTTAAACCCGACTTATGCCCTTTCTCTTTGATAACAACATTTTATCACAAAATCAGTTCGGCTTCCTAACTAATAAAATTTATTAATGTACTGCTGATGCCATGTTTTCTGTACTTCATGAGGCTTACCAAGCACTAAACAATAATATTTATACTGCCACTGTTTTCTGTGACTATGCCAAAGCTTTTGATTGTGTAAATTACGACATGTTGATTAAAAAACTAAATTTCTATGGAATTCGAAGTATTTCTTTGAATTGGTTCAAATCTTACTTAGAGAATAGGAAACAACTGGTTAGAGCAAATTTTACTGATGCTAGTCTCAAAAATATTGTATGTGGAGTACCGCAAGGTTCAGTAATTGGTCCTCTACTTTTGATTGTATTTATAAATGATATCACTAATTTAAAAATCGATGGAAAAATTTTTCTTTTTGCTGACGATACCAGTATCACTTCTTCATGCAACTATAACTTCTGATCTTCTTACGATAAAAACCTGGTCTGACTCTAATTTACTCTCCTTTAACGTGGACAAGACAGTAACATTATCCAATAAAGGTGCTCTTCAACCCCTGCTTGTGAATAACAGCCAGATATCTACCGTTGATTCTGTAAAATTTCTTGGTATTTTTTTAGACAGCAACCTCAAATGGTCCCTTCATATCGATTTGTTAAGTAAGAAACTCGCCTCAGCCTGCTATGCTATAAGATCTGTTTTAATTAGCATCTTCTAAAATAACATATTTTTCTTTGTTCGAGTCTCATCTTCGATATGGTCTTCCTTTTTGGGGTTCTAGTAAAGCTGCCCAATTTGATGTTATTTTCAAATTACAAAAAAGAGCGATAAGATATCTGTTTAGCCTCAGAAGAACAACCCATTGCAGAAGTTACTTTAGAGATCATGAAATTTTAACCCTTCCATCTTTGTATATTTTAGAAACTGCTTGCTTAATTCGTAAACATCTGCATGTCTTTCCAGCAAGGCCCCATCATGACTACTCCACCAGATATTCAACTTTTGATGTCTATTTACCGATCCCGTCTTCTGAGTTAGTAAAGAAATCTAAGTATATTATATTCCGCAAAAAAATTTACAACCATCTCCCTTTACAACTTAAATATGCAACAGCTTTCCTTAAGTTCCGTAAAATGGCAAAAGCTAATCTATCTAAAAGACCATATTATTCAGTAGAATAGTTTCTTAATGACTAACTAAGAAACTACAGTAATGTACATGTACAAGTAATTAAAGTATATTTTTATATTTATCTATATTTGGGTCTCACATACATCAGCTTAAACTTATTAGTTCCTATGTTTGTGTTTTATTATATGTATGTTGTATGTTCAATTTGCAATTTATATTAATTTTGCAATATATTGGTTTTGATTTTTGCTTCACTTTTTTAACTTGTATATATTTTTTTTATATTGACGATTTATCTAATTTCATAAAATTGTATATGTTATTGTTATTTTTTTTGTGACTCTATGTTAAGCTTTGTCCATAAAATTGTATAATTTTCGGTGACAATAAAGCATATTTCTATTTCTATTCTATTCTATTCTTGATATTTGACAGTTTTATTATATGGAATCTCATATTAGTTTATAGTTACAGGTTTGTGTTCCTCACGTTTGTTAGTAAATTCTATATGCAACGATTTACCTTCATTTAGGGAGATTTTCTACTTCCTGGTCCAGTAATGGAATTTTTTAACTGCATTTTGTAGACTAATAGGCTTTTTACTGCATCGCCTGTTGAGTTTTAGACGTGTTTCGTTTTGGCTCTCTCCTGAATTTTTCTGCTGTAACACTTTTTGTACCCTAACAAATAAATAATATAATTAAATTGAAGATTGTAATAATTCATTAATTATTTTATGGCAACATTTTCCTAATATCAAATCTGAAATAATATTGCACGCTTTGACGAAATTATGATTATCGTTTTTGTAATCACAGTGATTGATTGGCGTGGACTACTGTATATACTAATCTACCGTTGTACTCCTATAATTACCTTGGAGAGAATGAAGTGAATGTTATTTTTCTTGTAACTGACGCTTTTATTCTCTTTCAATTATTTATGTTCGTTGCAAAACTGCTCAGTATAATAAACGTACGAATATTAAATATGCGTTAAAGTAAGTTTTTACATTTCCCCACCTTTAGTAGTACTTATGGATTTTTATTAGATATTTGATACAGAAAATAGTAAGAAAAGTAAGTTGAAACGCTGAAAGATCTCTGAAGATCGCAATAATGATCTTCAGACTCAGTAATGCAATTTCAGTCCAGTTCTGTACTATAGATACTAGGATCAATAAAATAAAAGTTTAATTTAAATACAAATATTCTTCTTCTTAGGGTGCCTGTCCGTTCCGAACGTTGGCGATTATTCTGGCTATGATGACTTTGTTAGTTGCTATACGGAATAGTTGTGTTGAGGTCTTTCTATACCATGCTCTCAGGTTAGCAAGCCAGGATATTCTTTTTCGTCCTGGGGCCCTTTTTCCTTCAATTTTACCTTGTAAAATGCACTGGAGTAGCTCGTATCTGCCTTGATTTCTCATTATATGCCCCAAGTACTGCAGCTTACGGCCCTTCACGATGTTGACTAAATCTGCGGTTGTGTTCATCCTCCGTAGTACTTCTTCATTAGTGACTTTGTCTGTCCATGGTATCTTCAGGATCCTTCTGTACAACCATAGCTCAAAAGCTTGAAGTTTCGATAGAGTTTCCGCCTTCAATGTCCACGTTTCTACTACGTATAGAAACACCGAGTACACGTAACATTTAAGGAGCCTTATTTTTGTTTTTAGAGTGATGTCATGGCTCTTGAATACAGAGCTCATAGTCAAGAATGCATTCTTTGCCTTTCCGATGCGACATTAATCTCTTGATTATTTTCCCACGACTCATTGATTATAGTTCCCAAATAGTTGTATTTTGAGACACATTCAATTCTTATTTGGTTCACATACAGATTTACTCCAGTTATGTTTTGCTTACTGATGATCATTAGCTTGGTTTTGCTGGTGTTTATATCTAGTCCATATGTTCTACTGGTTTCAGTTATTTTATTCATTAAGTTTTGCAGTCCTTCTATGGTATTGGAAAACACTATTCATCTGCATATCGCAGGTTACTGAGCTTGACTCCGTTTATTGAGCTCAATTTATTAATATCAATCAATATCTTTTAGAGCCTCTTCAAAAATGTGCTCTCAGTACAGATTGAATATCAGCGGTGAAATTATGCATCCCTGTCTCACTCCCCTTAAGATTTTGACCTGATCTGTATATTCTCCATCTATTCGGAGCACTGCTGATTGATTCCAATACAGGTTAGCTACTATTTTCAGGTCTCTTCCGTCAATCCCTGTCCTCTTCAGCACTTCCATCATTTGTTCATGTCGGACTCTATCGAAAGCCTTTTTGAAGTCAATCAGGTATGCAAAAACATTACAGCTGACATCCCTACATTTCTGAAACAACACTTGCACGCTAAACAAAGCCTCCCTCGTACCAAAGGCGTTCACAAATCCAAACTGATTGGGCGCAATTTGTTCTTCGCATTTTCGGTAAATTGTATTATGGATGACTTTTAAAAACAGCTTGAGAAGATGGCTCATTAGGTTTATTATGGTCCTATAGTCTTCACAAACTTTTGCTCCTGGTTTTTTGGGCAACGGTACAAACTCAGATTTGAGCCACTCTGCTGGTATTTTTCCTGCCTTGTATGTTATTAAATATTTCAGCTATTATTTTTATTTGTGCTCGATCTAATAGCTTTAGCAGTTCTGCAGGTATTTCATCAAGTTCCGGTGCCTTTCCATTCTTAATTTGTCTGATGGCTGTGGTTAGTTCTTCTGGTAGGATTTCGGGACCTGAATTATCTTCAATGGTGGGTTCTTTTCCTGTTCTAAGGTCGTGGAAAAGTTTCCCCAAGTATTCTTCCCAAATACAAATACATTCAAATAAATAACAAACAAAACTACAATACGTAAAATAAAAAGACGAATTCAGTCAAATACCGCAATCAAATAATCTGGCTGTGGTCTTCGACGTTGATGCCAGTGAATGGAAATAAATGTTAGAAGAGTTCGGATTGGTAGAACGAAGGAAAATCTTTAGTCAATATCCAAAGACCTGGGAGCAGCCGATCAATACCCCTCCAAGATGATCAATACTTGATCAATACTTGATCAATACTTGGTTGCAGGGACGGGAATGGACGGTAGGCTCTGATCACTACCCAGAGATCGGGGTAGAAGTTCTTGTCAGACCATTACTTCGTATCAAATTTACTTTTAGTCATTCTCCCCAGCATTTTGTGGTATTTTTGCCAGGTGTTATATCTTCATACCTAATTTAACTAAAAATAAATAAATTTTTGCCCATTCTTGCCGAAAAACTAGTGCACACAAAAAAATTAAAATAACAACTCCTGTGACTGAAATATAAATCGTGGATATTTTGTTTGGTTTTTACCTCCAGAAGTGTTTATCGACACAGTTATCAGGCTTTAATTTCTATCTTCCTCCGTATAAAGTTTCCGCAAAAGGCATAGAAAGGAAAATCAATCATTTTTTTCGATCAAATTTCAGGGTTTAACACTAGAAGCACCAGAGCGGTCATTTTGACTGCTTCTATTTTTGACCCTCTGTATTACTTATTCTTAGTTGTTTTAGAAAGTTAATAATTTAGGACTTTTCCTAGATCTACTTGAGGATTATAATTCCTCCTTTACAGGTACTTTACAGTGTAATTACTTTTTGAGATGTGTTAGTATATACCTAGAAGCGCCAGGGCGGTCATTTTGACTGCTTTCTATTTTTGACCCGCTGTATTACTACTTATTCATAGTAGTTATTCTAGAAACTTAAAAATTTAGGTCTTTGCTTCATCTATTTAAAAATTATAAGTTCTTTTTTGCAGGTAGGTACTTAGTGTAATTACTTTTTGAATATATTGATGTCCACCTAGAAAAAATGCGGTCCTTATTATGGAGGAGAAGTACCAGATCTGAGCGATGATCAACAGATCAATTTGCACTTGCTTCGACGATATGGAACCTATTTATAGAGAATGAATTGTATATTTTGATACACCTACAACTGGCTAAAATATATCTATCGACGAACAGCTTTTTCCCACAAAGGCAAGAAGTCACTTCATCCAGTACATGGGGTATAAACGCGATAAGTTTGAAATCAAATTCTGGCTTACAGCTAATGTCTAGCCCAAATATTTATTGCACCGATTTCCTTACCTACGGAAAGATGAACAACGACCAGACAATCAACTTCTAGGGGAACATGTAATTAGCCGTCTAATGGGCCCATTTATAATTAAGGGAAGAAATGTCACGACGTATAAAAAGTATTACGAAAGAAGGCTACCAGCAGTACTGGAACAATAAACCGAGCAGGAAAGGATATTCTTCCGTCAATAAAAAAGAAAAGATGGAATTATACAAATCAAAAATTTTCATACACGAAACTTGAGCTAACCAGGTGTACCAGAGAAAAATGATCAAAAATGTTCTAGCGCTGAATTCTCTAACTCAAAAAATATTGAAATAGGCATAGACAAAAAGGACAAACCTAAAACCATCACCTACTACAACCATACAAAATACAGAGTAGACGTTGTAGATCAGATGGCCATACAGTGCTCAACCAAATCAGCTTCAAGAAGATGGCCGTTGCAGGCTTTTTTTAATATCTTGGATATGGTAGGAAGAAATGCTTGGATTCTGTGTAAGGAAGTTACTGGTTGTCAAATATCTAGGCAAACTTTCCTACTTTAGTTAGCAGAAGAATTGCGACAAGATCATCTGACTAAGGGCAGGACAATATCAACGGAAACAAATCAGAGATACAACACCTCAAGCAAATAATAAACGTAGGCAGTGACAAAAGCTACAATATCTCGGCCATGTGATGCATAGCGAGAAGTATGGCATCCCATGATTCATAATGCAAGAAGGGGTAGATAGCAGAAGAAGCATCAGAAGAAGACGAATTTCATGGCTGAGGAATCTGAGGGAATGGTTTGGATGCAGCTTAAAACAACTATTCAGAGCTACTGACTCAAAAATTAGAATAGCTATGATGATTGCCAACCTTCGTAGCAGAAATAGCACCTGAAGAAGAAGAAGTGGAAAACTGGGAACTTAAACTAAAATAAAACATGTGAAAGTCATATACCTATGTAAAAAATTTGTGAGTAGGTCTTGTACAAGCAAAATTAAAAAATTTTGTTACTACATAAATTGCGCTTAAATAATTAAATAATTTATTTAAATTAACTAAATGTCTTTTGTTAGTAGGTATTAACTTAATATAGGTTTTTTTTCAATTAAAAAACTGTACGAAAACGACTGGCGATAGAAAATTTTAATACCCGTCATCTTGACCGCTCCGGTGCTTCTAGGTATGCAAAAATGTTGGTACTTCTAGTGTTAATAAAACACATTACAGAGTTAAAGTTAAGAATATGTACCTTAAAGCTACCAATAATGACAATCACAACCAAGAACCAACACAGTTACAAGTTTACAAAAGATTTCAAATGAGGCTTAGTACACTGCGCCCTTTGCAGATCTATTGGGACCGTGCAAGTTCGGCAAAGCGACCCCTATTTCTACGCTCTGTACTTTTATTCGCACTTTTTATTATATTGGCCAATTATATTAGTCCTGGTTATTGGATAATTGTCAAGGCCATAGTCCAAAAAAATAATAAGAAGAAAAAATAAGATGCAGGTTATGTTATGCAAACGTAAACAATTGTATGTAGTAAATAAAATTAGTTATTAAAATGCAGTACTGCAAGCAAAATACAATTAATTAAATTTACCTTTATATAATAATTGCATATCATATCAATATTGTGGAGCAATATATAATTTTTCTGCTTCAATGACAGAAGGTATGAAATATACGTCAATTTGACAATTTCAATTGACAATATAAATTTTATGAATAAAAAATTTTTTTTTTTTTTTATTTTAATAGTATTTTGTATTTTGACAACGAAACCCGATTTGGGCTTCGAAACGTTAATAAATTCATTTTTTAGTAAAATTGTGGCTTATTTCCCATAAAAAATACGTAATTATAAAAATGCCACAAGGAAATAGCTTCAGAACAACAATATGAATTATTTAAGATAGTTGCAATATTTCTCCGCGACTCGCGCACAGTCGTTTCTCGTTTCCCTTCCAAGTACTTGCACACCGCGAATTGCATCTCACTACGTTATTTAAAGCATCATGTTATTGTGATAAAGCTCCATAGCCTCGAAAATGATATTATCATATGGCCTGACGCTTCCGGTTTTTTCTCATCGCGTTCTAGGAACCGCAATCTTGTAAGGCCTTCACAATAGCATTAGACAAGTAATGCAGTTTCCTCTTTTTCTAGACAGAAACGACAAATGTTTATTGAGCCTACAATGATCAGTCAACAAATCTGATTGTCCTTTAACAAAACTCGTTAGCCTATTTCTGTCCTGCTGTATTTCTCCACCATTCAAGACATTCACCATCTTGTCTGTATAATCTACACAATGTCATTTTTCAATTTATGCCGCCTATCCTTATTACTTTTGCTTCTGGTGTAGCAGTCCACGAATGTTTCATATTGTATGATCGTTATATATGTAGCATAGGTACTATTATTGCTTCCATTTTCTATTTAGTACTTATATTATAGTCTAATTCTTACATATCCTCATACCGGTGAGGACGGGTTTTAGTTTTCTCTCGTTTGGCTTTATTCTAGTGAGTATTCTATTTCATATGACTTCTTCAGTCGGTACAGTTTGTTATACCACATCGGTTGCCTCCAGACCTATGGTCTCCTCGGTCCAGATCACAATTTCTTTTCCTTTAATTATTACGAGAGAATCTTTGTCCGTTGTATGCGTCTTCTTCTTCCTTTGGTCTGGCAGGATCTAAAGCTGTTTTGAATGTTTTACTTGTTTTTCATGTTTTAAATGTGTTCTGTAATTTCTGTTGTATTCTGCGCATATCTCTTTCTACAGATCTTAATGTCATTCTTTCTTTCGTTACATATAAACCATGTTTTTGTGTTATATTCTCTGTAAAGTTCCTTTACACTGACCATATTATGTCCAGCATTTTCTACCTATATTGTAAGATCTTATTTTTTTTAATTCTGCATTAAATAGGTAACACAAATTTTCATGTGCTCTCACATCAATTACTTTATAGGTCAGTGGTCGATATTTTGACCACTTACTAGCTATGAGCTAGTAATTGTCATATAAATTTACTGAAATACAAACTCAGTGAATGTGTAAATAAACTTTACCCAAAATGAACACCACAGAACAAAAGCCGGCAACGTGGCAGCTATGTGGTCGATTTTACAACCACAACTCATCATATACTTTAAAAAATTTTAAATTTCCAAAAACAGTTTTGCCCTATAAAGGAGATTCCCAAAATATATTCGGCTGGGCCTTGACGGTGATGGCTGTAGTTTTGTTTCTCAAGGGCCTAATTTCACGCATTTTTTCACTTTCTTACCTATTTGTTGTAAAAAAGTCTTGCGTTTTTCCTAGGGGGTCCTAATTTTCTCTAGATCCTCCACTATTATGTTAAACACCTTACATATTTTCTTCTTTGAAGTGGTTGGCGTTAAGATCTGATTTATTTTTCCTCATTAGTTTTTTGCTGTTTCTACTGTCTTTGGACCTTATCCATAGATAGTGATAAGAAATTTATCGTCTTTAGTTTTTCGTGCTATTCGTCGCATCTATATTTTTTACAGCATTTCTCACTTTGTTGAGGTTTAAATTTTAGTTAATTGAAGCTTTAGGTGGGCATTGGATATTGCAGATATATACATTGTTTATTATAACGATTAATTGGATGCCTCAGAAGTCAAACGGTGTAAGTTACATTCTCCCTAAAAATGACTTATGAGATATAACACTTATTATTATATACCTATAATATTATTATTATTATTTCCTTGTTTTTATTTATGAACATGTTGCCCATATTATGATAAATAAAGAAAGTTTATTTGTTTTTAATAACTACTTATATTTCTTCAACTATTGTAAGATATATCTTAGTATCTCATTTTAAACACTTATTGACTTACACCGATTGGCTTCTGAGGCATCGAATTAATTGTTATAAGAAATGGGTAACATAAAGAACTAAAATAACTATGTTTTTTGAAATTAGAGACTATATACCTACCTATATCAAAAAAATATCTTGATGGAAGATATAGGAATGGTTTTATATATTTTATATAGAGGTAAGTATTTGCAATAATTTGTATATACCTTTTAAGTAAGTGTTATTCTCTCTATTTATGTAAACATAAAAAATATTTCGTACATGACAGTTGCAGTCAACTAATTCTACATGTATGTGTATGCTTGGTTGTATAAGCATAAGACTTCAATTTTTAATATAAATAAATCCCAAGCACGCTTTCTCTACAAAATTATTTTCATTCCAACCAATAAATTTGATATGGCCCTGAAACTGTTTTCTTGTGGCATGTCTGAGTTAAAGATTACATTTATATGGGATTAGCCTACAATTTATTGTAATGAAAATTACATAAAATTTTTTAAGTATCACGAAACTCATAAATAATGAAAGCTCTAAAAATGCGTAAAATAGAGAATTTTCCGAAAGCAATTTTTGACAATTAAAGAGTTTTTGAAGATTACAGACAAATGATGTAGAATCACTCTAAGCTGTGGAGTGAAAACCACGTATAGGGGAGACTGGGGCTGGTTGACGCATTTTTTACATTTTTGTACCTAGATGCTAAATTGAAAGATTTAGTACCTACAACTTTTTGCTCATTGTATGAAAACTTCATCTTTTGCGCAAGAGATATTGTAAAAAGAATTATCTTACAGACGGTACTGTATGTTCAATTTGAGAAAGAAAAATGTATGTTACTGTGCGCAAACCAGTCCCGTCACGGGGTTGGTTGACGCCCATATTATAAAGTAACAAATCAACAAAATAATAAACAAAATCCTTATTATCCATGCACAACACTGGTGTGTTTAGAGTTCTAGAATCTGAATAATAAATTAGGTATAAAACCCACAGCATAAAATCTTTTCTTTTTTTACTTTTAAGAGTAACCAAACTTTGAATAAAATAAAAGTGATAAATCGTTTTTTTTTATTTATTGAAAAAGATTTAAATAAAAACTATATGTCCAAACACATATTCTGTAAGTAAACTTAATTTCATATAGTTAGTCGCTTTAACAATTTATTATGCAAATAAAAAAATCCAGGATCATCAGCACAAGCGCCGTGCGTGCCCACTTTTTGCAACCATTACATTGTATCCACTTTTCTGATGAAGCTCTATTTTGATACTTGTCTAAACAAAAGAGACAGAAGCAAAATTCTTCACCCTCCGAGTTGATGTCTTTAACAACTTTCCTCTTTTTTCGTTTCTTTGATTCTGCTTTCTTATCTGGGCAAGTATGCTTCTCTTTACGAGTTTTACTATTATTTTGCACTTCTTCGAGAGCTTTTTTTATTGGAGTGTCGGTTAAAATTACTATCTGTTGTTTCTTTTTTTTATTTTGCATCCTGAATTGTAGCCGCTGCTTTTGGAAGTGGTTTCAAAAGGAACGGTCTCAGCGGAGGAAGGTTCTCTTAGAAGGGTCAATAAGTTCCTTTGAGCACAACTTCGATCCTTCATCAGATTTGCTTAAAGATCTTTCAATATTTTTGTGAGCATCAAGTGACTTCAAATACTCTGGTTGCAGCTGTTCGTTGGATTGGTTTGTCAGTTTTGTGGGATTTTCAAAACTTGAAGGTTCTCTCTTTGGCAGTCCCTCTTATGGAATTTTCATATATTTTTAAAACGTTTTTAGATACTTGGCTTGGTTGGTGTCATAGACTCCGCAAATTTTGTAATCCATTTTAAAAATAGTTCTAGGCTAACTAGGTACTTGAAATTTTCAGGATAGCTCAGAGCTGACTAACAATGCAATATTTAACTGCTATTGTATGGATAAATGGATTTTTTTTAAATTTCAAACTATTTTGATGCTATGACATTTGAATTCCATTTTAACGTAAGTTAATACATCGAGATATGGTAGCTCAGTGGTAGAGCCTTAGACCGGAGATAGAGAGGTCCTGAGTTCGAAACCTACTTTTGCTTACCTTTTTTAATTTTTTAATACATAATTAAAAGTTAATACACTTAAAATTCATATTTTATAAGTTAATTATTATATATGCCATTTTAAACAACCGTGGTATTATAAAAAGTACTTTTTTATACTAGTGTAATTTTTGGAATTATAATTTGGACCTCGGAGGTATGTTATTTTTACAAAATTCTTTTATGACATGGAAATTGAAACAACAAAATAATTTTATGTTGGGTCCTATAAATAATAAAAACGTTTTATTATAAAAAGTTTCTTAATTAAGTATCTTCTATGGGAAATAAGCCACAATTTTACTAAAAAATGAATTTATTAACGTTTCGAAGCCCAAATCGGGTTTCGTTGTCAAAATACAAAATACTATTAAAATAAACAAAAATGTTGTTGCTAAGTAAAAAATGGCTTATTTTCCATAAAAAATACTTAATTATAAAAATGCCACAAGGAAATAGCTTCAGAACAACAAAAAGTTTATTTTTATAAAAGTGTAATTTTTTATCTCCTTAACTGCTCTTAACATAATATCTGGTGTAGTTTTACCTTTTTCGGACTCCCTTTTAAAAGAACGCATTTCCTAAAGCAAAATGTCAAATCAGTAAAACTATATTTATGCACGGGGAAGGTTGACGCATGCGTCAACCAGCCCAAGAGCACATGTTTGGATATTTATATTAATCGACTCTATATTATTTAATTTTTGGAAAAGATAATTATATTAATGTATCTTATGGTAGTAGTTCCAAGCTTCAATACAAAACAAAGAAGGAATTATCATCTTTAAAAATGGGATTTCTGGAACAAAAAATGTACGATAATAAAAATTTACTCATCACTGTAAAAAACTACAAAACACACCCTATTAGTTATCGCGCCAAACTGAAGCTACCTTCCGAGAGTGCGCTTTGTGGAAAGCCCTGGAACTTGTGTAAACGCATGATTGCCAAGTTTCTTAGTTTTAAAAAATAGCACTGCGTCAAAAAACCCGGTGCGTCAACCAGCACCGATCTCCCCTACTGAATAGGGCTTTTCATCGATTGTCATTTGTTTCGAGCTTCTGTCGTTTGTTGTATAATCTGTGTATAATATCAATATACACGGATTACACGAGATATGACAGAAGCTCGAAACAAAATGATTGTGAATGAAAAGCCCTATTCGCTCTGCCGAGATTCACTTTGACACATTCGGAATAGGAAACATACAACACAAAAATTCCTACCTTACATTATTAACTGCTCAGATCAATTTATTCTTTCATTAAAAAAGCAGAATTATTAGAAATAGTGGGAGTGTATACTAATCTCATAAAATTTTGTGGAGTTCATTTCTACAAAATATTTTTATTTTGTACAATAAATAATTTTCTCATTTGTTATCAATACACTATACCTAATGGTGTAAATAAATAATTATTGAGTGGCGTAAGGTTTATGCTATTTATGTCTGTTTACTATTAAGAATATTAGCTAAGAGCAGGTATGTTTGGTTGTGTAGTAATTCACAGTCACGCCTAGCAACTGAACTTCCCAAAAAAGAAATTACTAACGTCACTAGACAGTTGTATCTCAGAAAAGTGAATCGACTTTACCTATGACATTTTTTAGGTGTTTTGCTTAGTAAGCTTAACCCTTGACTACTGACGTGGTTGTTTCAGGACGTAGACACTGACATGCGGTATGTGATACCGTTGTCTATTCTCCTTTATTTTCAATATGAATTTGTCTTATATTATTGTATTTGTTTTTTACATCAACTACGGAATGATTCTTCACACTGCTATATAATAAAATTCTGCTTCACATAAAAGAAACTTTACTTTTTTCAAGAAACGCATGCAGAATATTAAAAAATGGTGGAGGTTCTTAAAAAATCTTTTATAAACTGAATTGCCAAATAACTTGAGTATTGGTAACTGAAAAATAGTAAAATAGTTCTTTCCACTTGAAAGTAGAAAAACTGAATGAACTTGCTGTCATACGAATAGTGAAAGAATACACTGGACTGATTTTAACTATAGAAATGTAAACACTGACATGCGGTACGTGATACCGCAAGAAAAGTTCACGTCAATGTAGCTCAATTAAACCATACCTACTAAAGCATCAGCAGTTTGGAGCAGGTACAATTACACACCTCTTGAAGGTACACAGATGGTGTCTAGAAATCTTTTATAAAACACATTTTACAACAAACTACATTGTCAGCAAGGTATGACGGGTCATATAGTCCATATTACGCCTATGCGCGCCAATGGTGAATATTAAATTCTTAATTGTATGTCAAAAATGTGCAATGACTACGTCTTAAAACCCACCAAATTTCATTTTGCATATTTTATCTCAACCGGTTTTAAAGCAATAAATATATCGTCACTTTGTAAGAAAAATTTCAGCACTCTTTATCTCGGAAAGAAGCATTTGTGGACATACGTTTATAAAGCAAACTGTCATTATTTTTTCATGCAGAATTACTAGACCAGGGCGGATCTGCGAAAAAACGTCTTTTTTGGATGTGCAGGTGGCATTCGGATTTTTGCAGATAAAGTTAGGTGACAACTTCAACAATAATAATTAACTTATGCTCCTGCTCAAATATGTCCGGAACATTAATAAAAAATTAATATATTTAAAAATTTCGGAAAACATCAATTTTATTCCACTTTCTTTGCTTATAACTTTAAAACGATTCATTTTGGAGCAAAGTCGTCTCTCTCTCTCCTGTCGTTTCTCCATTACTGAGGATCGTGATTTCTCCCAATATTCCTAACAATGTTTCTCCATTAGTCTCTATCTTCAGCTGCTCTAAGAGTTTCGCAGAATGAGTTTCCAACTGAATGCTTTATTTGG
This sequence comes from Diabrotica virgifera virgifera, assembly GCF_917563875.1. NCBI lineage: Eukaryota > Metazoa > Arthropoda > Insecta > Coleoptera > Chrysomelidae > Diabrotica > Diabrotica virgifera. The sequence continues at coordinate 249,712,498 of NC_065445.1, read as the reverse complement.
TCAGACCATCTAGTTGGTGATCGTCCTCTTGATCTTCTCCCCGGAACGTTTCCAGAAACAATTAATCTCTCCAAACTGTCCTCACCTCTGCGAACCACGTGACCAAAGAATTGCAGAATTCGTTGCAGACATATTGTGAACAGCCTTTTTTTAATATTGAGTTGATTTAGAATGGAAACGTTTGTCATATGAGCTGTCCAAGGTATGCGCAGCATACTTCTCCAGCACCACATCTCAAAGGCATCAATTTTTTGGCGCTCGCATGTGCGAAGAGTCCAAGTCTCTGCTCCGTATAGAAATATTGAGAATACAAGGGCATTTACCAGTCTCATCTTGATATTTTGAGAGATAGATCTGTCTTTCCAAACTTTAGTTAGGCGCCTCATCGCATTTTTTGCCATACCAGTACGTCTCCGGACTTCTGCTTCACAGTTACCATCGTTAGTTATACTAGACCCGAGATAGACAAAGGTGTTTGCTATCTGGTATTCCTGTAATATGTTAGTCAGTTGAATAGTGTCAAATCTGTCGACCACCATTATTTTTGTCTTAGATTTATTGATTTTCAGACCAACTTAATTGCTTTCGTACTCAACTCTTCGCAGAAGATCAAACATTTCTTGCTCATTTGCTGCTATAAGTGTAGTGTCATCAGCAAATCTTAAATATAAGTCGTAGAGAAATAAAATAAAGTTAATTGAATTTTGTATGATAAACGACTGGTTAAAAATGTCTTTAAATTATTACCCTTTCTGCAAAATAGCAATAAATACAAAATAGGGGGGCAAAATAAGCCTGTTTTTATTCAATGCTTTTCAACGACTTTGGTTACACTCAGAACTTTGGTAATTCGCTTAAAAAATTCTTACAACATACTTAAATCGCCCACCAAATTTAATTAAAATCGACTTGATAGATTTTGCAGAATAATTTTGCAATCTAAATTTTTTTAAAAAAGTTCAAATTTTTAAAAACTTTCTGAAGAAAAAGCAGACCATTTAAAAGTCTGCTAATTTCTTTACATATAAAGAGGGTCTCTATCTATCTCATACACTTTACAGAATTAAAATCGGATTATTTAAGGGGCCTCAGCACTGTTTTAAAATTATAGACAACTTTTTGGCTTATAAACAAATACAGTGAAGACGTTCGAGTTGGCATAAATTCATTTTCTCGAGAATAGGTGACTCTGGAGATAAATCCCGAAACAAGTCAATTTTTATTTTTAAATTCTAATGTTTTGGTATATATATCATACTAGTGGCGTCATCCATCTGGACATGATGACGTAATTGATGATTTTTTTAAATGGGAATAGGTGCCGTGTGATAGCTCAATCGAAAGGCTGTTCAATTTTGTATTCACTAAAATAAACATTAACATAATTGTTTATACAGGGTTTGAATTAAAAATTTGTTTTGAATTAAAATAATTCCAATATTTAGATTACGTCATCAAACCCAGATGGATGACGTCGATAGTATGATATTTATGCCAAAAAATTATAAACTAAAAGGGAAGTTCCCTAGGTTGGCTGTATACCATATAGTTAAAAAACTCTAACAAGAAGTAAAACCACTTCTATGTAAATTGGTATATTTATTAAAACTTAAAAAATCCCAATGGATTGAATAAAATATGTCCAATTCAGAACGTTTTCAGACCTATCGGTCCATCATCAGTGAATGTGCATACTTGCTAAATAGCCCCAGAACCAAACAATGGTTGAATTTAAAATTCAATTTACATTATTTAAAAATAATATTAAACAGGCTAAACGCCGATGTTAAAGGATATCGCCTATGGGAACATGGTGAAACCCTACCAAAACCTCAATCAACCATCTTAGGCCAACTTTTAAGCCTACTATAAAGCCTTTATAGTCAAAGTTGACCTAAGATGGTTGATTGAGGTTTTGGTAGGGTTTCACCATGTTCCCATAGGCGATATCCTTTAACATCGGCGTTTAGCCTGTTTAATATTATTTTTAAATAATGTAAATTGAATTTTAAATTCAACCATTGTTTGGTTCTGGGGCTATTTAGCAAGTATGCACATTCACTGATGATGGACCGATAGGTCTGAAAACGTTCTGAATTGGACATATTTTATTCAATCCATTGGGATTTTTTAAGTTTTAATAAATATACCAATTTACATAGAAGTGGTTTTACTTCTTGTTAGAGTTTTTTAAAAAATTATAATTTAAAAATAAAAATCGATCTGTTTCGGGATTTATCTCCAGAGTCGCCCATTCTCAAGAAAATGAATTTATTCCAACTCAAACGTCCTCACTGTATTTGTTTATAAGTCAAAACATTGTTTATAGCTTTAAAACAGTGCTGAGGCCGCTTAAATAATCCGATTTTAGTTCTGTAAAGTGTATGAGATAGATAGAGACCCTCTTTATATGTAAAGAAATTAGCAAACTTCTAAATGGTCTACTTTTTGTTCAGAAGTTTCTAAAAATTTGAACTTTTTAAAAAAAATTTAGATTGCAAAATTATTATGCAAAAACGATTAAGTCGATTTTAATTAAATTTGGTGGACGGTCTATGTATGTATTAAGAATTTTCTAAGCGAATTATGAAGGTTGTAAGTGCAACCAAAGTGGTTGAAAAACATTGAATAAAAACAGTCTTTTTGTTCCCTTATTTTCTATTTATTGCTATTTTCCAGAAAGGGTAATAATTTAAGACATTTTAAACTTTGTTCCAAAATGAAAGGCTTTAAAGTTATAAGCAATGAAAGTAGAAAAAAATCGATATTTTTCGAAATTTTTAAATATTTAAATTTTTTTATTAATGTTCCGGGCATATTTGAGATATAGTAATGCGAACTTTGAGAAAAAAACACACATTGGTTGGTACACCCGATATACAATGAAAATTTACCTGTTTTGCAACAATATTATTACAGCAATATTGTTATAGAATAAGGCTATAACAAATTAAAAAAATCACTTAAATAGGACAACAAGTTTAGAAAATTAGAGACTTCAAAAACGACCTAAATTTTAAGGGTTGGCGGTTAATTTTTATAAATTAACCGGTAATTATTATAAAATACACAACGGACAAACTTAAAGAAAACTTTTATTTCATTTTTATTTTATTTTTAATTTTAAATATTGGTGCTTGAAGGTGCTTCACCCTTGTAGTTCTACGGCACGTGCCGTAGAACAAAAGACAGACGGCGCACTTCCCCGATGTCGCCACGTTTCGTTGTACCATAAACTAGCCCATGCTTTTCATATCAGATGATTCTTTAATGTGCCTCGTAAGACCGCTGTGTCGTCTACATCCCCGTCCCAAGATAAATCCGGCTTTAGTGTTCTTTTTCATAATGCTTCCCACGTAGCAAAATTGCCAATTCCCTCCAATTATTATCTTCTATATGTTACTAAAGCATATAATTCGAAAGAAACTTTTATCTCTTGCATTGGAAGAAAACTTTCCCAATAACTAACTAATTATATCTCCTCACTCTAACGATTAAAAGTGAAGTTCTATGTTTTAAAATAATTCGTTAAGTCAATCTTCAGTGTTCGCTAATAATAATGTTGCGTATATCGTGTTTTGGTTCGCGGTAAAAAACGATGATATCGGTAAAACGTAAGTACAGCGGCTAAATATTTTATATCAATTTTTTTTTATTATTTTATTAGGTGCAAACTTACAATCTACTCTAATTACAACACAGAGTATTTAGCAAATAATAGTAAATAGGTTTCAATCGTGGCATGCTTTGGGCACCATCCATCGATGGTTCTCCAATACACCTAATATAATCAGTTAGCATAATCCCTTAAATCAGTTAGATTCTCTGGACATGTCCTTTTCAGTCTTCTTCTCACAATTGGCGGCTGGTAGATTTGTTTTATAGTTTTATTTTCATGGGCAAAATTTCTTTCTTGGGCTTTGTTTGCGTGTAATTTAGTAACTTCTTCAATTAACGGTATCCTAAGATCATTATGGATAGTTAAATTGGAAACGTATATGGTGTATTTGCCATCATGCGCAGCGTCTTTGATTGGAAAGTTTGCAGTATTTTAGTGTTGTTCGGTTTGCTGCTGCTCCATAACTCTATATCATAACTCCATATCTGATTTAGTACCATTTTGTACAGTAATACTTTGTTTTGTAATGATAACTGAGATCTTTTACCTAGCAGCCAGTACATATATGTCTGACTTTTTAAGTATAGTTGTGCTTTCTTGATTTCCATATTTGTCCTATCAATACACTGCTGGACATAGGCCTCCCTTGTTTGTCTCCAAAGTGTTCTATCTTGTGCTTTCTGGATCCATTTTCTTGTTGTCTTTCGTAAGTCGTCTTGCCATCGTGCTGGTGGTCTTCGTCTGCTACGTTAATAGACTATTGGTCACCATTCAACTAGTTCGCAACTCAATCTTCCGTCCTTCATTCTAGCAACGTGTCCAGCCCATTTCCATTTTAAGTTACAGCTTCTTTCAATGACGTCTATCACTTTGGTCTTAGCTCGTAGATCTTCGTTTCTAATCCTGTCTCGCACAGTGGCCCTGTCATTTATCGCTCCATTGTTCTCTGCGCTACTCTTAGCTTTTGTGTGTTTTTCTTTGTGAGCGATAATGTTTCTGCACCATAGGTCATCACCGGTAGCACTCATTGGTCGAAAACTGTTTTCTTCATATTAGTTGGAATGTCACTGTTAAAAACGTTCCTCAGAGCTCAGTATGCTGCCCATCCTTGTATTATTCTTCTGGATACTTCGGTTGTTTGACTGTCCTTACCTATCTTAATTTCATGACCCAGATAGATGTATATATTTGTCTACCAGTTCTATTTGTAAATTTTGTATTTCAAAGTGTTTACTCGGTACTTCGCCATAAGTTCGCAATATATTTTGTTTTTGTTATATTCATTTTTCAGCCTATTTTATGACAGGCTGTACTAAGTTTTTTCACATTTTCTTTATCTGTCCCAAATCGTCTGCAATCGGGACTATATCGCTGCGTAGCTTAGGTGGTGTAGCATCTCTTCGTCCACATTTTTTTCTTTGTCACCCCATTCGAGGGTTTTGATCGCTTTTTCTAGAGCCGATATGAAAATTTTAGTTGATAACGTATCACCTTGTCGGATACCACTTTTGATTTTTATTTGGTTGCTGTTAGCGTGTAGTTGTATCGAGATTGTCGCATTTTTATATATTATACTACATATTATTATCTTCGAGTATTGGCTATCAATGAGGCTCTCGTTTAGTGCTTCTATAACACTATTAGTCTGGGCTGATTATCAGAGAATAGGCCATTTTTGGGAAAAGTTATTTACCAGCAATTTTATTGCTGGAATCGAATCTTATGATTGTATATATTAATAATATAGATATGCAAAGTCCGCAGATAGTGTGCTACTTTTTTTATAAACAAAATGGCGCCCGAAAATCGTGTTTTTTTCAATTTTTGCTCTATAACTCTAAAGATTTTAACTTTAGACCAAAAACACCCAAATAAAAATTCACCGTTATTTCAACAAAATCCTTAATTTTCAACTAAACTTTTAGATAAGTAGTTGTTAATCAATAATTAAATAACTTGGTAACGTAAAAGCCCTTTCCGTGTGTATTATAATTCCAGAAGCCGATGGAAATTGAATGAACAGTTTAGCAACAATTGAAATGTTAATTAAAAATTTACGGTCGCTATAATAACGACAATAATTATGATGCATAAGAATAACTATGATTTTTCATAAAAAGACACTATACCTATCTAATTTACTCTACAGAATTGAAATTGGACTATTTAAGCGGTCTCAGGAATATTTTAAAATTATAAACAATTTTTTGGCTTATAAACAAATAGAATATCTCGGGAAATATTAAACTAAATTAAATCGTGAAAACGGTATTCGAAAGACAACGGCAGGACGCTTCTCCTAAAAGAAAAAACGTTTAATTATGATGAGTGGTTCCTGAGATACAACCGGTCAAATTTGACCGAAATTTACGGCAAAGGTATAAACAATAGGATCATAATTTTTAAACCATTACCTTTTTATTTTTGTCCTCTTTCTCCACACCAATTTTCATATCTTTAAAATCCTCATAACATATATTATTATAATAAAAACTATCGATAATACGTGTGAAAATTGCCAAAAATAGCAAAATTCCAATCAAAAATTATGTTGGAGAAAATGTAACCCTCAAAGTTCAAAATCGGTATACGTTAAAAAAAATGCATTTTCTCGGCTTCCCATGGAGCAATTTCCTTCATTCTTTTTTTGTTCCCAAGTAACTCGAGTAGAGCCATCGAACTAACGCATTATTAAATGTCAAACTTGCTGTTGATTTGTTATAATAAATTAATATTTATTATAACACAATATTTTAATTTGTTTAAATAAAAATTATTTAAATAATTATACAGCTTTCAAATGAGAATATTTATGTTTTTAACTTTAAAAGGTACACTTGTAGTAAGTTTATCTAAAAAAAGCCTACAACTGGAAAAAATATGTAATTTTCTGTTCTTATAAATAAATTAATCTATTATAACAAAACAAAAGCAAGTTTGACATTTAATAATGCGTTAGTTCGATGGCTCTACTCGAGTTATTAGGGAACAAAAAAAGAATGAAGGAAATTGCTCCATGGGAAGCCGAGAAAATGCATTTTGTTAACGTATACCGATTTTGAACTTTGAGTGTTACATTTTCTCCAACCTAATTTTTGATTGGAATTTTGCTATTTTTGGCAATTTTCGCACGTATTATCGATAGTTTTTATTATAATAATATATGTTATGAGGATTTTGAAGATATGAAAATTGGTGTGGAGAAAGAGGATGAAAATAAAAAGGTGATGGTTTGAAAACTATGATCCTATTGTTTATATCTTTGCCGTAAATTCCGGTCAAATTTGACCGGTTGTATCTCAGGAACCACTCTTCATAATTAAACGTTTTTTCTTTTAAAAGAAGCGTGCTGCCGCTTTCTTTCGAATACCGTTTTCACAATTATATTTAGTTTATTATTTCCCGAGATATTCTATTTGTTTATAAACCAAAAAATTGTTTATAATTTTAAAATATTCCTGAGGCCGCTTAAATAGTCCAATTTCAATTCTGTAGAGTACATTAGATAGGTATAGTGTCTTTTTATGAAAAATCATAGTTATTCTTATGGGACTTTGTTATCTGCGGACTTTGCATATCTATATTATTAATACATACAATAATAAGATTCGATTCCAGCAATAAAATTGCTGGTAAATAACTTTTCCTTGTATTTTGCTAATTAGCCCAGAGTATGTCGAGTTCTACTGAATCGAGAGTCGGGCTTGTTATATTGTATGGATTTTTCGATGAGTTGCTTTATTGTTTAGAGGTGATCGTTGTTGGTGCCAAAGTTTGGTTTGAATCCAGCTTGTTTTCTACTTTGATATAGGTCTAATTTTATGATATATTTTATGATATAGGTCTAATATCTTCTTGATTTTAATAGACTAAAATATTAACACTTGTAATGTTATTTGACGTGATTTTTTAAAAACCTATAACTAATAACTAAACAACAAAATTACTTTTGATAGATAAGTAATAAATCAAAAATATTTGTATTCTTTTGAAGTTATTTGGTTGTGGAAATTTACATTTTGTTTGGGAATAAAGCCTGAATTTAAGTTTGAAATTAAATTTATATTGACGTTTCGACTTCCTCTTCAAAAATCCGAGCATTAGTAATAGTACCTTCTTTCACGGTTTTTGCTGTAAATTTTAAAGAACCACTTGGACTGACATAAAATTTGGCACACGCATAGCTAACATGTCAAAGAAAAAAATTGATATTGTGCTGATGTGTGCTTTTATCCTGGGGGTAAGTTTCACCCCTTCTCGGGAGTGAAAAAACATACGTCCAAACTAATTCCCGAAATAGATAAAATGACTAATTTTAAGCAACTTTTGATAGAGTTTTTTCATTAAGTCAATACTTTTCGAGTTATTTACGAGTGATTATATTCATTTTTTAACAAAATAACCACGTTTTTAGACGGTTTTTCGCAAATAAACCAAAAAGTAAATATTTTATCGAAAAAAATATTCTTTGCAAAAATATAGCCTGTAAAAAAGTGAAAAAAATGGTGTATTCACGAGGTCTCACTTGGTAGTAGCAGAGTTGTAGCTAGTGAAATGTAGGTTCATATTCGCCAAAATTCAGATAGGATATTTACACATGAAACATCCAAAAAATGAAGCCATTTTTGGAGAAAATTCATTAGAGTTATTAAAGTGTTTTAAAAAAAGCTTTATTTCGGTTTTTATAAAAAATGGTTTCTATTATCAAATGTAAGCACATTACGCCCAAACTTATATTGGTCCGTTTTGCTTTGGCAAAAAAAAATCTGGAAAATGACCCCCTAATTAGCAATTATAATGAAATTAATCGTTACCGCTTTACAAGTTACTTTACTTATGTTGTGTTTATGTGATCTGTAAGTTTCATTGATTCAAAGTGCGTATTTTTGAATAAATTTGGTTTTAAAGTAAAATTTTTAAAATTTTTAATTTTGAAAAAAATACATTTTCCCAAATAACTTAAAAATTATTTAAAATATAAAAAATCTCAAACAGTAAAAAAGTCGGATTTGGTTTTCTGAAAATTTTGTATTTTTTTGTTTTTCTGTAAGACAAAAATTGGTTAATATATGGCTGTTTAAAATGTGCATACGCTTATGATTGGTGACTCCTTCAAGGTCTTTCAACTATAGCCCTTTCAAAAATAAGTACTTTAAACCGAAGACATTTTTCACACACGAGTAAAGTAACTTGTAAAGTGGCAACGATTAAGTTCATTTAAGATGCAAATGAGGAATTGATTTTTCGATTTTTTTACCAAAAAAGGACCAACTTTATTTTGAGCGTAACTTGTTTACTTTTAATGCTAGAATTTTTTTTATAACACAAAAATAAAGCTTTTTTTAAACAATTTAAAAAAGTTTTAATGAGTTATCCAAAAAATTTGCCTAATTTTATGATCATTTCATGTTAAAATATTCGATTTGGAACTTGACGAATATGAACCTATTTTTCATTAGCTATAACTCTGCTTTTATTAGGTCTAGAGACCCAATATATGCACCATTTTTTTCATTTTTACAGGCTATATTTTTGTTAAGTATCTTTTTTTCGACAAACTACTTACTTTTTGAGTTATTTGCGAAAAACCGTCTAAAAACGTGGTTATTTTGTTGAAAACTGAACATATTTACTAGCAGATAACTCGAAAATTATTGACTAATAAAAAAACTGTATAAAACAAAAGTTGCTTATAATTAGTCAGTTTATTTTCGGACTTATTTTGAACGTATATTTTTTTACCTTTGAGAAGGGGTGAAACTCACCCCCACGGCAAAAGCACACATCGGCACAATATCACTTTTTTTCTTTGACTTGTTAGCTATGTGTAGTTTATGCCAAATTGCATGTCAATCCAAGCGATTCTTTAGAATTTAGAGGTTTTGCAATATTTTACCGTTAAAGAACGTACTATAAATTAAACAAATTTTGTTTTTGTTGCTTGCTAAAGAAATAATTCTAATAATTTAATTTTAATTGAATCATTCATATTGACAATTCAGATATTATTATAGATTCTAAGGTAAATGACTTTAAAATAATATTGTCAATATTTATGAGTTGAACTCCTGGGACGACTTTATTCGAAGACAGTTCATTCGATTACATAAAATCTACTTTAACTTTGTACGGATATTTGTCAGGAAAAATCATAGTATAGTCGGTTCGCTAAACTGAGACACAACTGGCTAGTGATTTTAGTAAGTAATTTTGCCAATTTCGTAAAATTGGTAAAAAATAATTACTAAATAGTTAATAAATACCAAATAGTTAGTAATTTTACCAATTTTGGCAAAATTGACCAGAAACAAAAAAATTACCAGCTAAAATCACTAGCCAGTTGTGTTTTAGTTTAGTGAACTGACTATGTGATTTGTCTTAAAAAGACAACTACATGTAATGATGGCAGTAAAATTCTCGTGTGAGTGATCCAATAGTAAATTAGATGCCTTATTTTTATATATTGGTATATTCTTCATATTATTGTAATGCAGGATTAGAAAATACCAAACTGTCTTATCTGTTTTATCTTTGTTAATGAAGTAGTTACGCATGCCGATACATTCAAAAAAACTTTCTATAACTGTTTGTATTATTGTTTTACGCATATTGTTAGTATCGGAATAGAAGTATTGGTATTCTGTATTTAACTGGTTAACTGTAACAGTATGCTATATCCATGTGCTTTGGATTATTATATTAATAGTCCAAGTAATGAAGTTTAAAATTGGACAAAATCTCGCAATTTTTACAGAATGGATCGATTTGATTGGAAATTTGAGAAAAAGTAGTGGATAGTCCAAGGATCAAAACCTATATGAGGCCGAAAGGCGCTTTTACCATGGGGGTGGTTGCCACCCCATCTCGGGGGTGGAAATTTTTAATTTTATTTTGACCCCAAAAGTTGGTAAAAACATTCATTTTAAGCAAAAAACGTTCCATACATTTTTTTGGTAAAATTAATAGTTTTCGATTTATTCGCTATCGAAAATGTTAGTTTTATATCGAAAAAATCAATGTTTTTAATCATTTTTCTGCTAATAACTCAAAGAGTTTTCGTTTTATCAAAACAACTTTGCTTAACAAAAATTTACCTTATGAAAAAATAAACAAAACCTATTCCTCAAATTTTATATAAGATCAATAGTAATCGCGCTATACTTTATTATATGTTAGCTCTTCTTCGTCAAATGCTAAATATTGTAGTTTCAAAGTCAACAGACGGGAATGAATATTTTTCGAGGATAACTTGTTTAAACCAATTTAAAGTATTTAAGAATATCTATCTCCAGAAATAAAAGAATAGTCTCTAGCTCAAAAATTAAGTGACTTATAATTAAAAGAATGTCAGTCCCAATTTTGTTCAGCTAAAAAGTGATCGAAAACTTCCTTCTACTCACCACCCTAATTAAAATTAGTCATTGATCTCATTTGGTCTTCTTTATTTGTGTATTATTAATAGGTTCTAGAAGTTTGACCGGCTTAGAATGATTAGTTTTTTAAAAAATGGAGTTAAAAGCAAATAACGAATTTTTGTAGTTTGGTAAATAATGCGATTTTCTACAGAATAGAAAAATTAGGATCAAAGATACGAAAAAATATTTAGATATTAAATTGTAGCTTATTTAATTCCCAAGAACTTGATTTGAAAAAATTTTTTTACGGTAAAAATTGAATGAACTATTGACAATTAAAACTTATAATAACATGCAAAACCCACCTTTACCAATCCTTTCAAAGTCACCCCTTTTTGCGACTGAGGGTTTTAAAAGGATTTAATACTAATAGCCTTATAGATCTTGTAAAACCTACAAAATTCTTTTTTACCGAACTTTCTAGTATGAAAGATAAAAAGTTACGGTTAAAAAATCAATATATTTTTTTGAAAAAAAAAAGAAGAAATTAAATTGGAAGCATAATAATGTAAGTTAGCGGTGTTTTTAGTCATTCGCCTTATTCATTCTTCTTTATTTATGTGTTATTAATAGATTCCAGAAGTCTTACCATTGACTGGCTTAGAGTGATTAGTTTAAAAAAACTGGAGTTAAAAGCGGAGAACGAATTTTTATAGTTTGGTAAAAATACCATTTTCTTCAGAATATAAAAATTCGCATCAGAGATACGAAAAAATGTTTAAATATGAAATTGTAGGATATTTAATTTTCAAGAACTTAGCTTGAAAAACTTTTTTCTACGGTAACAATTGAGTGAATCGTAAATGAGTATAATATCGAAAAACATTGATTTTTTCGATACAAAACTAACACTTTCGATAGCGAATAAATCGAAAACTATTAATTTTATCAAAAAAATATATAGAACATTTTTTGCTTAAAATTAATGTTTTTATCAACTTTTGTGGTCAAAATATAATAAAAAATTTCCATCCCCGTGGTAAAAGCGCCTTCCGTCATCATATAGATTTGACCCTTGGACTATCCACTACTTATTCTCAAATTTTCAAGCAAATTGATCTATTCTGTAAAAATTGCGGGGCGAAAAGCGGGGTTCCTGGACTATAATGAAAAAAGTCAACAGGTACATGCAATATATACTAGAAAATGTTTAAAATAAATCATTATATATTATGCATAACCAAAGTAACTCTTTTATACATTATGTGTATTCATCATTACTAGCTTAAGAGGAAAGAGTAGCGATCAACAGGTAGCGAAAACGCGTTTCAAGATTGCGGCTGTAATTTTGAATATTTTTCGAGATATTTGGCACACGTATTCGTAATATAATAAAGAATCGCGGTACAGAGCCCAATTTGAAAAATATATTAATATGTGGAAATTACTCTGTAATTAAATAAAATATTAAAAAAACGAGCCTTTACCGCCATTAAGAAGAACAAAAAAATACACTTTCTTCAAATAAACTTTTTTATCCGATGCCTAGATTTTGTGTCATTTTGGAACTTCCAATGAAATAAAAAATTTTAGTAGTTCCAAAATGACACAAAATCTAGGCATCGGATAAAAAAGTTTATTTGAAGAAAGTGTATTTTTTTGTTCTTCTTAGTGGCGGTACATGCTCGTTTTTTAATATTGTATTTAATTACAGAGTAATTTCCACATATTAATATATTTTTCAAATTGGGCTCTGTACCGCCATTCTTTATTATATTATGAATACGTGTGCCAAATATCTCGAAAAAATATTCAAAATTACAGCCGCAATCTTGGAACGCGTTTTTGCTACCTGTTGATCGCTACTGTATCACCTTAACAACCCTTTGCCGGTCTTGTTCTATGATTTTGGACCATTCTGTTCTATTCCTTGCTTTATTTATCCAGTTGGTAATCTTTACAATTTGCAGATCTTGTTCCACTTGTTGCATATATCTAAGTCTATGTCTTTCTTTTGACCCTCTTCTTACCGTCTTCTATCTTCTTTGTAACGTTTGGTTTGACCTTCTTTGGCATTTCATTTTTCTGTATCCCTTTGATACGCCCTATTCAGCGCAACCTTTATAAATGTTATGATATCAGGCTCTTTGTATGCTGTATAAGATTTTAAATTAGATCTTCTACTCTAAACATTATTTTCTTTCACTCCTGTGTATCATTTATGACTCTCCCTTGTATCCGCCATTCTATTAACCCTTAAACGCCCAAGGGTGGGTAAAAAATGTCCACCTAATGCGTATTCCCTTGTAACATATTTATTACGTGTTTAAAAAATTTTTAAAAAAATATTTATTGTTAAAAAGACAGCCCTTTATCGAATATTAATTTGGTTTTACCGATATTTTTGAAAATAAAAGTAATATCTTGAGTTAAATATGGGTGGGCATAAAAAGTTCACCCTTGGTAAAACTTGTTACTAAAGGTTGCTCTGTAATTTCTCGTTGGTAGGAACATAATCCATATAATTATCGACGTATAATTACATTATTGACATAATTATCCGCCAATGAAGAGGCTGAAAGGAAGAATGTGGAGAAAATCGACAAATCTGAATTAATAGCTTTTACTGGTATGTTAATTTTGATGTACATTGTAACTTTGTTGTAAGGTTTGTAAATTGTTTATATTAATATTTTGGAAGATGCTGTGTTTATTAAGCATAAGATTCTTAAGTTAAATCCCTTTCCAATAACTCTCAATAAATATATTATCTATTTTCGAGGTGGACATTTTTTACCCACCCTTGGGCGTACATGTAACCTAAAAAAGGTTGGGCGTTTAAGGGTTAATGCTATTGTTCCATTCTTTTTTTCTATTTAGTGTCTACTCGATTATACTTTGCACATTATATTTTGTTCTATAGTCTATCTTTATGCCCGAGAGAGTATTAAGCATTGTTTAACTGGTACCTCCAATGCTATAATACTCTCTCTGTCAGTGGCGGCTTGTCAGAGGAGGCAAGGGATTCTCAGCCTCCCCATAAATTTTTTACACACGTTACACTGTTTCGTTTATCTTGAATCGGGAAAAACAACAAGCATGCTCACTATTATACAACGTGTAAATTCCATATTATCACTAAGTATCCATACGCACGGAGCATTAGCATTAAGGTCGCCTCATATTATAATGCACGTCGCGTTTTCGTCACGTCGCGTTTCGTTTGCGAAAAATATAATTTAATGGTTTTTAAATTGAACCATTCATATTGTGCGTATAAGACACGTAACGTAGCGTATAAGACACGTTACGTCTGCGTTCGGTTCATTCGAAAACAATATTTTTCGGATGTTGACAGATACGGGTCGTTTTCCCCTTTTTGTTTATGTAGGTATTTCTTTGAATTTGATACCGAGTATTTAGACCGGTCAGTATCGTCGCCCTCGCTAGCGAAATTATTCCGATTCGATTTTTTGCACAAATTTACTCAAAGAGATGTTCTTATAACATATCCACAGGGTGCCAGGCAATGCCGTGGTCGAAAAATTGTTTAAACAATCTTTTATTCAATTTTTTTAAAAATTCACAAAAATATTTTTTCATTCGAGCAATATTTTTTTTTAGATAATTTGGGTAATTCTGAGCAAAAAAGGTTTCTTGTCATTTTTCTCTAAAATTGCGAAAAATCAAGGCTTAATAACTCGATTAAAAATTATTATTATGAATTTCAATAAGTGACCAAATCAAGTTTCAAACAACTTCTTCAAGGTCCTGAAGAGATTTTTGTCATTATTTTATTACAAAGCTGTTATTTTTAACTATTAACAATTACCGCTATAGTCCAACTGTATCGTCGCCCCCGTTAGCGAAATTAGATTTTTTTGCACAAACTTACTCAAAAAGAGGTCCTTATAACACATCAACAGGGTTCCGGGCGGTGCCGTGGTCTAAAAATTGTTTAAACAATTTTTGTTAAACAAATTCACAAAAGTAATTTTTTATTAATAATTTAATTAAACCCAAATTAATAATAATTTGAGTTATTCTGGGCAAAAAAGGTCTCTTGTAATTTTTCTCTAAAATTGATTGTTGTCGAGTTATATGGCCATTTCCGCATTTTTGCAAGATATGTTTTTTGCTAAGAATAACCCAAATTATCTAAAAAAAAATCGTTCGTAATAAAAAAATTATTTTTGTGAATTTGTTTAATAAGAATTGTTAAAACAATTTTTTGACAACGGCACCGCCCGGCACCCTGTGGATGTGCTTGTTATAAGGACTCTTTTTGAGTAAGTTTGTGCAAAAACATCTAATCGAAATAGTTTCGCTAACGGGGGCGACGATACAGTTGGACTATAGCGCTAATTGTTAATAACTAAAAATAACAGCTTTGTAGTAAAATAATGACAAAAATCTCTTTGGGACCTTGAAGAAGGGGTTTGAAACTTGATTTGGTCACTTATTGAAATTCATAATAATACTTTTAATCGAGTTATTAAGCCTTGAAAATGGCCTTTTCGCATTTTTCAAATTTTTAATCGCATGTAACTCGACAACAATCAATTTTAGAGAAAAATGACAAGAGACCTTTTTTGCCCAGAATGACCCAGTTTATCTAAAAAAATATTGCTCGAAATGAAAAAAATATTTTTGTGAATTTGTTTAAAAAAAATGTTTAAACAATTTTTCGACCACGGTACCGCCCGGCACCCTGTGGATATATTATAAGGAGTTCTTTTTGAGTAAGTTTGTTTAAAAATATCGAATCGGAATAATTTCGCTAGCCGGGGCGACGATACTGCCCGGTCTAATTTAAAAAGTAGTTTTCGAGGCAATTTGTCATGTAAACATGTGTTGTGACAATAAACACATCTGCACCACACCAAACTGAAACCAACGTAAACGTTCTATGTATGATAATGTGAATGGGCAGTCCGATTGACGATCTGCAAACGCTACGTGCCGAAAACGCGACGTTCATTATAATATGACGCGACCTTTAGACCGCATGATTGCGTCTCAGTTTCTTTTATTATTATATATTATTGTAGGCAGGACTCTGGGTTATCCCGAGATGCATGAACGGAGCCGAGAAGCCGGCCAGCCTCTGTTGCTAATGCTCCGCGCAGCGCAGCAGGCGTTTTAGGAGACGCAGTCTCCAACGTTGGCATCTGGTGCCATCACACGCTCGCGCTGCCCAGAGATTTACCAACGGAGGTTAACTAGCTTCTCGGCTCCGTTGCCGTTGCGTGCATCTCGGGACAACGAATTTTAGGGTCCTGACTAAAAATAATGAAAAAACTAAAAGTGCGAATTTTGTCATGAAATTTGGTATTTGGGGTTAGAATAATATTTGGAACAACTTGTTCAAATAACTTTTTCCGATATTTGTAACGCAAAGCAAAATATCGGTAATTTATCATGTTTTTGGATTCGCAGTAGGCCGCGTTTGGAATTAAAAAAAATCAGTTGAGTATCTTAAAAAATGTGAACCTTCAACCTGTATGGACTGCAAAACTTCAAATCTGTATTTATTTTGATATGCATATCTACTTACAAAGATGGAATTATTAACAAATAAATGACACAAACTTTGGTATTAAACTTTTACTATTAGACTAATTATTTTTAAAATGATATGATATTATGAAATTATGAATTATGATGATACTATGAAATGTAAATAAAAAATGGTCAAAAAATGGGGCCTTACATTAAATTTTTTGGCGCTTTTTTTTGCTAGTGCAAATTTGTCTAGATATTTTAGAGTTATAGGTATAGCCTCCCCTATTGTAAAAATCACGAGCCGCCACTGCTCTCTGTCATAAAGACTATGATCTCGAATCTCGTCACTTCTCGTTCGGTATCTCTTTGTGTTTCCTCTAATTCTTCTGAGTGTTCTTATTTGTGCTGTTTTCAGCACTCCCTGTGGTTTGGCTGTGTTGGGTCTTGATTCTTGATCACAGTTAATGTGTTGCTTACGCATTATAGAATTATTAAGGCGTCATGCTAATCTATTTTTTCTTCTTCTAGGGCACTACAGCCCAAATTGAGCCTTGGCCTCCTTTATTTTTTGCCTCCACCCTTGCTTGTCTGTGGCTGCTCTTCTCCATACACGGACTCCTAAAAGGGCTTGTGCGTCGCTGTTTACTGTGTCTTCCCAGCGCTTTCTTGGCTTTCCAAGCGGTCTCTTTCTCTGAATTCTAGCACTCAGTGCTCTCTTTGGTAGCCTATCCTCTCCCATTTTTATCACGCTATTGCGCTAATCTATTTGCTTTTTTTAATTGACTCTTACTTCTTTTTAATGTCCAGAAAAGATACGCCATCTTTACAGTTCACAAGAAAGTAAAAACAGTACCAAGCAGACACACAAAATAAAAAGAAACAATCTTCTTCTTGCTTGGAAGGGAGGGCGGATTAGATAGTTTGGAGCATTGGGGCGCGGTAAAGTGATTCCTGCTTCTTTACGTGCCATATTAGAATTATCCGACGTTGGCGATCAGCATTGCGAAGGCTTCTAGATCTTCTGCAATATTGAATAATTGTCCTGCATTTGACATCTGAGTTCATTCACGAATGTTTTTTAACCAACACACTTGTTTTCTTTCTACACCTTTACGACCCTCTATTTTGCCTGTAAGGATCAGTTGTAATATTTTATATCGACTTTTTCTCACTATATGTCCCAGATAAGACATTTTTCGATGTTTAACAGTCTTTAGCAGTTCCCTATCTTTGTTGACCCTTCTTAGTACCTGCTTGGATGAGTTAATCCTAGATTCCTGCTTACATGATTCAATGAATTGTATCAGTCGAATGTCATTCTCAAGGATTTTGCAAGTCTCTCTGGCTGGGTTAAACACTATTGCTTCCCATTCTGTATCTTCTTCCTTTATTGATGCTCTTTATTACTTCATCCATGATTATATTAAATAGCATTTGGCTTAGTGAATCATCCTGATTATTCCATTACCTGTAATTACAGGTTCCTTAGGTATCTATTCTGACTGCCATCTTATTGTTTTAATAGGAGTCTTCAATTTCTTTCAATTGTTTTCTCTTTTATATAGAGTGTAAACTTATTAGATGGATATAAACATTCAAACACTTTTTGATGATAGACCATGTGTCTCCCAGAGGCAAAAGATAAACAAACGAATAAAAAAAAGAGATCACTTCAGGCATAGTTGTTCACGCAACAAAAATAAAGAAAAAGGAAAAAATATCAAAAAAACATAAATTATTTGCAGAAAACGAAAGTCTATACTCGATATAATCACAATTTACTAAGATACATAATGTATATACCTCAGGTAGAATACCATCAAACCGGTTAAAGTCAACAGTCTCCAAATTAACAAAAACACTAATTCATCACAATGGGATGACCATCGAATAATAATTCTGATAGCTCACCACCTTAAAACGTTTCCCAGAATCATATAAACAAGAATTTTTAGCAGTAAAGCGAATTTTTACCAATATAGGGAATACCATTTAAATAAAACTCATACAGAATTCAATGTAGGGTTAAAAAAGAAGACAGAACACCTTTGAGGAACCGCTGAGTAAACCTTATATCGACTTATTTCCATCTGTTTGGATCATTGTATTTTGAAGGATCAATATTTTAATGACTCCTTATTAGAAGCCTCCAATATAAGATGTATTGACTAACAAGTTTCAAATTTATGTCAACAGCATTGCGCAAAATAATTATGTTAAAAACAAAACAATTTTAAAATGTAATTACTTGATTTGAGAGTGATAATAACAATAAACGCTGTATAAGTCCTTGTATGTTGATGTTTTAGGTAATTTAAAAAACAATTAAGAACATCTTCGGACAAACATGGACAAAGCAATTATTTTGGGAAATTATATCGATATTTAGAGTTAATTAAAAGTGTTGGTTATTTGTATATTAATAAGGAGATGTTAATATTTTAATCGTAATAGAACTATTTAAAGGAAGTTAGAAGATTCAGACTATCGTACAAAAGCTGCATTTTATGAAAAATCACTACATATGTGTAAAATATGAAGATAATAGGCCAGAGTCTATAATTTTTTAAATAAAAAAGTACTAGCAGGAAGGAAATCATTGTAAAATATTACAAAAATTAAAAGAAAAACTGGTGAAAACTTATCTTTTTAAATCCCAAACACAGTGAACAATTTTTTGATTTAACATATTAATTTTTCGCCTTATTTTGATTTAAATCGAAAATCAGAAACCGCAATAAACTGTTTTTTACACATATAAAACCCACACTCGCTCCAGTTTCAAAATCAGATCACCCGTAATATATTTTTCCTTTAATTTTTGTTGTTTTCTTCCATTCTCCTGTTCCTATTTTTTAAACTTTTTAACATTTTTCATGGCTTTGGCCATGGTCTATAAGCAAAAGAAGAAGATAACCAGATTTTTTGAATAAACGAATTAAAATTACATTGTTAACTACTTTCAATTACATTACAAGATTAACTCGCATAAATATAGGATCGATCAGCTAGCCTGTGCTAGTTGTCAGCCAGAAATCGTTTAAATTTGGAATATTATCCTAGATGCGCCCGGTCATTTCTACCGGATTTTTCCAAAATATTATATGGCGAGATTTTTAGATTTACTCTGACGGGATGAAATCTTATTAATGCTTATTTTGGGTTATTTTTAATGTGCCACACAAAGATGTTTTCAGGTAGTTTCAATATTTACGTCGATGAAGGAACGTATATTTATAATTAAATCTTCAGGTATTAATTCTCACCGGGCCGTTTTGACAACAACGAATGTTTCTACGGAATACGGAACAAATTGTGTGTTTGAATTGATAAAGTTCTACTTAAAAAGTTATTTTCATCTATCCTTAGTATATTTTGGTAAGTATCTGTTATAATATAACTGTAATAAAATAATAGCATAAACCTTAAAATTTTTCCCAGTGAATAATTTGTAAATAGTAATTATTTGTGCACAGGGCAAATATGTCCATTTAAGTAATTTCTTAGGTATTGGGTGAGCTAAGTAAGGCTAAGATTTTTCAAAATTAATTATATCAATAAAAAAATTAATTTTCTTCCTAAGTAAACTATCTTATTAGAAAATGTATACATTAAAATAAATTCATCTCTATCAACTGTATTTTTTTGCAATTCCAATTTGCCTAGTGTCTGTGATTTGAACACTACTATCTCTGAAACTGTTTTTTCGTGACAGGTCTAAGTTAAATATCATGCACGGTGTTTCATTAATAATTGGACATATTTTAACTGTAGATTCCGCGGCTAAAATATTACGGTTTAACTCAATTCTCCTCATCCGAACATGTTGCCTAAGGGAGCTAGAATTTTTTGAAGATGGCATCTTTAAATTAGATTTTTCTAAATACCCCCAGAACGCTTATATTCAGAAAAACGAAAACTGGTGTGCTTATTTATCTTCCAGAAATAAATCGATTACATCAATTTAGAATTTCTAGTACCGGTTATAGACTTCTTCTTCTTCTTCTTCGTCTTCTTCTTTTTCTTCTTCTTCTTCTTCTTCTTCTTCTTCTTCTTCTTCTTCTTCTTCTTCAACGGCACTACAGCAAAAATTAAGCCTTGGCCTCCTTTATTTTTTGCCTTCACCCCTGACTTGTCTGTGGCTGCTCTTCTCCATACACGGACTCCTAAAAGGGCTTGTGCGCGCTGTTTACTGTTCTTCCCAGCGCTTTCTTGGCTTTCCAACCGGTCTCTTTCCCTGCATTCTAGCATTCAGTGCTCTTCTTGGTAGCCTATCCTCTCACATTCTTATCACATGTCCGGCCCATTGCAATCTTTGTATTCTAATGAAGTCTGACAGGGGTGCTTCCTTATAAAGTTGATAAAGTTCGTTGTTGTATCGACCTCTGAAGATACCTTTTTCCGTCACAGGTCCTAGAATTCTCCTCAGTACTTTCCTTTCGAATGTGTCTAGTTTGTTTTTGGATGTTTCTTTCAGGACCCAGGCTTCACTGCCATAGCATGTTATTGGTCGAATTAAAGTTTTATAGATTCTCATCTTTGTATTTCGGTGGACACTTTTAGACCGAAATATATGGGAGAGGGCAAAATAAGCTCTGTTTGCCTGCGTTATTCTCTTCCGTATTTCTCCATCTTCTGATCCGTCGGCATATATTTCTACTCCCAGGTATGTAAACTTTCCAACCTTTTCAATGTCATCTTCATGTATAATGTTTTGTGGGACTATATTTCTTCTCGTCTGAGTGATTATTTTTGTTTTTTCTCTGTTAATTTCCAGACCTAGCATTTTTGTTTCTGTTTTTAACTCTGCGTATGTTTCATGTGCTCCTGTTGATGTTCTACTCATAATATGAATATCATCGGCATAAGCGGCCAGTTGAACCGTTCGGTTGGTCAGTAGATTTCCTCGTCCAGTTTGCATTTGCCTAACCGCATACTCCAGTGCCAGGTTAAACAATGTTGGGGCCAGCCCATCTCCCTGTTTTAGTCCCTGCGAAATGTTAAAAAAGTCTGTCCGGTGGTTTTGTATTCGTACACATGCCTGAGTTTCATCGATTGTGGCTTTAATGAGTCTTATTAGCTTGTGTGGTATTGCCAATTTAGCCAATATATATTATAGTTTGTTCCTTTTGACTGAGTCATATGCCTTTTTGAAGTCTACAAACGTTGTGAACATCAATAACGTGTCCCATGATTTGCTCAAGATCTGTTTGACTGTAAATATTTGATCCAGTGTCGATCTTCCCCATCGGAAGCCCGTCTAATATTCTCCAATAATATTTTCTGCTAGTGATTGGAGCCGCTGGTTTCTAATATACGTGAGGACTTTATATGCTGTACATATGAGAGATTTCACGGTAGTTTTTGCACTGGAGTTTGTTTCCTTTTTTATAGATCGGGCATACTATACTTTTCTTCCAGTCGTCGGGTATTTTCTTTTCTTGCCATATGTCTTTGATGAGCGCGTGGATGTGACTTGCTAGGTTGATTCGCCACCTACCTTATACAGTTCTTCTGGTATTTCATCAACTTCCGGAGCTTTATTGTTTTTCTGGGCCTTAATAGCTTCTAGAACTTCCTCTATAGTTGGAGCTTCTACTCCATTATCTACATCATTCTATTCTACGTAGTTCATACCCAGGTTCATACTCAATTCTCCTCATCCGAACATGCTGCCTAGAAAAGAGCTAGAACTCTTTGAAGATGGCGTCTTGAAATTAGATTTTTTTAAATGCCTCCAGAACGCTTCTATTTAGAAAAACGAAAACTGGTGTGCTTATTTATCTTCCAGAAATAAATCGATTCCATCAATTTAGAATTTCTAGTACCGGTTATAGACGTCCTTATTTTATTGCATAACTTTTTAATATCTAACTTTTAAGCATTTTTGACACTGGATTATTAAATTCTGAGGTATTCTATTACTAAAAGGCACTCTTGCACTAAGTTAGTAGGGTACACATTTTTCTAAAAAAATCGATATTTAAAAATTTTTCATTTTTTGAATTCAAAATTTTTTTTCAAAAAGAACGGTGAATTTTACCGACATAAACCAATAGTAACTCTCAGTACCTACTCGAATACCTCATCATTGATTAAACTAGTAACAAAAATGCTTAAAAATTAAAAGCAAAAAAGTTGTGCGATTAAAGTAACCGTTGCCCTACCCAAAATGGACCCAGAAATTCTCAATTGATGGAATCAATTTTTCTCTGGAAGATAAATAAGCGTACCACTTTTCGTTTTTCTAAATAGAAGCGTTCTGAAGGTATTTAAAAGAAACTCTGATGGCAGAATAAGTAAAAACTTCGTTTGTATAATGGTATAAAAAGTTTATTGAAAAACTATTAAAAAGTCATCCAAAAGGATTGGCAAAACGTTTTCAATCTAGATCAGATCATCTTCAGTGCGTTCTGCCTAGTACTCGTACATGAAACTAGCAACCTTGTAGAATAGGTGACATCGAGAAATATGATTTACATTTTTAAAAGATGATGTTAGTGGCGACTTTAAGTTGATGTTAAGCGATAAAATTTAAGAGTGTTCAAAGGGCAACATGATTCACTGCTCCATGGTAACGTGTAGTACTTGCCAGTTAGATGGACACAGACCAACCTAGAACTCTTTAGCGACGTATTAGTATAATATTATTATAATATGTAGGGATTACCGTCGAAGGCCAATATGATCAACCAAAAAAGAAGATGTATTTGGTGATGTTTCTAGTGATTTCTTGGGTGTGAATCTGTCTTTTAAGTTTACTCCTCTTGGTTTAAAAAAACCATAATTATAATGCGCATTTTAACCAACTGCGTTAAGTCGTAATATTTTTAGCCCAGGAATCTACAGTTCAAATATTTCTAATTATTAATGAAACACACTGCATAATATTTGACTTAGATCTGTCACGATAGAACTGTTTCAGAGAGATAGTAGTGTTCAAATAACAGTAAAAGTGGAAGATAAAATAGACAATATACAGAGATGAATTTATTTTAATATTAATAAATTTTGCAATAAGATAGTTTGCTTTGGAATCAAATAATTTTTTTAGTGGAATAACTAATCTAAGGAAATCTTAGGCTTATTCACTCATCAATATACTTTAGAGTTGGCACAAATGGACATTTGGCCAGGTGAATTGGGTTAAGCTGTAATACTTTTAGATCAGAAATCTTTAGTTACAATATTTCCAATTATTAATGAAACACCCTGTATTTATATGGAATTTATAGTTAAGAAAAAGTTATTTAAAGAAATATGTATCAAAAATCTATAACTAACAAGTAATTGGATTTCGTAAGTCCTAGGTTTTCACCCAAAGTAATCGAAAGTAGAACTGGAAGTCGATCTTTGAACGCTTCGTGTAACTTTGCGCCGATGGATAAACGATTTTACTCATTTTGAGTCATTTTTACTAAACTGTGGGTCATCATTGTTTAAACAGAAATGACTTCTAAA
The DNA here is from genome assembly GCF_917563875.1 of Diabrotica virgifera virgifera. NCBI lineage: Eukaryota > Metazoa > Arthropoda > Insecta > Coleoptera > Chrysomelidae > Diabrotica > Diabrotica virgifera. Next base: position 249,688,558 of record NC_065445.1, on the reverse strand, counting down.
CCGAAACTAAAGATTCAAACTCAACTTTTCAATACATTTCGATTGATGTGTTACATGTAATATTTCTAAAATTTTACATTTTTTCTCATCTTGCTAAGGCACGTCGAATGATATATCGCTTATACTACTTAAAACAGTACTTACGGTTGCAACTCTAAAACCTAAAGTCCGATGTCAAATTTCTTATTTTCAATATTATCCTTGGGTTATAAGCTTTCATTCGACACCTCATTTGTCATTCTATCTGTATTAATAACGGATAAGAAAGACAGACGTGCAGAAAGTCATGAAACCGGAAGTATATATTTGTTCTCTTCTTGCGAAGTCGCGTCGAATAATACATATATGTATTGTACTATTCCGGTGACTTTAAAACAGTACTTCTGGTCGCATTTCTAAAACCGGAAGTCCTAGGTCAAGTTTCTCACATTTAGTACCATCCTTGGATTCTAAGCTTTCTTTCGACACCTCAATTTGTCATTCTGGCTGGTATAGTGGAGGACTTCTATTCGCGGTCGGACGGACAGACAGCCTAGGTCAAATTTCTCACCTTTAGTACTATCCTTGGATTATAAGCTTTCATTTGACATCTCATTTGTCATTCTACTTGGTAAAATGACGTAGGAGTTATATTCGCGGTCAGACGGACAGACAGCGTAGGTAAAATTTCTAACCTTTATTACCATTCTTGGATTATAAGCTTGCATTTGACACCTCATTTGTCATTATACCTGGTAAAATGACGGAGGAGTTATATTCTCGGTCGGACGGACAGATGGACAGACAGCCTAGGTCAAAATTCTCACCTTTATTACCATCATTAGATTATAAGCTTTCATTTGACATCTCATTTGTCATTCTACCTGATACAATGACGTAGGAGTTATATTCGCGGTCGGACAGACAGACAGTCTAGATTAAATTTCTCACCTTTAGTAGCATCCTTGGATTATAAGCTTTCATTTGACACCTCATTTGCCATTCTACCTGGTACAATGACGTATTAGTTATATTCGCGGTCGGACAGACAGACAGCCTATATCAAATTTCTTACCTTTAGTACCATCCTTGGATTATAAGCTTTCATTTGGCACCTCATTTGTCATTCTAGCTGGTATAAGGACGGAGGAGTTATATTCGCGGTCGGACAGACCGACGGTCAGACAGCCTACATAAAATTTCTCACGTTTAATACCATCCTTGGATTATAAGCTTTCATTTGACACCTCATTTGTCATTCTAGCTGGTATATTGACGGAGGAGTTGTGCTCACAGACAAACAGACAGACAGACAGACAGACAGACGGACTTGGATAATTCAAAGTTTTCACATTTTTTCAAAATTGGGTGAAAACAACAAGTTGTTAGCGGGTTAGGTTTTCTATGTTCAAAACTGAGTGTCGATTTACGTGGCCTCAATCTTGTAGGCAATAGGCTTTTAGTAGAAAAAATCTGGGTATTTTTACCCACGGGATATCAAATTCAGACTATTTTGTGTGTTCTTATAGTTTGTGCATTGTGTGTTATTAGTTATTATAAATATGTTTGTATAATGTGTGTTATGTATGTATGTATGATGTATAATTGTAGATGTTATGTCTCTGGCTTTTTACTAAACCGCTATTATTGGTATATTCTTGCTGTTGTCTTCTTCTTTTAGTATTAGCAACGAAAACCTGCGACCTTCTGCCGATGGGTTTGCTAAGTATTTTTCTTCATGAAGTAAGATGACAACTGCTTCTTTGATTTTTTATTGTAAATTATTATTATAAATTTACATTTAAATTATTATTAAACATTTTTACTGACCCAAATTGTTTTTACCCTATATTACAATCTTCTTCACCGACCTCCTAGAAACAAGGAATTACAAAAGCCATGTCAGAAAGAAATCTTCAAGAAAGAGACTGGCTAGATCAACAGGCTTGGCGATTGGGTACAGGAAGGCGTAGAACGCTATAGAACCGGTTATATGTATGTGTACAATCTTCTTCTTACGGTACCGTATCCTTAAGGACGTTGGCCATTACATTTGCCCATTTAATCTTATTTGCAGCCGCCCTGAATAGTTCTATGGAGGTCATATTCGTCCATTGTCGTAGGTTTTTAAGCCAAAAATTGTGTGTTCTTCCTGGTTCTTTTTTGTTATTGTCTTTGCCTTCAAGTTGTAGCAGTTCACACTTTTGATTTCTTACGATGTGACCAAAATATTGTCTTTTCCGTTCTTTTATTATAAGCATAAGCTCTCTTTCCTTGTTCATAATCCGCAACACTTCCGCATTTGTCGTATGGCTCATGTAGGATATTCTGAGCATTTTACGGTACACCAGAGTTCGAATGCATGGATTCTTTTTTGTAAGGCTTTTGTCATTGTCCAGGCTTCAACACCATAGAGCAAGGTGGAGAACACATAGCACTTAAGTATTTTAGTTGTCAATGAGATATCTAGCTGGCGGTTGCATAGAACTTTTTTGCATTTTATAAAACACTGTACGTGCCTTTTCCAGGCGTGTTCTGATCTCTAGTGAGTGGTCCCAAGTTTCATCAAGGTTACTTCCAAGGTACGTTATCTTTCTTACTTTTTGTTACTCTTTCCAGCTCTGTTCCGTCGAGATTGACCTTCACCCTTCTGTTTTGGTGCTTGCTGATGACCATCGTTTTTGTTTCTTTGTGTTTAATTTCATTCCAAATTCTCTACAGGCTGTCGTTACTCGGTCCATTAGGCGTTGCAGTGCTTCACCATTATCTGCCAGAATAGCCGTGTCATTAGCGTATCGCTGGTTATTTATACATTCCCCGTTTATAATTATTATACCATCCGAGGTACCTTTCAAAGTTTTCTTAAATATCTTCTCAGAGTAAACGTTGAACAGCAAAGGTGACAGGACACATCCTATATTACAATAATAATTATTAATCTTGTTACAGGTTTAACTAAGATGGCAACTATTGTAAATTCCACCGTAATTCCAAAAAACTCTACAAATTTTTATCATTTCCTGTTTACAGAAATTGCAGGTGAGTTATGTAGATTTAAAATAATAATTTTGTAGTGTTGTATGATAATGCTATCTAAATCTGAATAGAATGTGGATACATTATAAATATTATGTAAGTGGATACATACCCACCAATAGGGAAATTCCTGTTTACTATTTGATTCTACGTTAAAATCATTTGCCTGGTGAGCATATATTTTATCATCAGAGGTAACTTACGGATCATACTTACAATCAAATTCTTAAAAAAATGGTTTTAATCATGCAAACATGGCACTATTTGATGGATTCGACCGTTACTTGATGGAAGTTCATTTTATCTAACAATAAAACACTGAATACGTTAGTTTTCTATACTTCCACACAATTTATTACAACTATGTGACTGTTAGAACTAACCCTTTTCAGTGTTTTATTGTTAGATGCCACTATTTCTTATATGGACGGAGGGAATTTGAGAGGAGAGCCTGTATTTGAGCCTAAGCCGTTTGTTAGAGTTTTAAAATTGTGCCATCCGATAAAGGTTAACCCAGAATAAGCGACCTTGATGACCTTGACCCACAATTTTTAAGGTTTATAGGTTAAGTTTAATATGCCTGCAGTTATATTGTAACATTCTAACTACCTTTTAACTATGGGAGCCAACTGTTTAAGGCTTCCACTCAGTTACTCAATTGTAAGTTCTTCCTCTTCGAGTACCTTGATCAAATTTTAGGCGTGTGTAGCCTTCCATGACAATGTGCCGATGTTGTTCTCGATCTTGAGCATATAAAAATTAATCTGCTGATAAGCTAGTTCATAGATGAAGGTTTCTAAGCTTTGAATATTTCTTCCTACCAATTTCTCTGTTTCCCTCGATCTTTCCGTTGAGTATTAACTACAGTATCCAGTATCTGCTACCTTTCATTATTATCATCATCATCCAGCCTTCTGCATCCAAAGTTGAACATAGGCCTCCCCTAATTTCTTCCAGTTTTGTCGATCTTGGGCTTTCTGCAACCAATTCCCAGCAATATTTTGACGTCGTCTGTCCATCGTGTAGGTGGTCTACCTCTACTTCTTCTGTCTTCTCTTGGTCTTCACACTGTAATTTTTAAGGTCCACCTCCCGTCCTTCATTCTGGCTACATGGCCCGCCCAATTCCACTTCCGCCATGCTACTTGCTCTATTACATTTGTGACGCCTGTGCTTCTTCTGATTTCTTCGATTCTGACCCTATCTCTGAGAGACAGTCCAAGTAGTGACCGTTCCATTCTTCTTTAGGTCACTCTAATTTTCGTTGCTGTGACCTGGGTTAACGATAAAGTTTCGGCACCGTAAGTCATGACTGGAAGCACACATTGGTTGAACGTCTTCCTTTTCAAATAATTTGGCAAGTTGCTCTTGAAGATGTCTGATAGAGCTCCATATGCGGCCCATGCTAAGGTGATCCTTCTCTGTAATTCGGCAGTTTGATTGTCAGTAAGCATAGTTCTAATCTCTTTTAAGTTGTCTGTTATAAGAACTATGTCGTCTGCGATTCGTAGGTGGGAGAACCTTTCACGGTCGACATTTATTCCTTTGGCGTCCCACTCCAATTGTTTGAAAGCATGTTTAAGTACTACCGTAAAGAGTTTGGGAGATAACGTGTCTCCCTGTCTAATTCCTTGTTTGATTTTTATAGATTTGGTATCTTTGTGTAGTCGGACGGTCATGGTTGCATTATTGTATATGTACGCTATCAGTTTGGAGTACCGATAATCTATATGAATTTCCTCCAATGCTCTCATTATGCTGGTAATTTCTATCGTATCAAATGCTTTGCGAAAGTCTACTAAAGCCAGGACCAACGGTCGGTTGTATTCGATAGATTTTTCTATAATTCCTTTTATGCAGTGTAGGTGATCGTTAGTGCCAAAGTTTTGTGCCTAAATCCCACCTGTTCTCTAGGTTGGTAAAAATCCAATTTTGTTTCCAGTCTATTTGTTATTATTCTTGTGAATAACTTGTAGAGGTGGTCTAATAGGCTTATGGGCCGGTAATTCTCGAGGTCTGTTGGATCGCCCTTTTTGTATAATAAGATGGTAAGTGCACTGTGCCATCTTGTAGGTGTTTCACTTTGGTGCAGACATAAGTTGAACAATTCCCTTATGTTGTTTAAAAGTCTGTCTCCTCCAATCTTTACGGCTTCTATAACGATATTGTCTTTTCCCGAAGCTTTATTTCTTTTCATTTTTTCCAATGCGTTCCTGATTTCGTCTGTTGATATATGAGGCATCAATTCCGATTCTTGGTTGACTAACCTTTTTCCTGAATCTTCTAGTGGCTCATCATGGTTTTGTTGGCTGTTGTATAGTTCTGTATAGAAGTCTTCTACTACCCTTAATAATTCATCTCTGTTGATGATGATATTTCCATCTCTATCTTTTAATTTCGTTATTTCTTTTTTGCCGTTTGTTAATTGTCTTCTTACATCTTTGACGCTCTTGTTATCTTCAATTGATAGTTAAATTTGTTCGTTTTTATATTTTCGGTTGTCCGTCCTAATAGATTTTTGTATTCTTTTACTTATCTCTCTTCATGATGTTCTTTACTTCTATTACTTTGCATTTTTCTCCGCTCATTTTCTCCTTACATTATATGCTCCAAATATTCAAATTTTCTATTTTTTACCATCTTGGTCAAGTCACCTTCGCCTTGACCTATTCCTTTTAAGACTTTTATGTTTGAAATATGTTGAACCCATGATATTTTGAGCATTCTTCGATATGACCATGTCTCGAAGACTTCTAATTTGTTCATCCCATAAACTTTCATGATCCAGGTTTCATATCCATATTACAGTAATACAGGATACACATAACCTTTTAGGAACTTGATACTTAGTTTTAGGTTCAGCTGAGAATTGCATATAGGTCTGGATCCCGCGTATGAAAAAAAAGTTGATTAATAGCAAGCTGAAAATTTGTTAATAGCTTAAGGGTGTCTAGTCGAATAAACTTTGATATATGGGAACACTGAAACAGGGGTAGTTTTAATTGTGGAACACGTTAAAAATTTGGAACGGTCACAGCACGAAAACGGCACATTTATTTTGTCCGACAGAACAGATTTAAACTCTCCGAACAGAGATTAAACTCTCATGAAAAAATCAGACTGCTATTTATTACCTGTCATAATTCCTGTCATTTGACATATTCTACATGTTCCACTCATTAAAACGCCCATTTGGTGATAAATAGCAGTCTGATTTTTCAATGAGAGTTTAATCTCTGTTCGAAGAGTTTAAGTCTGTTCTGTCGGACAAAATAAATGTGCCGTTTTCGTGCTGTGACCGTTCCAAATTTTTAACCTGTTCCACAATTAAAACTACCCCTGTTCCAGTGTTCACACATATCAAAGTTTATTGGACTAGACACCCTTAAGCTATTAACAAATTTTCAGCTTGCTATTAATCAACTTTTTTTTCATACGCGGTATCCAGACCTAATAGTATAGATTAAAGTTCCATAAATACTCTTCTTGCAATTTCTATACGAGTTTTAATTTCTTCATCAGGATTTAGTGTCTCATTTTTACAAGGTTAAACTTCACCTAGCTGTTTATTGGATAAATATTATTGGATATTTATGTAATTTAGCATGTTAACAATTTCACAAATCAAGGGGTGCCCGATCTAACCAAGGGGTGAACGAATTTTGTTTTAAATGTAATTAATAATTAATAATTAATAATTAATAATTAATAATTAATAATTAATAATTAATAATTAATAATTAATAATTAATAATTAATAATTAATAATTAATAATTAATAATTAATAAAAAATAATTAATAATTAATAATTAATAATTAATAATTAATAATTAATAATTAATAATTAATAATTAATAATTAATAATTAATAATTAATAATTAATAATTAATAATTAATAATTAATAATTATTAATTATTAATTATTAATTATTAATTATTAATTATTAATTATTAATTAATAATTATAAATTATTAATTATTTATTAATGATTAATAATTAATAATTAATAATTAATAATAATTAATTAATAGTTAATAATTAATAATTAATAATTAATAATTAATAATTAATAATTAATATTTAATAATTAATAATAATTAATAATTAATAATAATAATTAATAATTATTAATTAATAATTAATAATTAATAATTAATAATTAATAATTATTAATTATTAATTAATAATTAATAATTAATAATTAATAATTAATAATTAATAATTAATCATTAATAATTAATAATTAATTAATAATTAATAATTAATCATTAATTAATAATTAATAATTAATAATTAATAATTAATAATTAATAATTAATAATTAATAATTAATAATTAATAATTAATAATTAATAATTAATAATTAATAATTAATAATTAATAATTAATAATTAATAATTAATAATTAATAATTAATAATTAATAATTAATAATTAATAATTAATAATTAATAATTAATAATTAATTAATAAATGAAATAATCATAATGAATAAAAATTAATAATAAAAAAATGACTTTTTTTATAAATTAAAAAAATTTAAAACTGAAAATGAATAATGGTCAAATCAAGATCAGAACTTAATGTTAATCTAGCATATATTACACAGCCCAACAAAAAAAAATTTTTGTCTTGCTGCCGAAAAAAAATCAACTGATTTTATTTAATTCATCTGTGCTGATTCCAAAAATACAAACCTTTTCTTTGCATCAGCTCTAGTTTTCGAGAAATAACATATTTATCAAATACTTAAATATTCTTACATTTCTGTAAATTCCACCACTATAATTGCAATATTTTTTTTTTTTTTTTTTTTTTTTTTTCATATTTTTGGAGGTGGGTGGGAAATCTTCTTAAGATACCGGTCTTATGCCTGGTTATGTGGGATTCCCTCGCCGCCGCTGAGATGGCTGCACAGCTCACCACGTGTGGTACGCTGAGCCGCAATCCCCGCCGGGGCAAGAACCTACCCACTAAAAACCCTCCGTCCTCTCAACCAAACATACTTGTGATCTGGGAATGCAGGCCGGGATCCGCTCTGGTGGGGGCATATCTGCGACACTGCATTCACCTCACGTCTCATTAAATATCTACAATGTTACATTTATATACATACACAGTTCGACTTAATTGCCACATATATACACACATATATACATATACACACATATACACATATATACACACGCATATCCTTTTTATGGACGTAGTTGTCTTCCTTCAGTCTCCTTAGATTGGAGCGTTTGTCTCACGAACGCATGGGTCCTTGCCCACGTACCTTCATCCTCACACATCCTCGCAATCATATCACTCACAGAGTCAAAACGAACACCATTCCTTCTCTCCAATTGTATTCTATCCACACTCCATCTTGCACACTCCAACAACGTATGTGACACTGTGTCGACCAAACCACAGTAAGGGCAGTTTTCTGTAGCCGCTTTCTTGAACCTGAAGAGATACGAACGGAAACAACCGTGACCGGTGAGCACCTGCGACAGGAAATAGTCCAAGCGCCGGTGCCCACATTCGAGCCACGTCTTCAGGTCCGGTATAAGTGATTTGGTCCACTGCGCCACATCCACAATTGCCTCCCATTCACTTTGCCACATCCGTATGGATATGGCTCTCTCCTCGCGTCTTACACTCTCGGTCGGACCGTTGTCCCTAGTACGATAAAATAAACGGGCCCTCTCGGAAGCCAAGATGTGAGAGGGTATGCAGCCGGTGATGGCCCACAATGCTGCCGCAGACACAGTTCTGTAGGCGCTTGCCACTCGTAAGAGACTTGCTCTGTCTGTGCGCGTCAAGAGCCTCCGGTAGGACGATATTTCTACCGCCTCACTCCAGACTGGGGCCGCGTAAAGAAGAACAGACTGTACCACACCGTGCAAAGCCCTCCTCCTTTCAGATTTGGGCCCGCCAATGTTGGGCATTATCCACCCCAACGCGGCCGCTCTCTGCGTGGCCTTGCGCGTCACCACTCGCAGGTGCTCGCCCCAGCTCCCATTCGTGTGGAGAGTCACTCCCAGATACTTAACACACTTTTTCGGGATGATCTCTGCTCCGCCGCACTCAAATATCACGTTCTCGCGTTTCCGTGGTCCCTTGAGGATCACGGCCTCGGTCTTCTCCCCAGCGAGTTTCAGACCGCGCTGACTCATCCAATCTTCCGCGAGATCACATGCACGCTGTGCTTTGTACAGAAGTTCATCAGTATCCCGCGCTACCACCAATAACGCAAGATCATCCGCGAACGCGAAAGGAGTAACCCCCTCACCGTATTCGAGACGCAATACCCCGTCATATGCCAGGTTCCACAGCGTCGGGCCAAGAACGGACCCCTGCGGCACCCCAGCCGTGACATCCACAATTACTCCTCTCTCAACAACAATTCTCCTGTCGGATAGATAGTCCGAGACCAGGTTCCTCAAGTAGCCAGGGAAGTTCCTATCCTCAATCGCTCTCATCACTGTACTCCATTGAAGTGAATTGAAGGCGTTTCTAACGTCGAGCAGGAGCAAGGCGGCCCATTTCTGGTCGCGGGCCTCCGTATTCAACGTTCGGTGCAACCCCAACACTGCATCAGTCGTGCTAACATTCTTCCGGAATCCATACTGTCTGGGGGATAAGCCTCCAGACCTCTCAATCGCTTCATTAATCCTCTCACGCAACATTCTCTCAAACAGTTTACAAATACACGAGAGGAGGCAAATCGGCCGATACTTTTCCTCTCCTTTAGGGAGGAGTATTAATTTTGATGTTTTCCAGTCCTTGGGAAAGGTATGTTCAGCGAGTACAGCGTTCATATGGCCCAGAAGCCACGCCGGCTCCAGTAGACCCAGACGTTTAACCGCCTCAGGCGGTATCCCATCTAGGCCCGGGGCCTTGCGGAACTTAAGGGCCCCCAACGCTTCAATAAGTTCGTCTAGGGAGAAGGGCGCAGCCCGCTCAACAGACCCGTCCCCCCGCGCTCCATGCCATTCGCCAGACGGGAAGAGCACTCGTGTTACCGATAGCTTCTTATCCAGCGGCATTTCGTACAGAGGGTATGCGCCGAAACGCTTCATTACAATTTTGTAGCCTTGTCCCCATACGTCCTCGTCCAGCTCGTCACATAGACCCCTCCAACATTCTTTTTTTCTAGAGCGTATCAACCTATTCAGCTCCCTCTTCTGTGCACGATATTCATTTTCCATTTGTAGCACTTCATCAGCGTTTGCTCTACGTTTCCTTGCACGCTGTACCCTTCGACGCAATGCCACACATTCCGACCTAGCATTCGCAATCTCAGCATTCCACCAGTAAGGCATTTTCCTTACCCTTTGTGGAGCTACCTTACTGGTCCTCATTGCACTTTTCACGATTTGTTCTAGTCCCTCCGGCGAGGGCGGAAGGTTTCGAACCAATTCCACTTCCCATCTAACACTCTCATCAAACACTCTCCAGTTAGTCGATTGTATTCCGCATCGGGCTCCCGGGCCCTGAGAGGTTCTGTTTCCAGTAGCGATGCCCATTCCAGTTATCGAAAACCCAATGTAGCGGTGATCCGTACCCGTATAGGTTTGCAGCACCGCCCACTCCTTCACACAGCTAGATATACGTTGGGACGCAAAGGTAACGTCTATGTACGAACCCGTCACAGAATTGCCTCTCACAAACGTGGGTTCTGAACCCCTGTTAAGTACAACAAGGTCCAGGGTTCCTATCCATTCGCTCAGCATTTGACCTCTAGTGTTGGTGATAGGAGAACCCCATTCCGCCGATTTCGCGTTGAAGTCCCCAAGCACCACGCACTCCCGATTCAATCGTCTCACTTCATTCATAATCTCATCCAGCTTACTTTCATATGCGTCGATTGCTATATTCGGTGAAATATAGCAACAGACCAGATTCATTCTCTCCATCTTAGCGACCAGATATCCATCGTGTTTGACAACATCATACACACGTAGGTGTCTGTTGCAGAAATATATCCCAACCCTACCCGAAGCATCCGCAATCCATCCTCGGTTCCCGACCAATGTGGGGTTCGGTTCCGCCGCGATTAAGACGTCAAAGTTTCCCTCCGCGGCGGAAGCCACTGCGAGACTATGAGCTAATCTCGCCGTGCCCACATTAGTCTGGAGTATCTTCAGATCCGGTCTCTGTTTTCTGGTATCCATTATATATACAGGATATTCATTCTCACATCCACACGCTCTGTCAAATTGACTCTCGCGTCCATTCGACCGCTCCATTCCTAAGACTGCATTCTCCTTTCCGTTTCCTTCCTGGCCGTGTTAACCAGATGTCGGAATTTCGGACATTCCATTGAGTTGCCCCGATGTCCTGTGACTTTGCAATTAATACATTTGTGCCCTTCTTCTGGGCAATCGTTCACGGTGTGTCCCTCTGCTCCACACCGGATGCATCCCTTCAAGACCTCATTTTTACACTCAGACCTGCGGTGTCCGTACTCCATGCACTTGTAGCACCGGGCGATACGGATTTTCTCCTTAATTGTGCAGAATATATATCCCACCCTAATAAATCCTATCCGTATAAGGCGCGCTGCAATGTCTTCATCGACCTCAACTGTGGCGTTGAGGTCTCCGCCATATGTCTTACGAAGGGGTCCCCTGACTTGACACGTTCCGTTCCGTCCCGCAAAGGTCTCAATCGCGCTGACAATGTCAGTTTCTTTGGTTAGACCATCTGCTCCATTTACAAAGAGCTCCCGCCTGACTGTGCCACCTTTCGCCACTGCTCTTGTGACCGTGCCCTGTCTAGCTGAGACGATGCCCTTCACCGTTTCCGCCATCTCTCTGCCTCCTCCTAGTTCCAATACAATACCCTGATCTCTGGTCTGCCTAAGACGTTTGACAACAACGTCGCTCCTGCCGCACAGGTCTGTGCGTAACTCACCCAGTAGTTCGTCGAAGGACTTGTCCTTCGCCTTGGTGAGCACTACCACTCCTTTACTCTCTCTGGGCTTTACCATGCTCGCCCAGCTCTTCCTCGGTCCATATACCGCGGCTTTAACTTCCTTACCCTCGGCTGCCCACTCTAGAAGCTTTCGAGTAAGGTCTGTCCCCAAGCACGTCGGAGCGAAGAGCCCTACGCTCTTCCTGTCAAGGTGGCCCATCCTATTTAGAAGTTTACGGCTTGCCGCCAAGAACTTGACCGCCTCAGGTAGATCCGTGTTGCTGGGTATGAACTTGTGGATGCACCTCTCAGTGCAAGCCCTTCGCCCATCATCATCAACAATGCTCACAGAGTTGAACATTGTACCAACTCCACCCTCTTCGTCCTCAGCTACCGGAGTATCCATGAGATCTGGATACCTCTCTTTAAATCGTCCAAGAACTTTCTCGTCGGCCTGGTCGGCGGAAATATACACAGCCGCGTCGTCATTACAGTCCAGCGGGCTTCCCTCCATTACAGAAACCTTGGTAAACAAGGCCTCTGGCCAATCCTCGCTGAGGAGATCCGTGATCTCCTCAGGGGTTCTGCTCTCTGCCATTCGGGTCTTAATGTTCTGGACCCGACGTTCGGTTTCCGCAGGGTCCTCTGAGGGGGACACCTGCACACCCATGTTTTTCTGTTGTGTCCGAACCATTGTGACATCGGTCTGTGTACCGATAGTTGTCTTGCACACGTTGGCCGTTTTTATGGCCGACGCCGACGCACGGGACTCCTTCGACATTGCCGCTTTAAACTGGGACATGTCCCTTTCTAATCTATACATCAGATTCCTTAAACCTCTGATACCAGACTTTATCTCAACTTTAGTTGTTACGTGGACCTTTGTTAGAACCAACACCTCTAGTACGGCCGCCTTTAGTTTAGCCATATCTTTATCTACCTTTTGTAGATTCGCACGGGGGCGATCCTCTCCGGGGACTTCCTTACTCCGCGCATGGGATTTCCTCTTGCGTTTTCTATCGGCCACTGTCCACTCGGTAGACCGGCCGCTGGAGCTACTTTCAGAGCCGGATTGATTGGACTCGGTCGTCGATAGATCGACAAAGCCGTTTTCCGATCCACTCTCCTCATTGTTAACGTGAACAGATGTCTGTGTCACACCTGCTCTGACCTCATCCATCGATCCCTCCGGGAGAGCTCTCTCCGCCGCTGTGGACGAAGAGGGCTCACTCAAGGGTTCCCTCTCTCTCCCCTCTTCCTCTACCTTTCTGATTTTTTCTTTTTTATTTTTTTTCGTCATCTATATCCCACGAGTAGGGCCGAAAGACAGTCCGGCAGGGCAGTGCGCCCTTACCCTGCTAAGGCTAGTTTACAACAGGGTGTCGCCTGGTACCCTGAGGGATTCCGCTCTCGACCACGTGTCGTGTGGCCATTCAGTCGTCGGCACGGTCTCTCACACCTTGACTTCCGGGGTTTTTATCGCAGGTTTACTCCTTCGGTTTTTTTTTTTTGCGTGGCAGGTTGTCTCCTGTGGGTAGGTAAGGTCATTGGATTTAGGTAGGTAACAGAGAAGGTAAAGATGGACAAGCTGGGATTTGCAGATCCATCACGAGGTTGATGTGCGGCAGTGGCATCCGGCGACCAACTCCGAGTGCCAATCCCGCCCACCACCCCCGGTGAACGGCCACTCTCCTGATCCGTCGCGATCGCCTCACAAAACTTAGCGGCCGCGATCGGACAAGAGAGCGACCGCCTCTCCGTTTAGTCGCCTTTTACGACAAGCAGGAGGAAACTGTGGGCATATTCTACTTTAGTGGCCCGTGACCCACACGGGGAATATAATTGCAATATGTTTATAAACAAAATTAACAAATTCTAAGACAAATGGGCAAATGAACAAAAGGGCCTATTTTGGTGTTCATTTAGGAGATCAAGATAAATCCTGAGCTCCACATGTAGTGTGCAAAACTTGTATTGAAAACTTGCGACAGTGGACGAAAGGACAACGAAAATGTTTAAATTTAGTTTTCCACTGGTATGGAGGGAACCAAAAAATCATTTTGACGATTGCTATTTCTGTCTTGTGAATATAAAGGGCATTAATCGTAACAATCGACATACGTGAACATATCCTAACCTGGATTCAGCAATAATACCAATTCCACATCAGCTTGAGCAGATACCCATTCCAATATTTAGCAGTCTACCTATGTTACCAGAGGATAATGCCGAAACGTTATTTGACGAACTGCAGACTAATAGATTTGAGGAAGACGACAGTGATTTTGAAGGGGATTCAACACGTCCTGAGTGCTTTACTCAGGAAGAGCTAAGCGATATTATCAGAAATTTGAACCTTCCAAAGGATTCTTCCGAGTTGCTTACCTCCAGACTAAAAGAAAATAATGTTCTTCACCCAGACACCAAAATTACATACTACCGTAATAGAGATAAAAGATATTTTGCCTTTTTTCTCAGCAAGATTATACGGTTTTTTAAAGGACTGTTAGAAAAAATGGGTGTATCGGAGTATACACCAGATCACTGGCGTCTTTTTATCGACAGTTCCAAACGAAGTTTAAGGTGTGTCCTTCTACACAATGGCAACAAATATGGAAGTATACCAATTAGGCATTAGAGTGGAATAAATGCTCAACAATTTTAACACACACGGTTGTCATATGAGTATTAAAATTCATTACCTCCACAGCCACTTAGACCGTTTCCCAGAAAATCTTCACCAAGATATCAAAACGATGGAAGAGGAGTATCAGGAACTTGGGGCTATCACATGATGGCGGATTACTGCTGGAGTCTTCAAAGGGACCGTCCTTTTATAGCATTTGCAAGAAAATCATATAAAAGGAAGTTTTTAGGTGACACCGAATAACACATTGTTGTTGCGACGCTGCCGGTTAGGTTAGATGAAAAGTTAAGTTTTTTTGGCAGATATTTGTGATGATTTTTGTAACTACATTATTGTACAATAAATATTTTACTTTTTATTCGTATTTGGTTTATTTCATGTGTAGCAGCACTACATATGTAAGTGGTGCTGCGTTAAATTACCCTATATGTTAGAAATGTGATCTATTGTCGTATTTTCTGAAAACGATCTGATGGAACAAATCTAGTGGCATTTTTGGATTCAGCAGACCCAAATTACCTAGAAAAGGTAAAAAAATTTCCGGCAGCAAACTGTGTGTTTACCAGTGTTATTAGTGGAAGCAATAAAGCACTGAACCTCCGAAAAAAAAAACGACAAGACGGATCTTAATAATTCTTTTTGCATTCGATTCGTGAATGC
The DNA here is from genome assembly GCF_917563875.1 of Diabrotica virgifera virgifera. Lineage (NCBI taxonomy): Eukaryota > Metazoa > Arthropoda > Insecta > Coleoptera > Chrysomelidae > Diabrotica > Diabrotica virgifera. The sequence goes on along the minus strand of NC_065445.1, from coordinate 249,673,328 downwards.
GCCAGGAAACTTTGTGAACCGGAGCCATGATATAATATTGAGAAACTGCATACAAAAAATGTATTCTTAAAGCGCATCTCAAACAGACAATAAAAAATATTCAGAACTCGTCAATTATCGGCGGAAATGAGTTCAATGTTGTTACTCGGGGATTTTTGGGGTCGTTGAAAACGAATATGACGTCAAAAGTGATCTTCGGAATACCTTTTACTTCATTCATTATATCAATAATTGTATTATTAGCTTTTTTGAGAACAATTTGTTGACACTTTTAATTACAATTATTAGTTTTAATATCTTTAATATCTTGCTGCTAATCCACACAGCTATCTTTTATACCTTTTACACAACAATAAACCATCGATTACCAATTTACCTTCTCCACTTCAATCTTAAGATGCACACTCGTTTGACCCTGGAGGACGGTATCAATTCTCCACTTAAGTGGTCGTTGCTCCAAGCTTGGTCAATTGTTTCGTTGATGTCACATTATGTTGATTCTAAGAAGCGAATCTTTTATTAATTATTCAATTATTTTTTCTAAATATTCATTGCGCCATATTATTAAACGATCATTCTTTATAGTCCAGGCGGGATGTGCTTTGAATTGGACAATTTCCGTAGAAGTCTATATTTTTTTTAACTAAAGGCTGCTCTGCACACAACGGAAAATCGGAAGGCATGCATTTTTTTTATATTAAGGCGGCTCCACACACATCGGAAAATCTGAAGGCGAAAAATGTGGGGTATCTACAAATCCACATACTACAGAATACACGAAGGCCAGCATTAAGGCACTCCAGTTTGTGTGTTCGCGCAATGGCGTCAACAGATGATGCACTACTGCCTGTTCTTGTAGATTCTTTGATCTTTTTTAATTGTTTCCGAAAACTGCTGTGCATATTATTAATTTTTTTAATTTCATGGTTATCGTTAGCTAGGGGCTCCATTTTTCGATAATCTTTGGTAAGCAACTTCTTTTTTTATACGGTCATAATAATCTTTTGATGTAATTTGCCACAATCACGGCATATCTCTGAACAAAGCTATAAGTTTTTCTTGATTTTGCTTTGCACGGGCCATAATTGTATGATACAACTAAATGGAACAACACAACTAATACAACTGAAAACGAATCGTCTCGAGGCCTACCTCCCGACCCCTCCACACAGTCCGATCGGCCTCGATCGGCCTCGAAGAGATTTTTTATTGAAAATGGACATGTGGCATTCTTATGGCAGGAAAATCTTAAAGAAAAATTATAGTGAAATTTGTGCACCCCATAAAAATTTTATGGAGGTTTTGTTCCCTTAAGCCCCCTTAAACTTTTGTGTACGTCTCAATTAAATTATTATTGTGGTACAATTAGTTAAATTCAATATTCCTAAAATTTTATTGCCTCTTAGTATTTTTCGATAAGGCAGTTTTTATCGAGTTGAGGCTTAATTTTTATTATGTCTACATAAAAATTTTATGGGGGTTCTGTTCTTTTAAATTCCCCAAATATTGGTGTACGTTCCAATTAAAATATTACTGCGGCACCATTAGTTAAACACAGTGTTTTTAAAACTTTTTTGATTCTTTGTATATTTTTCGAGAAGGCACCTTTTATCGAGATGTGGCTTCTTTTTTTAATGTGGTTCATAATATACCTAAAAATGTAAATCATAAATAAATTTTCATATTATTACCAAGTCTCCATAATCGTACTTTAGTGTAGGAAACAGAGGTTGAACCTTGCAAAATGGACACAAGTCCGGTTTAATTTTTTTTCTGGCATATCAAGGGGTGCTTATTATAAGACTAACTTTTTCTGAAAAAATTTCGCCCCGGAACCCCCCTCTTCACCCCTTTAAAGGGGGTAATTTATGGTTTTTGCAGAACGTAGCCCTTCCTGTACCTTTTACAAAAACTTTCTTTTATAGAAATATGAAGAGGACTATATTTTCTACGATTTATTTCCGACAGCATCTCTCTATCATCCACCGTTTAGCAAGGGTGGCGCCCCAAAGTTGACAAGTTTTTAAAAAAGATGTTTTTAAAAAATATATATTTTTCCCTAACTGTAACGGAAATTAAAAAGAAAGGCTGCGGAGATTATTCACAAATAGATGATTGATTTTTTGGTATAGGTTTCACTTAAGGGTAATTGCCCTTTTTTTAATTACAGGGTGTTACGTTTCAAAAAACCCCTTTTTATACCATCTGAACCGTTTATGCTAGAGTAAAAAGACTTTCAGCGATTACCCATGTACTGGTGTTATTTACAAATTTGTATAATGCACCCCCATTTTTTCCCCGGAACCATCTAAAAAAAAAGAAGAATTAATAAATAAAGTGATTTTCTTGAAATCCTTCACACACAATGCCCTTCATTAATATGCTTCATATATCATTTTGTGCAAGTTATTATTACCCATACATGGACACTAAAGGCGATTTCCTAGTGCAACCCCTGTAGCCAAAAACAATAAATAAAATGGGGGGTTGAAAATTTATTTTTGTTTTTTTGCTTTTTAATCCATATGGGCATATGCTGCATCAATAGTGCTTTTCAAAAATATATATGGTTATTGCAACATCCCTGCGCAAACCACCCCTATCCTTGAAAATATACTGCAGAAACTACCCCTATACCTTATCCAGCACGTTTTTACGATTTTCTCATTCCCTATTCATTTTTTTTAAACAAAACTTATACAAGGTTAAAGACCACTATTTACTCTAAATATTAGGTCCTATTCATTTTTTTCGTTTAAGCAACCGTTACGGCACAGTGGCGCCGTAAACCTCATATATGCTTTGACGGGCTCCAGTTTTTGTTTATTTTTTCGTCATCTGTTTGTTTTATTGATAAAGTACTTATGTAAAATAAAACAACACAGTGTAACCTACAAATCATGACCTATGCACATTTTACATTCTTTGCTCCCCAAAGCTAGAGTGGTGGCCCAAAATATTTTTTTTTATATTTTCGCCACCTACACGCATTTTATTGCGTTAATGCTACCTTAATAGCACAATATTCACCCCTAAGTGGTCGCTAAGCAGTGGCGGATCCAGGGAGGGGCGATGGGGGCGATCACCCCCACCCCTCTCAAACCAAGTGATATTATATTTGAAGATTATAAAAATATTCATTTATTTTTATAGAAATACTTATATTATATTAATATTATTTTTATAAGAATGACTTTTTATGCTTTAGCGACAGTGGCGGATCCAGCATCGTTAAGAGGGGGGTGCCAATTGGTTAAATTTCTATAAAAATAAATGAATATTTTTATAATCTTTGAATATAATATCACTTGGTTTGAGAGGGGGGGAGGTGATTACCCCCATTACCCCTCCCTGGATCCGCCACTGCGTAGCGACCACCTAAGGGTAAATATTGTGCTGTTAAGGTAGCATTAATGCAATAAAATGCATGTAGGTGGCGAAAATATGCAAAAATTTATTTTGGGCCACCACTGTGGCTTTGGGGAGCAAAGAATGTAAAATGTGCATAAGTCATAATTTGTAGGTTACACTGTGTTGTTTTATTTTGCATAAGTACTTTATCAATAAAACGAACAGATGACGAAAAAAAAAACAAAAACTGGAGCCCGCCAAAGCATATATGAGGTTTACGGCGCCACTGTGCCGTAACGGTTGCTTATACGAAAAAATGAATAGGACATAATTTTTAGAGTAAATAGTGGTCTTTAACCTTGAATAAGTTTTGTTTAAAAATAATACATAGGTAATGAGAAAATCGTAAAAACATGCTCGCCAAGGGATAGGGGTAGTTTCTGCAGTATATTTTCAAGGATAGGGGTGGTTTTCGCAGAGATGTTGCAATAACCATATATATTTTTGAAAAGCACTATTGATGAAGCATATGCTCATATGGATCAAAAAGCAAAAAACAAAAAAAAATTTTCAACCCCCCATTTTATTTATTTTTTTTTGCTACAGGGGTTGCACTAGGAAATTGCTTTTGGTGTCCATGTATGGGTAATAATAACGTCCACAAAATGATATATGAAGCATATTAATAAAGGGCATTGTGTGTGAAGGATTCCAAGAAAATAAATGTATTTATTAATTCTTCTTTTTTTTGGGGTGGTTCCGGGGAAAAAATGGGGGTGCATTATACAAATTTGTAAATAGCACCAGTACATGGGTAATCGCTGAAAGTCTTTTTACTCTAGCATAAACGGTTCAGATGGTATAAAAAGAGGTTTTTTAAAATGTAACACCCTGTAATTAAAAAAAGGGCAATTACCCTTAAGTGAAACCTATACCAAAAAATCATTCAAATTTTTTTGAATAATTGCCTCATGATTTCTTCTTAATTTCCGTTACAGTTAGGGAAAAATATATATTTTTTAAAAACATCTTTTTTAAAAACTTCTCAACTTTAGGGCGCCACCCCCGCTAAACGGTGGATGATAGAGAGATGGTGTTGGAAATAAATCGTAGAAAATATAGTCCTCTTCATATTTCTAAAAAAGAAATTTTTTGTAAAAGTTACAGGAAGGGCTACGTTCCGCAAAAACCACAAATTACCCCCTTTAAAGGGGTGAAAAGGGAGGTTCCGGGGCGAAATTTTTTCAGAAAAAGTTAGTCTTATAATAAGCACCCCTTGATATACCAGAAAAAAAATAAAACCAGACTTGTGTCCATTTTGCAAGGTTCAACCTTTGTTTCCTACACTACTTAACCATATACAAATATGTGGTGGATTTGAAAAATATTCAAAATATCTCGATAAAAACTGACTTTTCGAAAAATAACTAGGAGGCAAAAAAGTCTTAAAAATATTTTGTTTAACCAATGGTACTACAATAGTAATTTAATTGGAACGTACACAATAGTTGGGGGGGGGGGAGTTTAAAGGAGCAACACCCCCATAAAATTTTTATTGGGTGTCCAAATTTAACTACAATTTTTTCTTAAGATGCTACTGCCATAAGAATGACACATGTCCATTTTCAATAAAGAATCTCGTAACAGTTTTCGATACATTGGAAATAATCAATTTTCATTTTGTAATTTCAACGGGCTGTAACTTTTTTTATGTGCACATTTGTACTAAGGTAAGTTAGGTTCAATCGAACTATTTCTGGTCTCAGAATATGTGATTAAATTTATGACCTGTATTTTTGTTACACTCTGTATACATATACAGGGTGTTAGTAAATAAGTATGAAACATTTTAAGGGCTAATTCTACATGAAAAATTAATGCCAGTTTGCTCTATAAACATATGTCCGCAAATGCTTAATTTCGAAGATACGGGGTGTTGAAACTTTTATTTCAAACTTCCAATTTATTTATTGCTCTAAGACCAGTTGAGCTATGAAAATGAAATTTGGTATGTTTTAGGAGGTAGTTATTATGAATTTTATGACATACAATTAAGAATTTTGTATTCATCATTGGCGCTCCTACGGGCAATGGTCTGAATTATTTTAAAGAAAAAAATAGTACACCACTGAGATATTTCGAACTAGAAATTATTTTTAAATTCCACGTCTAATTTATGATAATAAACCTTTCTTGTCTTTTTTCATATGATGCACCGTTTTTATGCAGAAAAATAAAACATCTTGGCGCAATACATCATCAAGAACTATCCAATATAATAATACTAAACTAGAATAATAACAGAAAATATTACTAATACCATTTCAACTAGGTGCAAAGCTGCAAGAAATATTTAAAATGATCTCCTTTACAGGTAACAGAAGAATTTTATATTCATCATTGGCGCGCGTACGAGTAATGGTCTGAATTGTTTGAAGAAAAAAATAGTACGCCACTGAGATATGTCAAACTAAAAATCATTTTTGAATTCCTCGTTCAATTGACGACAAAAAATCTTTTTTGCCTTTTTTTAATATGCGGCGCCGTTTTTATGCAAAAAAATTAAACATCTTAACGTTTACAAAGTATTTGAACTAAGTTTCTATGCATATGGAAACTATAGTCTGTTCGCTAAACTCAGACGCAACTTTCTAGATATTTTAGTCAATAATTTTCCCAATTTTAGTAAAATTGGCAAAAAATAATTACTAAATAGTTAATAATCACTAAATAGTTAGTAATTTTGCCAATTTTTGCAAAATTGGCAAAAAACAAAAAAATTATCGACTAAAATATCTAGCCAGTTGCGTCTGAGTTTAGCGAACCGACTATACCTCAAATACTTGGTAAGCGTTAAGATGTTTTATTTTTTTTTGTATCAAAACGGCACCTCTTATGAAAAAAAGGAAAGAAAGATTTTTTGTCGTAAATTGAACGAGGAATTCAAAAATTATTTTTAATTTGACATATCTCAGTGGCGTACTATTTTTTTCTTCAAAACATTCAGACCATTACCCGTACGCGCGCCAATGATGAATATAAAATTCTTCTGTTATCTGTAAAGTAGATCATTTTAAATATTTCTTGCAGATTTGCACCTAGTTGAAATCTTATTAGTAATATTTTCTGTTATTGTTCTAGTCTAGTATTATTATATTGGACAGCTCTTGATGATGTATTAAAAAATGAAAAATACGCGCCAAGATGTTTTATTTTCCTGCATAAAAACGGTGCATCATATAAAAATAGGCAAGAAAGCTTTTTTATCATAAAGTAGACGTGGAATTTAAAAATAATTTTTAATTTGAAGTATCTCAGTGGCGTACTATTTTTTTATTTAAAATAATTCAGACCATTGCCCATAGGCGCGCCAATGATGAATACAAAATTCTTAAGTGTATGTCATAAAGTTCGTAATAACTACCTCCTAAAACTCACCAAATTTCATTTTCATAGCTCAACTGGTCTTAGAGCAATAAATAAATTTGCAGTTTGAAATAAAAATTTCAACACCCCGTATCTCCGAAACTAAGCATTTGCGGACATATGTTTATAGAACAAACTGGTATTAATTTTTCATGTAGAATTAGCCCTTAAAATTTTTCATACTTATTTACTAACACCCTGTATGTATATGATATTTTCAATAAGCAAAAATGGATAAGGGAAAAAATCGTGGCTGAACTTCGTATTGAAATTCGACGGTCTATTATATACATATAATTTCATTGGTGGCAATATATTAGTTCCTTATACAATTTTAGTTTGATAATTTACTGACTAATTACTACCAATGCTATAATTTTTTAGATAATTATTTTTTTAATTTCCCAGATATATTCTTTAAAAGTCCTTTATATTTTATTATAATGTTGTTAATAATGTATTATTATCTTCCGAAATTTCAGTTTCGTAAATACTATAATTAATTGGTTAATTTATAACTTCCCAGTATAAAACAAAATAATCTTTATTTTTTTTTAATATATTCCAACCAGTATTAGGCCTGGATCCCGCGTACCAAAAAAAATTTACTAATAGCCAGCTGAAAATTTGTTAATAGCTTAACGGTGTCAAGTCGGGCAAACTTCGATGTACGGGAACACTGGAACAGGGGAAGTTTTAATTGTGGAACAGGTTACAGGTTTCGAACATCAGAGTACGAAAGCATTCCATGTATTAAACTCTCATGCAAAAATCAGACTGCTATTTACCACCAATATAATTTCTGTCATTTGCCATGTTCTGCGTGTCGGACTTTTAAAATGCCCATCATATTTGTCGGACAAACAGTTTTTCATATAAAGTCTCCATAGTTTGCTATGAAATAACCGCTAGTTTTTACAATCATAAACTTGTCAGGATGGCACGTTCCACAATTAAAACTTCCCCTGTTCCAGTGTTCCCATACATTAAAGTTTGTCGGATTAGATACCGTTAAGCTATTATTAAATTTTCAGCTTGCTATTAATAAACTTTTTTGTGTTACGCGGGATCCAGGCCTAAGTTTGAGAGGTACCACCATCCGATGCATCCGTGAATCTCTGAGTTAAATGTAATTTTAATTATATTATGAATATATTGCTGTATGCCCAGAATAGTGATAGACGTGGGCTGCACGCCAACCAGGCGAAAGATGTAGAATTTGTTTGGGACTTACATTACAGGGTAAAATAAATATTGACGCTTCCTATAAATATTGACCTTGGTCAATAGTGGCCAGCGCCAGTAGAGACAGTATTATTTAATGATAAAATATATAAATCCACAAGGAAAAATGATTTATATGATCTATATAACAACTACTAAAACTAATTTTTCTTACATGTAATTAAGGGTTTCTAAATTACCTAAAGTCGAGGTTTATTCAGAATTAATTTATGCAAATGGAAAATGAAGACACTAAAGTCGACTTTACACTACATGATTTATCACGTGATTTATCACATGATTTTTCCTATGACGAGCCGCATGACATGCTTATGATAAAACACAATGTTTATGGCACAATCATATGACAAATCACACAGTGTAAACATGTAAATTTCACTCCATAACCAAATCATAAGACAAATCACTTGATAAATCATGTAATGTAAAGTCGACTTAAGTTATTACAGAAGATATGATCGATTAGATTAGAGTCATATAAATAACAACATACGGCGAAAGAGTCAAAATTTTAATAGTTTTAAATGACAACTATACCCACCCAGGGCCTATTTTACCACTAGGCCCGTGAGGCACATGCCTCGGGCCCACATTTTAATGGGGCCCACAAAGATCACAAAAAAAAATTTATTGCAATAACAAAATAAATTTTCAAAATTCTTCACCTGTGATAACAGTGCTTTACGCCTTCATGAAGCGACTTCACCTGTCACAAGTACATCTCCGTCATCTTCTATAGAAAACGACAATGTCAATAACTCTTTTCCTAGCGATATAGGGGATTGGCCATAACATTTAAATCTGGAATTTCAACAATATCTTTATAAATAACCGAATCAATAAAATTAGTGAATGTGTTACACAACTGGATAATAATAAAATCAGACATTTTTGCAAATTGCGATTTTTTTTATAAAATTAAAGCTAACTGGGAAAAATTCTTCGTGAGTGGTTAGTGTACCTACAGTCCTAAATGTAGCCGTGTTTGTTGTTACGTTTGTAAACTGATCTCCACGAAAATTATTGTTTTTTTAACTTTCGATGCGTGTAATGACTGGAAAAATATCAATAGGACAGTTATTCAACATGAGCGATCTCCTGAACATATTTCATCAATTGGTACGTTAGTCAAGAGAAGTAGTATAGCAGGAAAAATTGTAACATTAATGGAAAAAAGTTATTTAGAAGAAAGAGAACATTAGAGAAACACGTTCTTCAACGAATAATAGCAACCATTAAATCTTTTCCAAGAACGGTCTATCCTTTTATGGTTCACCAACCAAATTATTTACAAAAGGAAATGACATATATACAGTGTGTTGCATTTAAGATGAAGACATTTTGGCTATAAAAATAAATACAAATTTGAAGTTTTTTTTGCACAGTAATATAGGTTGAATGTTCAGTTCCATCCATACAGTTCCATCACGCCATCTCTAGTTTACACAACAAATCACAAAAAATAAATTCATAATCAAAAATAAATAACCATTTTCACCTCTACCGATTTCGAAACTTATTAGCCTCTCATCAGGAGGCACATATGCTGCTCTCTCTGACCCAACCAGGACAAACCCCGGCGTGCAATTACGGATTGCAACAAACGAAATGGCAGGGATGCCCTAGCGGAAACTGCTAGCAAAAGTTTTCAATCTAATAGCACATAAAACAATATCAAAAATATTATTCTACATCCCACCAGATTGAAAATAATGGAAACCTTCTCTGGTTACACATCCGAGGCTTTTAAAATTTGAAAGCCATAGCGGATGCTGAGAATAAAGAGGATGAGGGAATTTTACAATTTATAATTCACGTCCCATCTGCTCAGTGCGGTAAAGTTCCAACGAAAATGGTGCCTTTCATACTCCAATCAGAGTAAACATGTAAATAAAAAATGCATAACCATTTTCAATTTCGTTGCAATACGAAACTACAGCTGCGTTATATTCTAGTTCAATCTGAGGCTGCAGCAAGCACCTCTACCGGTTTCGAGACTTATTAGTCTTTCATCAGGAGGCAATTATCGTTGCAATCCATAACTGCACGCTGGGGTTTGTCCTGGTTGGGCCAGAGAGAGCAGCATATGTGCCTCCAGATGAGAAACTAATAAGTTTCGAAACCGGTAGAGGTGCTTGCTGCACTCTCTAATTGAACTAGTATATAATGCGGCTGTAGTTTCGTGTTGCGACGAAATTGAAAATGGTTATTCATTTTTGATTTACATGTTTACTCTGATTGGAGTATGAAAGGAACCATTCTTGTTGGAACTTTACCGCGCTGAGCAGATGGGATGTGAATTATAAATTGTATAATTCGCCCATCTTTTTTAATCTCAGCATCCGTTATGGTTTGCAAATTTTAGAAGCCTCGGAGGTGTGACCAGAGAAGGTTCCCATTGTTTTCAATCTGGTGGGATGTAGAGTAATATTTTTGATATTGTTTTATGTGCTATTAGATTGAAAACTTAGACTTCTAATTCAAAATCCTTTATAAAAGGCATATTTCTTTTAAAAAAGGCCCTTTGACTACAGCATAGAACGTTTTCGGAATAACAATTCAATAATCAGTGCTATAAGGTCATTAAAAACTTACATTTTTGTATAAAATATTATGTGCTGTTTGTACTTTTCCTTGATTTTACATCACGCCAATGTAGAACTAACCCACAATGTGGGTAGACCTCAAAGAGGGTAAACCTTACTATGTGGACTCTAGATAACAACTGCTCCTATCTAAATCGCCAGGTCTGTGGATTGAGGCCGACTCCTAGTGTCCAAGTGAAGAGGAGCTGTATTAGAACAATTATGATTTCGTGGTTTGCCACGGCTACGTATCTCGCTTACTCTTATTAGTTTTATTCTTCTTCTTGATATGCTTATCCGTGATGAATGTTGGCGATCATCATAGCAATCTTTACCTTATCTGCCGCAGCCGAAAAGCTGCAGATATGTTGTGTTGAACCAGATTATGAGGTTCTTCAACCAGGATGTTTTCCTGGGCCCCGTTTTCTAAATGTTTTTCATTGCAGGAAAATTGCAGTTTTCTTCATTTGTGACTTGGCCAGTTCACGTGATTTTAAGATATAGCCACGTCTCACATGCTTTCAATTTTCTGCACATATCTTCGTTCAAGGTCCACGATTCAACACAAAAAGGATAGAGAAGACGGAGCATCGCAATTTATACCAAGAGGTCGGTTAGGCTATTGAAGAAGGCACCCATCTGGTTGAAGATGGATTTAAAATGCACGCTCTTATCTCTCGGTTGTTGGTCCATTCTTCATTTATTATGGTGTCGACGTAGTTGTAGTGCTTTACTCTATACGGATTTGGTTGATATAGAGTTCTGTTGTCTTTTTCTTGCTAATGATCATAAGTTTGTCATCTTTGCACTGTTTATATTAAGACTATATTGTTGACTGTAATACGTGATATTGTTCATAAGGACTTGTAGGTCTTCTAGGCTGTCCGCAAATATTATTTGGTCATCTGTATATCTGATGTTGTTTAGCCAGTACCCATTTAGTAGAATATTTTCTTCAGTTTCGAGTTTCGATAAATATTTTTTCAGAACAGATATTGAACATTAGAGGAGACAAAATACAGCCTTAATGTTGTTCTGAAGCTATTTCCTTATGGCATTTTTACAATAAACTATTTAGATGGGAAATAAGCCACAATTAACTTGAAAAAAATAATTTTATCAACGTTTCGACGCCCAAGTCGGGTGTCGTTGTCAAAATTCAAAATACTACTAAATAAACAAAAACGTTGTTGCTTTGTAAAAATTCTTCTAATAATTTATTTAATCTGACTCATTTATATTGGCAATTCAGACATATACATATTATACATTTTAAAGTAGGTAGTAATGTCCTAACGAAAATTCATTTTTAGAAGAAAAACAATTGCTAACATATGTTTTATTAAAAAATGATTATCCTTTATCGTTTATAAATAAGGAATTGTCAAGATTGGATCGAATGGAACAGAACAACTTAGAACGGGATCCTACAACATTCACAAGAAATAATACGAGGAAAATATCAATACCATATATATAAAAGGACTATCCGAGAAACTGAAAACAACAGGAAATAAATTCAACATTTCAACAACATTCAAAACCACAAACACATTGAGATCTATTCTATCTAAAACTAAATCTAACAATGAGCAAGAAAGAACAAAGAATTGTATTTATAAAATACCTTGTGAATGCGAACAATTTTATTTAGGAGAAACATCAAGACCATTAAAAGTTAGAATAAGTGAACATCAGTCTTATATTAAAAATAGAGAATTTGATAGATCTCAAATATGTCAACACGCGTGGGATAATGAACATAGACTTTAGTGGAGATATTCAAATATAGTCCTGAAAGAAACAGATAGTAAAAAGAGAAAAATCAAAGAAGCGGCTCTAATTATGCTAAATGAAACCAATTGTGTCGCAAATTCCTCGGTAGAATGTAGTAGGATATGGTTACCCATACTGAAAGAGAAAGTCAAGAGAAAGAAAGTACCACAAGTAGTAAGTCAATAACATATTGAGTTAGTAAACATTTTATATTTTAGTATTACTTATATATCTATGTATTATTAATATTATTTATAATTTAAACAACATATATATTATATATTAAAGTCAGAATTTGGTATTAGTTTTGAGAGTAAACTAAATGTAAGACCAAATACTTACGATGTCGGGATAGTATCACGAGGTTTTTTCTGGTTTTCCCTCGTGATTTACTATGGAATCTCTAACGCGAGAATTTTACTGTCACCGTTGCAATTGGTTGTCTTTTTAATGGCAAATCACATGCTATGATTTTTTGTGGCGGATATTCTTGAGCTGGGGTTGATTTCATGTAATTGAATGAACTATCTTTCAGTAAAGTCGTCCCAGGAATGCAACTCATAAATATTGGCAATATCATTTTAAAGTCTTCTACTTTAAAATGTATCATATTATGTATATGTCTGAATTGCCAATATAAATGAGTTAGATTAAATAAATTATTAGAAGAATTTTTACTAAGCAACAACGTTTTTGTTTATTTAGTACCTAGTACTTTGTATTTTGACAAGGACACCCGATTTGGGCGTCGAAACGTTAATAAATTTATTTTTTTTTTCAAGTTAATTGTAGCTTATTTCCCATCTAAATAGTTGATTGTAAAATACAGCCTTGCCTCACTCCGCGTATGATCTTATAAAGTAAAGGTTTCTAATTTTCAGATCTTGGTTGTTAATTCCTTGCTTTTAGGATTTTCATCATCTTAACGTAGTGTACTCGATCAAATGCTTTCTCAGCAATCAACCAGACATGCGTATATGTCGCAATTGACGAATAGTCGATATGTATTTAAAAAACTTACATTTTCAAAGTAAAATTTTACAAATTGTTTTACTTATTTTTCAGATCCTAGAACGAATTCATGGTTCCTAATAAAGGATCCTGGTCCTGGCTTAGCTATTTTAATAATATGGATGTATTTTGTTCTTAATATTGGTCCGAAAATGATGAAGGATAGGGAGCCGTTTGACCTTCGGAAAACCCTTATAGTTTATAATTTAGTGCAAGTTATTATTAGTTCATATATATTTATAAGGGTAAGTAAAACATACAAACATATTTCTTCCATACTGGATATTTGTTCCCTACAAGCCAATTTTTGCAGATTTTTGGCTTAAATATGATAATTAGTATAAGATAAGAAAAACAAAAATAAGGAATAGGGTTATTAACTTATATATCTATTATGCTTTCAATACCTGTATCATAATGGGTGTCATTCTGATACAGATTTTCATTACGATACATATTTTTGACCAATAGAATCTTAAGATGACTTTCTGTCTGGCTGTAACACATGGGCAATGAGTAATGTCAAGTGAAGTACATAGCCTCAAATTCATTTTAATAATAATTGTAAATATTATTTTCATTTTAATAATTGTGGATATGCTACATAGGAATATTAAACATTTAACCTCAAGTTCATTTTTATAATTGTAATACTCAAAATAATATAATGGTAGGGGAGCAAAGTATGCTAAATGTGCAGTCACTCGAGCGTTATGGGGACCTATTGGGTTGTGAAGAGTAGGTCATAAAACCAAAAAAAGTTAAGTATTGTACCCTCGGAGATCCGTGGAAAAAATTTACACCCAAAATAACAAAATTCAGTTTGGCAACACTGTGCGAATGTTGATAGTAACATATCCTTTTTAAGATAAGCACAACTGTAATTTAGTCCAAACAAATTAATATATTTTTTTTGCCAACAAAAATGAGATTTTTCAACCAAATAATGTTTCAAATATGATGTGCAAAATAATTTTTAATTGGGATCTGCTAAGGGGCTTGCTTTTTTTTTGTCATTAAAGTAAAAAAAACTAAATTTTACTCATTAAATCATTATTGTCCGGTTATCGTCTTAATTATTTTAACTGTACTAATATCCGTCGAGTAATTCTGAAATGATTAATAGGTCGTTAAAACATTTTATCTATAGCGGCTTCTGGAATATCTTAAAAATATCGAATTTCATTGATAAAATGCGCATATCCGACCGATCTTCGCTTCGACATTAAAATTTTCCATTTTAGTGGGCGCTTGCCATTTTTTAATTTAATTTTCCATTTCCAATAATCGTTTTTTCCGATTATAACGCCATCTATCCATAGTTCGAAAAAATGTTTCGAATAAAAGTTACTTATTTTTACGTAAGAAATCGAAATCCAAATCTGCAATAAAAAATGGGGGCTCCTATTTAAGATTTTAAAGTAACCCCCCACCCCACCTCCATGGGGGGTCGTGTTTGATGCCATTCGATAGATTTTTCAAAAGTACTGAATAAGTGCATTTTACAGTTTTTCGATCTGATGTTCATTTCGCGAAATATCGCGGGATTCGTGTTTAAAATATTAAATTTACCCCCCATCCCTCTCCATGGGAAGTCGTGTTTAGTATCATTCGATAGATTTTTAAAAAATATTGAGCACATATTTTTTAGTTTTTCCATCTGTCATTCATATCGCGAAATATTCGCTTTTTTCTTGTGAAACTTTGGGACTCGCCCATTTCCTTACGCCCTGCTCAAATCGTCAGATTTTTGAAATATACACCCCTTTGCATGTACTTAACTTACCTTATCTTAATCTGACAATTTCGAGTATTTTTAAGGATAGATTTTTTTTTCGGGCCCCCCTTAACGAACTCCCCTGTATTAAGAGCCAATATATGGTAGAGATACATCTGCAGGGTACCAGGTTTCTCCCCATATGCTAATCTGACGCGCTCGAGTAACTGCAAAAATCCCCGCTTGGGCTCCCCTACCATAACCTATTAACAGAATACTTAATTTGCTCATATAACTACTTAATTTGTTTGTGTTATAAAATCAATGAATTTGAACAGGTATATTTTTTGTTGTGAATGATCTTAGAAAAAATCGTGTATATAACTTGCATTTAATTATTATTGCGATGCTCGTATTCTATACAAAACTCGCCTCTATGCGGCTGGTATCGTATTCATCATACTGGAATCGTAATGTCCATCCATCATTAAATGTTTACTACAGTAAGCGAGAAAATAAACAGTAATGAAAAGAATATTGAAATGTTTATGATTACTTATATATTAAGTATACATGATATAGCCTTGTAAACGTTACTCACGACGATGCGCGACGTTCCCGATAAAACAGATGTTAAAGATACCCTCTGACGCGAAAAAAATCTTTAATTCTAGTCCGCAATTCAGGAATGTTAGACAGTGGATTTGTCTGCCTCCTTCATCATTCCCCATATACAGGGTGAGTCACCACTAACGGGACGGAAAATTACAGCGAAATGGTAAAAGATTTGAAAAAATTTTTAAATTAATAGTTTGTAAGTTGATAAAAGCTACATTTTAAAATTATTTTGAAATATACAGGGTGTCCCAATAAATGGCGGCGTATCTAAGTTATATTTTTTCTTATGGAACACCCTGTATTTTATTGCATTTTTAATTGTCCGCAAAAAATAAGGTATAGTTCCATAAGGCTTCCCTATACCTATGTACAGAGTGTTCTGAGTTATGCTGACTTTTTTCTTAAAATGTAAAGTTTTAAAAGAAGGCTTATTCTCAAGTTATTTAAGAAATTATAAAAATACTACTTTTACATCTAAATAGTTTGATATTGGTTAAATGTATTCCATGATTAATTATTACACATTTGTCTACAGGGTGTTCAAAATTTACAGTTCCATTATTGGACTATTCAATGTGTCATATGATGCTTATTTTAAATGGAACACCATGGATATTAATAAACAATTATACTAAACAAATTTACCTCTTTCGAATGGTATATGGATGTCCTATGCCTAAGTGTCATAGTTTTTGCGTAATTTACAAATATTTAAATTCTTTATCTGTAAATCGATTTTAAAACAAAAGATGAAGTTAATTAATGTCATTGTATGACATTGTCATTTTATGGCAATACGGTCTGGTAATAATCTTATAATTAATGCATCCCATGATTGATTATTACACATTTATTTACAGCGAGTTCAAAATTTACAGTTACAGAACACCATGGATATTAATCACTTATGTAATAGGTACACATTCAAAATGTTTATACAACAACCGATTTTAAATGATTTGTTTACATTATTTACATAGCTGGGCTATAGAAGCAAAAACGTTCGAAATTCTTAATTTCATAAAAATATCATCTGAGGTAGTAGGGTAGGAAGTGTAGCATTTACAATATTTTTATTATAACCCCATTTAAAAAATTCATCTTGGTCAATCCTGGTGACCTAGGTGGCCAAATATATGGACCGAATCTATCTATCCATTTATTTCTAAATTTCATGTTGAGGTTGTTCTTAACACAACGTCAGAAATAAGCAGCAGCTCCGTCCAATTGGAGTCATATGTTTGTTCGCACGCTAAGTGGAAGGTTTTAAGAAGGATCCAAAAAACTTGTTTTAAGAAATTTAAAAAAGTTGCTCCATTCAGATTTTCGTCAACAAAATATGGGTCGATAACGTACTCGCTCAGAATACTTACCCAAACATTAACACTTCATCGGTGTTGGCGATCAACAGTAAAATGTTTGTTTCCTGTATCATAATAAAATGAAAGCTATGTCTATTAACTAGACGATTATTATGAAAAGTAGGTAGATTCGTCTGTACATAATACATTCTTAAAAAAATCAGGATCTTCTCCAAATTCTAAAGTCTATAAACGAAAAATTAAACGTTCCTGTTCTGTCTAATGCTGTTGTAGTTGAGTGTTATACGGATGATAGTGGTTTTTCTTATATTATATTTTACATACACTCGTTTGACTGATTTCCAATCGACCCGAAATTTTTCTCGTACTAGTATTTGGGTTTTCCGTAACAGAAAGCAGTACATCAAGTTCGTTAACGTCATCAAAAATAAATGGTTTATTGTTATTTAACTTTTCGTATCTATGCAACATTACCATTAGCACAGAATCTATCGAGAAATCTCTTAAACACGTCCTGTTTGTGTGTCTTCTATCAGGATACTTTAAAGCGTAAACTTTAGAAGCTAAGAGACAATTTTAAAAATATTCCCCAATGCAAAGTAGCATGTCTACTCTTTCATAGATAGCGTGATTATTCATTTTTAGGAACAATTAAATTTGAATGTAATTGGCCCTGCCAAAGCCATTTTTAAGTAAAAAAAAATTGAATTTCATACACGGATGTTTATAGTTTTGATAATTACCAGACCGTAATGTCATAAACTGACAATGTCATACAATGACATTAATTAACTACATCTTTTGTTTTAAAATCGATTTAAAGATTAAGAATTTAAATAATTGTAAATTACGCAAAAACTATGACACCTAGGTATAGGACATCCATATACCATTCGAAAGAGGTAAATTTGTTTAGTATAATTATTTATTAATATACATGGTGTTCCATTTAAAATAAGAATCATATGACACATTGAATACTCCAATAATGAAACTGTAAATTTTGAACACCCTGTAGACAAATGTATAATAATTAATCATGGAATACATTCAACCAGTATCCAACTATTTAGATGTAAAAGTAATGTTTTGATAATTTCTTAAATAACTTGAGAATAAGCCTTTTTTTTAAACTTCACATTTTAAGAAAAGTCAACATAACTCAGAACACTCTGTACATAGGTATAGGGAAACCTTTTGAAACTATACCTTATTTTTTGCGGATAATTAAAAAATTTAATAAAATACAGGGTGTTCCATAAGAAAAAATATAACTTTGATACGCCGCCATTTATTGGCGCACCCTGTATATTCCAAAATAATTTTAAAATGTAGATTTTATCAACTTACAAACTATTCAATTTAAATTTTTCTCAAATCTTTTACCATTTCCCTGTAATCTTCCGTCCCGTTAGTGGTGACTCACCCTGTATACGCATCAGATGACGCTAGGTGTGGTGAGTGGAGATCTCCCAAAATACTCACGCAGCATTCAAAAAGACTCCCTGGCCGTGTGACAGATTGACCCGTCCTACTGGAACCATTGTTGATTTTAAACTTGGACCGATTTCGCAACCTTTACCGTATGACCGACGATACAGTAGTCCACGATAAAAAAAATTTCTGCAAAACTGAGAACCATCGTGAAGCACGAAGCACCTAACATTAAGGCCTATTTCATACTTTACGACTTGGGTAGTCACGACAAACGGTCGTACGACCGTTTGTCGTGCTCATCGGACTTTCACACTTTACGACAGTATTCATCTTATTGTAGTAGAAAGCACAGGGCGTAGAATGAATCGGGCAAAAATTTTGGCTTTATGGTTAATTTATCGCCGTAACAAAAACAGAGACGTAATCGCCTATATTGGGTGCATCCAATCAATGGAAGAAGAGAAGAAGTAGGTTTATATCATACACTTTTTGGAGGTTTAAGAAATGACCAAAATAATTTTTTTAATCATTTCCGCATATCAGTGACATAGAGTTTCCTCGCCTTTTCGGTCGAGTTTCGGATCTTTTGGATCATTTTCTCCTACCATGCATCTTTGCATATTGTCCACAACCAGTCTTTCCCTTTCTCTCCTAAAGATTTGATCATTTCTGGTGGAATTTCATCCTCCCCTGAAGCCTGGAGCTTTACCTATCTTTAATTTTCGTATCGATTCTACCAGTTCTTCTCTTGAAATCTCTCTTAATTGTTCCCCCATGTGATTTGTTTCTCTCAGCCTTTCTTGCGGTGTACTTCCAAATTTTTCTTCATAGAATTTATCAAAATACAAAACATTAAATTACATAAATGTTGTTTTTGTCCGCCCTGATCATTTTTGGTAATCCCAGCTTATTAAATTAAATGCTTGCTTTAAGGATTGTTGTACCATTTTTGTTGTTCCAGTCCAGTAGCATAATATGTTGTATAAAAAATATATAGAGTCCTTTTCATAGGCATTTTTCAGTGCGTCACAAATGATAGAAAAAAAGGTAAGTCCGTGATAATAAACATTTATAACATTTATTCTAATATGACATTTTAGTTAAATATGACATTTGTCACATTTTATTTGCAATTTGGCATAAAAAGAAATCAATTGTGTTTATTGCATTTATAAAATGGTATTTTCTTTGATTTGTATAGTCTTATAAATTGTACAGATTATATTCGTAGACATATATAATTCATAAATAATTTTTTTTCGATTATAGCGCCATCTATCGACAACTGGAATAAGTGTTATACATGTCTGTAATCACAGACGTGCCTTTTTTCTGTCACATACAATTTAATGCGTTAGAATGAAATCAAAAAACTGTGACGCATTGAAAGATGCCCATGAGAAAAAGATTATTTATTTTGTTAATAAATATTTAATTAGTGAACAATAACTATTATTGTTATTGAGCTCAATTTTCATCTTTCAATATTTAAAAGATCCGTCTAAAAAACTGGTTTTATTTTATTTAATATACCGATTATATTAATATCTATACATATTTAAATAATCATTAATAAAACAAGAATATATATCTACGTTTATGTCCATGGACACTAAACTGTGCAATAAAAGAATCTTTAAATTATTAACAACAAATTTTAGATATTCTTGATGAAACATTTATGATTTAATTTTTATAATAGTGTACATTGATAATAATGCATTTTATAATAGGGTCTATTCCTCGGCACTTTGACAAAGTCCTCACAAAGTCTCTTGCAATTTTTGTCCTCAAAATAAAATAATACCAACCAGATGCTTACCTATGTATTGTATCTATGTAGGTGAAAATTCCTCATCTATATTGTTTACCGTTATGTACGTGCCACTGGATTCACTGGCTCTACACGACTAACTGTCGTTAAGTATAGAAGCATTAATTTATGTCCGTGGTTCACTGATAGCACGGCACGACACAACCGTCGTCCATTGCAGTGGCATTGGACGACAGCCGAAGAGCAACGGCACGACAGTTAGTCGTGGTCGTCCTATATGAAAGGCTTCGTATATTGCTATATTGGACTAATGGAATGTACGACAAACTGTCGTTACGACCGTTTGTCGTGACGACCAAAGTCGTAAAGTATGAAATAGGCGTTAACACGACATTCATATACGTTATAACGACGTTCGGAAACCACTCAGTACATTTCGGCGAATGACATTTACATATTTGAGGCATACGCATTTCAGTACTGTTTATTTTGCCGCATACCTACCGTATTTTTGATTTGTTTATTACATTTGTGTTTATTTCATTTTTGCCAGTCTGTCGAATTCCTCTCTGAATTCTGTTTCTTCTTCTTTAAGTTCCATCTTCTATCGAAGATTGGAAATCATCATGGCAATGCGGACCCTGTTGACTGCCGCTCTAAATAGCTCTACACTACTGCATTCGAACCATTCCCGTAAGTTCTTAAGCCAGGATGTTCTTCATCTTCCCACATTTCGCTTTCTTCGGATTTTGCCTTGCATAATAAGTTGTAATAATGTGTATTTTCGCCCTTTCATCACATGTCCCAAGTTCTTAAGTTTTCGTCTTTTGATAGTTAGTATTATTTCCGGTTTATTTCCTATCCTTCTAGTTACTTCCACTTTTGACATTCGGCATTCTAACACTAGCTTTATACTGAATATGTTAGGGCATTTACACATATTACTGAACCCCTCTGTATAAGAAAGAAAAAAATTCGTATCTAAGGCATTGTTCTGTTCATTGAGTAAAACATTTTAATTTTTTAGGGAGGTATAATAGGCTGGTTTGGTAAATACAGCTATAAATGTCAGCCAATTGATTATTCTGACGCACCTGAAGCACAAGAGGTAAGCATTAAAAATGTATATTGTTAAGCTGTTAACAATTTAAGAATCTGTATATAGATCAGGCTATTACAAGACCAAAACACAGAACAGAGTGTAAAACAGTATACAGAGTGGGCCAAAGAAAACAGTTCACCTCGATATTTGGCAGTATTTATTAGATTTTAAGGAAATGAGGAAACAGCTCGATTTTTGATCTAAGCGGGACACATTTTTACGGTACATACACTTGTCATTGATCAACCCTCTCCCTTCCACTTCCCTACCCCTTATTTTTAAACAGGCAATACGGGTCGTATGCTACCGCATTTGAAAAGTTATTCAATTATCTATTCAGTAATATTAACAGTGACATAATTGTTTATACAGGGTATCAAAAAAGATATTTTAATTAAATTAATTGACACGAAAAGAAGAATGCATGTAATTTATTTAATTCAAAATACATGCTACTTCTGCCACAAAACAAAAAAAAAATGTTTTTTGATAAATAAACATTGTCTTTCCCTTAATTTCAATGTTCAAGCTGCCACCCATCTGCCTCTTGGTAGGTTGAATATTGAATTTAAGCAAAAAACAATATTTATTTGTCAAATAAACATTTTCTCTTTTTTATAAACACTACTGTTTTCTGTCAGTAGTAGAATGTATTTTGAGTTAAATTAATTGCATGCATTCTTCGTTTTGTGTCAATTGATATAATTCAAAATAATTTTTCTTGGACACCCTGTATAAATAATTATGTCAACGTTAATACTAATGAATAGAGAATTAAATAACCTTTCAAATGAGGTAGCACACGACCCGTATTCCCTATTTAAAAATAAGGGTGGGAAAACGGAACGGAGGGGTTGACAAATGACAGATGTATATACCGTAAAAATGTGCCCCCTTTGATCAAAAATCAACCTGTTTCTTTATTTTCTTAAAGTCTAATAAATACTGCCAAATATCGAGGTGGACTGTTTTCTTTGGCCCACTCTGTATATACAGAACAACTTGAATACCGTTATTCAATCGGATGCAATGGACCAGTAGCTAGAAAAGTTGCATACAGTTTCAAAAGACAATATATAGGCCATTCCACGAATATACGACGACTGTTTTGGATTATCGCGACAACGAATATTTTAGTGTGCAACATAAGAAGTACGAAAGTAAATGGCTCTAATAATTATTCCAATAAACAACAATCTAATTTGCAATTTACTTTCGTTCTTCGTATTTTGCACAGTAAAATATTCGGTGTCGAGGTAATCCAAAACAGTCGTATATTCGTGGAATAGGTATACGAGAGGAATTCCTCAAACCAGCAAAAATAAAGAAGAAATCGTGGATGACAAACGAGATTTTAGATATGATGGAAGAAAGGCGAAAGTCTAAAGATCAGGACATGTCATTATACAAAAAAATATATGTAGGTCTGGATCCCGCGCATAAAAATAAGTTGATTAATAGCAAGCTGAAAATTTGTTAATAGCTTAAGGGTGTCTAGTCGGACAAACTTTGATATATGGGAACACTGGAACAGGGGCAGCTTTAATTGTGGAACAATTTAAAAATTTGGAACGGTCAGACCACGAAAACGGCATATTTATTTTGTCCGACAGAACAGACTTAAACTCTCCGAACAGAGATTAAACTCTCATGCAAAAATCAGACTGCTATTTATCACCAAATGGGCGTTTTAATGAGTGGAACATTTAGAATATGTCAAATGACAGGAATTGTGACAGGTGATAAATAGCAGTCTGATTTTTGCATAAGAGTTTAATCTCTGTTCGGAGAGTTTAAGTCTATTCTGTCGGACAAAATAAATGTGCCGTTTTCGTGGTCTGACCGTTCCAAATTTTTAACCTGTTCCAGTGTTCCCATATATCTAAGTTTATCCGACTAGACACCCTTAAGCTATTAACAAATTTTCAGCTTGCTATTAATCAACTTTTTTTTCATACGCGGGATCCAGACCTAATAGATAAAGACATCAAAAAAGCAATTAGAATAGCTAAGGCTTCACGACTAAGAGAACAGTGTGCGGAAATACAGCAATTGCAATATAAAAACGATTCATTCAATATGAACAAAAAAGTTAAAGAAGCTGCAAGCTTATACAAACCTAGTAGAGTTGGGTAATTGGCAGATAACCAAGGCAAACCAGTGTTATGTGTGGAAGAAATACTAGGCACTTGGAAGAAATATGTGGAAGTAACTTATGTAGATGAAAGACAGATTCAGATTTCCATTGAATATACTGAATACCAAACGGGCCGATTTCCATTGAAGAAGTCACGTCAGCAGCTATTAAAAAAACTCTAGGTAGTAAAGCTGTAGGGTCTGACCAGTTTTGTGCAGAATTCCTAAAACTTATGGATGAACAGGGAATAAAATGGATAACAACTGTATGCAACAAAATATAAGTAAGTGGAAAAATACCCCAAAGTTGGTTAAACTCTACCTTCGTTACTATACCAAAAAAAGTAAATGCCAAGACATGCGAAGACTACAGAACAATTAGCCTAATGAGCCACTTACTTAAAACGTTTTTGAAAGTGATACACGGTAGAATATGTAAAAAATGCGAAGAACAAGTATCATGAAGGCAGTTTGGATTCCGCGATGGCTTAAGAAACCCGAAAGGCTCTATTTGCTGTCCAAGTGCTTATGCAAAGTGTGACTCGATCTATAAGGAATTGAAGATCTTCGTTACTTTTAGCCATGATCGCGGTGTCGTGAATATGTATATAAAATAAAGGGTGGCCCAATCCACCTCGATACTAGGCAACAGTCCACCTCGGTATTTGACAGTATTTATTAGATTTTAAACATACATACAAATTAAATAAATTAGAAGTCATGATACATTAAACAATTTACAAAAGGGGGCAGGCCCAAAATCTTAGTCCTATGCTATTTAAATGCATTCAATTTTTCAAATCCTGAGAAAATTAATACACATTTTTGAAAATTTAAACGCACAATGAAAGATTACATTATTACCGAAGGCCAAAAAACCTTTCTTTTGAACGAAATATTTGATATTAAAAATCACACTAAATTATCTCTTATTTTCAGCCCCGTAACTTATTAAAATAAACATTATACATAGAAGTTTTCATGAACATTCGACCCCCGGCAACACTGTACCTATCTTTCATTCTGCGTTTAAATTTTTCAAAAATACTTATTACTTTTCTCAGGATTCGAAAAAAATGAATTCAATTAAATAGCATTGGACCAAGATTTTTTATGTTTTATTAAATCTTTATATTTTAATTAAAATTATTCAATAAACTCCTAATAGGGAGGTGGCATTCGGTTTTTTGCACGTAAAGTTAGGTGACAACTTCAATAATTATTATTGACTTATGCTCCTTCTCAAATATGCCCGAAACATTAACAAAAAAATTAAATAGTTATTTAAAAATTTCGAAAAATATCTATTTTTTTCTACTTTCATTGTTTATACCTTTAAAACGATTCATTTTGGAACAAAGTCGTAGGGAAATCTGAACTTTTTTTTTTTAATTTAGACTGAAAAATTATTCTTCCAAATCTATTAGGTCGATTTTAATGAAATTTGGTGAACGATTTAAGTATGTCGTAAGAATTTTCTAAGCGAATTACCAAACTGGTTGAAAAACATTGAATAAAAACAGGCCTATTTTGCCCCCTTATTTTGTATTTATTGCTATTTTGCAGAAAGGATAATACTTTGACCCCCTCCGTGGCTCAGTGGTAAGAGCGCCTGCCTTTGGATCTAAAAAATCCGAAAGGTTGTGGGTTCCAATCTCACCAGGGTCAGGAATTTTTCATTTATTATAAATTAATAAATGAATATAGTTTCTGTCCTTGTGGGATCGGTACTCATCGGAGGGACCGCAGACGTTCGGATACAATTAGCGTCTCTTTGCAAAGACAATGACGTCGACTTTGGAAAGTAACAAGACACTTACTCAGCACACACACTACACATGACACTAGGTACCTAACTGTTCAAAACTACCGTACCTACCATGCCAATGGCCATTAGTTGTCGAGGCATTAGCTAAATAAAAAAAAATACTTTAAGACATTTTTAACCAGTTGTTTATCATAAAAAATTCAATTATCTTTATTTTATTTCACTACGACTTTGTTCCAAAATGAATCGTTTTAAAGTTATAAGCAAAGAGAGTAGAAAAAAATCGATGTTTTTCGAAATTTTTAAATATTTTAATTTTTTTTATTAATGTTCCGGGCATATCTGAGAAAGAACATGTCAACTATTATTGTTGAAGTTGTCACCTAACTTTATCTGCAAAAATCAGAATGCCACCTCGCACATCCAAAAATATACGTTTTTTCACAGATCCGCCCTGGTCTATAACGTCATCTGCTAACGTATGAATAAAGTAGCCAATTTTTAGAACCGTCAAATAACATAATTTTTGTAGAACCTAACCAATAAATAAATAATAAAATTTCTTTATTCAATTTTAAAAATATTATTTTAATATAATGTCGTTTATAGGTAATATAATTTGTTTACAATATGAATAATATAATAATTCTGTTCACATATTGACAAATCGGACATACTGCGTGACTTGTCGCATTAGGCTTTTCTAATGATAACAACAACTAGATATTTAACAAAAGTAATATCTACCATTTGAAACTACCAAATTTGTAACATTAATACATTTTTTTAATTGTAGATGCGCCACTTAATGTATCTATATTTCATAAACAAATTATTGGAACTTCTCGACACAGTATTCTTCGTACTTAGGAAAAAACAAAACCAAGTGACGTTCCTGCATATGTATCACCACACCGTGATGCCCATGGTGTCATGGGGAGGAATAAAGTATGTTCCCGGTGGTCACGGTACCTTAATAGGATTTATAAACTGTTTTGTACATATTATTATGTACAGTTATTATTCATTAGCAGCCTTTGGACCAAAGATACAGAAATATTTGTGGTGGAAGAAATATATTACAGCAATGCAATTGGTAAGTCAGTTTGGTATTAAGAAAATTTAACATAATTAATTACATATTATACAGCTTAAACTTGTAATTATTTATTATCAGATTGAGCCATACGGTCCTCACTCCATCTAAGGAAAAAATCACTCATCCCAGATACCTACAGAAGAAATACATGGGGCTATCTCCGCAATGTTCTATTCTTAACGTGAAATACTCTATTAGCCCAATAAATGACCGTTTTGGAGTGTAATTTCCAGGGGCAACTCCGAATTGCATGAAAATTTGGGTTTAGGTTCTACTTACCCTCCACTTTAAAGTTGAATTTGTGCCGTTGGTTGCTTTTACTTGGGGGGTGACATTTACCCCTTCTCGGGGGTGAAAAACGCGTGTTTAAAATAAGGCATAACATTTTTAAAGTATCGAAAAAAAGCTTATTATTTGTTTTTTACAAAAGTTTACAGCATCAAAAATAAACGAGTTACACTGAAAAAAAAGTTGGCCCCTTTCTTTTGGTAAAAAAATCATGAAAACCTCCCTCTATTTAGCACCCTAAATGAAATTAATGGCTTTGCCATCTATTTTAACTGTATGCGTATTGTTTATATGATATGTAAGTTTTATTGGTTTGAAGTACTTATTTTTGAAAACATTTGGTTTTTTAATTTAAAAAGTATTAGTGATAAGAAAAATCTTAAAGACTAAAAAAATGTAGGTTTTGCTATTATAAATATGATAGTTTCATTTTGTTTCTCCGTAAGATAAAAATTGGTTAAGATATGGCTGTTCAAAATTTGCATACACTCGTGATTAGTGACCCATTCAAGCTTTCTCAATTATAATCCTTTCAAAAATAAACGCTTTAAACCGGTGAGACTGACAGATCATATAAAAGATAAATATATAGGTAAGTAAATTGTTTGTAAAGCGGTAGCGATTAATTTCATTTGGGGAGCTAAACACGGCGAGATTTCCATGATTTTTTACAAAAAAAGAGGGCCAACTTTATAAAGTGCGTAACTCGCTTATTTTTAACGCTAAAACTTTTGTTAGCAATTAAAACAAAGCTTTTTATAAACACTTTAAAAAAGTTTAAATGGGTTTTTTCCCGAAAAGTGCTTAATTTTTCGGTGATTTCACCTTGAAATATTCGATTGGGAATTAGACGAATAAGAACGTATTTTTCATGAGCTACAACTTTGTTTTTATTTGATTGATAGACTTTTATTGATACACAATTTTTTGGGTTTTTTATAAACTACACTTTTGCTAATGATTTTTTTTTTTCGATAAAATATTTACTTTTTGAGTAATTTGCGAAAAACCGCCTGAAAACGTAGTTTTTTTGTCGAAAAATCAACATTTTCAATGGCAAATAATTCGAAAAGTATTGACTTACGTAAAAAATTCTATAGAACAAAAGTTGCTTAAAATCAGTCAATTTATCCATTTCCTGTCTTACCTTGAACGTATGTTTTTTCACTCCCGAGAAGGGGTGACTGTCACCCCCCAAGTAAAAGCAACCAACGGCACAATCTCAATTTTGAAGTGGAGGGTAAGTAGAACCTAAATCCAAATTTTCATGTAATTCGGAGTTGCCCCTGAAAATTACACCGGATCGCCGAATTTCCCGTTCATTTACTAGGCTATTGTGGAGATCAAGCCTCCTGAACCATACTTTATTTTTTTCGATCCCAAACTACGAGTTGCCATACTCTTTTATGTCAAGCTTCCAGAGATCGTTTTCTAAGTTATCTAGTTGTGGATGATTTTTTTTTCTAATATTTTAACATTGTGTTTAACGACACTTCATCAAGGACATTTCATTATAAGAAATAAAATTTTACTCCAGCATCTTTTACACTTACGCCATTGATAATTCCATGTGAGAAATTTTCGGAGTTGCATGCAATTCGGAGTTGCCCTTGAAAATTACACGGTAACGCCGAATTTCCCGTTAATTTACTGGGCTACACAGGGTGTCCCAGACTAATTTAGCCACGCTATATCTCTTAAACAAATAGAGATTTTCGAATGGGACAAAAAGTGGTCTATTCTACTTGTAATACATTTTAATATGACGTAGAAAAATCATCCCCTAAATATTCATCCCTTAGTTACAACCCTTAACTTTAATTTTTTTATTAGCACCATATATATTTTTTGATAGTTTTCAATATGGTCTTCTATCGTCTATTCAACACATTTTTTGAAAATAAAATCGGTTCGTAAATAACCAAGACAATATCAGTTTAGTTTTGTTAATTATGTGTCCCAGACTAATTTATCCATTATCCAGGCTATGTTTCTTAAACGAATAGAGATTTTCGAATGGGACAAAAACTGATCTATTACATAATTGTAATACACTTTAATATGGCGTAGAAAAAAAATTATCCTCTAAATATTTATCCCTTAGTTACAACCCCTAACTTTATTTTTTTTTAAATAGCACCCTGTAAGTTAGGGATGAATTTTTTCTACGCCATATGAAAGTGTATTACAAACGGAATAGATCAGTTTTTGTCCCATTCGAAAATCTCTATTCGTTTAAGAAATATAGCCTGGAAAAATTAGTCTGGGACACACAATTAACAAAAATAAACTGATAGTTTCTTGGTTATTTACGAACCGATTTTATTTTCAAAAGATGTGTTGAATAGACGATAAAAGACCACATTTAAAACTATAAAAAAATATACAGGGTGCTATTAAAAAAATTAAAGTTAAGGGTTGTAACTAAGGGATGAATATTTAGGGGATGATTTTTTTGTACGCCATATTAAAGTGTATTACAAGTAGAATATGTCACTTTTTGTCACATTCAAAAATCTCTATTCGTTTAAGAGATATAGCGTGGCTAAATTAGTCTGGGACACCCTGTATAAGTGACTTGGTATGCAGGAGTATCTTCCAAAAATTTTCGTATACATCTGGCCGTCGCGTCGAGAGTAGTACAGCTTTCTGCTAGGGATGGGAAAAACCTACCGGTTATATCCTAACACCGGTTTTCTTACTCCGCAATAATCGGTTTTTCCGGATCTTTTTTGTCCCGGTTTTTTTCTTTTTAAAGTAATAACCGCTGAAAAACCGGATATGTTACTTCTGGAAAAAAATAATGAATTCATAGAAAAATAGGCAAGTTGTTTTATATATTATGGGGTCCATAATATATTATATTATATGGGGTCCTCATATATTTACAGATAAACTTCTATAAGCTGGTATAAAAAAATCTATAAGCCAGACATCTAGTACATAGTATATTATTCTTCAAACCTAGCATAGACGGGACATTAACATACGGATTTAACTATAATCCTTCCCCCCTTGACTTTACAGTATACGAAACATAGGCAATGCAGTCCTTACGAGAGTTTTTTGCACGGTGATGCCGATTTTATCAAAAAGAATTTGTAATCGAACATTAGAGAGATTAAAATTAAAACTGTTTTAGAAAGGAAATCTACAATTTTGGGATTCATGTGCGTAATCACTATAGTATCAAATAAACTTAAACGAATACGAATCCTAAAATTGTAGATTGTCTTTCTAAAACAGTTGTAATTTAATCACCGCGCTAAAAACACTCGTAACATTGCCTATGTTCCCTATACTGTAAAGTCAAGGTGGGACGTACTATAGTATAGATCGACCGTCTTTTCATCTTTTCCTTCTTCAAGTGCCATCTCCGCGACGGAGGTCGGCAATCATCATAGCTATTCGGACCTTGGAGACGGCTGCTCTGAAAAGTTCGTTTGATGTACATTCGTACCATTCTCTCAGGTCTTTTCATCAGTGTGTAAAAATTGTAGATTACTGTAAATATAAAGCAACAACTTCATGATAATTATTAAGATAAAGATAACAGAAGGTTCAATTCACGTCAACCAAACCCCAGTAGAAAGTGCAATAAACTACAGCTACTTTGACACCAACATAAATGAAGAATGGACCAACAAACCGGATCTAAGGGCGGCTATCTGAAAAGCTAGATCCACGTTCAACTCCTTCAAGAGCCACAATCTAGCTCTTGGTAAGACGTACTATGAACGAAGATATGTGCGAAAAATTGGAATCATTTGATATTTTGCTATATAGGAAAATACTTAAAAGAAAGTGTTTCGAACACATTATTTCCAATGAATCTAGATGTGCCCTGCTACAAGCCATCCTGAACCGTTTATATATAGATTTATTATCTTGGTATGGATATATTATTTCAAGAGTATCGATATCGATAATATTGATACCAATTCTAGTGGAGTATCGCAAACTAAAGTGTATATAAAAGTAATATTTTTAACTAATGGTTATTGACTATTGATTAAAAAAACCGAACACCGGTTTTTGGAATAACCGGTTGTTTTGACCGGTTGTTTTAGCTATAACCGACAGGTTAAACCGTAAGTAAAAAAATACCGGTATAACCGAAAACTGGTGTTTGTCAACAACCACCATCCCTATTCTGCATGTAGACCAGGGCGCATCTGTAAAAATATAAGTACATTTGGATGTTCAGAGGTGACTCATTTTGCAGAAGGTCCCCCTCTCAAGAAGGTCCGGAACATTGTTTAAATAATCAAAATATCAAAAAATGAAGGAAAAATTCGATTTTTTTTTTAGTTTTTTTATTATAACTTTAAAAGTATTCATTTTCGAGAAAAGTTGTATTGACATAAAAGTTGCGTAATTAAATTTCCTCCAATATCCGATTAGTTAAATATTTTAAAAATTGTTGCCCTTGTTGCAAAATAGCAATAATTGCGAAAGAAACATAAAAAAACAAGTATTCGCATTTTACGTTTTTTAACCATTTATGCTACACTTAGGACCTTCATATTTCACCCAGAAAAACTTTATGATACAGTAAAACAATACAAAAATGCAGAAACTAACAACTTTAAGAGTTGTAACGTGGAATGTGAGAAGTTTGTTCTCTGCAGGGAAACTGGATAATGTTGAACAAGAAATGAATAGACTAAACATCGATGTTTTAGGAATCAGCGATACACAATGGCCAGGATCTGGAAAATGTTCAACACGAAATGACGGCATATTTTATTACTCCGGAATCGACAACAACACCCATCGGTACGGAGTTGGAATCATCATTTCAAAGAAATGGAAAAATTCTCTGATTACCTGTACTCCTTACTCAGAACGCTTAATATTAATACACATTAAAGAAAGAAATAACTTAATAAATGTTATTCAAGTCTATACACCAACAGCAGATAAAGATGACGATGAAATAGAACAATTCTACAACGACTTACAAGAAATGCTGAAAGCAATAAAAAAGCAACACATTAACATAATAATGGGCGATCTTAATGCCAAAGTCGGTCAAGGTAGGGTAGGAGAACATGTAGGAAACTATGGACTTGAAAACAGAAACGGCAGAGGAGATCGATTGATACAATTTTGCCAGAGCGAAGACTTCGTAATAACAAACACCCTTTCCAAATTACTTCCTTGGCGATTATATACATGGACATCTCCACAACATACCAAAGAAAAAATAGTGAGAAATCAAATAGACTACATTCTGATAGCAACGAGGTATCGTAATGCTGTTAAATGTACTAAGACGTACCCAGGAGCTGATATAGGCTCAGATCATAACCCGGTAGTTACTGTGATAGAGGCGAGACCAAAAAAGATTAGGAGACCACACAGAAAGACACTAGATTTAGATAAACTTAGAAACAAAAATATACGACAAGAAACAGGAGAAGAAATAAATGAAAACCTCAGTTCAGTGCAACAACAAATTAACGATACAGATAACGTTAACCAAAAATAAAGTACATAAATACAGCTATACAAACAGCAGGAAAGAAATATCTGACAAAAACGACAACAAAGAACAAGGGGTGGATGACACAGGACATACTACACTTGATGGAACAGAAAAGAAAGATGAAGAATTACCTAGACAAATACAAAGAAATAAACAAACACATAAAAAAGAGAATAAAAGAAGCCAAAGAGGCGTGGATTAAAGAACAGTGTGAAGAAATGGAAACCTATGAGAAAAAGTACGATGCGTTCAATATGCACAAAAAAGTAAAAGAGATAACAGGAAGCATAAAGAAATGCCAAATAGGTAAACTTAAAGACAAAGATGGAAATCTTATTGTAGATCTATAGAATAAAATAAAAATATGGACAGAATACCTGAATGAATTATTTGAAGACGATAGAAACAACTTAACTCAGATAATCAATGCAACTTGGCCATACATATTGAAAGAAGAAATAGAATACACAATAAGAAACGCTAAAAATGGAAAAGCAAACGGACCTGATGAAATCCCTACAGAACTGCTGAAGCTTTTGAATGATAAATCCGTAACCATAATATTGCATATATTCAATAAAATATACAGTACTGTTATAATACCGCAAGATGGTTGCTGTCTACGTTTGTCACCACGTTTGACAAAGTACGCCACAGTAAACTCAAAGAAATCCTGGAGAGTAAGAACATTGACACCAGAGACATACAAATAATATTAAATCTGTACTGGAATCAGCGAGCTAATATAAAAATAGAAGACCAAACATCGGACGAAATAGAAATTCGTAGAGGGGTACGACAGGGTTGTATATTGTCACCGCTCTTGTTTAATATCTACAGCCAACAAATATTCCAAGAAGCTCTCTCATATGCAAACGAAGGGATAATAGTCAATGGAGAAGTTATCAATAACATTCGATATGCTGACGATACTGTGATAATGGCAAGAACAGCGGAATATCTACAACATCTAGTTGAAAGTATGAATGAGATATGTAATAACTACGGCATAAGGATGAACGTCAAAAAAACCAAATATATGACCTTCAGTAAGAATCCAATAAATGACACTAGTATCACAATAAACGGTACCCAACTTGAAAAAGTAAACAAATACAAATACTTGGGAACCCTTATCAATGAAACAGGTGACCAAAATCACGAGATAAAAAGATGTATTGAAATTGCCAGGTCTACTTTTGTAAAAATGAAAAAATTATTTTGTAATCGTGATATTAGTACTCATCTACGAACTAGAATGTTAAAATGCTATGTATTCAGTACTTTGCTCTACGGTGTTGAGTCATGGACTCCTAAACAGAGAAATATTAAAAATCTTGAAAGCTTTGAGATGTGGTGCTACCGCCGTATACTAAGAATAAGTTGGGTGGATAAAATTACAAATGAAGAAGTAATATGCAGAATAAAAAATAACGAGCCAGAAGTTCTACTGAATATAAAAAAGAGAAAACTTGAATACTTAGACCACCTGATGAGGGGACAAAAGTACACATTCCTACAAAATATAATGCAAGGAAATATCCAAGGACGAAGAAATCCAGGCCGTAGAAGAATGTCCTGGATGAGAAATTTGAGAGAGTGGTTTGGCTGTACCACTAACAAATTGTTCAAAACAGCAGTAAATAAAATTAGAATCGCCCTAATGATATCCAATCTCCGATAGGAGAGGCACTCAAAGAAGGGAAGAAAACAATACTCTAAACTTGATTAAGATCGGTTAATAGTCCAGGGCGCATCTGTTTTGAGATGGACGTTGAGAGGTGACTCAAATTTTTTTGCAGAAATTGCTTGAAAATAAATCAAATAATAATATTTGAGTTATCCTCCGTCTCAAAAAGGTCCGGAACATTGTTTAAATAATCAAAATGTCAAAAAATTAAGGAAAAATTCGATTTTTTTTTTCGTTTTTTGATTATAACTTTAAAAGTATTCATTTCCGAGAAAAGTTGTACTGACATAAAAGTTGCGTAATTAAATTTCCTACAATGTAAAATTGGTCTAAAACTTGTTACTTTAGTTGCAAAATATCAATAATTGCGAAAAAAACCATACAAAAACAAGTATTCGCATTTTACGTTTTTCAACCATTTATGCTACACTTAGGACCTTCATATTTCACTCAGAAAAACTTTATGATACAGTAAAATAATACTGTAAATTTCATTAAGATCGGTTTAATAGATTTTGCAAAATAAATTTTGCAATCCAGCTTTCGCAAAAAAAATTCATTTTTTCAAAATGTTACAGGACTGAAAATAAAGCAGATAGAAGGTTGAATTTTTTTTTTGCTTATCGAAGTGTACTGTACCTTTCATTTGCAATTTGCATAATTAAAATCGATTAATTACCACGGCGTCAGGAAATTTTTTAAATAAACAATAATTTTTGGTGTTACGCGCAGGAGAGCGGTGTTCGATTCACACAAGTAGATTTCCACAAAAATTTCTTCCAATGGTTATCTAATATATTATTTTCTTACTCTATATTTTGTTGTATTTAATATTTTAATTCCACAAAAATCAAACTAATTTTATTATTGTTTGTGAAATATTGTTTAAACAATTGCATATGTTTAAAAATAATAAACTTTTATTTTTTAAGTTAAAATATATGAACAAAGAAAGTTTTTGCTAATAAAAGTGTTATTTTAAAGGATAGAGTATGTGTTTTTATTTTGCAATAAACAAATTTATTTATTTATATCGAAATGTAATAAAAATTAAAATGTATCAATCATTATCAAATGTCATTGGAATGCCCAATCAGAGCAAACTATCCGCTGTCCTGCTCGTAGCACCAATAATTAATGTTTATTTAAAAAAATCCTGACGCCGTGGTGTTAATCGATTTTAATTTTGCAAAATTGCAAATGAAAGGTACCGTAGACTTCTATAAGCAAAAAAAATTTCAACTTGCTATCTGCTTTATTTTCAGTCCTGTAACATTTTGAAAAAATGAATTTTTTTTACGAAAGCTGGATTGCAAAATTTATTTTGCAAAATCTATTAAACCGACCTTAATTAAATTTACAGTATTATTTTACTGTATCATAAAGTTTTCTGGGTGGAATATGAGGGTCGTACGTTTAGCATAAATGGTTAAAAAACGTAAAATGCGAATACTTGTTTTTGTATGTTTTTTTCGCCATTATTGCTATTTTGCATCAAGGGTGACTATTTTTTAAATTTTTAACCAATTCTATGTTGTAGGAAATTTAATTATGCAACTTTTATGTCAGTACGACTTTTCTCTAAAATGAATACTTTTAAAGTTATAATCGAATATAAAGTTATAAAAAATCGAATTTTTCCTTAATTTTTTGACATTTTGATTATTTAAACAATGTTCCGGAGCTTTTTGAGAGGGAGGATAACTCAAATATTATTATTTGATTTATTTTCAAGCAATTTCTGCAAAAAAATTTGAGTCACCTCTCAACGTCCAAATGTACTAATATTTTTACAGATGCGCCCTGGTCTATAAATAGATTTTGCAAAATAAATTTTGCAATCCAGCTTTCGCAAAAAAATCATGTTTTCAAAATGTTGCAGGACTTAAAATAAAGCAGACAGCAAGTTTGATTTTTTTAAATTATAGACGAATACTGTACCTTTCATTTGCAATTTGCAAAATTAAAATCGGTTAACTACCACGGCGCAGGAATTTTCTTAAATAAACATTAATTTTTGGTGCTACGCGCAGGACAGCGGATACGTTTGCTCTGATTGGGCATTCCAATGACCTTTGATAATGATTGATAACTTTTAATTTTTACTACATTTCGATATAAATAAATAAATATGTTTATTGCAAAATAAAAACACATACTCTGACCTTTGAAATTACACTTTTTTAGCAAAAACTTTCTTTGTTCATATATTTTAACTTAAAGAATAAAAGTTTATTATTTTTAAACATATGCAATTGTTTAAACAATAATTCACAAACAATAATCAAATTAGTTTGATTTTTGTGGAATTAAAATATTAAAATATAACAAAATATAGAGTAAGAAAATAATATATTAGATAAAGATTGGAAGAAATTTTGGTGGAAATCAACTTGTGTGAATCGAACACCGCTGTCCTGTGCGTAGTACCAAAAATTAATGTTTATTTAAAAAAAATCGTGACGCCGTGGTAGCTATTCGATTTTTATTTTGCAAATTGCTAATGAAAGGTACAATATTCTTCTATATATGTAAAAACAATTTCAACTTGCTATCTGCTTTATTTTCAGTCCTGCAACATTTTGAAAAAATGAATTTTTTTTGGCGAAAGCTGGATTGCAAAATGTATTTTGCAAAATCTATTAAACCGATCTTAATTAAATTTAAAGGATTGTTTTATTATATCATAAAGTTGTTCTGAGTAAAATATAAAGGTCCTAAGTGTAGCATAAATTTTTGAAAAACGTAAAATGCGAATAATTTTTTTATGGTTTTTTCGCAATTATTGCTATTTTGCAACAAGGGTGACAATGTTTAAAATTTCTAACCAATCATAATATCATAATATTATTATATTGTAGGAAATTTAATTACGCAACTTTTATGTCTTTACGCAACTTTTCTCGGGAGTGAATACTTTTAAAGTTATAATCAAAAAACGAAGAAAAAAATTGAATTTTTCCTTCATTTTTTGACATTTTTATTATTTAAACAAGATTCCGGACCTTTTTGAGTAGGAGGATAACTCAATTATTATTATATTTATGAGTTAATTTCAAGAAATTTCCGCAAAAAAATATGAGTCACCTCTCAGCGTCCATCTCACAACAGATGCGCCCTGGACTAATGGTCTTACAGAAAGGTTCATTCAGACCCAGCTTTTTTATGCTTTCGAGGAGGTTTTTTGGAATTGCTCCAGTAGTAAAGACTATAATAGGTACTGTCTGGGTACTCTTCATTCTCTTGCATTTGAATTTCCATAACTCTCTACTTATATCTCGACCACGTTATGAGAGTGGATGCATATGTGTTGCTACAGTACAAACCATAATGCAGGGAAAAATACAGGCAAAACGAAGTATGGGAAGAAGACGGATCTCCTGGCTCAACAACCTGAAAAAAAAGGTATAATTGCAGTTCCATCGACTTGCTCAGAGCTGCAGTTTCAAAAGTGAAAATAGCTGTTAATTATCATCCGCCTACTACTCTGGGCTAATTAGCAAAATTCATGGAAAAGTTATTTACCAGCAATTTTATTGCTGGAATCGAATTATAAGATCCTATGTATTAATAATATAGGTATGCAAAGTCCTCAGATAGTGTGCTACTTTTTTTATAAACAAAATGGCGCCGACAAATCGTATTTTTTTCAATTATTGCTCTATAACTCCGAAGATTTTAACTCTACAACAAAAACACCCAAATAAAAATTCACCGCAATTAAATTATGCATAGAGATAGGTTTTTCACGATTTGCTCTGACGAAAATTTTCCTCGGAAAATGCGGGTTTTCCTAACAAAAACTCTAATTTTCAAATAAAGTTTTCGGTAAGTAATTATTAATCAATAATTAAATAACTTAGTGACATCAAAGCTTTCTTGATATAGATTGTAATTCCAGAAGCTGGTGAAAATTAAACGAATATTTTAGCAACAATTCAATTGTTAATTAACAATTTATGATCGCAATAATAACCAAAATATTCATGATACGCTGATCAAACTTATAAAGATTATAAAGATGAGATGCTTATTTAATATTTTATCGACAAAATATAAATTTTTCTTTTTTTTGCATAATCTTTAAATTTTGAAAAAAAAAATAGTTATAATACGCTGGTCTAATTAGTAAAGTACAAAGAATAGTACATTGTTTACCGGGTAGGAAAAGCTTAACATTCCTGGACGACTGTGAAGATTGCTAAGTCGAGGCGCAAGCCGAGACTTAGCAACACAGAGTTCAGGAATGTGGCTTTTCCTACGAGGTAAACATACTATTTTTCCGCAAATCGTTTAAAATTCAACAGATATTGATTGATTTAAAAAAAACGCGATAATTTTATTCCCAAATAAATGGTGCTTTGAAATTCCTAATAAAATTACTTGGGTTACTATGGAAACGTATTGAGGTTGAATTGTCAAACTTTTCTATCATTTATGTAGAACACTAACAACTGTACGGAAATATCATTTCCTTACAGTAAGGAAATGACATTTCCTTACAGTAAGGAAGTCCTGACTTTTTCTTCAAGAAATTTTGACAGGAATGTCAAAATTTCCTGGCGATTTGCGGAAAAGGTTATTTACCAGCAATTTTATTGCTGGAATCGAATTATAAGATCCTATGTATTATTAACACTTTAGCTGCCAGGTAAATTCAGAGTAAATTTTGTACCGGGTCTTCTGGGCCAAATTATTTTTTTCATCTTAATTACTCTATTTGTGTTTGTTTTTAGTAAAAATCATAAAATTACATTTGTTTTTTGGTTATTTTTGTAAAAATTGCTGTGTCCTCATTTGGTACACGCGGCCTGTGATTGTGAAATTGTTCCTAATGTCTAGACAAATAGTCCGTTATCTTAGGGAAGGTCCTAAAATAAAACGTGCAGCCATTGTCGAGTACAATAACGCAAAAGCATTTGTGGACATGTCAGATCAAAAGACAGCTTACTCAAACTGCTTACGAAAGTCTGTCAAATGGGACAGAAAAGTGGCACTTGAGATGATTACTGGTACTTCACTGGTGAATCCACTAATTATTTTCAATAACATCAACCAAACAAAATGTCAGTTACAAAATTCAAAAAAAATGTGTGCATGCAACTTCATCAAAGTAGTAATCTATGTACTTCTGTACTTCTTCCTGTACAAGTTCAAGCCAAGCATGAACTTACTCAAAATGCTTTGAACAAAAGAGGCAGATGCACGATTTGTTACAAAAAAAACTCTGAACTCCATGGTCGAAATTATACTGTAAAAAACACAAAATGAATAACATGGGTACGCAACGGATGTGAAGACAGCCCTTTTATGTGCTTAGAATGTTTCTTTGCCAACCATGTTTTCACAAAAAAATAACTAAAACATGTACAATAAAATTGACTCTCAGTACCTAATTTTCTAGTTTTAAAATACTACATTCTATGTTACTTTTAATTATAATATGCTGTAGTTTCATAAAAATAAACAAAGTTAATGCACAGTTAATTTTCATTTTATTATCCTTTATACCTTTAAAAATTAAAAAAATCCCAGGATATTTTTAAATGTTATAGTTCTACGCCAGACTCAATGATATTCCCATTTAAACACACGGTAAATGTGTACCAACCACGGACACATAGCTGAAACGCTGACAAAACCTGTGTCCAATATATGTACACATGGCAGAGAACTAAAATTGCCCGTGTTCATATATGGCACACATGGCAGTTAAAGTGTTAATATAGGTATGCAAAGTCCGCGGATATTGTGCTACTTTTTTTATAAACAAAATGGCGCCGACAAATCGTATTTTTTTCAATTATTGCTCTATAACTCCGAAGATTTTAACTTTACACCAAAAATACTCAAATAAAAATCGACCCCAATTTAATTCTACATAGAAGCATGTTTTTTCCGATTTGCTCCGACGAAAATTTTCCTCGGAAAATGTGGGTTTTCCCAACAGAATCTCGAATTTTGAAATAAATTTTTTGGGCCAGCAATTATTTATCAATAATTATATAGCTTGGTGAAATAAAAGCTTTTTTGGTGTAGATTATAAATTCAGAAGCCGGTGAAAATGAAACGAATATTTTAGCAACAATTCAATTGTTAATTAACAATTTACAGTCGCAATAACAACCAAAATAATCATGAGACATTAATCAAACTTACAAAGATTATAAAGGTGTGATGCCTATTTAATATTTTGTTGACAAAATATAAATTTTTCATTTTTTTGCATAATCTTTAAATATTTAAAAAAATTGTGATAAAAAAATTAACATTTCTCAGAAATTATTTATTATATTCTAATTTTATAAAATACTTAAAATGCGTATTTCATAGGTCTTGAAAATGAATGCTTTAAAAAATTTTTCCAACCATTTGCAAAAAAGTTATGAAACAGCAAAATAAATATACGATTTCTCCGTTATTTATAATTTGTTTTAATTGTTTCAAAGCTTAAAAGTGAGTCTATGGTACAATCTAATTACTCACAAAGTATGTAAAAAATTAGTGCAATGGTTATATTTTAATCAAAGATTAAAAATACTTTTTTTTGTAATTTTTAGCCCAAAAGTAGGCCTGATACAGAGTCGGAGCTAAAATGTTCACTCGAAGCGACTGACACGCAGCATATATTATTTAGAAAAGTGTACGTCTCGCGCGGCCGGTCGTCGCTCCGAGTGAAAATTTTAGCTACATTACTGTATTATTCTACTTTCGCGCGGGTAAATTACAAAAAAATATATATAATCTTTAATTAAAATAGAACAATTAAACTGATAATCGATATTTTTTTGTAAATAATTAGCTTGTACTTTAAACTCACTTCTACGCTTTGAAAGAATTAAAAAAATTTATAAACACCCTAGTAATCGTATGTTTACTTTGCTGTTTCATAACTTTTTTGCAAATGGTTGCAAAAAAGTTTTAAAGCATTCATTTTCTAGAAATTTGAAATGCGCATTTTAGCTATCTTTTAAAATTACAATATAATAAAAACTTTCTGAGAAACGTTAATTTGTTTATAACTATTTTTTTTAAACATTTAAAGATTATGCAAAAAAAACAAAAAATTTATATTTTGTCGACAAAATGTTAAATAGGTATCTCATCTTTATAAGATTTCAAAGTTTGATTGGTGTATCATAATTATTTTGGTTATTATTGCGACCGTAAATTATTAATTAACAATTGAATTGTTGCTAAAATATTCGTTTAATTTTTATCAGCTTCTGGAACTATGATCTAAACCAAGAAGGCATTTAAGTCACCAAATTATTTAATTATTGGTGAATAATTACTTATTTAAAACTTTAATTGAAAATTAAAGATTTTGTAAAGAAAACCCGCATTTTCCGAGGAAAATTTTCATCGGAGCAGATCGGGAAAAACACGTCTCTATGCAGAATTTAATCACGGTGAATTTTTATTTGAGTGTTTTTGTTGTAAAATTAAAATCTTCGGAGTTATAGAGCAATAATTGAAAAAAAACACGATTTTAGGGCGCCATTTTGTTTATAAAAAAAGTAGCACACTATCTGAGGACTTTGCATACCTATATTATTAATATATAGGATCTTATAATTCGATTCCAGCAATAAAATTGCTGGTAAATAACTTTTCCCAAAAATGGCCTATTCTCCGATAATCAGCCCAGACTATACAACAAGCTAATCAGATGATAGAAAAAATATGTACCTAATAAATAAGTATCGCAAGATTTGCAGCAATTTTTAACTTTTCATTTGTTTTAATATTTTTAGGGCCAGTTTTGCATAGTGTTCATACACAACAGCCAATTGTTTTTCAGAGACTGTGGATATCCAACATGGACAGCGTTTATCACGGCGCCGAATGCAGTATTTTTCTACTTTTTATTTTCACACTTTTATAATCAGGCATATGGATCTAGAAAACAATCTAAGAAATCAGATAAAAACGCTAAGAAGATTGAAACAAATAATAATGTGTCTCAAAAGGAAATTAAAGCAGATTAGAAGTAAGTTTTAAGATATTGCTTTTATATACATATATTAGGGGGATTTATGTCTGACCGTCGTTTTCCTTTAAATTTTTGCGCTTTAATTCCTTTCTGATGTATCCGCTCCAGGACAATCTGTTCTTCCTATTGTACGTCTTGCTGACGGATTTTATCTAAATACTCCTCTGAAATATCTACTTTCTTCCATCCGTAGATGTCCAAACCATCTAAGACTCTTTCTTTCTGTTGTGTTACTTAACTTTTGTTAATTCTGCCGCACTTTGATATTCTGGCGCTTCTTTAGAGACAGCCCTTTTTCTTCTACATCTAACTTTCTCTATGCTCCATTTAAAGTTAACACTTTACTTTCATGCGTTACTACAGAGTCCACAAATGCTCTTCAAATACTAATCTTTGTTTCCTCCGTTCTGTCTAGGTTTTACGATACTGAATTACGTCTTCCAATTGCTTTCTTTTTCTATTTATTCGGTGTTTAATTTCCTCTTAGTTTAGCCACTCTGTTGTCAAAAGTGCTCCTATACAGATTGTAACAAAAATACAGGTGATAAATTAAATCACATATCTAACAATAAAACACTGAAAACGTTTGTTTTCTATACTTCCACAAAATTTATTACAACTACTTGACTACAGCTGTTTCAGAGACTTAAGCAAATATATTAAGAACAATAAGAGCCAAGGAAGAAAACAACTACAGAGTGGTGTTTACAAACTAACTTGTGGTGACTGTCCGAAAACTTACATCGGTCAAACTGGTAGAACCTTTGACAAACGGATAGCAGAACACAAAAGGGCCTTCAACAATAGAAAAACAGACTCGTCTACATACGCACTTCACCTTCTAGATTATAATCATTATTTTAATGAACAGTTTCAAATTCTGCATATTCAAAATAAAGGCCTTAAGCTATGTTTATTAGAATCTATGGAAATTAATAAATGGAAAAATAAAGATAGGAGTTGATAGAGAAATCAGGGACAGAGGACTCGAGGACGATCTATGGAATGACAGAACGAGATGGAGATTGGAAATCGGAAGACGTTGAAGAACGTTGTAAACCGATATTATATATATATATATATATATATATATATATATATATATATATAAATAAAGATATAATTCTGAATGACCAACTCGAGACAAACAGCTCCCCACTCCTCAACCTCTTCAGTTAAAGACTTTAAAAAGGCAAACACATAGTAAACTAAATCACTTAAGAAAGGCACTCTGCCGAAACATCTGTAGTCACATAGTTGTAATAAATTTTGTGGAAGTATAGAAAACAAACGTTTTCAGTGTTTTATTGTTAGATAAAATGAACTTCAATCAAGTAACGGTCGAATCCATCAATTAAATCACATATTATGGGACCAAAAATAGTTTGAATGAACCTAACTTACCTTAGTACACAGTCGAAAGACTGATCCTGAACAGAATGGGCCCAAAGCTACTTCAAAAAATACCAATTGAACAAGCAGGATTTAGGCCTCAACGAAGCACCACTGACCAAGTGCTCTCTATAACTACCTACATAGAGGCAGGTTACCAAAGAAAACTGAAGACGTCTGTGGCATTCATCGATTTATCGGCTGCATATGACACGGTTTGGAAAGATGGCCTCATCTATAAGCTCCTGAAAATAATCCCCTGCAAAGCAACCGCCCGACTCATAAATACTATGCTGAGCAGTAGAAACTTTCGTGTAACCATGGGAACTACAGTGAGCAAACAGAGAACGCTTAACAACGGCCTCCGCCAGGGCTCCGTACTTGCACCGCTGCTATTTAGTATGTATATAGCTGATATGCCCCCTACCAGATCTAAAAAATTTGGATATGCAGACGACTGGGCACTTGCAACTCAAAACTCCTTAATGCAAAACTCCGAGGCAATCCTAACGGAAGATCTGGAACGCCTGGTTAAGTACTTTAAACAATGGAGACATAAACCTAACCCCAAAAAAACCGAGGTTAGCTGTTTTCACCTGAACAACAATATGGCCCACACAAAACTTAAAGTGTACATTGATAACCAACTGCTCACGCACAACTATAATCCCAAGTACCTCGGCGTCACCCTGGACAGAACACTCTCCTTTAAGAAACATCTTGAGAACACCGCAGCAAAGCTGAGAACCCGTAACAACATCATACAGAAGCTTTGCGGGACTACATGGGGCTCAACAGCAAGTACACTTCGGTGTTCAGCCCTTGGACTCGTATACTCCGCAGCTGAATACTGCTCCCCTGTTTGGCTGAACAGCGTTCACACAAAAATTATAGATACTCAGCTCAATGTCACCATGCGTCTCATATCTGGAACGATCAAGTCTACACCTGTGGAGTGGCTTCCACTACTGAGCCACATACCTCCACCTAACCTTCGTCGTCAGCATGCTCTGCTTAGAGAATTCCAAAAGCTGCTTAAC
Organism: Diabrotica virgifera virgifera; assembly: GCF_917563875.1. Taxonomy (NCBI): domain Eukaryota; kingdom Metazoa; phylum Arthropoda; class Insecta; order Coleoptera; family Chrysomelidae; genus Diabrotica; species Diabrotica virgifera. The sequence continues at coordinate 249,629,064 of NC_065445.1, read as the reverse complement.
AACCCGCAGTTACCTATACACACAAATGTCGCCGACGCTAACTCACATCGATTGCGCTCCAGAAAACCTCCGACTAGAGATGCAATAAACTTGAGTTCCAACAATTTCCAAATGAACTCCCAGTGGAAGAACATGCAGAGCGACAGACCGAACCTAATAATGAGAAACACACCATGCATCACAGAAACTCCACCAGGTTTTGACCTCCCCCGAAAATCATGGTCAACTCTTAACAGGATATGAACGGGTCATGGAGTCTGTGCAGATTCCCTTTATAAATGGAAAATGAGAACCTCTGCTGAGTGCGACTGCGGCGCCGAGAAACAGACCATCCAGCATATGATTGCCGAATGCCCTCGGAGAAAGTATGATGGAGATCCTCTGGACTTCGCCTCTGCAACACCAGCGTCGATTGAATATATTAATACATTAGATGTTAGACTGTAACATATCAGGAGCTAGGAGGAGTAAGGGCGAACCTGAAAAATGGTCATTTCAAAAATACTCTCATCTTCCTCACATACTTTTAAAGAATGCGTCTGTTTATTAAAACAGCATTTTTCGCCCTTCGTACTCCTAAAATTTCGTAAGAAATAATATACCAATCTATTCATGTCAGAAACTGAACTGCATAATCGTCTAGAAGGGTAAGGGCGAACCCACAAGCTTTCGTTGCGTTTCCGTTCAAGGTTCGCCCCTTCTCCTCTGTTAACGCGCCGGTGTTTCTGTAATTTTGTAGCTTACTTAGTAGCTTTAATTGGTGATAGTGAGATACAGTGAGATACATAAAACGTAGCAACTGTAGACGATGAAAATCAAATTGAATTCAATTGAAGCTTTATTTGTGAATTTTATTAAAAACACTAGAGATGTTTATTTTTATAGAATAAAAAGTATTAAACCTCTTTTTTTATTTCATAAAAATCTTGCAAAATCCTCGTTAAGTTTTTAAGATCTACCTGAAGGATTTCCATACCGTAGGAAAAGATTAGGGTGTAATTTGCATAATAGTAGAGAAATTAAATTTGCATAAATTTTATTGTATATTGTAATTTTTATTAGTACTTGACGATAAACTTTCCGCTTACAAAGGCGCCTTTTATTATTCTGTTTAACACGTTTCTGAGAAAAGATTGTAGTGATGAGCCCATGTACTGATAGAACGTGACACCCACAAAAACCATCTTTACAAAGGGAATATAAGGCATAAATAAGAAGGATTATTATAGTAATTTTACCAGTTAATACTTTATTATATCAATTTACTATTTTAGTTGGGAACGAGCCATAAAATTAAAATAATAATTCCTAAGATTTACACGTTTTATTCACTTTGTAAAGATTTTTTGTCGGCATTGTAATAATACACATTGTACACCGTATCCATCGGTAGACAGCACGCTATAGTAGAAATGCGACGATAAACCGCATAATCTAGTAGCATCACTGGTTCGCCCTTACTATTCTAACGTGTTTGTAAACTTTAACTCAGTTTTCCCGAAACATCGTTTTTGCAGTTCGCCCTTACTCCTCCAAGCTCCTGATATGTGTGATAATGTTGTGTATCAAATTGCCATACGCTAAATAAAATAAATACCTTAGTACAAATATGCACATAAAAAAGTTACAGCCCTTTGAAGTTACAAAATAGAAGTCGATTTTTTCGAATATATCAAAAACTATTAGAGATTTTTTAATGAAAATGGACATGTGTCATTCTTATGGTAGGAACATCTTCTTCTTCTTAAAGTTCCGCTCCTATCGGAGATTGGAAATCATTCCGGCAATTATAATTTTTTTGGTTACGCGCCGAAATAGTTCAATTGAGCTGCATCCAAACCATTCACGGAGACTGCGTAGTCACGATATTTTACGTCTTCCTACGCTTCTTCTGCCTTTGATTTTGCCATGCATTATATTCCTTAATAGTTCGTATTTTTCACCTCTCATGATGTGCCCCAGGTATTCCAACTTCCTGATTTTTATGGAATTTAAAACTTTGCATTGTTGTCCTAGTTGTTCGAGCACTTGTGCGTTTGTTTTACGATCTGTCCATGATATTTTCAGAATACGTCTATAACACCACATTTCGAATTCTTCCAGATTTTTAATGTTGGATTGTTTTAGTGTCCATGTCTCAACCCCATACAAAAGGGTGGAGAAAATATAACAACGAAGCATTCTTATCCGGAGCGTTATATTGATATTGCGATTACAGAAAAGTTTCATCAATCTGTTAAAAATGGATCGTGCAATTTCAATGCGGCATCTTATTTCTTTTGTCTGATCAGTATCTTCTGTGATCCATGCTCCAAGGTATTTATACGAAGATATTTGCTCAATTTCTGTATTATCCAGTACTAGTCTAACTCTGATGTTTTGTGCTTTTGTAAATACCATGAACTTGGTTTTCTTCAAATTTATTTTTAGTCCATAATCGTTGCAATGTATATTTAGTTGTTGAGGAAGGTGTTGCAATTCTTCCAGTGTTCCCGCTAGAAGTACGGTATCGTCAGCATATCTTATATTATTAAGTGGCTCACCGTTTATTATTAGGCCCTCATTGATTTCGGCCAACACTAATTCTGAGATGGCTTCACTGTATAAATTAAATAACAATGGTGATAAAATACACCCTTGGCGCACCCCACGACGAATCTGGATATCCTCAGTTAGTTCATTTTCAACTTTCACTTTTGCTGTTTGATTCCAATAGAGGTTACATATAATTCTAATGTCTCTACTGTTATGTTTTTATTTAACAAAATTTCTTTGAGACGATTACATCAGGAACATCTTAAAGAACAATTATAGTAAAATTTGTGCACTCCATAAAAATTATATGGGGGTTTTGTTCCCTCAAACCCCCCCAAACTTTTGTGTACGTCTCAATTAAATTATTATTGTGGTACCATTAGTTAAATTCAATATTCTTAACACTTTTTTGCCTCTTAATATTTTTTTGATAAGGCAATTTTTATCGAGTTGAGGCTTATTTTTTTAATATGTTTACATAAAAATTTTATGGGGGTTTTGTTCTTTTAAACCCCCAAATATTTGTGTAAGTTCCAATTAAAATATTCCTGCGGTGCCATTAGTTAAACACAGTGTTTTTAAAACTTTTTTGCCTGTTTGTATTTTTTCGAGAAGGCACCTTTTATCGAGATGTGGCTTCTTTTTTAAAATGGTTAAAAATGTACCTAAAAATGTAAATCATAAATAAATTTTCATATTATTACCAATATTCTCCATAATCGTAGTTAACCATATACAAATATGTGGTGGATTTGATAAATATTCAAAATATGTAGCTTGATAAAAACTGACTTTTTGAAAAAGTACTAGGAACCAAAAAAGTTTTAAAAACATTGTGTTTAACTAATAGTACTACAATAATATTTTAATTGGAACGTACACACAAGTTTGTGGGGGTTTAAAGGAACAAAACCCCCATAAAATTTTTATGGCGTGTCCAAATTTCACTATAATTTTTTCTTAAGATGCTGCTGCCATAAGAATACCACATGTCCATTTTCAATAAAAAATATCTAATAGTTTTCGATATATTGGAAAAATTGATTTTCATTTTGTAACTTCAAAGGGTTGTAACTTTTTTTATATGCACATTTGTACTAAGGCAAGTTAGGTTCAATCAAACTATTTTTGGTCCCAGAATATGTGATTAAATTTATTACCTGTATTTTTGATACACCCTGTATATTTAAACGATTTTACCTGCATTATTTCCACATCATTATTAATAACTACCTCGAATTTATCTTAAGAATTAACCACTATATATTCTATATTTTGCAACCTTATACTGAGACACCATTCTTTATTATGTTTCATACAGTTTTGGTGTAAAGCTTTTCATACTTTTTATCTTATATCTATCTAGATAAAGAATCATCATTATGTGTAAAAGGTATATTTATTTGAAAACCCCAATAAAGGCTACATTAAAAAACGAAACGTTTTCGCTCTAAAGAGAAGATCATCAGTGTTCTAAGCAAGCTCTACATGCTAAGCCACCAAAAATACATGGGTTAAAACCCTTAAAATGTCGACTAAAAGTCTTACATTGACATATTGTATATTAAATCCTGGCGATGGATGAAATTTAGAGAGATACCTCAAAGCATCATATGCAGGGCTGCTTTATCCATTAGGCAATATAGGCAGCTGCCTAGGGCGGCAAATTGTGAGAAGGCGGCACAGGGGCTTGAAATTTTGATTGGGGGGGGGGGAAGCATTATATAATATACAATACATTATATATGATGTAATAATGAAAACTGAAAGTATTTTTTGTAAATTTCAGTCATTTTCAGTTTCAGGAGAGGGGGCAACTGCCTCCCCTTACCCTATCAAAAGACGCCCCTGGCGCGGAAAAATACTGTACAAAAAATATTTGTATTTAAAAATTAAAATCGAATAACAAATATGTATATTCATCATTCATCCATCAATGAAATAGAAGTGGGCGTTCGTTTCTAAATAAAAGAAATTGCATTCATATCAAAAATAAAACAAACATAACATTCTGTTATCCTAAACCTAACACTATTCATCCAAAAAGAACGGAAGTCATAAATTTAGTGATTATTGGGCCGTCAGAAGCTCCGCAAACACGGTGAATTGACTGAAAACATCAATATTGCACATATTGCAGAAACTAAAGATTACCACTAGGAAATCGAGTTAGAGTTGGGATTTTCAAACTGTATTATTACAAGGAGATAACATTCGTGTCGTAGCACTGAAATAATACTCCAGCCAGGGAAATAAGCAATAAATATACCATGTTCCGGACATGAAAACCTTCATGTTTCCTGCCTAGAGATCGTGTTTTTTAATTATTAACAATTTGGTGCAACCAATGCGATTTTTTCCATATTTTGCACTCAATTAAAAAGCTAAATAGTTGACATAAAATTACAAAATTTATTTTTTTAGAACATTGAAAAACCTTCACAATGACGATTTTTGAAAGTCAAAAAGTTAATTTGTTGCTTCGTAAACTGCAAAATAACTGAAAAGCGTTATTTATTTTCCTAAAACTAACTTAGAACTGTAGTGTTTCGCTTTACTCAAATTTGGGTATTGGGGTACATAACAAACTCCCAAAATTTGAAACCGATCCATTAATTAGTTTAAAAGTTAGGTATTATATTTGTTTATCCCAGAGGCAATAACAAAGGACAGAAAATAATGAAGATAGGACAATTCTGCATATGCCAAATGAAAGTAGAAAAGTGATCCTATCAAAATGTATTAAGAAAAGATAAAAAATTATCTAATATAGTAAAAAATACTAGTTTATAAACATTTACAAAACATCTTCTTACATAGGTATTCGGAAAGATGATATTTTACTCGAATTTTTAAAAATGTAGTTCAAATGATGATTAGTCATAGTAAGTGAAGGGGGAGCTTCTGCGTTGATTGCACTAAATTGTTAATAATTAAAAAACGAACGCGAACTCTAGGCAGGAAACATGTAGGTTTTCATCCTATAGGTCAACAATTAAAACAGTTGTCAGCTACCTGGCGGGAGCCGAAAAATGCACGAGTTCAAAAATTAAAAAAGCAACTTAAAAAACTACTACCATTTTCTATATCTTGGGATCTACTCAATGAATTTTGATATTTCTTCTTTTAATTTGTATGTACTTTTGTGTAAATTGCAAATATGCAATTTGTCTAGACATTTATTAATTAATAAACAATTTAAACAATTTTTGAAAAAATAATATTTTCTCAAAAATCCATTTTTCGTAATGATACTATCATTATTAATCATAGAAAAAGTTAAGGTATATTTTAATGAATAAATTATGTTCAATAAATTATTATTTAATAAAAATAATTTATTTATTAAAATATAGGTACTTTAACTTTTTCTATGATCATTAATAGTATGATAGAATTGATTAAAAAAATGACATAACCCAGACATCCAAAGTGAAAGTTATCCTCCAACACCAAATTGTTCTATATCGTCCATATAATTTTCAGAAAAAAGTCACACCTTTTTGAGCATCGGGTTTGGGGGGAGAGGGGGGAGAAGTCGGTAAATTCGTAGTTTTTTGGGTTTTTCGTCAATATTTCTAAAACTATGAGGTTTAGCATGAACAACCTTTTATACAAAAATGTTCTACAATAAATTTGAAATAAAAAAGGCCCCTATACATAATCCTTCTAAAATGAACGATTCCAAAGTTACGGAGGTAGTATAGTATAATTGGTCCAAAAAAAGGCCTAACCTAGACATCCAAAGTAAAAGTTTTCCTCCAACACCAAATTGTTCTATATGATCCACATATTGTTCAGTAAAAAGTTACACCATTTTGAGCATCCGGCTTGGGGGGGGGGATGAGGGAGAAGTCGGTAAATTAGTTATTTCTTTACGTTTTTCGTCAATATTTCTAAAACTTTGTTTAAGCGTAAACAATGTTATATACAAAAACGTTCTACATAAAATTTAAAACAAAAATTGTCCTATCCTTAATTGTTATAAAATCAACGGTTCAATAGTCCAGGATTACTAGGGCTATCTTCTCCCGGTAAGGGTGGTTAACCCTTATCCGAGGGGTGGAATGATTAATAGTCGTTTCACTGTTGAAGTTGTTTTATTATACTCGCATGAGTACAAGCTGGTAGCAACCTACGTAACGTCGTCTCGCGGAGTGTAGATGACACTATCTTTTAATGTGAATAATCTTACATCTAATAAAATAGAATGACGAATGTGGAATGTGTAATGAGGATTCCCTTATTATGTTTTGGTTGTATAAATATATTTAAAAGTGCAAAGTCAGCGTCGACCCTGAAAAGTGTTTATAGTGGCTGTATGTATAATTACACCTCACGATCTAGGTCAACAATGTTTATGTAACGAAAGAAGGTTGGAATTGTTTATGATGACATTTAAATAACCGAAAGAAATTAGCGTAGATAATTAAAGGGTGTTTTTAAAAGATATCTAATGAGTACAGATGAATTCTTGTACACCTTTCCCTCCTAAGAATTTTCTGACTACGGGCAGAAAATTTTGCAAGTAATGCTACCAACCCATCATATATCATACATCTCCAAGTGGAGCAAAGGGCACCTTGCGGTGTTTCAAGTAGCATGAGGAATGATGGTGAGGTTGCTAGTCCCACAGTTCCGTCCAATTTTGTTTACTAGTTTTCTCCATTCTCTTCTGGCTACCAACCCATACTGTGTTGTAATCAATACAAAAAATTTATTTTATATACAAACTTCCTAAAACTACGTAAATACATAAATAAAAATAAAAATGTTCGTTTAACAACATTGTTTCATCACACTTGTCACTCACTGTGTTTTCGGATTGTAAGCATATAATCTATTCTTATGTATTTCCTTGATTTTATTGTTTTCTATTCTGATTTTACAATTAACGTTATTTACTTCTGTTATTGTGAAAGGACCTACATAAAGACTATCAAACTTACCATTCTCTTCCCTTTTTACCAGGACTAGGTCTCCTATTTTAAAGTTTTGAGGTGTTGCTTTGAGCTTATTCTTTTCTTGCCGCTCTTTTTTGTGTTTTAATAAGAAGGTTCTGGCTCTCTCGTGTGCGCTTTGTAGTTTGTATCGTAACTCATTGTAGTAGGCATCTATATTGTAACATGGTTGAATCTCCTGTGTAAGGTCTTCCGGTAGGTTAACCTTCCTGCCATATAGCAGTTCGAACGGTGTGTATCCATGATACGCGTTAGGGGTTGTATTGTAGCAGTATGTGAACATTCTGCAACACACATCCCAATTTTCTCTGTCTTCGTCTATGAATGCTCTTACGTACTCGTTCAACGTTCTGTGTAGTTTTTCGCAACTTCCAATGGACTGTGGGTGGTATGCCGTTGAAAAGTTGTGCTCTATTTTTAATAGCTTGTTAATTCCTGCATTACTTCGTTCTTATACTCTGTGCCTTGGTCTGTTCTTATTTGCTTCATGAGTCCGTATGTTGGTATGAAATGATCAAAGATTCCTCTTGCTATTGTCTCTGCTTCTTTATTGCACACTGGTATGCTGACCGCGTATTTTGTCAGTTCACACAACATTGTGATACAGTATCTATTACCTTCATTACTTCTAGTGAATGGACCTATTGTATCTATGTATACTATGTCCCATGGTTTGGAAGATGTGTCCGATATCACGAACTCTTCGACATGTGTTCTTTTCGGTTTGTTAATTTGACATTTGTGGCATTGTTTAACGTATTTTCTTACGTCTTTTTCCAAATTTTTCCATCGGAATCTTGCCTTTAGCTTCTTTATTAGTCTATTATTCCCTACGTGTCCTCCGAACATCGGGTGATTATGGTATTCTTCTATTAATCTGTGTTTTTCTTTGTCATCTTTTATTGTTTCTGGTACTTCACATATGTATATTTCTATATTCTTCCTTGTGCATTTTCTTCAGTCGTATCGATCGATAAAAATTTAGATACTACTTCCTGCGGTGATGTAAAGTTACCTGCTTCCAGTATTAGCTTAGCTTTCTCTGCATTAACGTTTCGTTTCATTGTTGTTACTACTGTTTCCGTCGTATATTTCTTCGCTAACTCCAGTGGCATTCCTTCCGCTATGTATGCTACTTTTAATTGTTCTGCTAACTCTTCCACTTCAGATGCGTACACTGCTGCATCTCTATGCCCTTGCCTTTTCTTGGCTAATTTGGCTATTAAATTCTTCGGATTATCACCTCTTAGTTCTTTCTTCAGTGCTTCAGCTATCCGTGGAATCGTATCTTCCGTGGTTATTAAGTTCCTAGCCTTATTGCTAAGTCGTGTTTTTATTAGCGTTACAGCTGTGTCTTCATGACCTTCTGCCAATTTTCCAAGTAGTTCTAATGCGTCCAAAAATGGTTGTAATTTCCCTGCGCTTCCATCGAACTCGTTGGACAATATCTTGCTTGCGATATTCAAAAATTCATTGATTGTCAGAGCCATGTCTAATATTGTCATATCTTGTTTTATGTCACCTTTTTTCTATTTTATTTCGTCGTTAATTATTTCTTCTTCTACTTCCTCGTCGCTTTTTCCTTCTTCTACTTCCTCGTCGCTTTGTTCCTCTTCAACTTCCTCGTCGATTGGTTGATGTATTGAATTTGGAACCACTGTTCTTACATTTACTGCTTGAAATGAGCGTATAACTTTGTCTCTGATTTTTCCAAAATATTTGTTGCACGCTTCCCTCCGTTTGTCCGAAAGTGCTTCCCAGTTTTTCTTAGTTAAGTGCGTGAATTTGTTATAGGATTTAATTAGCTGTGTCGTTACTTCTTCCTGTATGTCCTTAGATTTCGGTACTTTTTTCTTTAAGACCCTTCTGCTCTGTCTTCCTACTTCTTGTGCAAGTTCCTCAACTATTTTGACAAAATCTTCCCAAGTAACTTTGTTGCTACTCATTTATACATAATTTTCTATCCTCAGTCCCTGCACTTCTTAGCGAAAATATAAATTCGATAGTCTTACGGTGTATATAGATATGTGGTATATAGATATATAGTAAAAAATAACGAGATAAAATAATACGTCAATATATGGTAAAAATATGTAAAAAAAAATTGCAATAATAATAAATAATAGTTCAAAAATAAATAACGTTATATTAACCCTTGTAAATAAGTAGTTAGAATAATAATGTAAATGTATTATGCATATAGCGTATATTTGTTATATATTTATATCGTATATTTATATTGATAGTGTATATTTACGATAGCAAATATTAAAATCATAAAAATAAAAAATTGCAAAAATGTACCCTCGTAATGAATAATATAAATAATATATACCTCAAATAATAATGGTAATATGCCATGTGAATAACTTTAATATGTGTTAAAAAAAATTCCAATAATACCCATAAAGATAATTACAAATAAATAGATAAAAATACTAGAAATATACCTTACATGACTGCTATATCATTCATTTGTTAAGAAATATCGTGGAAATACCATAAGAACAAAATATAGACTCACCACTTTAAACGTTTGTGTTCGTATCACCAAAAGTTCTCGATCCACGTTCCCTGGCATTGTCCATTGTCCCACGATGTTCCATCTCCATACCATTGTCCATTTAGCTCCATGTCAGGCCTGCTGTCTCCATCCTTTCTACATACCACACTGTATTCTAGGGTGGTCGAAGTACCAGATCCTCAGCCATAGACGTTTTTCTTTCCAAATATTGAATGGGTTGCATATGTGAGTCCATATTAAATATAGTAATGAAACACAGACTTACTCACAATCATTTAATTATACTTTGACGACCGGTTTCGATCTCTACAATATACAGATCATCTTCAGGTCGGCGTTACAAGTAGTTAAATGATGCCGTTACAAGGATTGCGTTGCAACTTAGTTGTTGTCATATTAGTACGTCCAAATTATGCTAATTGGTTTGTTGGGATAGTGATAGGGTAAACAGACATGTTACGTAGGTTAAAACACAGTAAGATTTCGAATTTGGAATGGATTTGGAATGGATCCTGAAGGAAGATGCGTATGTGAAACGGGTGATGTTTTGTTCGAATGGAGAAAGACAATGCTCCTGTTTTTCTTTCCATTTCTCGTTCCAGTTTACTTCAGTTTCTTCCCTGGTCTTGGATCGCCGTATGATAGTCCAGGATTACTAGGGCTATCTTCTCCCGGTAAGGGTGGTTAACCCTTATCCGAGGGGTGGAATGATTAATAGTCGTTTCACTGTTGAAGTTGTTTTATTATACTCGCATGAGTACAAGCTGGTAGCAACCTACGTAACGTCGTCTCGCGGAGTGCAGATGACACTATCTTTTAATGCGAATAATCTTACATCTAATAAAATAGAATGACGAATGTGGAATGTGTAATGAGGATTCCCTTATTATGTTTTGGTTGTATAAATATATTTAAAAGTGCAAAGTCAGCGTCGACCCTGAAAAGTGTTTATAGTGGCTGTATGTATAATTACACCTCACGATCTAGGTCAACAATGTTTATGTAACGAAAGAAGGTTGGAATTGTTTATGATGACATTTAAATAACCGAAAGAAATTAGCGTAGATAATTAAAGGGTGTTTTTAAAAGATATCTAATGAGTACAAATGAATTCTTGTACACAGAGTTACGGAGGGTAAAATGTGGAGGTTTACGATACTTTTTATATTTCTTGGGCAATTGAAGATGATTTTGGGTGGTGAGGTTGACGTTTCTTGAAGAAAATTTCTTTCAATCAGTAAAAATATAAATTGCTCAAAAAATATAAAAAGTATCGAAAACCTCCACTTTTCACCCTCCGTAACTGTGGAATCGTTGATTTTATAACAATTATGTATAGGACCTTTTTTGTTTTAAATTTAATGTAGAACATTTTTGTATAGAACATTAGAGCATATTTTTAGAAATATTGACGAAAAACATAAAAAACTACTAATTTACCGATTTTTCCCCTATTTACCCCCCAAACCGGACGCTCAAAATGGTGTAACTTTTTACTGAATAATATCTGGACCATATAGAATAATTTGGTGTTGGAGGAAAACTTTTACTTTTAATGTCTGGGTTAGGCGTTTTTTGGACCAATTATACTATACTACCTCCATAACTTTGGAACCGTTCATTTTAGGCGGATTATGCAGAGAACCTTTTTTGTTTCAAATTTAATGTAAACATTTTTGTATAGATGGTTGTTCATGCTAAACCTCATAGTTTTAGAAATATTGACGAAGAACTAAAAAAAAACTACAAATTTACCGATTTCTCCCCCCTCTCCGCCTTAAACCGGACGCTCAAAATGGTGTGACTTTTTTCTGAACATTATGTAGACCATATAGAACAATTTGTTGTTGGAGGATAACTTTCACTTTGGATGTCTGGGTTTGGATCTAGTTATACCATACTATAATGATATGATTAAGAAAATAGGTATTTGGAAAAAAATATTTTTTTCAAAAAATGTTTAAACAAATTAGACCCTTTATTAATTAATACATTTATAATAAAATTGCACATATGTAATGTATGTAGAAATTAAATACAAATTAAATTGTTAATAATTAAAAAAACGGACGTGAACTCTAGACAGGACACGGGTAGGTTTTCTTGCTATAGGTCTACAATAAATTAAAAAAGTAGTCAGCTACCTGAATATTTCAGTTATTATGAAAATGATGTAACAGTGTGAAATAGCTTCAGTGAAATAACAGTTAAAAAATAACGGCTACTGCTATCGCAACACATTCCTATCTTATACTAGTGCAAATTGCAAATTATATATAATCATAATTTTTCATTTTTATGTAAAACATTCTGTGTTTATTTTCACCGGTCAAAAGTGAATTCATACCATACTGTGATCAGTGTGATTTTTGTTCTTCTCACTTGTGTAAAATATTATTTTTTATAAATTTTATGTTCCTCATTTTAATACATTTCCAAACAATACATTTCTTATTTAAGGGACCGTTCAAGTATTACGTAACGCAGGTTAGGGGGGTCAAAAATCTTCAAAAATCGCGTTACATAATACTTGAACGCTCCCTAAATAAAAAATTCTGCTTGGGCGGCTACTAGAGAATTGCCTAGGGCGGCAATTGACCTAAACGCGGCCCTGATCATATGTCATATGACTATTCCATGAAGCATGTGGGTGTTTGAGGAATCTGGTTGAGGAAGGTGAATGAAACATGTGGGTGGTCAACCACCCCCATGCTTCGTGGAATAGTCATATGGTGCTTTGAGGTATCTCTCTAAATTTCATCCATCGCCAGGATTTAATATTCAATATGTCAATGTAAAACTTTTAGTCGATATTTTAAGGGTTTTAACCCATGTATTTTTGGTGGCTTAGCATGTAGAGCTTGCTTAGAACACTGATGATCTTCTCTTTAGAGCGAAAACGTTTCGTTTTTTAATGTAGCCTTTATTGGGGTTTTCAAATAAATATACCTTTTACACAGAAGATTTTTTCTTCAATTTTTGTAGTTAATGCGTTAATGGTATACAGCCAGCTACAGGAAATCTTTTCCTTATGGATTAGAAAACATAATAATTAAGTTCTGAGATGTCACGAGATTGAGATAGTTCTTATACGTGCCTAGTGGACTTCAGTCATAATTATACGTATGACGCCCAAAAACATTTAATGACATCAGATAAACTAAAATCGTGGCTTATAACACTAAAAGAGTGGCTCATTAAAACGGATTATGTAATGGTCGGCAGTTATCCCTAAACGAGAAAAAGTTTTTGCCTTTCTTGTATTTGTCTCATATCAACTCCAAATTGTAAGCGAATAAGGGATTTTTCCTTTATTCCGAAACGAGGAACTTGCTAAAAAGGTGCCAAAGTAGTTGGAGACCAATATACCAAAGAAAAAGAAGAAGACATACATTACCTAATAAAACTAGGTTAGGAAGAACGTCATACGTACAATTATGACTAAAGTCAACTAGCTATTAAGATAACGTCTAAAGGCGGAATTTTTTTAATAGTGGTAATGTAATTTAAATTTCATGATAGGTTTTTACCGATATTTTCCCACCTCTACTAATTTCATCTCTTTTTATATTTTACAACGTATGTATTATCTTTTCCATCGTTTGCGTTATTTTGATAGTTATTAGCGCGCTCATCACATATTCTAACCTTATTTGGAAATACCTAACCAAACTTAAGTAAATATTGTTGTAAGTAAAGTAAAAACTATAAAATGAGTTCTATACCTACAGTAATGAATGAACCATTAACCCGCAAAATACCGTAAAAGATGGAAAACGTTATACGTTGTAAAATAAAAAGAGATGAAACTAGTACAGGTGGGAAATTATCAATAGAAACCTATACATTTACATTATATTGATAGTTTTCCACCTTTAGACGTATCGGAGGAGTTTGACAACTACCACTGTGACAGGAGAATTTTATAAAATTTTCCTGAGACAGTTTTAATTACCATAGTCCTCCGATACGTCTAAAGGTGGGTAACTATCAATATAATGTAAATTTATAGGTTCCTATCGATAATTTTATACTTCTACTATTTTCATCTCTTTTTATTTCACACCGTATTATGTTTTCCATCTATTACGTTATTTTGCCGGTTATTAGGGCACTCATTACTGTATTTTATAATTTGTAAGTTATACCCAACAGTACTTTGATATACATTGTAACACCGCAAGGCATTTTTTTTTGTTTTTTTTTAGGTTCTCTGTGGAAGCTCACAATGCCTGATTCTTTTATGGTTATAGTACCTATCAAAATCAAAAAATTATTACTTTAAGAACAGTACTTCGATCTCGCAGTTTTCAAATTAGTTTATCAAAACCAACAAAATTAAAAAAAAGAAAAATAAAAACTTTATGTTATGTCAAATTTAATGTCCGAAACTACTGTCAAAATAAAGTTGTCAAAGTGACAATGTTGATATCGGCTTCGGATACCAGTAATATACCAATTCTGTGAATGCCAAAAATGTTAATAATAAAGATTTTATTTTTCGTATAGAGGCAGACATCCCCAAAGGCATTGTTAAACTAAGATGTCACAAAACATAGTTTCTACACTAAAATTAATCAATAAGAATATTTTCTGAAATTGTAGGTCATTGCAAAACAATATTTTGTTTAAGAACTGAAATTGGCATACATTGTGTGATGATGAAAAACCTTTTTTCCATTATTTTTTAGTATAATATTTTTGTGTTGTGTTTAATTATTTGGCAATCCTAAGTCTTAATAAACGATACAAATTCCACAGTTGTTTTTATTTCCCTCAAATGATTTTTAATTACAATAGAAGAAGAAGAAGAAGAAGAGGTATATGTTTAGCTTTCAAAAAATACTACATTGGAGACTTACGAAATTTGATTCGCAATAAGAATTACCAGAAAAAGTTAAAGATAGAAATTTGAAACGTGAGATCTAAATACCTACATACGTATTATCATGAAGGAGGTCTAAAGCAATTTTCAAAATAATTAAAATAGAAATAAGTATTATTAATATGGGATCCATATATACTTACATTACAAGAAAGAAAACAGAAAGAAAATCTCACACTCACAATTGAAGTAGGTTTCTTAGGCAAGCCGCACACCAAAGAAACATGAAACGAAAAACATGAAACATGAAACGAAAAACATGTTTCATGAAACTAAAACACTGCTAAACAAATCTCAAAGTCCGCCTACCAATGAAACGAGTGTGATTCATGCTCATGACAACATTTTTATTTTCGGAGAGTTTCATAAATGGCCGGACGTATATTTGTTTAGCCCTGTTTTGTTTCCATGAAACGTAATTTACGTTTCATGTTTCTTTGATGTGCGGACTGCCTTAGGCAAGCCGCACATCAAAGAAACATGAAACGGAAAGCGTGAAACATGAAACGAAAAACATGTTTCATGAAAAGAAAACACTGCTAAACAAATCTCAAAGTCCGCCTACCAATGAAGCGAGTGTGATTCATGCTCATGACAACATTTTTATTTTCGGAGAGTTTCATAAATGGCCGGACGTATATTTGTTTAGCCCTGTTTTGTTTCCATGAAACGTAATTTACGTTTCATGTTTCTTTGATGTGCGGCCTGGCTTATAGTGTATAGTTTCTTGAATAGTAGTATTCTTTGAAACAACAGGGGAAAAGACAAAATGTTCGGGGTCTGCTTTTTAGTTCAAAAATTTTTTAAAAAGAGCAATTATTATATATTTTAGGCACATATCATAAATAATTAGTAGTATACGAATAAGAATAAAATATTAACAACACTAAAATAAAGATAAAGAAGATGAATCAAAAGGAGCATTTTAATAATAATAGTGTCCCGTTTTATAGGTACCCCTAACGATGCTTTGGGATTATAGCAGGGTACTCTGCTACAGCTAGGGCCTACGGTATACAAGGAAGGTAGTAGGGCCCGTGCTACGTTTTAACTGCCTATTAATACCCTATTACCCCTGGTTTTACCAAATTAACTCATTTAGCCGAAGAAATGAAACTGAAAAAATGGCAAAACCTCGAAATTTTTTCGCCCAGCATCGATTTGTACCAAATTTTGGGATTAGGCTAATTTCACCCTCTAGTTCATTTTCTATATTGAGCCGTTATACGCTTTTGGTTTTTTAAGGGTGAAAACTACCCCTAATTGTAAAAAATTATAAAATAACATTGTAAACTTTAATATTGTCAACATTTGGTTCTTATTAGTTACATAATGAATGTGTTCTGCTTTAAGATATAATAGCATAATATTTCAACCCTTAAAACCACCCTTGACGGAGCTATATAAACAAAATTTATTTATCCTAAAGGAATAATTTCGGTTTGCATCGATCTACATAAAAATTTGGGAGTAGGATCATCTCACCCTGTACTTCATATTCTATATCATGCTCAAGGGCGTTGATTATTTTTAGGGGTGTAAACTACTCCTTATTGTCAACAATTGTATAAAAACATTGTAAGCTTTAATATGGGTAAAATTTGGTTTTGATTGGTTAAATAGTGATTGTTTTATGCTTTATGATATCATATCATAATATTTCAACCCTTAAAAACCACCCTTAATAACATTGCAATTTTTATAAGTAGATAATTTTTAATAGATCTATACAGATAAAAAGTAGAATTAAATAATTACAAAAACATTTATTTACACAAAAATACGTAAATGAACGGGAAATTCGACGATACCGTGTAATTTTCAGGGGCAACTCCGAATTGCATGAAATTTTGGATTTAGGTTCTACTTACCCTCCACTTCAAAGTTGAAATTGTGCCGTTGGTTGCTTTTACTTGGGGGGTGACAGTCACCCCTTCTCGGGGGTGAAAAAACATACGTTCAAGATAAGACCGGAAATGGATAATTTGACTGATTTTAAGCAACTTTTGTTCTATAGAGTTTTTTACGTAAGTCAATACTTTTCGAGTTATTTGCTATTGTGAAAATGTTGGTTTTTCGACAAAAAAACTACGTTTTCAGACGGTTTTTCGCAAATAACTCAAACAGTCAATATTTTATCGAAAAAAATGTGCTTAGCAAAAGTGTAGCTTATAAAAGATACAAAAAAATGGTGTATCAATAAAGTCTATCAATCAAATAAAAACAAAGTTGTAGCTCATGAAAAATACGTTCTTATTCGTCTAATTCCAAATCGAATATTTCAAGGTGAAATCACAGAAAAATTAAGCACTTTTCGGGAAAAACCCATTTAAACTTTTTTAAAGTGTTTATAAAAAGCTTTGTTTTAATTGTTAACAAAAGTTTTAGCATTAAAAATAAGCGAGTTACGCTCAAAATAAAGTTGGTCCTCTTTTTTTTTGTAAAAAATCATGAAAATCTCGCCGTGTTTAGCTCCCCAAATGTAATTAATCGCTATCGCTTTACAAACAATTTACTTACCTATCTATTTTTTATATGATCTGTAAGTCTCACCGGTTTAAAGTGTTTATTTTTGAAAGGGTTATAATTGAGAAAGCTTGAATGGGTCACTAATCACAAGTGTATGCAAATTTTGAACAGCCATATCTTAACCTATTTTTGTCTTACGGAGAAACAAAATGAAGCTAGCATATTTATAATAGCAAAACCTACATTTTTTTACTCCTTAAGATTTTTCTTAACACTAATACTTTTTAAGTTATTTTGAAAAAATGAAATTTTTCAAAAATTTTTAGAAATTTTTTTTACTTTAAAACCAAATGTTTACAAAAATAAGCACTTCGAACCAATCAAACTTACAGATCATATAAACAATACACATACAGTTAAAATAGATGGTAAAGCCAAACGATTAATTTCATTTAGGGTGCTAAATAGAGGGAGGTTTTCACGATTTTTTTACCAAAAAAAGGGGCCAACTTTTTTTTTCAGTGTAACTCGTTTGTTTTTGATGCTGTAAACTTTTGTAAAAAACAAATAATAAGCTTTTTTTTCGATACTTTAAAAATGTTATAATAAGGTTTTCCCGAAAAACGCTTCTTTCTTCGGTGATTTCGCGTTGAATTATTCGATTTGGAATTAGACGAATAAGAACGTATTTTTCATGAGCTACAACTTTGCTTCTACTCAATTTGTAGACTTTACTGGTACACCATTTTTTTCGTTTTTTTATAGGCTACAGTTTTGCTGAAAATATTTTTTTCGATAAAATATTTACTTTTTGAGTTATTTGGGAAGAACTGTCTGAAAACGTAGTTTTTTTGTCGAAAAATCAACATTTTAAATCGCGAAAAACTCGAAAAGTATTGACTTACGTAAAAAACTTTATAGAACAAAAGGTGCTTAAAATAAGTCAATTTATCAATTTCCGACTTTATTTTAAACACGCGTTTTTCACCCACCGAGAAGGGGTAAATGTCACCCCCCAAGTAAAAGCAACCAACAGCTCAAATTTAACTTTGAAGTGGAGGGTAAGTAGAACCTAAATCCAAATTTTCATGCAATTCGGAGTTGCCCCTGGAAATTACACTCCAAAACGGTCATTTATTGGGCTATATGTACAAATACCTACAAATACAAATAGTTTTTTAAGTCATCTTTCAGTATACGAACCGGTTTTGTGGTATATAATCCAGGGCGCATCTGTTTTGAGATGGACATTGAGAAGGAACTCAAATTTTTATACAGAAATTGCTTGGAAATAACTCAAATAATAATATTTGAGTTATACTCCCACTCAAAATGGTCCGGAACATTGTTTAAATAATCAAAATGTCAAAATATGAAGGAAAAATTCGATTTTTT
Source organism: Diabrotica virgifera virgifera (assembly GCF_917563875.1). Classification (NCBI taxonomy): domain Eukaryota; kingdom Metazoa; phylum Arthropoda; class Insecta; order Coleoptera; family Chrysomelidae; genus Diabrotica; species Diabrotica virgifera. The sequence continues at coordinate 249,610,295 of NC_065445.1, read as the reverse complement.
TATTGGTTTTTTGTTTATAACTTTAAAACTACTGATTTCTGAGAAAAGTTGTACTGACATAAAAATTGCGTAATTAAATTTTCTACAATATAAAATTGGTCAAAAATTTCAAAAATAATCACCCTTGTTGCAAAATAGCAATAATTGCGAAAAAAACCATACAAAATCAAGTATTCGCATTTTACCTTTTTCAACCATTTATGCTAAACTTAGGACCTTCATATTTTACCCAGAAAAACTTTATGATAAAGTAAAACAACACTGTAAATTTCATTAAGATCGGTTTTATTAATTTTGCAAAATAAATTTTGCAATCCAACTTTCGCAAAAAAATCATTTTTTTTTAATGTTGCAGGACTGAAAATAAAGCAGATAGAAACGGCGCCAGGAAATTTTTTAAATAAACATTAATTTTTGTTGCTACGCGCAGGACAGCGGTGTTCGATTCACACAAGTTGATTTCCACCAAAATTTCTTCCAATCTTTATCTAATATATTATAATCTTACTCTATATTTTGTTATATTTTAATATTTTAATTCCACAAAAATCAAACTAATTTTATTATTGTTTAGGAAATATTGTTTAAACAATTGCATATGTTTAAAAATAATAAACTTTTATTCTCCAAGTTAAAATATATGAACAAAGAAAGTTTTTGCTAAAAAAGTGTTATTTCAAAGGATAGAGTATGTGTTTTTACTTTGCAATAAACAAATTTATTTATTTATATCGAAATGTAATAAAAATTAAAATGTATCAATCATTATCAAAAGTCATTGGAATGCCCAAGCAGAGCAAACTATTCGCTGCCCTGCGCGTAGCACCAATAATTAATGTTTATTTAAAAAATTTCCTGACGCCGTGGTAGTTAATCGATTTTAATTTTACAAATTGCAAGTGAAAGGTACGGTACCCTTCTACAAAAAAAATTTAACTTGCTAGCTGCTTTATTTTTAGTCCTGTAGCATTTTGAAAAAATGAATTTTTTTTGCGGAAGCTGGATTGCAAAATTTATTTTGCAAAATCTATTGAACCGATCTTAATGAAATTTACAGTATCGTTTTACTGTATCATACAGTTTTTCTGGGTGAAATATGAAGGTCCTAAATGTAGCATAGATGGTTGAAAAGCGTAAAATGCGAATACTTGTTTTTGTATGGTTTTTTCGCAATTATTGCTATTTTGCAACAATGGTGACTATTTTTTAAATTTTTAACCAATTCTATATTGTTGGAAATTTAATTACGTAACTTTTATGTCAGTACAACTTTTCTCGTAAATGAATACTTTTATATAAATGAAGTTATAATCAACAAACGAAGAAAAAAATCGAATTTTTCCCTCATTTTTTGATATTTTGATTATTTAAACAATGTTCCGGACCTTTTTGGGAGGAAGGATAACTCAAATATTATTATTTGAGTTATTTTTAAGCAATTTCTGCAAAAAAATTTGAGTCACCTCTCAACGTATAAATGTACTAATATTTTTACAGATGCTTCCTGGTCTAATAATATACATTGAAAATGCTCTGGGACTATTCGAATTTTTCGAAAAAAAAAAGATCGTTTTAGAAACATAGTTCCTTTATTTTTGGCGACAAAAAGTTTTTTCACAAACGATATGATATATAAGAGCTATAAGACTATGTAAATTAAATTCCGTAAGTTTCCTTAGTTTTTAATTGGGGTGGGTTTAAAGGACTCGAATAAGGGGTGTTTGCTCGTAAAGAGACATTTTAAACAGCTATATCTCGATAACTATTCATTGTAAAATATCTATGTAGAAGAAAATTTTAGCTATTAAAAAAGGTACAATTTAGTAATTTGTCGTTTTTTTCGTATATCCAGTATTTTCGGAGATATTTTGAAGAAAAAGGTGAAAAATACGAAATTGCAAAAAATCCATTTTTCTTTTAACTCCAATTATTCTAAAATTACGCCTTTTAAATAGGTCAAACTTCTTGGGTTCATTGATAATACAAATATAAAATGAATTGCAGAAAAGTAACGTGCGATTTTTAATTAGGAGGGTAGTTAGGGGGTTGTTTTCACTGATTTTTTCGTAGAGAAAAGCATGTACCGACATTTTTTGGTTTTTAAGTCGCTCAATTTTTATGCTAGAAACTTTTATTATTTTTTTTTTAAGTTCTAACTGTATACTTGAAAAAAGATTATGTAAGTTTTCCTTGAAAAATGCAAAGATTTCCCGTTATTTGGCTTTGACTATTTTAAATTATGTATTTGACGAAAAAAGCTAACCTTTAACTCGCGATTTATCTCGGTTTGAATTGGTCGTAAAAATATTATAGAAAAAGAATTTTGTTTGTGTTACTAAAAGATATAATTTTGATATCTATATTTTTTACCCTCTAAAAAAGTCGATTTTTTCGTCGGAAAACTGCTACTTTCAACCGCGAATAACTCGAAAATTATTAGTTTTGCGAAGAAAATGTAAAAATTTTTTTTTCTTAGAATTACCTTTACATCGATTTACATGATTAAAATGTAATAAAAAATTCCTACCCCCCGAGATGGGGTGGCAACCACCCCAAGGTTTTAGCGTACAGCGGGATACGGAATAAAACAATTTTCATAAAAGATAAAAAGGGCATCTGATTTCTGATGCAGATGACATGCTCACTAGATGGAAAAACCATTTTGATTGAATTCTAAGAGGGTAAGACATAATGACGGAAGAAGATCAAATAAAGTACAGCTATCACATGAATACAAGAACATCCTTTATTTACTCCAGGGAAATAAGCTAGAAATAGACTATGTTCGGGACACTCAAAGATCCAGGTAACCGACTACTTTTTAGTTATTATAGACATATAGGAAAAAACCTACCTCTGTTTCCTGCCAAGAGTTCGTGTCCGTTTTTTAGTTATTAACAATTTAGTGCAAAAATCGCGATTTTTTCCATTTTTTGCACCCCATTCCAAAGCTAAATAGTTGACATAAAACTACAAAATTTAATTTTTTAGAATATTGAAAACCCTTCAAAATGCTAATTTTTGAAAGTTAAAAAGTTAATTTGTTGCTACGCAAACTGCAAGAAAAGTCAAAATCATTATATGTTAATAACTGTTACTAAATCGACCTTAGAACTTTAATGTTTCACACAAAGTTGGGTATTGAGGTACTTAACCCGGGAGTAGTCGCGCTCACTTCTGTAACGTCGATAGTCGCGTGTGAGATTTTATCTCAAAATACGAATTTAAAACAAATTTTTATTTTGTACTATTTTTATCTACTTTTTACATTGAAAATATATATTTCTAACAATTTTATTAAAAAAACCTGTGTTAACGGCCACCTGACAACATCGGCCACCTGTCCTAACGTCCAGTTTAAAAATTTTCCAAACCAATTATATGTAGACTACAAAAACTGGCAATACCGTCCACCTTTCTATATCGGCCAATATTTCTTTCATTTTTAGTGGCCGTTACTGACAAATTTTACTGTACAGTAAAACCTGTGTCAACGGCCACCTGCCAACATCGGCCATCTGTCCTAACGGCCAGTTTAAAAATTTCCCAATTATATGTAGAATACAAAAATTTTGCAATAGCGGTCACCTTTCTACATCGGCCAATAGTTCTTTAATTTTTAGTGGCCGTTACTGACAGGTTTTACTGTATTACGAAAAAGGATGAAATGTGAGATTTTATATAACGACGCGACTACTCGCGGGTTAAAGCTAATTGGCTCTCCCCAAAGCCATAAATTCCACAAAAAGAAGAAGAAGAAAAAAAACAATTCCAACGCATTACTACAACCTTCCTCGAGGCACTTACGAAATTTTTTCAAAATTGCAAAATTTTTCATCAAGTTATCGCGAAAATGGATAAAAATTGAGATTCTATCTCACCGCGCGACTACTCGCGGGTTAACAAACCTTCAAAATTTGAGACCGATCCCTTAATCAGTTTAACCTTTATTTTGCAATAATATAAGATAAAAAATAATGAAGCTAGGGCAATTTTGCGTATGACAAATGAAAGTTGAAAAGTGAAATAAAAAAAAAACTTAGTCCCAAATGAACCTAGGCTAAATTTTTTTATTTGAAAATGCGTGCTAAAATATTAGCTTTTCGAATATATTAAAAGATTGTTTCTACGGATAATAATTTTAAAGTTATTCTAAGGGCCGGTTGTTCGAACGCTAATCTTTAATACATTTTAATACTACCACTCTTCTACTTTCATATGGCATACTCAGAATTGCCCTACACTCATTATTTTCTGTCTTATGTTATTGCAAAATAAAGGTATCTGGGATAAACAAATAGAGTAACTTTTAAACTAACTAATGGATCGGTCTCAAGTTTTGAGGATTTGTTAAGTACCAAAATACCCAACTTTGGTTGAAACCCTATAATTCTAGGTTAAATTTAGTAAAAGTTATTAACAAAAATTTAATTTCATTTATTTTGCAATTTGCGAAGCAACAAATTGACCTTTAGTCCATTCTTTCACGGTTTTTGCTCTAAATTTTAAAGAACCGCTTGGATTGACATGAAATTTGGCATACGCATAGCTTACATATCAAAGAAAAAAAGTGATATTGTGCCGATGTGTGCTTTTGCCCTGGGGGTGACTTTCACCCCCATTTGGGGGTGAAAAAATATATGTCCAAAACAACTCCGGAAATGGGTAAACTGACTAATTTTAAGTAACTTTTGTTCTATAGAGCTTTTTCGCCAAGTCAACACTTTTCGAGTTATTTGCGAGTGAATATGTTCATTTTTCAACAAAATAACCACATTTTTAGACGGTTTTTCGCAAATAACTCAAAAAGTAAGTATTTTGTCGAAAAAACCGTTCTTAGCAAAAATATAGCCTATAAAAAAGTAAAAAAAATGGTGTACGCGTTAGGTCTCTGGATCTCGTAGAACCAGAGTTATAGCCAATGAAATATATATTCATATTCACCAAATTTCAAATAGAATAATTCGACGTGAAATATCCAATAAATTAAGCACTTTTTGGGGAAAACCCATTTTAATTTTTTAAAGTGTTTAAAAAAAGCTTTATTTCTGTTTTTACTAAAAGTTTCTAGCATTAAATTTAAGCAAGTTACCCTGAAAATAAAGTTGGTCCCTTTTGTTTTTGCAAAAAAAAATCGGGAAGACCACCCCCTAATTAGCAACTTAAATGAAATTAATCGTTGCCGCTCCATAAATTATTTTACTTATATTGTGTTTATATGATCTGTAAGTTTCATCGATTCAAAGTGTTTATTTTTGAAAAAATTTGGTTTCAAAGTAAAATTTTTAAAGATTTAAATTTTGAAAAATATGCTTTTTTTCAAAATAACTTAAAAATTGTTAGAGATACCAAAAGTCTCGAAATACAAAAAAAGTCAGATTTACTTTTCTGAATATCATGTATTTTTTTGTTTTTCTGTTAGACAAAAATTGATCAAGATTTGGTGTTTCTAAATTTGCATACATTCGTGATCAGTGACTCGTTCAACCCCTTTTAACTACAGTCGTTTCAATAATAAGGACTTTGAACCGATGAAACTTACAGATCATATAAACAATATATACACGAGTCAAGAAACTTGTGAAGTCGTTACAATTAAGTTCATTTAAGATACTAATTAGGGGGTGATTTTCTCGATTTTTTTACCAAAACCAAAAGGGACTAACTTTATTTTGAGCGTAATTTGTTTAATTTTGATGCTAGAAATTTTTTTTATAAAACAAAAATGAAGCTTTTTTTAAACACTTTAAATAAGTTTAAATGAGTTTTCCCCGAAACGTGCTTCATTTTTGGTTATTTCACGTTAAAGTATTCCACTTGGAATTTGACGAATATGAACCTATATTTCATTAGCTATAACTCTACTTCTACTAAATAAAAAAACGTGATATATTCACTATTTTTTTTTAAATTTTTTATAGGCTATATTTTTGCTAAGAATGCTTTTTCGACAAAATACTTACAATTTGAGTTATTTGCGAAAAACCGTCTAAAAGCGTGGTTATTTTGTTGAAAAAATGAACATATTTACTGCCAAATAACTCTAAAAGTATTGACTTAGTGAAAAAACTCTATAGAACAAAAGTTACTTTAAATTAGCCAGTTTACACATTTCCCGACTTTGTTTGGACGAATACTTTTTAACCCCCAAGAGGGGGTGAAAACCACCCCCAGGGCAAAAGCACATATCGGCACAATATCACTTTTTTTCTTTGACTTGTTAGCTGTGTGTATGCCAAATTTCATGTCAATCCAAGCGGTTCTTTAAAATTTAAAGGTTTTGCAATATTTTACCGTTAATGAATGGACTACTTTTATCATTCAAAAACCGGTATTTTGAAGATTTTTTAATTTTCTAGAAAATCAAATTTTGTAATTTTATGTCAACTATTTAGCTTTTTAATGGGGTGCAAAAAATTAAATAATCGCGTTTTTGTACTAAATTGTTAATAATTAATTAAAAAACGGACGCGAACTCTAGGCAGGAAACAGGTAGGTTTTTGTCCTATAGGTCTACAATATCTAAAAAAGTAGTGAGCTACCTGGATCTTTCAGTGTCCTGAGAAAATCCTTATTTCTCTGGACTAATTCGGACACAAGTCGATGTGAACGGGGCGTTACTGTTCACTATAGGATCGGTACGTATTTTCGGCTGCAATGCTATTCAAATGGGGATTCATTTTTTTCGAATCCTGAGAAAACTAATAAGTATTTTTGAAAAATTTAAACGCAGAATGAAAGGTTACGTTATTAGCGAGGGCCGAAAGTCCCTGAGAACTTCTATAATGTTTATTTTAATAAGTTACAGGGGTAAAAAACTAAGAGAAAATTTAGTGTGATTTTTAATTTCAAATATCTCATTCAAAATAAACTTTTTATTTATTCTAAGGGACTTTCGGCCCTCGCTAATAATTTAGTTTTTCATTCTACGTTTAAATTTTTCAAAAATATTTATTGGTTTCTTCAGGATTCGAAAAAAATGAACACAATACCGTGGTAATATTTTCCAAATCTATCTTTGTCTTACAATGCACTCAGCCGAATATAATTAATTGTCAGCATATATTGTCAGTCAGACACTGACAATCAGTCACAATTTTAAATATTTGACATTGCATCGGGAATATTTTGAGTTATTGATTAAATATTATTGATATATAGTGTGTTTGATAAATAATTGATTTAAGACGTGAACTTAATAAAAAGTTATTTATTGTGTATTATTTGTGGAAGATCCAAGCAGAGAATACATCAGGATAATATATTCTGTGATCCAAGTATTTTGTTGTTAAAGATGTTCAAAATTGTAAACGTTCCATAAGAACGATATATTATTAAAAAATCATTTTAACACTTCCTCTTTTCTCGATTGAGTATTAGTTTTTGTTGTACAAATAAATTATTACAATCACTGAATACATAGTTAGTGAAAAAATTATCACATTTATTAACTGAACTAATAATTTGCAATTATAAAAATAACAGTTATCCAAGAACATTCAAAAGCCATCTCTTTAAAATAATGATGACATTTTCAAGTAGAATGACATTCTAGTAATATTTACATATCCATACCAGTGTGAATTTTACTACACGTAATTTGCCGTATAAAGACAGAAAAAGTAGGGATACACGTAAAATATTTGCGAATTATGTACCCATAGCCTTAAGCTACTTTCATTCAATCTAATCTCAAATTTAAGTAGATCAGATTCGCGAATTTAATGCCATATTTTATTGCAAGGTCAGTATTACTTATCCTGTTTCCATTTCAAGACTCACTTTTTGTAGCATTTGTCATAGAATTGATAGTGTAGGTATATTTAATAGACCCATTAAGATTAATAACCGTGATTTTAATTTAAATTTTACTGGTTTTTAATACAGTATATCCAGTATTCATTCATTGTTTCCGTTAATGTGGTATAGTATAGTATTTAATAAAAATATTATTAAGTATTTCTAAAAAAACATCTGGTTTTAGTGTAACCACTATAATTTGTAATTTGCTTATTACATTTTCTTGTATGCCGTACTGTTTTTGCTTTCACTACTTCCTTGATACGTACGTACACTTTCCAATTTAGTAAACGGAGATGATTATTTTTGTGTCACAAATACCTATTTATGTATGGAAGTACCATGTACCATGGTGTATATTGTATATGATGCAATTTTTATGATCTGCATAAAGTAAACAATCAGATATGGGTAATACGGAATCTCGCTTATATCGAAAAATTGGTTTACGATCATACGATCTCGGTTTATAGTCCAAGTAATGAAGCTTAAAATAGGACAAATCCTCGCAATTTTTACAGAATGGATCGATTTGCTTGAAAAATTGAGAATAAGTAGTGGATAGTCCAAGGATCAAAATCTATATCATGCCGAAAGGCGATTTTACTATGGGGGTGGTTGCCACCCCATCTCAGGGGTGGAAATTGTTTATTATATTTTAAACACAAAAGTTGGTAAAAACGTTCATTCTTAGCAAAAAACGGTCTATAAATTTTTTCAATAAAATTGATAGTTTTCGATTTATTTGCTATCGAAAGTGTTGGTTTTATATCGAAAAAATCAATGTTTTTAATAAGTTTTCTGCTAATTACCCCGAAAGTTTTCGCTTTATCAAAACAACTTTACTTAACAAAAATGTACCTTTTGAAAAAATAAACAAAAACGTGCTTTTATATTTTCTTTAAGGCCAATAGTAATCGAGCTATACTTATTAGCTCTTCTTCGTCAAATGCTCAATATTGTAGTTTCAAAGTCAAAAGACGAGAAAACTATGCATTTTTTGAGGACAACTTGTTCAAACTAATTTAAAGTATTAAAAATATCTATCTTCAGAAATTAAAAAAGTCTATAGCTCAAAAGCTATAGCTTTTTTTTTCAGCGAAAAAGTGATTGGAAGCAACCCCCTAATCACCACCCTAATTAAAATTAGTCATTGACCTTATTTGGTCTTTTTTTATTTATGTATTATTAATAGGTTCTAGAAGTTTGACTGGCTTAGAATGAACAGTTTTTAAAAAAATGGAGTTAAAACAAATAACGAATTTTTGTACTTTGGAAAAAATTGCCTTTTCTTAAGAATAGCAAGATTAGCATCAGAGATACGAAAAAATGTTCAAATATGAAATTGTAGCCGATTTAATTTCCAAAACCTTGGTTTGCAAAAAATTTTTCTACGGCAAAAATTGAGTGAGCTATCGACAATTAAAACTTTTAATAACATGCAAAAACCACCTTTACCAACCCTTTCAAAGTCACCTCTTTTTGCGACTGAGGATTTTAAAAAGAATTAATATTAATAGCCTTATAAACCTTAAAAAACCTACAAAATTCTTTTTTACCAAACATCTAGAATCAAAATTAAAAATGTTAAGTTTAAAAAAGCAATATATTTTTTTGAAAAAAAAAGGAGAAATCCAATTGGAAGCATAATAATGTAAGTTAGCGGTGTTTTTAGTCATTGGCCTTATTCATTCTTATTTATTTATATATTATTAATAGATTCTAGATGTTTGACTGGCTTAGAATGATTAGTTTTAAAAAAGAGGAGTTAAAAGCGAATAACGAATTTTTGTAGCTTGGTAAAAAATGCCATTTTCTTCAGAATATAAAGATTAGCATCAGAGATACGAAAAAATGTTCCAATATAAAATTGTAGGTTATTCTATTCTCAAGAACTTGGTTTAAAAAAATTTTTCTACGGCAAAAATTGAGTGAATCGTAAATGAGTATACCTATCAAAACATTGATTTTTTCGATATAAAACTAACATTTCGATGGCAAATAAATCGAAAATTGTTAATTATATCAAAAAAATGTATAGAATATTTTTTGCGTAGAATGAATGTCTTTATCAATTTTTGCGGTCAAAATATAATAAAAAATTTCCACCCCCGAGATGGGGTGACAACCACCCCCATGGTAAAAGCGCCTTTCCGCATCATATAGATTTTGATCCTTGGTTTATCTACTACTCATTTTTAAATTTTCAAGCAAATCTATCCATTCTGTAAAAATTGCGAGGTGAAAAGCTTCGTTTCCTGGCCTATTATGTGACTGTAATAATAGTGTGCATATGTCATTAGCAGAAATTCGGATTTCAGTAAGTACACTAAGTTACACTGATAAAACAACTGATTATTTGCTATATTATCTACCAGATTTTAAGACAAAACTTACGATCATTAGCATGAAAAAGATAATCGAAATTCAACTCTACGTCAATCAGAGAAACTGTTTAAAGAAAAGGAAAATAATAATCAAAACAATAACCTACCTGGATTAAGACACGAAATAGAAATCAGTTTTCAGGAAGTAGAGATAGCCATAAATTCACTCAAAAACAGAAAGTCACCAGGACCATACGGAATAACCAACGAGCTTCTAAAATACGGAGGAGAAAGTATAACCCTAGAGATGACAAAACTTATACAAAAACTAATATTGCACTGCAGGATACCAGACACATGGAGAAACGGCATACTGATACCAATGTTCAAGAAAGGAGACAAAGAAGACCCCAACAATTATAGAGGTATAAATCTACTGAACACCGCACTCAAGCTAACCACAAAAGTCCTAACCAACAAAATCAGTAAACTAACAACTTTATCAGATAAACAACAAGGATTCAGATCCGGAAGATCCTGCGTAGACGCCGTATTTGTATTGAGACAGGAAAGGCCATTGAGTACAATAAACCAGCATATCTATATTTTATAGACCTGACAAAGGCTTTCGATCGCATCCAATTCGAAGACGTCTTACATTTAGTGTATAGAAGAAACATACCAATCAATAATATTATACAAACCATCGAAAACATCTATTTTCATAATCGAATACAGGCAAAGATAAATGGAAAACTGACGCAGTTTATGCCAGTACAAAGCGGAGTCAGACAAGGTGACTCATTAAGCCCACTGCTCTTTAATATAATAATGGACGAAATAATAGAAACAGTACGTAAAGGTCATGGGTACAGAATGGGGAAAAAAGAAATCCAAATATTATGTTATGCAGACGACGCCGCAATAATCGCCGAGACAGAAGACGATGTCCAAATATTAACACACATCTTCAATACAACAGCCAAAAAATACAATATGATAATATCAGCAGAAAAAACCAAATATATGACAACATCTAAATACCTACTACGATGTAAAATCGAAATTGATGGGAAAATAATAAAGCAGGAAGCAAGGTTTAGATATCTGGAAATAGATATAACCAGTTACGGAGATATTGAAGAGGAAGTACGAAAACAAAGCTTAAAAGCAAGTAAAGCGGCGGGATCCCTTAATGACACAATCTGGAAGAACAAACACCTAAGACAAGACACAAAAACAAGAATCTATAAAGCAGCAATTAGACCTATATTGACATATACGGCGGAGACAAGACTGACACATCTAAAACGAGACGACTACTAGAAAAACAAAGATGAAAATACTCCGACGAATATCAAGAAAAAGTCTGTTGGATACAGAGAGAAGCGAAAGGATAAGAAGATCATGCAATGTAGAAGACATAAATGGATGGGTGAAAAAACGGAAACAGGAGTGGAATGAACACATTAGTAGAATGGCAGAGGATAGGATAGTACGAATAGGACGAGATAATATAATAATATAATAAGGAGTTTATTTTATTTTACATTTACATTTTTCACATATGCATGAATATGTTGGATAACATAATTAAAGAAGTTTATCTTTAAATTAATTATAATATTACAATAATCAAAAATAAAAATCTGTCTTATATTACAACCAAAAGTTATATAGCATTTACAAAGTAAAAAAGAATATGAAATTATTAATTATTTTAAATAAATATAACTTATGGAAAATTTTATTAGTAACAAAAATACCAAGTTTCTTGTAAAAGGTATATATTAAAATACCCTAAATAAGGGTCACAATACAAAACGTTTTCGGATTAAGGAATCCATCATCAGTGTTTAAAAGCCAAAATTTGCATGCCTGAGCCACCAAAATGTATCGGGTAAAAACCCTTTAAATGTAAATAATAAGGATGTTTTACATATTTATATAAAATTCATTGGATGGTATAGATAAACCTGGATGTTACCCAGGGCAACACAGGACTCTCTCCACGTGGTTGGAACTTTTTTTGGAGAAAACCTCACATATTGGATTTCAATGGCCAACTTCAGTTGGCAAAAAAAGTTCCAACCACGTGGAGAGAGTCCTGTGTTGCCCTGGGTAACATCCAGGTTTATCTATACCATCCAATGAATTTTATATAAATATGTAAAACATCCTTATTATTTACATTTAAAGGGTTTTTACCCGATACATTTTGGTGGCTCAGGCATGCAAATTTTGGCTTTTAAACACTGATGATGGATTCCTTAATCCGAAAACGTTTTGTATTGTGACCCTTATTTAGGGTATTTTAATATATACCTTTTACAAGAAACTTGGTATTTTTGTGATTTATGGTATACAGCCAGCTACAGGAAGTTTATTTTCCTCCTGGATTTTATTAGTAACATTGTCCTAATATTTATATATTTTTTACAATTCATACATGTCACATTAATGCTTTTTCAAAATAAACAAAAAATCCCTTTATGTCCCGTAGGATGCGCATGGGGTATTTTTTGTTCAACATATTATATTGCAATGGTTTCTACAACCATCCAGAACCATCGTTTGGTTTCGAACCATCCAGAAATGTTTTTAAAATCGTCCTCTATTAATTCTTTTAACTGTTGCCACGTATCGCCTTGGTAAAATATTGCTGTATCATCAGCAAATCCAATGATGTTTCCTTTAGTTTTTAAGTGAAATAAATTATTAATATATATAGAGAACAAGACTGGCCCTAGAACGGTACCCTGAGGCACTCCAAAATTAATTTTATTATTGTTACTCACCGAATTTCCTATTCTCACAGCTTGTTCTCTGTCGTTTAAGTAACTTTTAAACAGGTTTAAAGGTACTCCGCGAATTCTTATATCCTCCAAGGTCTCCAACAGCTGACCGTGAGATACAGTGTCGAAGGCCTTGGCAAGATCCAGAAATATACATATAGATGGTTTGGCTGAGTCTATTGAATCGTAAATTTGGTTTACCAAAGTAATTATAGCATCATTCGTAGAAAAATTCTCTCGAAGGCCAAACTGAGATTTTGACAAAATATTATATTTATTTAAATAAGCGGATAATCGTGTTTTTACACTTTTTTCAAAGATTTTTGAAATTGTTGAAAGCAGTGAGATTGGTCTATAATTTGATAAACATTTCTTGTCTCCCTTTTTGTGCAATGGAGTAATAATGGCCTTTTTAAATTCAACTGGGCATTGTCCTGTTTTAAAAATAGAATTTATTGAATCTACTAAATAAGGTGCAATTATTTCAGAAGTTTTTTTAATTACTTCGGATTTAATCTTATCTATACCTGGTGCTTTTTTATTTTTTAATGTTTTTATTAAATTTATTATTTCTGGTTCTGTTACGGGTGTTAAGAAGAATGATGCGTTGTTAATTCGGAACTGATTTTTATTAAATGTAGGGTTATTCGAGACATCTATTTTTTCTGCCAGTTTTTCTCCAACACTACAAAAAAAGTTATTGAATTCTTTTGCTACATGTAATGGATCCTTAACTGCGGTCCCATCCTCCGAAATTATTTCCTCTATTAATTCTCTATTTTGCTTATTACCACAACCTTTAGTTATTGTCCACAGGTGCTTGGAACTATTTTTGTTTTCTGTTATTTGTTTTTCATAAAAATTTAGTTTTGCTGCCTTAATAGTTTTGTCAACAATTGCGCGGTAGTTTAGATACTCCAGTTTTTTGCATTATCTGTACGATCTTCGTTAAATTCTCTGTAAAGTTTATTTCTTTTTTCAATAGAGTTTATTATGCCCTTAGTTATCCATTGTTTTCTTTTAATGTTTTTACGCTGTATTTGTGTACTATGTGTGTTCTTTTCAATGTATAAGTTTAGTACTTTTGTTATTAACGTTGCTTTTTGGTCCACGTCATCATCATCGAGGTGTTTGTATTGTGTCCAGTCATGTTTCTGTAAGTCTTGTCTTAAGTTGTTGTAGTTTATATGTGTTATAGTACGGTCATGCTGAATTTTTAATTTTGGAAACAACGGGATAAATGCAAAAATCGCTTTATGATCAGATATAAATGTTTCATATACAGCTGCTACGATATCTTTTTCATTTTTGGTCTTGCTATTATAAAAAAGTGATCTATGCAGCTTTTGAATGAACCACAAACTCTAGTAGATTTATTTATTAAGGATAAAAAACCATATTCCTCCATTATATTTAGATAGTTTGAAACAGTGTCATTATTACTTTTTAAATTAATATTAATATCTCCAATTAAGATATTACCAGCAATTTTTAATTTATTTGTTTGGTTGAGGTATATCTCAAGATGTTCAAGAAATTCATCCTCGTTTACTGGTGGTGGCTTATACATATATTGAAGTTATTGCAATTTGTGTATTATTTTTCATACTTATTATTATTTGTATCGCACGACAAACCCCTATCGGTATTATTTTATATGTGTATTTAAGTTTACTTTTAATAGAAACTACAACTCCATCGTTTTTGTTTATATTGCCCTCGCTATACAATAGATCATAATTTTCCAAATGAAACAAATTACAGTCATGAATAGAAAACGTTTCAATCAGAACTATGCAATCATAAGTAAAGGAAAGTTGGTGCAAAAATATCTTTAATTTATCCAAGTTTTTGTTTATGCTGCATATATTTTGGTGAAAAATACTGAATTTCTGACTATTTGTATTAGTATGTAAATCATGTATATCATTTATTAAATTTAACCTCAATGTATCGAAAGGTTCATGATTCACATCTCTAATGTAAGGATTCATATTGTAATTATAACTGTATAAAAAGTTAAGTTAAGAATATATCAATATCTGTTGTACTAAACTTACCTAAAGGCAAAAATTTAGAGCTCTTTAAAAGAAATAACTAAAAGAAAGATTTGTGGTCCCTAGAAATGAAAAGTTTTTTTTTTATGGAAAAAATTAAATATAATATAAACTAAAAATTTTTAACTGTGATTTCCAAGATGATAAGATAAGAGATAAGTCACCAAATGGACGAAGAGATAAGTCACCAAATGGACGAAGAAGTATTGGCAGACCAAGAAAAAAATGGTGCGATAACTTAAATAATTTAGGAGGCTAATACTGAAGAAGAAACAGGCTTAAAGCCTACATACAAAAAGGAAGAAGAAGAAGAAGTCAATCAAAGCCTTGTAGAAAAACTGTCGTACTAAAAATTTGTCGACAACCTAATAAATGAAGAATGGACCAACAACCAAGAGATAGTAGCACGCATGGGAATAGCTAGATCCATCTTCAACTGGATGGGGGCTTTTTTCAAGTGCCACAACCCACAACCTCTCTCTTGGTTTTAAAGTAAGCATACTGCGATGCTAGGTCTGCTCTCTTCTTTTTTACGGTGTTAAGTCGTGGACCTTGATCGAAAGTATGTGCAGAAAATTGGAAGAATTTGAGATGAGGTTTTAAGGAGGTTCTCAGAAGAATGACAAAAAAACGGAGAGGTACTGGCCACCATCAAATCTCAAAAGTTAGGGTACTTTGGACAGATTATACTAAATGAATCCGGATAGGTCCTCCTACACGTCATTCTACAAGGAAAAATACTTGGAGAGCGAGGTCCCGGCAGAAGAAGAACGTCAGAACCTAGTTCATTACATGATCTGTGCAGCTTTTCGATGCTGTTGCAGATGTAAATATTGCCATGATGATAAGCATATCAAGAAGAAGCTATGAAGACCTGGACAGATAAGTTAGAGATAAGTCGTTGCCCCTACTATAACTTGATAACTGCAAAATCGGCGTTTTTGAGATAACTAGTTCACAAGATGTATTTTATTTGCCTCCATATTGTGGAAAAACTTGATAACTCTCTCCAAACGGGTTAAGTATTTATTAATGATGGACGAAAGTGAATAAACGTCAAATGCCCCCAATATTCAGTGCTAAAACTTGACAATATGAGTTATCAAGTTATTGTTTAATCGAAATAATCGTAAATGCGACATACACTTAATGCTACAACGAGCTAACTCTAGTTATCTAGTTGTAACACGTGTTTTTCTGTAACGATTGAGCCTACCACGTAATTGCTATCTGTTGATTCGGTTCATTTAATGCAAAAGTTCGAGAACTGTTAGCAGATCTGGCAACTTCCATGGCGGAAGGCTAATTTTCACAAAAATAATGCTTAGTTTTTTTTTAAATTAGTTTTTTTTTAAATTCACTTAGATGCCACTTGGGGTCAAAGGTCAAAGTGTCCTCAAGTGGCTACCTTAGTAGTTTTTTCAACATCCAAATATTGCTATCGAAGCACTGTTTACTTTTTTCTGTGAGTAGTGAAGCCTTTTGCCAATTTATCTGTTGTATCCAATGCACCCTTTGTTGTATTGTAGCGTAATATAATATCCTGTTTTGTAATCTGTTTCTTCTCCACGTTTTTTTGTCATTGTTACGTTTAGGTATGTCGTCAAGGGTCAAAGGTCAAAGTGTCCTCAAGTGGCTACCTTAGTTGTCGACATATGCGACATTACCAAATGTTAATATCATGGTAGTGCTAAAAGTTGATAACTTTACTTTTTCATGTTATTTTCTGTATTGGAAACAAATTTGCACCATATTACTAAATAGATCAGTAGCCAAAAAGTTAAGGAACAGTATTTTAGAGCTGCAAAGTGAATTCCGTATTTATATACATCATGGTAGCAGTACAAATATCTTAAAAATCTTTAACTCGTCTATCTCAGAACTACTAATTTCGAGTTATCAAGTTATAGTATTAACCCTCGCAGGACCAACCTTTTAGTAGAAACAACGAGGACCAAGGAGGGTCAATAAATGTCCACAGATAAATTAATCAAAAACGTGCTTCTTTATTTAAACTAATTTAAAAACACTTTTATATTATTCCTAGACGTTAATGGAACAGTTAAAAGATACGAATTTATAATTTACCCGGAGTCTTCGGCTTCAGTGGAATTGGCATCATTGTAGGATACTGAAACATTTTTGACTTCTTGCTGTGCTTACCGCATACATAATTGCATTTTGAACAAACTATGGCTGTTTTTGCCCACTTATTGGCTTTTTCTTTTAGATTTTGCTAATTTGACACATGAATGATATCGTCCCTTTCCATTTTGGGATGGAGTTGAAGGTATTCAAGGGGATTAATTATAGTCCACTGTCAAGTTTTTATAAAAGTACCAAGAAATGAGTTAAATTATAGAAATACTAATTATGCCATCTAATAGGACAGTAGTACTCCGACAACTACTAATTATTTGAGAGTTTTAGGAACAAAGGTATTTAGAAAATCGGATGTAATGCAATGTTGTGGATACTTTTTAACCCTCCTTACTCCTTGGTCTTTCTAGGGTTAAGGCGACGAAGTAAAAGAAGCTAATAGACTGACAGAATGCCTTAATACACATTATGACGTAACCGACATATTATCACTGCACTGAGATAAAATAAAGCTATTATAAGACCAATAATGACATATTATGCATCAAAAATAAGACCCGACACAGCCACAACACAAAGGCTACTCTAACCTACAGAGATGGGAGTACTAAGAAGAATTACAGGAAATACACTGAGAGATTGAAAGGAAGTGAAGGCATTAGAAAAAATGTAACGTACATCGTCGAAACAAATGAGCACTATCCAGAAAAAAAAAAGAATGGAATAACCACATACGCAAAAGCGGAAACCCCCTCAAAATAGAGATAAATCAAGTGACAACGTTCTATAGAAAGTCTGTTGTATTTTTCCTTTGATGTCACTTCTTGTGTTTCCACTTGTTTGTTAAGTATTCTCATTTTGAATAAGAATCTTGTTGATTCATTTTGGAAACTATCTAAGTTGTATTTAGGGTAATTCTAGATATTTACAGTGAGTTTTCGTTTTTCGTTTCGTTCTCTATTTTTGTTATAAATGTTTGTTATAATAAATGTTTTTATATAAGTTAATTATGTTATTAATTAACTATACAGGGTGTTTCATTAATAATTATCCATATAGTAACTGGAGAAACCAAGCACAGAGTTACAGGATATTTTATCTAAAAATTTAAAAATTATTTTTGCTCAGCATTTTAAAACTATTCGATGTATCCTTTTCATACTTGGCAGGAAGTATAGGTACTGTAAAAACTACTAAATAATAATACTACTAATAATAAAATACCAGAGGCGTACGACGGGGGAAAGTAAATGTTTGACCCTTTCCAAATTGTACGCCACTGGCGGAATTGCTATTTTAGTTCAATTTTTGGAGTTTCCAATACTTTCTATTAAATAATACACTCTTCATTCGTAACGATAAAGTCATTCGTTTTCGAGATCTTTGAAGTTAAAAATGAAACGACACTGTCATTTTGATTAATGTATTGTGTCGCTTCATTGTTAATTTCAAATATCTCGAAAATTAATCATTTTATCGTTACGAATGAAGAGTATATTATTTACATAAACAGTATTGAAAAAACAAAAAATTACACTAAAATAGCAATTTCGCCAATGGCGTAGAATTTGGGAAGGGTCAACCTGCCACTATCCCTTGTCGTACGCCTCTGGTAGTAGCTAGAAACGTTTATTTATCTTAATTTAGTAGGATGTACAGTACCTACACTTTCTGCAAAGTATGATAAGGATATGCCAAATAGTTCTAAAGTACTGGGTACAAATAATTTTTAAATTTTAATCATATGAATCATATTATAAATTAATCAAAATAACTGTGCCGTTTCATATTTAACTTCAAATATCTCGAAAACTAATGACTTTATCGTTACCAATGGAGAGTATATTATTTACGTAGAAAGTATTGGAGAATCTAAAAATGGCACTAAAATAGTAATTCCTCAAGTGCAGTAGACTTTGAGAAGGGTCAACCATTCACCATCCCATGTCGTACGCCACTGGTAGTAGCTAGAAACGTGTGTTTATCATAATTTAGTAGTGTGTATAGTAGTCACTCTTTCTGCCAGGTATGAAAAGGATACGTCGAATAGTTTTAAAATGCTCAGCAAATTTTTTTTTAATTTTTAGATAAAACACCCTGTAACTCAGTAAGGAACCATATTTTATTTAAGTATTTAGGTTAAATCTTCGTATTTTGTGCTAAGGTTTCTCCAGTTACTATATGGACAATTATTAATGAAACACCCTGTATATTAATTAATATAATATAAAAGTTAATTAATAATAACCATATTATGTTTTTTCGTAAAATTAAATAAGTTTTAAATATGCTGCCAACTTTCGTAAACACTCTGTGGATATTATTTAACTAATGGTCAAAGTAATAAAAAAACTCAAGTAATTTCGTAAACTTTGATTTAATTTTCACCTCACATAAAGTATAATACATCGTCCAATTATATATAAAACATATATTGGACCATACAAACATTCTATTTTATAAATTTTTAAAACAATAAATATGTATATTCGAATGGTAACAGATACATACAGGATGGAATCAATATTTGTGTTGTAATAAAGAATCAAACATTTCCAACAAGAGCTAATTTTTTAACAGTGTAACATATCTAACAAGAACATTCTGCAAAATGTGAAGCTCTCTCTAAGAGTCATCCTGTACATTGATGTTCAAAATCTTGCCCTGGCTGTAGATTACAATTTTCGGTTTGGCAGTTCAGGAAACTGTATACAGTTCAATTTTTAACAGTGTAAGAAGTATTTTTTACAGTTCAGTAAATTTTATTATAAATATTTGAGAAATATCAAACTTTTTAAAGTTATCACTTAACACAAGTTAACAGTTATGCCTTACATATATACATTATTACATAAACAATATAACCAATTTTTAACATTTCGTAAATTTTCTAAACTTTATTTAAATAAACTACACGTACTTCAATATTGGTCCCTCTAAACAGGTACTAAAAACAATATTTTTTAAGTATTGTATTGTTTGCAATAACGGAAAAAAAGAATAAAACAAAGTATTGTGGCATAATATTCCTATGCAATTTTAGCAAAAGAAAGAACAAATATTTATAGGAAAGAGAAGTGAAGGTAGTAGAAGAAAATGTAACGTACAGTGTATAAACGTATGGACACTAAAAAGAAAAGAGAACGGGGCAGATAACAGACATGAAACTCCAGAAAGATAGAGTAACAACCTTTCATAGAGATATGAATCCGTCAATGAACAAGTAGAATTGTTTATAAGGAGAACGAAAAAGAAAAAGAAGATTTTTAGTAAATAGAGACTTAATTCTTGGGGGCTAAGCAATTTGTTGAAAAGATGCCCATGGAGTCTCTAAAAACCATATCTAGAACTAGAGAAAGAAAGCAATAAATAAAGGAATAGAAAGAACGGGAGATAAAGAGAACATAAATGAATATAAGTAGAATTATTAAATATAACTATTAAAATGTAGTTAATAAAGATATCAATGGAAGGTAGATAAACAGAAGAAAAAGCAAAAGAAGAAATAAAAAGAAGGTCGATGAACAGAAGTCGAAAAACGAAAGTGTAGGTTAAAGATTTATTAAAATTAAATCTAGTTCTCGCTTGTAATCTCTTTTGTTTATTTTTTCTTGTCTTCTGTGTGCTTTTTTTTTTCTATAATTACGTATTTTTTATGGGAAATAAGCCACAATTTTAATAAAAAATGAATTTATTAACGTTTCGAAGCCCAAATTGGGTTTCGTTGTCAAAACACAAAATATTATTAAAATAAAACAAACATGTTGTTGCTAAGTAAAAAAATTCTTCTAATAATTTATTTAATCTGACTCATTTATATTGGCAATTCAGACGTATATTATACATTTTAAAGTAGAAGACTTTAAAATGATATCGCCAATATTTATGAGTTGCGTTCCTGGGACGACTTTACTAAAAGATAGTTCATTCGATTACATGAAATCAATCCCAACTCAAGAATATCCGTCACAAAAAAATCATAGCATGTGATCTGTCTTTAAAAGACAACCAAATGTAACGATGACAGTAAAATTCTCGAGTTAGAGATTCCATAGTAAATTATTTAATTTAAATTAATAAATTATAGATTCTAACTCGAGAATTTTACTGTCATCGTTACATTTGGTTGTCTTTTTAAAGACAGATCACATGCTATGATTTTTTTGCGACGGATATTCTTGAGTTGGGATTGATTTCATGTAATCGAATGAACTATCTTTTAGTAAAGTCGTCCCAGGAACGCAACTCATAAATATTGGCGATATCATTTTAAAGTCTTCTACTTTAAAATGTATAATATACGTCTGAATTGCCAATATAAATGAGTCAGATTAAATAAATTATTAGAAGAATTTTTTTACTTAGCAACAACATGTTTGTTTTATTTTAATAGTATTTTGTGTTTTGACAACGAAACCCGATTTGGGCTTCGAAACGTTAATAAATTCATTTTTTATTAAAATTGTGGCTTATTTCCCATAAAAAATACGTAATTATAAAAATGCCACAAGGAAATAGCTTCAGAACAACATTTTTTTTCTATGTTATTTATTTGATCGCCCTCTATTCTTTTTGATATATCTGTCAGTTTCTCCGTGTTAAGTGTTTGTGTTTATTCTTATTAGGTGTCAGTAGCAGCTCAATTTCTTTCATTGTACTTGTTCCTCCCTATTCAGTTTCAATTCTGTTAAGTTTTTTATACAGTGCGGTGGAATAAGTGTTGCCCCCCCTGTTAACTTGTTTATTTTAAAAATATAAGCAAAACGCTCGGACAGGTCGATTTTTAAACTAACTATAGTATATTACAGCATCAATGTTTCGAACTTTACGCGATCCCTCTTCAGGTGACAGCCATACCTTTGATTTTTTTAAATGGGAAAGTACATCATGTGACAGCTCATTTAAAAGCTCTTAAAATACTGAGTTCAAAAATGTATAATACTTTAATCCTGCTTGAGAGCGTACGCGCAAAATTTTGGTCGAATTATTTCTAAATGCAATCATTTTTTTCGAATCCTGAAAAAATTAATAAATATTTTTGAAAAATTTAAACGCAGAATGAAATATTACAGTATTCTAGATGGTCCAAAGTCCCTGAGAACTCATATAATGTTTATTTTAATAAATCACAGTGGTGGAAAAAAGAGAAAATTTAGTGTGATTTTTAATTTCAAATATATCATTCAAAAGAAACTTTTTGTTCATTCTAAGGGACTGTCACTCGGTAATAATCTAATCTTTCATTCTGCGTTTAAATTTTTCAAAATTACTTATTAGTTTTCTCAGAATTCGAAAAAATAAATGCGTTTAAAAAGAGTTCGACCGAAATTTTGGGCCTGCGACCTCAAAAAGGAATAAAGTATTATACATTTTTGAAATCAGTATTTTAAAAGCTGTTAAATGAGGTGTCACATGATGTACTTTACCATTTAAAAAAATCAAAGTTATGCCTGTCACCTGAAGAGGGATCGCGTAAAGTTCGAAACGTTGATGCTGGGATATACTAGGATTAGTTTAAAAATCGACCTGTCCAAGCGTTTTGTTTATATTCTTAAAATAAACAAGTTAATTAACAGGGGGGCAACACTTATTCCACAGCACTGTATAAAGAAATATTATAAAGTGTTTACTGACTTTTCTGAGTACCTTGAAGTCTTATCGAGGCGAAGGGTGTCATCATGCTTCTTCTGGTCATAAATTGTGTAAGTTAAGCACGATTTGAGTGAAAAATAAGGACGCCACTTAACTATGGGTACCAGGTAACAACCAGGTTTCATTTCAATGAGTAAACGGCTTAGTATCTGTTAAAATTAGGACTTGAAACAAATGAGCTCGACAGCAGGCGACAAAATGGAATTTCTTTCAGAGATTGAATAAAGAAAGTGGATACACCAAGAGAAACTGGAGTCCTGGTGTCGAAATAAAGGACTCAGAAAATGTAGCGAAATTGGCTAATGGAGGGATCATGGACAGGATCATTTTCTACAGAAAAAAAAAAGGAAAAGGAGAAGAAGAAAAAGAAGAAGAAGAAGACGTTTGCATTGTTTGCATATTTTTTATTTTTCACGATAGCTATAATTGATATCTAATAAAATATTATTTACTCAATTGATTCTCTTTAAAGTAGTTCCCCAAAAACTCGGAAAATTCTGATTACTAATTGGAAAACCTTATAACGTCTATGAAAACCTGACGACAGTGGTAATTCAAATTAGGAAGAAGATTTTTATGATGTTATTTTTATGTGTTATTGATGACGTTATTCAAAATTTTTGTAATTACAAAACAATTAAAAAACAATTCAGTTTTTAAACTGTTTTAATCAACTATGTGATCTATATTTTACAAAACAACAATGTAATAAAATTTTTTAGATATTTCTATAAACATTTATTCAGGCTAAAACGTTTATTTACACATTAAAAAATACTTATAAAATATTGATTTAAATTATTTAATTTAATATTTAATAACTTTAATTTACTATCATTGTTTCTGGTTTCGTAAAAATATATTAGCAGCTTTTGTACACCATTGACCCACATAACAATTTCATGTTCTTAGTAGATTCATAGAACATACTTTTCAGAAAAAGTATATAATAATATGAGAATATGCGTAATTACCATTGCGAATGTGCAGAGCAGATACTGAGCATATAGATACTACATTACAGTACTTAAACGTTCTATGTATATACTTAGAATGTACTATCGCACTTCTTTTCAGTATATAAGTACCAAGAACATACTTTTTAGAAGGTTCTAAGGAGGTGCTATAAACCTTCTATTTATATACTTAGAATGTACTATCGCACATATTTTTAGTATATGGGAAGAATATTCCAAGGAAGTGCTATATACCTTCTAGTTATATACTTAGAATGTACTATCGCACATATTTTTAGTATATGGGAAGAATATTCCCAGGAAGTGTTATATACTTAGAATGGATGTGCTATATTTCTCAGAAGCATGTTTTCAACATCACCCAATCTCATCCTAGGTTCTACTAATATATTATATTATTTACATATTCTAATTGCATATGAGAATGTAGTTATTACATTCTACAATATTTCGTAAAAAGTAAGTATAAAATATATAAACTTTAGTTAGTTATATGGGTACCTATGTTTAATAAATATTATATGGGTAAGTAGGTATATATAAAATATAAGTAATATATTTAGTTATTATGTGCACATCAAAATAAAAATGCTGTTTATATATTATATAATAGCCAAATACATACATATAATATGTATGTAAATTACTAAAATTTATAGGTATCTATTATATACATTATACATATTTTACTTACTAGGTATTTAGGAAATATTGAAGTACCAATATGAATTTATTATTTTCAAGCTGCTTTTTATGTTCTTAAAAATGTTTTAGTCCTTGTAGCTAGAAATACTTCGTCTTCGCTTCGTCCTAACAGCGTAGACATAAATGCCTAATGTATAATAACATGCCTAATGTATAATAACTACATAACTGTACTCAACTGTACTGGAAGCTATTTTCATATTTTGCCCTTATTATTCCCGAAAATTATAGGTATTTAAAAATACTCATGGTATAAACTCAAATGAAAATGGTATATTCATTTCAATTGAAAACGAAATGAGAATTTCTCATTTTTCTTCAATAGAATTAAGTTTTAACCTTTTTTCCATACAATTAAAACGGTTTAAAAAAATGAATTAGATAGTTCAGTAGTACCTACCAAAATACCTAAACTTTATTAATTATTCTTAACGCGAAGTTGATAATCTATAGGTTAAACATTATTCTTCTTCCAATAGGTATATACAGTATATTCTTTTTAAGATATTTTAAAAGTATATACAAGTATGTGTTAAGCATATACTTTTGCATATACTTACGCATATACTAAGAATATTCGATTAAGGTATATTCTAAGAATAAACTTTTACGAACATTCCGAGATACTACGTACACGAACGTACTCAGTATATTCGGTGAAAGAATATTCTTTGAACCACATGCAAAGAACATGAAATTTAGAATGTTTTTTATGGTACATGCTATGCTTGTACTACGCATATACTAAAAAGGACATACTTCGACGAATGTTGGTAGGATATGCTTAGAACATGATACGAACGTCATTGTTATGTGGGGACTAACGAAATCTTTCGCGCGTATGCCTTGTGACTATGTAAAGTAATCTTAGATTACTTTAAAGAGTCGCTTACAATTGTACAGAAATATCTAAAACCACGAAGGTCACCTAGGTAGCAAATCAATGAGAGGGATTTCAGTTAAACTCGTTGGTGCAAAGAGTAAACATCCATTTAAAATGCATTGTGCTCGAAATCAGTGGTTTTGTGACATTGCCGGATAAAATCGTCGGGTAGTTGTTTATTTAGAATACATTTAATATTTTTTTAATAAACATGAATATTATAAGGGCCGTGAAAAAAGGACATTAAGTGCACATTCCCTTGAAATTATACACAATGTTTTAAAAGCAGGAGAAAGCAGAAGGAAATTTTACTGTGAAACAGGTAACAAACACAAAGCCGAAGAACCTTTGAAACCTGATTGATCTGACAACGTCGCGTAACCAAAGGTTTCGATCGGTTTGACCTTGGCGGCTTCAGATATTTCTGTCGACCTGTACTAATAAATAAAATGGCCATCAGCAAAAGATTATAATGCGCACCTCACAACTAAAGCACTTATTTCACAGTCCTCTTTGTTATTTTGTAAAAAAAAACTATTACAATGGAACCTAGATAAGTCGGATTAATCGAAACCGGGGCCCATCCGGGTTATCGAAAATCCGAGTTAGCCGGAGTTTATGGTAAAAATTGATCAAACACGGTGTACTTACAGATAAACTCCATTATAATTGCAAAAACATGAAATACATGTGCGCAGTACATCTAAATTAAGTGCAGTTGTATACAGTTGAGTCCCTGAATCTTTACCCGTGCGTCATCATTTAGCAAGTCACTTGCTGTCACTTGCTGTTGCGTTTAGTAAATTTCAATTTCCGACTTATCATCGACTGATTTCGTATGGTTTAAATGATGACGCACGGGTAAAGATTCAGGGACTCAAC
Organism: Diabrotica virgifera virgifera; assembly: GCF_917563875.1. Taxonomy (NCBI): domain Eukaryota; kingdom Metazoa; phylum Arthropoda; class Insecta; order Coleoptera; family Chrysomelidae; genus Diabrotica; species Diabrotica virgifera. The sequence continues at coordinate 249,584,117 of NC_065445.1, read as the reverse complement.
TGTACAGTATTGTTTATTTCTGGGTAAAAAATTTCGTAAAAGTAAAAAAATGTTCGTTTTGTCTGATGAAAATCGGTCCGGGTTAGCCGGACTTCCGGGTTATCGGAGGCCGACTTATCGGGGTTCCACTGTAATTTACTTTCGTTTATGTAGTTCTTGTTTTCCGGTATTGCAATTTGAGCAAAAGATATAGCAGTTTCTGCACAAGTTTTTATTATTTTCTTAGTAAATATTTAGTGTATGTACAATACATACTTACTATGTACAATGCAACATACAGTGTGTATATCCACATAAAATAAGGTAAAACACTACAGAAAAATGATACAGAATTGACATAATTCTTAAGAGGCTACATCAGCACGTCATCAAGACGGAAAACGCGTTCCAAGATTGTAGCTTTAATTTTGAAAATTATGTCGAGTTATTTGGCACACATACCTATACGTATAGTCCGTCCGCTATAACTTTTCCCATGCGGTACGATTCATTTTCAATCAAATTAAGTCAAAACATAAATTGAAACGAACGTCGATGTGTATATACATTTTGTATACTGTATACTATATACTACACACATCGGCGTACGTTTCACTTTCTGTTTTGACTTAATTTGATTGAAAATGAATCGTACCGCATGGGAAAAGTTATAGTGGACGGACTATAATATAGTAAAGAATGGCGGTACAGAGCCCAATTTGAGCAACATGTTAGTATGTGGAAATTACTCTACAATTAATTAAAATCTTACAAAAACGAGTCTGTAGCGCTATTAAGCAGAATAAAAAAATACAATTTCGTCAAATAAACTTTTTTATCCCATGCCTAGATTATGTGGCACATCAGAACTACTATAATCGATTATCTATAACAAGAAATCGAACTTAACTGACTGATTTGGCAGCATTTAGAGCGCCTATGAGTATATTATTATCACAATATTATGCCTTCGTCGTTGATAGTGTCACGAACTGCCGAAGCACTGTTGCCAACAGTTCGCAGAACTTTCGAAAAACGGTGCGGCTACTATCTCTTGAATTAATATTGCTGACGCGCTCTTAAGTTTTAAAGTACCACTATGTCAAAGCTGTATCACGCGTCTTATTTTGGTTGAAATAAGAACACCCTGTATTATTCGTAATATACAACAAAAAATAAATAATCAAGTACTAATCTAGTGTGCTTTCACTTTTTCTGTAGCTGGTTGGATGACTGATGCAGGTCCGACCTCGATGGGATTTTTAGGTTTTGCATTGTACGCCTTCCTGTAGAAATCGCTGAAGAGGTAGAGGAAGATTACTACGTTGCCGACGAAGAAGAAGGTGAGCGCCTTGGGGAGTTTGCAATCGATGGCGATGATGAAGACTAGGTATGCCAACATTATGCAGAATTGGGTCTGAAAAATGGAGATCAATAAGTAAAATAATTAAAATGTTGAAATATAGTCAAATATTGTACACTTCGCGTCAAAAAAAAACTGGTACAAGTCTTATAACCGAAAATCGTGTTTTTCTAGTTGTGTAAACTGGTCTTATAACATATGTTATTCATATTTCTAGGCAACGTTGCCAGTTCAACTAAAATATTATATCAAACCAGCTAAAAGCAGGACTGGGCGGCAGACCGCAAGTTTTTAGTAGTTTACTAAAAATTAAAACAAAATCGAGCATTCTCGATTAGTCAGTCACATTTATTTAAACATGCATCCTAAAAAATTATTTTAGTAATTTTGTAATGTTCCATCATCTCAATTAAGTACCCATAAATTAATTTGTGTTCTATTATAATTTATGACAGATATGACATGAATGACAGATAACAACTCTAGACTTGACATTAAATTATTATGTTTAATTTAAAATCGAGAAGTGTGAAGGGTTTCTCGTAAAGTGTAGTACAAAACTCTTTTAGAGTTGTGGGATACTAATAAATAAAGCACACTGAAAAAATTAAAATTTGAAATTAATACAAAATGAATAACTTTTACAGTGAACAAGTGTGGAACTTAAATATTATGTACAGTGGAACCTGCTTAATTCGAACTTCCATAATTCGAAATCTTCTTTAATTCGAATTTTTATTCTGGTCCCTAGCATTTCCTATATAAGTAATGGTAAAACGTCGTGAGTAATTCGAATTATATTTTGGATAGTTCGAACTTTTCTGCTACCTTTTCTGAATATCTTAGAATCTTTTGTCATTACTGAGAAGCTAAATTCTAAAAAGTAGCTAAAAATTTCGGATCTCTTTGGAAAAAATAAAGTCAGTCCTTTTTATAGCTTGCAAATGTTTTAATTGGTATTTTTGGCCGAATTTTGTTAGCCAATTTTTTTAGGTTGACAAAACTCGGGCAAGAATAGGAACAAAAACCTCTCCAAGCGATAAAAATGATCAACTACTGTTTTTTTGCTAATCAACTACTGATATTTATGATTTGCAGATGTTTTTGTAGGTAATCCTTGTTTTTGTAGATTTATTTTTTAATTCGAATTTTCGGATAATTCGAATTTTTTTAACGGTCCCCTGAGATTCGAATTATCCAAGTTTCACTGTATTACAATAAAATTCGAAACTGCTGAAATATTAGGGACATAGTTGTGTTTTATTAAATGTATTCATTTTTTTCGATTCATGAGAAATATAATGAATATTTTTGAAAAATTTAAACGCAGAATGAAAGACTACATTATTACTGAGGGCCGATAGTCCCTGAAAACTTCTATGTTTATTTTAATAAGTTACAGGGGGAAAATAAAGAGAAAATTTAGTGATGTTTAATTGCAAATATTTCATTCAAAAATTTTTTTTTATTTATTCTAAGGGACTTTCGGCCCTCGGTAATATAATATATTTCATTTTGCGTTTAAATTTTTCAAAAATACTTAGGTACCTATTAGTTTTTTAAGTATTCGAAAAAAATGAAGACATTTTAGTCCATTGAAATGTTACATTGTAATTATATTCAAAATATAATTAAACATATTCCAAAATTTTGTAAAAATATAATAATTTTTCACAGAAATACACCAAAGTTAGGCCACACACATTACCACAATGTGTATCGGTTGTATTCGGTCACAGTGAAGTTATAAATATTGACAATTTGAACTGTCAAATTTTTTATTTTATCATTTCTTGTTTAAAAAATTATAAAATTGATAAAATAGCCTCAGTTGAGGAGAAAGTAATAATAATATAGATGTTTTATTCAGTCAATAGTGTGCGAACAATCAGGTAAATAATAACGTGGGCCTAACTTTTACACACATACCTACTGTGGCAAATGTAGGTATTTTTCAAAATGTTGGAATGTGTTTAAATCCTAGAACAATTTTAGCTTTTGTTTTTAATACAGATTTTAATCCTCTACAAATAGCTTCTCATGACTTTTGTTGTAAAATGATTAGGGAAACAGGACTTTAACAGTTTAGAATTTTACATTGAGTTACCTATAGCCCGTTTGACAATTCACCACCATGATTTTTGAACATTATTTTTTGTATTTAGATTTAGTGCAATTCCATTATCTGTGTTGGCAACAACGTCGTGATTCACGAGCCATTGTGTCCAGTCTGAAAACAGGTTTACATTGGGAAAAAAAGTGTACCAGTTTTTTTTGACGCGAAGTGTACTAATAGGGGAGCAAAATATGCTAAATGTGCAGTCACTCGAGCGTTATGAAGACCTATTGGGTTGTGAAGAGTAGGTCCTAAAACCAAAATAAGTTTTCCATTTTAGTGGGCGCTTGCCATTTTTTAATTTAATTTTCCATTTCCACCAATCGTTTTTTTCCGATTATAACGCCATCTATCCATAATTCGAAAAAATGTGCTCCCCTACCATAAGTATACCAAGCTGGTTTGTGTATGTTGTACTTGGTGTTATATCGTAATTTTAAATCTCAGAAATATTTATTAAATTACAATAAATCTGGAGACATTTTAGCTATTAAGATATTAAACTATAAAACTAGTAGATTAATATATTAAAACTATTATACAGCGTGTCTACTTAAGTTGGAAACATAGGCAAAACTTTTTTATTATTAATTTTACAAAAAAAGTTATTTTTCATAAAAAGTTCTACATACTCTAGAACCTATGATTCAATCATCACGCATCAAATTTTATCAATATTATACGAGGTATGTCAAAAAGTGTGAATTTCATTCAAGTGTAAAGTATCTTTATTTCTCTCAATATGGAAAATTCTTATTACGAAAAGTTGTTTGGAATTAAAAACTAAGATCAGATATGCAATTACATGCTTCTAATTGAAAAAAAAAAAATATTTTCCAAATTTTTCTCAAATTTATGGATATGTACTTAACTTCGTTTTTATTTATTACACATATGACACCTCTTTTATTATCACTTTTACGAAAAAAGGTATTCCTTATAAAAAGCTATGTATGTTTTAAGACCTAAGATGCAATCATCAGATATCACATTTTATTAATTTTATAGGTAGGTCAAAAAATGTGAATTTGACTTAGTAGTAAAAGTACCTTTATTTTTGACAATATTGAAAATTGTTATTACAAAAAGTTGTTTAGAATTAAAAACTATGTTTCAATATGCAATTACATCCTTCTACTTGAAATATTGTGAAATATAAAGATACTATACTCATGAGCGATATTCATATTTTTTGACACACCTCGTATAAAATTAATAAAGGTTTATATATTTATCATGGTTGTATCTTAAATAGACCATGCTGAGCTATTTATGAAGAATAACGTTTTTTCGTAAAATGAATAATACAGGAGTAATCATATTTATAATAAAAACGATGTTTGGTCAACGAACTGTCAATACGGATTGAATGGCCCCGTCCCATTCAAACAGTGAAGCGAGATCATTGACATATTAAGCGTAGACTCGGCATACTCACCAGAAAGCGTAACGCGGAAACAGCATGGAAACAGTTGATCGGTGGTCTATCTATCTCTTTTAACCAAGCGACCCCGCGTATGTGACAGACAAAGATGGCTAGACCACTCAATCCTATGTCGACGTTACACCTCGATGCATTGAGTGGCATATGACTAGCCCGGTCTATCCTTAACATGTCTCTGAGCAAGATTGCGGCCAACATACAAGAGAGAGATCCTAGAGAGAGACAAAGAATGCCAGGTAAAATTTGACAGGCCCAATTTGAGCTGCCTATATAAACTTAAATCGGGGAAATGGACCTCATATTTTTTTAACTTGGTATTTATTATTTAACTAGGGCTGATAGGCAGTATTTAAAAATTAAAGTTAAAAAAATGTGAGGTCCATTTCCCCGATTTAAGTTTATATAGGCAACTCAAATTACACGGCCTGTCAAATTTTACCTGGCATTCTTTGTCTGTCTCTAGGACCTCTCTCTTGTATGTTGGCAGCATTAAATTCGCTTCATGCCCATTCCATCCGTATTGACAGTTCGTTGTGTTTGGTACCTATTCATAAATTTGAGAAAAAATTGTAAAATATTTTTTTTTAATTATAAACATGTAATTGCATATTTAATATTGGTTTTTAATTTCAAACAACTTTTCATAATAAGAATTTTCGATATTCAGAAAAATAAAGGTACTTTACCCTTGAACGAAATTCATATTTTTTGACATGCCTCGTATAATATTGATAAAATTTGATATATGATGCTTAAATCTTAGGATTTAGAGCATGCAGAACTTTTTATAAAGAATAACTTTTTTCTTAAAGTTAATAATAAAAAAGTTTCCAAAAAGGTTTCCAACTTTAAGTAGACACGCTGTACATAGTTTTCTCTTTAGGTCTCTGTTTCATAATACGTTGAACAACCTTCTAAAAGCGGCTCTAACTTGCTCAATTTTGGATTTTCCGTATGTTCACTATGTTCAGATCCAGACCTGCTTCCGTAAAGCTCTCAACGACAATGTCAAGTAATGTTTGTAGATCTTCCTGCGTAGAAGCTATGAGTACTGTGACGTCGTCCGCATATCACGAATTGTTGATGATTTCACCGTTGACAATAATTATTATTCCTACATGTTTTTAAGAAAGTGCATTTCTCGAAATTTTTCGGACTAAACATTAAAAAACAGGGGCCACAGGAGACATACCTGCCATATTCCTCTTTTAATATTAAGAAAATTTGCAATTATGCGAACGTTTCCGCCGTCCAAGTCAATGTCTCTTAGAACTTCAATCAATACAAAGTGCTTATCACGATCAAACGCCTTTTGGAAATTCATAAACGACAGTTCATATCTAAAGATATCTTTGAGCAAGTACTTTCATCCCAAACAATGCCTCCCTTTCCAAACCCGTTACGGAAACCAAACTGTGTGTCATCTAGGTATTCCTCGCATTTATTATAGATGTGGCCATGTATTACCTTTAGAAAAATTTTGAACAAATGGCTTAACAAACTGATGGTTCTATTATAATCAGCACAGGTTTTTGCTCTCTATACTCAATATATCGTCACAATACAATACATTGTTATACATAAGACTTTAATATCGTCTTTTATTTTTATTGTCATTTTGTTACATAAAGGCACGTATCCACTATGTCGGCGCTCCACGTTCCTGCAACTTCTCCACACAGCGGATACGTTAGCGCTCCCGGACGCGAATTTACAAAAGCTATACTATTTCAGTCACGGCAGCGACTGAATTCGAGTAGGTTTTGTATGCAGAATATTAGTTACATATCCTGTGCTATTTCGGTTCAGAAATTAACTGTATCGGTGGAGGATTTGTAAGCGAAATTTTTGATTATTATTGAGCAAATGTCTATACTGTTTCGGTCATGTAAATAAAACTAATCAAATATTTACCAAGTGGATTTATTATTATATTATCATAAAATTTAGATATGCTTCTTGAAAATTAAAATGAATAATATGTATTTGGATCATATTAAAAATTAAAAACAAATGAATAATTAATAATATACGAATATATACAGTATGTCCCTGTAAGTTGGAACCATATGGAAAACTTTTTAATTATTGATTTTACAAAAAAAGATACATATTCTTCATAAAAAGTTCTGCATGGTCTAAAACCGAAGATGCACTCATCTGATATTAAGTTTTATTAATAGTATATGAGAGATGTCAAAAAATATGAATTTTTGTCAAGAGTAAAGTATCTTTATATATTTCACAAGATTGAAAATTGTTATTATGAAAATTTATTTGGACTTAAAAATAATGTTCTACTATGTAACTACATTCTTCTAATTAAAAAAAAAATTGAAAATTTCTCAAATTATCTCAAATTAATTTTCTCGATATTAGTTTTACGAAAAAAAGTTATTCTTTATAAAAAGTTTTGCATGGTCAAGAAACTAAGATACAACCATAATTTATCAAATTTTATCAATTGTATACAAAGTTTGTCAAAAAATATAAATTTTGTTCAATAGTAAAATACCTTTATAGTTCACAATATTTCAATTAAAAAGATGTAATTGTATACTGATACATGTTTTTGAATTCTGAACAACTGTTTATTATAAAATTTTTCAATATTGTGCAAAATAAAAGTATTTTACTCTTTAGCGAAATTCATATTATTTTTTGACATACCCCGTATAAAATTGATAAAATGCGAAATATTATTATTGAATCTTATTTTCTAGCACGTGCAAAACTTTTTATAAAGAATAACTTTTTTTGGTAAAATTAATAATTTCGGAGTTAAAAATAAAAATGATGTTATTTATCTTCAATTTTTTTTCAATTAGAAGAAGATAATTGTGCATTAGAACATAATTTTTAATTCCAAACAACTTTCGATAATAACAATTTTCAATATTGTGGAATATAAAGGTGCTTTACTCTTGAGAGAAAATCATATTTTTTGACATACCTCGTATACTTTTGATAAAATTTGATATCTGATGATTTTATCTTAGGTTTTCGACCATGCAAAACTTTTTATAAAGAACAACTTTTTTTCGTAAAAGTAATAATAAAAAAGTTTTCCATAAGGTTTATACTTAGTGGGACATATTGTATAAGAATTAAAAAATATCTAACATGGGTATTTACTAATATTAGATACTTACTAAATTATTGAACAGAGTTAAGCCAGTGTTTTTTTTCTATGCTTAAGCTAATCTTGTGAGGTTTCTTCTTTTTCTTTTTTTTCCAGAATGGTTGGTCTTCCAGACTGTATGCGATTCTGACCTTTTAGTCCCCTATCCTTTCTTCGAGCTATAGCGGTAGGTTGTACTCGAATTTTTCGGTTCCTGGCAAATCTAGTTGTGTGAGAAAACATAGATACTATTTGTGACGGAGTTTTCATTTTTTCCAATGTTGTCACAAATTTTTTCAGCACTGTGGTATTCGAGGGACATTGATCTTTTTTTTAATATATCTGGAAGTCTTTTAAATTCGGCGTGCATTCTACCATTTTTTTTTTCAAATTAGAAGAATGTAGTTGCATGTTTGAAAATTATTTTTAAGTTCAAACAAATTTTTGTAATAACAATTTTCAATCTTGTGAAATATATAAAGGTATTTTACTCTTGAGACAAATTCATATTTTTTAAAATCCCTCGTATACTATTGATAAAACTCAATATCAGATGATTGCATCTTCGGTTTTAGACCATGCATAACGTTTTATGAAGAATATCTTTTTTTTTCGTAAAATCAATAATAAAAAAGTGTTCCATATGGTTCCAACTTACAGGGACATACTGTATATATTCGTATATTAGTAATTATTCATTTGTTTTTAATTTTTAATATTATCCGAATATATATTATTAATTTTAATTTTTAAAATATATCTAAATTTTATGATATAATAATAAATCCACTTAGTAAATATTTGATTAGTTTTATTTACATGACTGAAACAGTATAGACATTTGCTCAATAATAATAAAAAATTTCGCTTACAAATCCTACACCGATACAGTTAATTTCTGGACCTAAATAGCATAGGATATGTAACTAATATTCTGCATACAAAACCTACTCGAATTCAGTCGCCCCCATGACTGAAATAGTATAGGTTTTGTAAATTCGCCTCCCGGACCGTGCAAGAGTGTGCGCTCCGCCTCGGCGCTCCAATCGGTGGTGGTTTATATGTAGAGCATGCCGTATCGATTGGAGCAGTTGCAGGGAGCGCGGAACGCCAACATAGTGAATACGTGCCTTTATATAAATGTAATTTTTCTAAGCAGTTTTAATTAAGGCAACAGAACAAAACCATTAAGATCTATTTTTTGTCTTTATTCTTTTAATTACGCGAAAGTAGTGAAATCAACTACACATAAAAAGTCTTTACTGTTTCAGCCATAAAGTTTAAATATTTATAAACACTTCTTAAATTAAGTGCGGTTAAACTAACCATATCTACTAAATTCATATATGATTTCTATTACTCTGGACAAATTGGAAAAAAAGAAGAAAAAGTTGTTTAGCAGTTATTTTATTACTGGAATTGAATCTTATGATTGTATAATATATTAATAACATGGGTATACAAAGTCGGCAGAAAGTGTGCTATTTTGCTTCTAAACAAATTAGCGCTCCGAAATCTTATCTTTTTCAAATATAGTAACTACTTCGTAACTCCGAAGAGTTTTAGGAACGTAATCATGTATTAATAATTAATTAGCTTGGTGACATAAAAGCTTTTTTCTAGTATATTATACTTCCCGAAGCCGGTGGCAATCTAACAAATAGTAGCAACAACTAAATTGTTAATTAAAAATATGTGGTCGCTATAATAACCATCTACCAATATGCAGATATGAAAAGGCTTGTCATAATATACCTATTTAATGAACTATACAGAATTAACATTGGACCATGTGAGCGGTCTCGGGACCGCTAGTTATAAAGAAGTTATAAACAATTTTTTTCGCCTATGAACAAATAAAATATTTCGGCCACTATCAGATTAATTTAAATAAAGAAAACGGTATTGGAAAGGAAGTGTAAGGAAGCTTCTTCTAAAAGAACAAAAGTTTATTTGCGAGGAGTGTTTCCTGAGATACAACCGGTCAAAGTTGGCCGGCATTTACGATGAAGTTATAACAAATAGGATGGTAATCTTCTAACTATTACCTTTTTATTTCGGTTCTCTTTGACTAGGTTGAAGAAATAGAAAAACTAAGTTAAAGAAAATAGAATTTCAAAGTTCAAAATCGCTAGGTATACGTTAAAAAATGTAATGCCAATGGCCGTTAGTTGTCGAGGCGTTAAGCTAAATAAAAAAATTATTTCGTCGGATCCCCATAGAGTAATTGACAAAAATTAAATGACAAAAATTATTTAGTTTTGTTCTAAAAAATTAATTTGTTTATTGTAACAACAATTTTTAATTTGTTTAAACAAAGACGGTTTGATTAAAAAAATGAAAAAAATTGCTCTATTTTGATTTGAGTTTGATTGGTACACCCGGTATACAATGACAATTCACCTGTCTAGCAAAAATATTAATAGACAAAGCGAAAACGGCGGGTTTGTTGGGAAAAAAATTACATTCGTGAGACATCCCAGAATAAGGTTCAAGAAGTCGCCCACGTGAAAAGTGAGCCAAATTTTTTTTAAAAATTTTTTTAACCAAATTGCAAAAATCAATATTTTTAGCTGGGACAATTTTTTTTGTAGCTTTTTTGGACCATTCTGGATAAAAAAGTTCTCTTATAATTTTTCTCTCAAGTTGATCGTTTTCTAGTTATAAGCAATTTAAAATTGAAAAAAAAAACGAAAAATGGCGATTTTCAAGGCTTAATAACTCGGTTACAAGTTATTATTATGAAAGTCAGAAAGTGACTAAATCAAAGTTTAATGCCCCCCTACAAGATCCCGAAGAAATTTTTGTCATTATTTTATTACTAAGCTGTTATTTTTAAGTAATAATATTGAGCGCCATTCACGTGGTAGCTGGCCGTAAATGCTGAGTGCGAGAGAGATGCCACTCCGGCAGTCCAATTGTGCATCTTACTTGCACTCACATTTACGGTCGCCTACCACGTGCATGGCGCTCAATATTTTTACTTAAAAATAACACCTTAGTAATAAAATAATGACAAAAATTTCTTTGGGATCTTGTAGGAGGGGCATTAAACTTTGATTTAGTCACTTTCTTACTTTCATAATAATAACTTTTAACCGAGTCATTAAGCCTTGAAAATCGCCATTTTTCGTTTTTTTTTTTTTCAATTTTAAATTGCTTATAACTCGAAAACCATCAACTTTAGAGAAAAATTATAAGAGAACTTTTTTATCCAGAATGGTCCAAAAAATCTACAAAAAAAATATTCCGGGCCAAAAATATTGATTTTTGCAATTTGATTAAAAAAAATTGTTAAAAAAAATTTGGCCCACTTTTCACGTGGGCGACTTCTTGAACCTTTTTCTGGGATGTCTCACGAATATAATTATGCAAAAAAATCTCATAGGAATATTTTTCCCAACGAACCCGCCGTTTTCGCCTTGTCTATAAAAAATAAGGCAGTAATGTATTTTAAAATTCACTTAAATCGGACAACAACAGGTTTAGGAAATTCAACATAATATCAAAGATTGGCCATTGTAAAGGTGGTGCGGTAATTTCTTCGAGAAGTGTATTTAAACTGAAGATTTTAATATACTCACCAATTGGATCCATGTCATGTATTTTTTCCACCAGAGGTACTTCTGATATTTGGGTCCAAGTGCAGCGATGAAGTAGTAAAAGTACATTACAACATGTACAAGTGAATTTAGAAATCCTATAACAAGACCTTGCTCACCTAAAATAATTGTTAGTTCATTATTAGCTGATTACTGAAGCACACAAAATTAGATTAATAGTTTTATTGCACAGGATGTGTTGTCGAATGAGAAAGTGCTCAATGCGTAACTGCAGGATTGACTTAGCCCATCTGTAAGGTATAATATAAGTGCCTAATAAGTACTAAGTTGATATATTTAGAAAATTAATTATTATGTAATATATTCTTGTTAACGGATGCTCTTTTTTCTTCGAGTGCTGTCCGCATTGATGGAGATAAGTTATTATTTTAGATTTTCATATCCTCTGCTGCTCCTATAAGTAAGTGTTTCTAAGACTAGTCCGGCTCATTATCTTATGTTTATAATTGACAACAGTTTCATAATTAATTGAGGATCTAGTATTTTTCCTCTTTTTACGCGTTAGTTGGTAAACTTCTTCATTAAAAATTTTTGTTACCAAAGGTATTTTCAAAATTCGATGGCATTCAAGTCTTGAAGACTTGGTTTATTTAAGTTGATTCTACAACTTCTTGTAATATGAACCATAATATAATCTCATACAGCTTTTTCTACTATTTTACCCTGAATAGATCTTCTTTCTGATATTTTAACAGCTCCTATTTGATTTTTTGCAGTCGTCTCCAAAATATTGATGAATCGCTTTTTAACTTTGATTTCCAGCACAAGTGACTTATGTTCAATGTTCACTAACTATTAAATTGCAATCTTAACATTCACGTATATACTATTTTTTAGCAATAAAAATAAATTTCTGATAAAATAAATAAAAAACTGTTTTTTTTTCTTATTTATTCTATCAGTTTGTCATAATTGTATATATTAATTACTTCTATGGAATTTTAATCTATTGTTTCTGATTTTGGAAATTCATAATCGTCAACAGATTCTACCACTAAACATTATGGAAGCAACAACAACGACAATTTAGTATAATATGTAAGGCCCATATAACTACTAATTTTCTAGGTGGAGATGCTCTACCAACCCATCTGGATATAGTAATAGCAATAACATAGAAGGATCGGGAGATCAAAACCATATACTCATAGAAATAGGCAAACGGGAAGTAGACGAGACAACAATTAAAGAAAAGACAGAAAACAAAGTGCGCAAATTTAAAAAATGTCTAGAAAACATAAAAATTTTAAACATCCTACAATCATAGGCAACCTACAATATAATTAGATGCAACCTACAATATAATTAGAAGAAAAAGTTCTAGAGTTCGAAAATATCAAAAAAGAAGCTCTAAGAAAAAGAACTACTGAAGAAGAGACGTACATGAGTAGATTTAGAGATATAAACCAAGGACTAAAAGAAATGATAAAGAAAAAGAAAAGCGCCAAAAAGAAAACCAGAAGAGTAAGAAACCAGGAACTCAAAAATAGGGGAAACCGACTACATCGACAAGTCAAACAAGGCACTACTAGAAGAACATAGGACTTAAAAGTGGGACAATTAAGTTGAATAATTGGTCAATGGTACAATTCGACAAATGAGACCTGGCGGCTGACCTTGCCTGAAAATACACAGCGATAAATGCACAATACGGCAAGGTCACGCGCCAGGTCTCGCTTGTCCAATTGTAGAGAGTTCTGGTATGTATGAATCAGACCTGGTATTTTCTTATGATTTGTTCTATCAAGTGATACAGTTTTGTGTTTAAGACCCATATACCAAATACGGTAGAGCTCACATAGAGTTATGAAGTGCATCTTTTTATTAAATACCCATCTCGATTCTTGTAGATTGAACATACAATTGCTTGTTTCGAGTCGTCTGGTATTTCTCTTGTGATCCACACATCTATTTTATTAGTTTATGGAGTCTATATAACCATAGAAATTAAAAGAGGTGTTAGACAGGGTTGCGTGTTGTCTCCATTGTTATTCAATCTGTACAGCGAAGCTATTTTTAAGGAAGCAATATCAGAGGAAGAACAGGGTATATCAATAAACGGAAAAATCTTGAACAACATAAGATTCGCAGACGACACCGCTATTTTTGCAGACAGTCTAGAAGCACTGCAACGATTAGTTAATAGATTACATCCAGTCAGTATAAAATATGGACTACAAATAAACGTTAAGAAAACCAAGTTTATGATTACGTATTTTTTATGGGAAATAAGCCACAATTTTACTAAAAAATGAATTTATTAACGTTTCGAAGCCCAAATCGGGTTTCGTTGTCAAAATACAAAATACTATTAAAATAAACAAAAATGTTGTTGCTAAGTAAAAAAATTCTTTTAATAATTTATTTAATCTGACTAATTTTTATGTTTGTTTTATTTTAATAGTATTTTGTATTTTGACAACGAAACCCGATTTGGGCTTCGAAATGTTAATAAATTCATTTTTTAGTAAAATTGTGGCTTATTTCCCATAAAAAATACGTAATTATAAAAATGCCACAAGGAAATAGCTTCAGAACAACATCAAGTTTATGATTACAGTGGAACCCCGATAAGTCGGCCCCCGATAACCCAGAAGTCCGGCTAACCAGGACCGATTTTCATCAGACAAACATTTCAACAAAAAAATGTATGTAATATAATATTTGAGAGGTAATGGATATTTGTGTAATTTGAACTATACGATAGTAGGAAATTATTCCTTTATTTATTTCAAACAATGGTCTAGGGGCCGGTTGTTCGAACGCTAATCAAGAAGTTGATTATAATCAATCATTTATTGTAATCAATTTTCTTGATGGGAATCAAATCGCGACATGAAAGATACATGTAAAACACTGATCAGTTATTGATTGTAGGTAAAACAGTAATTAAAATATAGCCGCAGCTCTTAAATTATTAAAAATTGCTTATTATTATTATTGATTTGTAAGTAAAAACAAGAAATTAACATCAGAAAGAGTTTAATTATGTTTTATTTTAAATTAAAACCAAAATAATAAAATAAATCAGTCAACATAACCTCAAAATGCGACATCTGACAGAAGTACGCTTAATCAAATATAATTGTAATTAAATATTTGATAATGATCAGTTTTGATTAGCGTTCGAACAACCGGCCCTTAGTCTTCACTGTTCTTAAATAACATAACATCGTTCCGATTGTGACTGTGTATAGTACAGTCGTATATCAATTATAAGGGAGTTTATCTGTAAGTATACCGTATTTTATTAATTTTTACCATATTTTCGGCTAACCCGGATATGCGATAACCCGGATCGGCCGTGGCACCGATTAATCCGAGTTATCGAGGTTCTACTGTATTTCTAAGCAACACACAGTAGGAAGGTTAGATATCGAGGAAAAACAAGTAGAAAGAGTAAATGCCTACAAATATCTGGGAACCTAGGTAACAGAAAACAACGACCATGGTAGAGAAATCAGGGCACGCATCGAAATTGAAAGAAAGGCATTCATAAAAATGAAAAAAATGTTTGTTAATCGAGACCTTCCTCTGGAGCTGAGAATAAGAGCATTAAGATGTTCGCCAATAAGGTGCGGATATACCAATAAGATGCCAATAAGGTACGGATAGCCGTGATGATAGCTAACCTCCGATAGGAGATGGAACTACAAGAAGAAGGAGTCTATACAGGGTGTTTCATTAATAATTGTCCATATAGTAACTGGAGAAACCTTAGCACAAAATACGAAGATTTAACCTAAAACACTTAAATAAAATGTGGTTCCTTACTGAGCTACAGGGTGTTTTATCTAAAAATTTAAAAAATATTTTTGCTCAGCATTTTAAAACTGTTCGACGTATCCTTTTCATACTTGACAGAAAGTGCGACTACTGTACACCCTACTAAATTATGATAAACAAATGTTTCTAACTACTACCAGAGGCGTACGACAGGGGATAGTGAATGGTTGACCCTTTTCAAATTCTACGCCACTGGAGAAATTCCTATTTTAGTGCCATTTTTAGATTCTCCAATACTTTCTACGTAAATAATATACTCTTCAGTGGTAACGATAAATTTATTAGTTTTCGAGATATTTGAAGTTAAATATGAAACGGCACAGTTATTTTGGTTAATTTTTGATATGATTCATATAATTAAATTTTAAAAATTATTTGTACCCAGTACTTTAAAACTATTTGGTTTATCCTTATCATACTTGGCAGAAAGTGTAGGCACTATACACCCTACTAAATTAAGATAAATAAACGTTTCTAGCTACTACCAGAGGCGTACGACAGGGGATAGTGGCTGGTTGACCCTTCCCACATTCTACGCAACTGACGAAAATGCTATTTTAGTGTAATTTTTGATTTTACAATACTTTTTATGTAAATAATATACTCTTCATTCGTAACGATAAAATGATTAGTTTTCGAGATATTTCAAATTAAAAATGAAGCGACACAATACATTAATCAAAATAACAGTGTCGTTTCATTTTGAACTTCAAAGATCTCGAAAACTAATGACTTTATTGTTACGAATGAAGAGTATATTATTTTCATAGAAAGTATTGGAGAATCCAAAAATTGAACTAGAATAGCAATTCCGCCAGTGGCGTAGAATTTGGGAAGGGTCAACCATTCACTTTCTCCCGTCGTACGCCTCTGGTAATAGCCAGAAACCTTTGTTTAACGTAATTTAGTAGTCTTTACAGTACCTATACTTTCTGACAAGTATGAAAAGGATACGTAGAATAGTTTTAAAATGCTGAGCAAAAATACTTTTTAAATTTTTAGATAAGACACCCTGTAACTCAGTAAGGAACCACATTTTATATAAGTGTTTTAGGTTAAATCTTCGTATTTTGTGCTAAGGTTTCTTCAGTTACTATATGGACAATTGTTAATGAAACACCCTGTGTATATCAGTGTGTGTTCTGCAATTTTAAAAATTGCTGCTAGTATATTATCAATACCATTTTGGTTCGGATCTTCAGTCAGCCCCAGATATGCTACTGCATGAGATCTGTTTGTTTGTATTTGCTCTGTTAATTTGTTCTTTATTATTTCTTCAAAGGTTATTGAGCCATTTATATCCCTCTCGACGTTGTTTTAGATATTTATATGCTTCTCTAATATTATCTGGATGAAATATTCATCAATCTCTTATTTAATTTTGTCCATTTTCGCACTTTTCTCGTGTTATTTTTTGGGTGTACTTATAGTTCATTTATTTTGTCTCTTGCTTGCTTACATTCTTCATCGAACCAAAGCTCTCTTCTTTGATATTTTTCAATTCCTAACACTCTTTTATTCGTTTCTCATGTTAATCTTTTAATAGAGAGATATCGCAAAGGCATTTTTATCGCACGTTAATAGCGGAATACGCTATTTTGACATGCACGCAAGCGCAGAGGGAATGTTACGATAATACCGGATAACGTGCCCCGCTATTTAGGTCGAAATAAGGGACGGTAATAACGTTAACGGTAATTTTACAAATCTTATAAACTAAAAACTGTGAATCATCTTGTTTCCTATGTTGAGAAACACACGTTGCCTTCTTAATTTGTCTACAATGTGTACATTTTGTGGTTAGGATATTAGTTATTCAGATATTTTATATTATTCTTATACTTATTATTTATATTTATTGTTGTTTAAATCAATAAAATTAAAATGCATGTCAACCTGCTCAATATTCAAATGGATTTTCAAAAAAAAAAACAATTACAGTATTCCTCAATGTTAATTTCTAGTAGTGGGAGCACGCAAAATAGAATTCTATTTTAGTGACGTCACGTTGCCTAGCAGCCGTCGATTCCCGCATTGTAAAATTCGATTTTGTGACGTCAGCAAAATAGAATTCTATTTGGCGTGCTCTCACTATTATGTTCCATACATTTTAATGCCAAGTCGGTTGTCATAATAACGTTAAGCCCCGCCCCCAGAACATTTGCAATAACTCTCTTGATGCCTGTGTTTAAACAGACCGTTATCCGTTATTTACGTCTTGACAAGCCATTAACGTTTTCCTTTACGATATCCCTTTTAATACTGTTATCCCTTCTTTTATTGTTTTTCCTCTCTGTTCTCGAAGTCCTATATTCCATTCTTCACACAATTGCTTTTCTATTTACAGAATTTTCAGGTTATCCAGGTTTAATTTTTCTGCCTGTGGATGTCTGTTCTTCTTCTTTCTCTTTTTGAGGATCTATATTTTATTTGTCAAAGAGAAGAGACAGTGTTATTTCAAACAATGTATGAAAAGAGTATACATTTTTGTGTTTAAATGCCTACTTACTACAAAAGAAAATAATAAGCTAGCAATTACTATTTGTACTTACCAGGCAAGAATTTTAAATATCCCCATGAGAAAAACATTGTAATGGCGTGGTGGTATACATGGAGGAAAGTTACTTGCGACTGTTTTTTCCTTAAAACGAAGAAAACTGTATCCAAGAGCTCTACTATTTTAGAGAAGAAGTACCACCAAGATGAATTGTAGACCTGAAATTAAAAGATACAAAAAATGTAATATTTTAATTACCGAAAGTTAAGGAAGATATGTTTTTTAACAAATTTTTGCAAGCGAATCACGAATCCGAAATAAAAAATAAGTGTGTATCTATCTTTCTTTGCAAGCTATACCGTTTTTATTAATTTTCTAAAATCCGGAAGTGAGTATTTTTGTTTTGACAATTTTTGGCTTAATAACCTTTAGTGCCCAATCTTAATCAGTATGAAAGACATTACGGAATATAATCTACATGATGGAAAATATATCATTACGATCCAAAAAATTAATTCCTCATTTACCAGCCATTATTATTGATGTAGTCAAATTTTCATCGATATGGACTTCAGTATAGTAACCACAATGTTTAAACATCATCCGCGAAGATTATCAACATGGTTTTCGCCTGGAGGACGATACAAGAACCAAATAGATTATATTCTTATCACTAAACGATGGAGGAGCTCTGTAACCAATGTGAAGACAAAACCAGCTGCAGACTGTGGTTCGGACCAAAAAAAGAATGTGTGTGTACTTTGTACGCGCGTAAGAAGTTATACTTCTATTATATAATTTCAAAGAAATAAATATACTTAACAGGTTATTTGTATTTTATTTAAATATTAAACTAACTTTCTTACCTACAACTTTTAAAAAAATTTTATTAAAACCATACCAAAAATAAAAAAAATATGAATCGTCCGGAATTTTAACCCGGGACCTCTCGATCTCCGGCCACACGCTCGACCACTGAGCTATATCCCCTTTGCTTTGACAGGTTACAAGATTTCTCATACATACTGACAAACTTAATAGACCAAGTAGTGAAGTATACAAAAATACTTTAAATATACTTACTATTATTATAAAATATCTTATTCCCGAGGAAGACAAATCCAAAGACACAAAAATTATAATAAATAATACATTTACTAAAAATACCAATATATGCTTTTAATGACTTATTTACAGCGCTGATACATACATATCTTGAAAGATTAGCAACGAACTACATACTGTCTGTGTGCGCATGCGCCCGGCATTATAAAATTTCACTCTCGTTCGTAAAGAAGTATAACTTCAAAAATGTTACAAGCCGAATTTCGCATCAAGTTGCACAGTAAGACAATTGCAAATAAAACACAAAAATTGGTTCCAAAACACCCGGAAAAGTTTAGAGAAGCACTAGCAAAAGCTGACCTACCAGTGACTACCGGAGACCATGACAAAACGTGGGAACACACAAAGAAGTTGATCACTGAAACCATCAAAAACACAAATCCGAAAGAAAAAATAAATAGGAAAAAACATTGGATTACTGAAGAAACTCTCAACCT
Source organism: Diabrotica virgifera virgifera (assembly GCF_917563875.1). NCBI lineage: Eukaryota > Metazoa > Arthropoda > Insecta > Coleoptera > Chrysomelidae > Diabrotica > Diabrotica virgifera. Next base: position 249,564,626 of record NC_065445.1, on the reverse strand, counting down.
TGTAGAAGAAAGACGAAAACTTAGAAACGGCACAACAAATTCAATAGAAAAAGAAATAGAGAAAAGCACCATAAATACAACTATAAAACACTTGTGCAGAAGGGACCAAAATAATTATATAAAAAAAGTATTATGTGAACATAATAATGCCGATTATGATCAGAACATGCCGATCGCCAAGAATCTAGAGAACTTTTCTCAAAAGTCAAATATTTAGGAGAGAATTCAAACCACAGACACAGATAATCCAAGATAATAGTGGAAATACCGTAACAAACCCAGACGCTATCGAAGAGGTGTGGAAACAACATTGTGAAATACTATTCGCTAACAGCGTCCAAGACCACAATACAGAGAAAAGAGTTATGAAAAAAACCTCAAATATTGAAATCAGAAATTGACTTGGCAATAAAAAAGCTAAAATATAGAAAAGCACAAGGAGAAGATGGAATAACAGCTGAAATACTCAAAGAAATGGGAGAACTAGGGATGGAATACCTAGAGATCTGGAATACCAAAAAGTGGCCAAATGACTCACTGGGGCCAAATGGGGTAAACTCGCGTTTATTACCACATATAAAAACGTTCTCCGACTGATTGCAGTAATCACCGTAGAGTAGTGTTGATGTCTCACGCGAGCAAAGTACTTCTAACAATCATCAATGAAAGATTAAAATCAATTATCTTATCTCAAATTCCCCAAGAACAATGCGGATTCGTCCCAGGTAGTGGAACAAGAGAGCACATTCTTAACATAGAAACATATTTGTGCTTTGTCGACTACTACATGGCCTTCGATAACGTAAAATGGGATAAAATGTGGCATATACTTAGAGAAATGGGTACGCCAGAACATCTAATCTATTTATTAAAAGAACTTTATGTAAATAACACCGCTAATGTAAGAGTTAATAATGTGGTTTCGAAAAACTTCAAATTAAAATCTGGAGTGTGACAGGGATGTATAATATCCCCAACAGCGGCAATTAGATCGGCAACAGCCCAACTCACAAAAATATGGAAGAATACTGACAAAAAACATAAAGTTACGCCTTGTTCGAGCGCTGATATTTCCTATCGCCACCTACGCTTCAGAAACTTGGACCATCAAAATAGCAGATTCAAAACTTATAATGGCATTTGAAATGTGGGTCTACCGGAGAATGTTGCGCATACCATGGACCGCACATCGCACAAATAATTCAATATTAGCCGAACTTAACATAAATACTAGACTCACCCCAACTATCAACCAAAATATGCTGCGATATTTTGGACATATATCTTGAAGAAGAGAAGGCATGGAACGAATGATAGTTGAAGGCAACGTAGAGGGCAGAAGATCCAGAGGAAGATCTTTATTACGATGGTCGGACTAAATAAAGGACATGACTGGTTACTCATTCTCCGAAGCAAAACAGCACGTGCAGGAGAGAGAGAGAGAGAACTGGACAGCAATAGTCAAACGACTTACATGACGCCACTACATCCTTACGAAGGAGAAAAGATAGAGGAGAGAGAGTCAAATTTCATGTACAATTAATTTTAAAGTTCGTTTTTTACATTTAACCCTTAAGAGGAAACAGTAGCGATAAACAGGTAGCGAAAACGCGTTCCAAGATTGGGGCTGTAATTTTGAATATTTTTTCGAGATATTTGGCACACGTATTCGTAATATAATATAAAGAATGGCGGTACAGAGCCCAATTTAAAAAATATATTAATATGTGGAAATTACTCTGTAATTAAATACAATATTAAAAAAACGAGCCTGTACCGCCATTAAGAAGAACAAAGAATACACTTTCTTCAAATAAACTTTTTTATCCGATGCCTAGATTTTGCGTCATTTTGTAACTACTAATGAAATAAAAGATTTTAGTAGTTCCAAAATGACACAAAATCTAGGCATCGGATAAAAAAGTTTATTTGAAGAATGTGTATTTTTTTGTTCTTCTTAATGGCGGTACAGGCTCGTTTTTTTAATATTGTATTTAATTACAGAGTAATTTCCACATATTAATATATTTTTCAAATTGGGCTCTGTACCGCCCTTCTTTATTATATTACGAATACGTGTGCCAAATACCTCGACAAAATATTCAAAATTACAGCCGCAATCTTGGAACGCGTTTTTGCTACCTGTTGATCGCTACTGTATCACCTTAACTACTGGCATGGATATTTCAGGACGTAGACTTTGACATGCGATATGTCATACCGTTGCCTATTTTCCTTGGTTTTCAGTATAAATTTGTCTTATATCACTGCATTTACCCGTTACATCAACTACGGAATGATTCTTCACACTGCTGTGGAATAAAATACAATAATACCTATATTGTGTACCTAGTAGGAAAAGCTTAACATTCCCGGACGATGTAAAGATTGCCGTCGAGGTGCAAGCCGAGGCAAGGCAATACAGAGTCCGGTAATGTGGCTTTTTCTACAAGGTATACATACTATTTTTCCGAAAATGGAACATTAAATTTCAAATAGATATATTATTATTTTGACTCAAATATTCGTGATGCCACCAAATACAGGTTTTGTAAGTATGTATAGAAACAAAAATATTGAATTTTGGCAGTTTGGCAGTATTTTTGGTGTTTTCTCGTGTTTTCTGTGAATGTAATCATTTTAAAAAGCAAAATTACCTAATTTAATCATGAGTGATGATGAGTGTTTGACGTTCGATTCCTGGTATCCATCCAGAACTGATGGAAGTAGTGAACAATGTTTCATTCGATTTTTAATTTTGTCTGAATCTGCTGTAAGGAATAGCTATTTGTATAACAAGGGAGGAAAGTGCTACTTTTCCTCCCGAGAATGAAGTTTACTGCCCGACGCGTAGCGGAGTAATCATTCATGGTAGGAAAAGGCACTTTACTCCCATGTTATACATATGGTTTTTCCATCTTCCTCAAATTAATAACAAGTCATTTTTTCATTTTTACTTTATTTATGTAACTAACCAACAAAATTTATTAAAACTAAAACTAACAAGTAGGTACAATATAACTGTCAAATGTCAAATATAAGTCAAATTATTAATGTAAACATTGTTAAATCAAAATAACAATTTACTGTTTTTTACCATTCTGCAAAATACATGGTGTTTTATAAATAAACGTTAAAATATATAAATACCTACGTAACAGAAAATAGATATTGTACAGGGCGTCAATAAGTTATATTTCATGAATGAAATACCATGACGTCACTTTTACTTTTCCTCCCTAGGGAGGAAAAGTACAACTTTGGTCCCTACAATCAGGTCCGGAAAAGTATACTTTCGGTAGAGGTAGGTGGAAATAGCTATTTGTATAACAAGGGAGGAAAGTGTAACGTTTCCTCCCGAGAATGAAGTTTACTGCCCGACGCGTAGCGGAGGGCAGTAATCATTCAAGGGAGGAAAAGGCACTTTACTCCCATGTTATACATATGGGTTTTCCACCTTCCTCAAATAACAGTCATTTTTTCATTTTTACTTAATTTGTTTATGTAACTAACCAACAAAATTTATTAGAACCAAAACAACAAGTAGGTACAATATAACTGTCAACTGTCAAATATAAGTCAAATTATTAATGTAAACATTGTTAAATCAAAATAACAATTTACTGTTTTTTACCATTCTGCAAAATACAGGATGTTTTATAAATAAACGTTAAAATGTATAGATACTTCGTAATAGAAAATAGATCTTATACAGGGCGTCAATAAGTTATATTTCATGAATGAAATATCATGACGTCACTTTTACTTTTCCTCCCTAGGGAGGAAAAATATTTTCCTCCCTAGGGAGGAAAAGTACAACTTTGCTCCCTACAATCAGGTCCGGAAAAGTATACTTTCGGTAGAGGTAGGTGGAAATAGCTATTTGTATAACAAGGGAGGAAAGTGTAACGTTTCCTCCCGAGAATGAAGTTTACTGCCCGACGCGTAGCGGAGGGCAGTAATCATTCAAGGGAGGAAAAGGCACTTTACTCCCATGTTATACATATGGGTTTTCCACCTTCCTCAAATAACAGTCATTTTTTCATTTTTACTTAATTTGTTTATGTAACTAACCAACAAAATTTATTAGAACCAAAACAACAAGTAGGTACAATATAACTGTCAACTGTCAAATATAAGTCAAATTATTAATGTAAACATTGTTAAATCAAAATAACAATTTACTGTTTTTTACCATTCTGCAAAATACAGGATGTTTTATAAATAAACGTTAAAATGTATAGATACTTCGTAATAGAAAATAGATCTTATACAGGGCGTCAATAAGTTATATTTCATGAATGAAATATCATGACGTCACTTTTACTTTTCCTCCCTAGGGAGGAAAAGTACAACTTTGCTCCCTACAATCAGGTCCGGAAAAGTATACTTTCGGTAGAGGTAGGTGGAAATAGCTATTTGTATAACAAGGGAGGAAAGTGTAACTTTTCCTCCCGAGAATGAAGTTTACTGCCCGACGCGTAGCGGAGGGCAGTAATCATTCAAGGGAGGAAAAGGCACTTTACTCCCATGTTATACATATGGTTTTTCCACCTTCCTCAAATAACAAGTTATTTTTTCATTTTTACTTAATTTATTTATGTAACTAACCAACAAAATTTATTAGAACTACAAAAACAAGTAGGTACAATATAACTGTCAACTGTCAAATATAAGTCAAATTATTAATGTAAACATTGTTAAATCAAAATAACAATTTACTGTTTTTTACCATTCTGCAAAATACAGGATGTTTTATAAATAAACGTTAAAATGTGTAGATACTTCGTAATAGAATATAGATATTATACAGGGCGTCAATAAGTTATATTTCATGAATGAAATACCATGACGTCACTTTTACTTTTCCTCCCTAGGGAGGAAAAATATTTTCCTCCCTAGGGAGGAAAAGTACAACTTTGCTCCCTACATTCAGGTCCGGAAAAGTATACTTTCGGTAGGGGTAGGTGGAAAAAAATATTTCCTTACAGTATAGCCCAATAAATGACCGTTTTGGAGTGTAATTTTCAGGGGCAACTCCGAATTGCATGAAAATTTGTATTAAGGATATACTTACCCTCCACTTCAAAGTTGAATTTGTGCCGTTGGTTGCTTTTACTTATGGGATGACAATCACCCCTTCTCGGGGGGTGAAAAACGCATGCTTAAAATAAGCCCGGAAATGGATACATTGACAGATTATAAGTAACTTTCGTTCTATAAAGATTTTTATGTAAGTCAATACTTTTCGAGTTAGTCGCGAATGAAAATGTTGATTTTTCGACAAGAAAACTATGTTTTCAGACCGTTTTTCGCAAATAACTCAAAAAGTAAATATTTTGTCGAAAAAAATATTCTTAGCAAAAGTGTAGCTTATAAAAAAAAAAAACGAAAAAAACGGTGTATCAGTAAATTATATAGATTGAGTAAAAGCAGTTGTAGCTCATGAAAAATACGTTCTTATTCATCTAATTCCAAATCGAATAATTCAACGCGAAATCACCGAAAAATGAAGCACTCTTCGGGAAAAGCTTATTAACATTTTTAAAGTATCTAAAAAAAGCTTTATATTTGCTTTTTACAAAAATTTTCAGCATTAAAAATAAACGAGTTACACTGAAAAAAAAGTTGGCACCTTTTTTTGGTAAAAAAATCGTGAAAACCCCCCTCTATTTAGCACACTAGATAAAACTAATCGTTACCGCTTTACCATTTATTTTAACTGTATTTACTTAATATATTTTAACTGCTTATTTTCAAAAAAATTGGTCTTATAGTAAAGAAAAAAATTTCTAAAAATTTTTAAAATTTTTTATTTTTTCAAAATAACTTAAAAAGTATTAGTGATAAGTAAAATCTTAAACAGTAAAAAAAATGTAGATTTTGCTATTATAAATATGCTAGTTTCATTTTGTTTTTCCGTAACACAAAAATTGGTTAAAATATGGCTGTTCAAAATTTGCATACACTCGTGATTAGTGACCCGTTCAAGCTTTTTCAACTATAACGCTTTCAAAAATAAGCACTTTAAACCGGTGAGACTGACAGATCATATAAAAAATAGATAAGTAAGTAAATTGTTTGTAAAGCGGTACATATCATTTGGGGAGCTAAACACTGAGAGATTTTCATGATTTTTTTACCAAAAAAAAGAGGGCCAACTTTATTTTGAGCGTAACTCGCTTATTTTTAATGCTAAAACTTTTGTTAACAATTACATCAAAGCTTTTTATAAACACTTTAAAAAAGTTTAAATGGGTTTTTCCCGAAAAGTGCTTAAGTTTTCGGTGATGTCACCTTGAAATAGTCGATTTGGAATTAAACGAATAAGAACGAATTTTTCATGAGCTACAACTTTGTTTTTGCTCGATTAATGGACTTTACTGATACACCATTTTTCTTCGGTTTTTTATAGGCTACACTTTTGCTAGGAATATGTTTTTCTATCAAATATTTATTTTTTGAGTTATTTGCGAAAAACCGTCCGAAGCCGTAGTTTTTTTGTTGAAAAATAAACATTTTCAATCTCGACGTGCACATAACTCGACAAGTATTGACTTACATAAAAAACTCTATAGAACAAAAGTTGCTTAAAATGTTTTGTTTTTTAACCCCCGAGAACGGGTGACTGTCACCCCCCAAGTAAAAGCAACCAACGGCACAATTTCAACTTTGAAGTGGAGGGTAAGTAGAACTTAAATCCAAATTTTCATGCAATTCGGAGTTGCCCCTGAAAATTACACGGTATCGCCGTATTTCCCGTTCATTTACTGGGCCAGTAAGGAATAGTATATTGTACAACAAGTGAGAAAAAAGACATATTTCTCACGAGCGCAGAAGTTTGTTGGCACGAGCCGAGGCACGAGGCGAGGGCCGCAAATCAAGCGAGGGAGAAATATGTCATTTTCTCATGTGTTGGACACTGTACTTTTTCTATGGATGCGGTTTTGTCAAGAGTTCAAACTTCAAAATTAAATAATTTAAGTGCTTTTAGGTATATTATTATTATTTGCATAAATTGAAATATAATACATATTATACATGTAGGTATTTAATAGTCTTAAAATTTATATACGTTATTTATTTAAAATTCTAATTAACAGTTATTTTTGAACAGTTTTGAAAGGTTATTCCTGTAAGTTTTGCTTTAACACATTTTTTTGACAAGATTAATTATTGTGTTTGTATTGTGCATTGAGCATGTTACCATGGAAACGGCGATATGTATGGAAAACCATAGAACAACCCGTGAGAAAAAATATTTCTCACTGCAATGGCCGACTTTTCTCACTGCATGAGGAATTGTTCGTTTTGAATGTATGTAAGTAGTAAGAGAAGTTGCACATTGTATAGCATTCATAGAAAAATAACATTTCCGTACAGTTATTTTTCGTTTCCAGGCCATAGCAAAGTATAAGGAACTATCGAACGTTTCTTTCAAAAATGTTGCCAAAAATGTCTAAATTCGTGACCGATTTTCGGAAAAGTCGATTTATTAAATTTTGATTACATTTATGTCATAGAAAATCTCATAATATATAAAGTAATAACTTTAATGATAAAGTAGTAAGATAACTAATAAAATTCTTAGTGTTTTCACGTCCTGATTGACACCTTTTATTTTAGTTCGTACCTTATAAAAAGTAGGCGTACAACCAGTATGATAATGCACTTTTACTGTGACCAAATCAGGCACATTTCTCAATCGAGATGAAATGTTTTTTTTTTCGAAATCATTTAATGTGTTTTGTTATTGAATATGCTGTAATGTCACTTGAAGTGTTGTTTTGAACAGATTAAATTTTTTGTTTTCAAATCAATGGAATAATAACAGTAAGCCATTCAAGCCAACACAGGAAATAAGGCAAGGAGAATCCCGAAGTAGTCTACTGCTTAACATAATGTTGGATTCAATAATAAAACAAGTGAAGAAAAAAAAGAGGGTACAAAATGGGCGATAGGGAGATAAAATACTCAGTTACGCTGATGACACCGTGTTAGTAGCAGAGTGCGAAGACGACCTACAAAGATTACTGCACGAATTTAACATTAAAGCAAAAGAAATGAATATGAAATTATCAGCCCAAAAAACAAAAAGCTTATGAATAGCCAAAGAATCAATAAGGTGCAAATTGGAGTTAGACAATCAAATTCATCATTATCATCTTCCAACCTCTTCTGTCCACTGCTGGACATACGTCTCTCTCATTTTCCTGGTCCATCTTGAGTCTTTTAGTCTCGCTATGTGATCTGCCCAATTCCATTTCAGCTTGGCTATATGTTCGACGACAACAGTGAGACATGTTCTTTTCCTTAGATCTTGGTTCCTTATTTTGTCTTTTCTGTCATGCCGAGAATCGATGTATCCATGCGCTTTTGTGTCACTCGCGTTTTAAGTGCTGTTGTTTTTGTGAGAGTGAGAGTTTCTGCTCCGTATGTCATAATAGGAAGAACGAATTGGTCAAATGTCTTTCGTTTCATAGCTTTGAGGATGTTGTGCTTAAAGCAGTGGCGTAGCTAGCCCCACAGGGGCCCCATATCAAAGTTTGTCGCGGGGCCCTTTTCCACCACTCATATGACAAAGTGCTAAAAAAATGTTCAACAAAAGAAGCAAAAACGCTTATATAGAATAGAATAGAAATATGCTTTCTTGCCACTGAAAGATTTACAATTTTATGGACAAAGCTAAAAGATTAGGAAAAAAACAATAACAAATACAGTTTACTGAAATTACAAAAATCGTCAATATTATTACAAAATAAAAGATAATGAAATAAAACAAAACAATACAGGGATAAAACAAAACAATACAGTTTCATTAATAACGGAAAATATTTTAACTGTAGATTCCTGGGCTCAAAATATTGAGGAATAACCGAAATCACCTACTCCTAAAATGCTTCCTAAGGGAGCTAGAGTTCTTTGAAGATGGTGACTTTTAATAAGTTTTTGTTAAATACCTCTGAAACACTTCTATTTAGAAAAACAAAAACTGGTACGTCTATTTATCTTCCAAAGATAAATCGATTTCATAAATTGTGAATTTATTGTACCGGTCATATGCGTCTTCTTTGGGTAGGGCAAAGGTTATTTTATTGCATAACTTTTTTGTCTTTGATTTTAAGCATTTTTAACACTGGATTATTAAATCGTGTGGTATTCTAGTAGGTACTAAAAGTTATTCTTACTTTAAGTCGGTAGGATACACCGTCTTCTAGAAAAATCGACTGAAAATGTTTCTTTTTTTGAATTTGAACAAAATTTTAAAAAATTTTCAAAATGAAAACTATATTTTACCAACCTAAAGCAAGAGTAGCTTTTAGTACTAGAATACCTCATAATTGAATAATCTAGTGTCAAAAATGCTTCAAAATTAAAAACACAAAAAATAATGCGATAAAATATCCGTTGACGTACCCAAAACGGACGCATATGATCGGTACTAGAAATTTGCAATTGATGAAATCGATTCATCTCTGGAATAAACGTACCAGTTTTCGTTTTTTGTTTTTGGGTTAAATATTAATATTTTGAGCCCAGGAATCTACAGTTAAAGTATTTCCAATTATTAATGTATATTGCAAAATTTAAATAAATTGCAAATTGCATAATACAACCTTAGAAACTAATAAGTTCTGCATATTAAACCCAAATATAGATAATAATAATAAACCTAATAAAATCTATATAAACCAAAGTCGAAAAATATATTTGAATTATTGAAACTCGTTGTTTTAAAACAGATTCAGTTTTTTCAAGCCAAGGGTAAATGGACATAGAAAATGAACGTAAACAAAGAAGCTCTATACTTTAACGGCGAGCGACCGGAAGATTTCCTTAGATATACCTAAATACAATTTATAGAGAAAGAACAGATTACACGAAAATATACGCAAACAATACACAGTGTTTCAATATTTCAAGTATTGAAAGGTAAAGCGATTACAAATATTGCAATTTGGCATTATACATTATACAATGTGTCACATACAACCAACGGTGAATAGACAATAAAAAGTAGCTTGAAAACAAAAAAGCTCTGTAGTTATAGAAAGGCGAGAGGCAGAAAATAGATAGATACCTGTACATAAATATAGTTTATATATAGATAAAGTATCCATTTCAAACAATATACACTATACACTCTTCAAAGAGTTGTAATAGTAACATAGCTGTAAAATATTTTAAATTTGTTCAATATTTTAAATTTTTTCAATATTTTAAATTTTTTCAATATTTTAAATTTTTTCAATTTTTTTAATTTTTTCCATTTGTTCAATTTTTTCAATTTGTTCATTTTTTTGAATGGAATTTTGTTCCGGCATGCCGCGCTGGGTCCCCTGAATGTCAGGGGCCCCGTATAATTGATACGGCTGATACGGCGGTAGCTACGCCTCTGGCTTAAAGGTGTCTCTTAGTCAGTGTTGCCAACCGCATTTCTCTAGATTCTAGATTATCCGATGATCGCTCGAAAAAGATCCGATTTGTCACGAAAAGATACGCTCATAGGCGTAACCAGGGGGTTGGGGATTATAACCCCCCCTTCCATTTGGATGTACTTTCAGTTCTCTACGCTTAACACAATTACTATTCCATACCTCCCAGATACCATCCAGTACTTGTAATCATCCCCCCCCCCCTTTAGGATCATCCTGGTAGAACATTCTACAACGTTGGATACGCTACGTCAAAAATTATTCTGTAATTAAAATCAATGTTGACAATGTTTTTTCGAGTCCTGAGAAAACTAATAAGTATTTTTGAAAAATTTAAACGCAGAATGAAAGATTGCATTATTACCGAGGACCGAAAGTCCCTGAAGACTTCTATAATTTTTATTGTAATAAGTTACAGCGGTGAAACAAAAAGAGAAAATTGAGTGTGATTTTTAATTTCAAATATCTCATTCAAAAAAAAACCTTTTTGTTTATTCTAAGGGACTTTTGGCCCTCTGTAATAATGTAATATTTCATTCTGCGTTTAAATTTTTCAAAAATAGTTGTTAGTTGTCTCAGGATTCAAAAAATGCGTTTAAAAATTATTGGTCCGAAATTTTGCCCTTACGCTCTTTTAGCAGCAACTAAAAATTGCATTACATGTAGGTATGTAATTCAAAACACACAAAAAAACATAATATAATAAAGTACAAAATTATTATTTTTTATTTTGCCATAAGGAAGGTGTAAATTTTACACAGCCATTATTACCGACACCATCTTTTATCGCCAATAAAGTCCTAATTGTAAATGTATTTAAGAGGTTTCTTTTATCTGTTTTTATATTGAATAAATTAGTGAAAATCCTTTCTACACTAACCAGTGGCGTAACCAGGGGATTTTGGGGGTTGTAACCCCTCACTGGGATGTACTTTGAGCTCTATACGCTTGACACCATTACTATTCCATATCCCCTAGAGACCATCCAGTATGTAGTTGTAACCCCCGTTAGGATTTTCCTGGTTACACCGTTGACATTAGCGTTTGAAAATGGTAGAAGGAACAGCAATGAAAATACTTTTTGTAAATTGGGAAACAAATACATATATTAGCTTAATTTTTTAATTTTACCGTTTATCCATTATAAAAAAGTATTTTTACAAACCAAAACTTATTTAGAGAGACCCTCCAGTATGTAGTTCTAACCCCCGTTAGGCTTTTCCTGGTTACACCGTGGACATTAGCGTTTGAAAATGGTAGAAGGAACAGGAACAGCAATGAAAATCCTTTTTGTAAATTGGGAAACAAATATATATTAGCTTCATTTTTTAATTTTACCGTTTATCCATTATAAAAAAAATATTTTTACAAACCAAAACTTATTTCAACAGACGTTTACTTAAGCACTGCACTACATAAAATAAAAATAAAACTAAATCGTGCAGTAGCTATCATAAGTTTAAAAACTAAAAACCCATAAATAAAATCGGACGGCAGAATCCCTGTTTTTCAAATTTGAATTGGATCATTATGCCTTAAGTGGAAACATTTGTGCATTCAAATTCTAAACAAGACAATTCGCACATGTTCATTTTGTCCCTTCTTATTATCTGTCCCTACTTAGGTAATTACCATGAAAAGTATCGGATGTCGCTAACATTCATCCAATAATATAGGCTATTTATAGAAGTTTGGGTGGAACCAAAGAAAATTAATGTGTTGTTGGGAATATATGAATGAGAAGCAGATTTTTTTTAAGTTTATTTTTGTTATTAGTCTGTTGTAGTAGATTGGTAGATACACTGAAAAATATACGCAAATATCCGATTTATTTAAAAATACGGAGAAGAAACGACAACTCTCAAAAAGATACGCAAATCGGATAATTATCCGCCGATTGGCAACCCTGCTCCTAGTGAACCATACGCCGCCCAAGCAAGTGTTATTCATCGTTGAAATTGGCAGGTCTGATTATCCTTGCTTATTCTGATTTCATGACCGAGACATAATATATACTTTTCTGTCAATTCTACCACTTGATTTTTGAAGTTAAGGTGTTCGCTGGGAACTAAACCACATTTTTATTTTATATAGTTAAAGAAGCTGAGATCTATGCAAAAACTGTACGATAATACCATCGACTAACTTATCGATAAAATTGCGCAGTACCTTCGATGCCGATAAATCTATTGAAATTTTTGTACTCTTCCGTTCGACAGTACTGCTTTCAAAAAATCATATAAATCTTATCTGTGCAGTTTTACCTCATACACGTAAAAATTAGAGTAATTTGAAAGGTACAGTAAAATGGTAACGGTTTATCGCAGTGTGAATGGCGCCTTTAAGACTGAGTAGCCAGTTTTATTTATTAGTCTGACGAATAAAACAATGAATTAACAATAAAAACAATGAATTTTGTAACAAACAACAGATAATAAAATATACTTACAATATCTTGCAACTCTTTGCTATTCGACGGATTGTTGCAACTTCGAGTTAAAAGCTTCACTGGTTCTTTCACGTATATCGCCGTCGAACATAACCATAAACTAAATAGTACTTGATAAGCATTGTACACTATCATAACTAATTTTAGGTCGTATGCTTTCCTCTTTTCCATCCATTGAGGTCCTATTTTGAGTACGAATATTAGATAGGTGAGGAGAATTGCTACGACGGGTACTGGTGATTTCATAAACAGCCATGAGTCTACAGTGGGATCTGAAAAAGAAAAGCCTTTGTTAAATACACTGCTGGACAAAAATGTATTGTTAAAAATTACCAGAGAACGGCAGTTCTCGCCAGTGGCGCACACCAACACCCTCCTACACGCGACACTATACAGGGTGTTTGGTAAAGAATGGGCCATACCTTAATCTTAGATTTCTGAGGTTAAAATAGATCGATTTAAGCTAACTTACGTTAGTATAAAAGTTGATAATAACCGAAATACAGGGTGTCAAAGTTAAACTTTTATTTTATTTATTTTTGAATAATTTCTGACAGGCATGAGACAACAACACGAAATTTGGTAAGTGGTGCTGGTATTGTACAATCTACTAAATTGTGTTAAACAAACGTTTCTAGCTACTACCACAGGCGTACAACGGGGGAACGTGAATGGTTGACTAATCCCAAATTCTACGCCACCGGCGGAATTGCTATTTAAGTGCAATTTTTTGAGTCTTCAATACTTTCTATTTAAAAAACATACTCTTCATTCGTAACGATAAAGCTATTAGTTTTCGAGATAGGTATTTGAAGCTAAAAACGAAGGAGCATAATACATGAATCAAAATAAGTGTGTCTTTTCATTTTTAACCTTAATTATCTGGAAAATTTCATCGTTAGCAACGAGGAGTATATTATTTGCATGGAAAGTATTGGAGAATCTAAAAATTATGCTAAAGTAGCAGTTTTATCAGTGGCGTAGGATTTGAGAAGTGTCAACCATTAACTTTCCCCTATCGTACGCCTCTGGCAGTAGCCAGAAACAATTATCTAACATAATTTAGTAGGGTGTACAGTGCCTACACTTTCTGCCAAGTATCACATGGATATGCCAAATTATTTTAAAGTACTTTTTTTTAATAATTCATTCCTTATTTAAAACTTTAAGAACTATGTGTACCCGGTACTATAAAACTATTTGACATATCCTTATGGTACTTGGCAGAAAATGTAGAGACTCTACACCCTACTAAATTATGTTAAATAATCGTTTGTGGTTAATACCAGAGGCGTACGACAGGGGAAAGTGAATGGTTGACCCTTCCAAAATTCTACGTCACTGATGAAACTGCTATTTTAGCATAACATTTGGATTTTCCAATACTTTCTATGCAAATAATATACTCTTCATTCGTAACGATAAAGTCATTAGTTTTCGAGATATTTGAAGTTAAAATTGAAAATTCACACTTATTTTGATTAATGTATTGTGCTCCTTCGTTTTAGCTTCAAATATCTCGAAAACTAATGACTTTATCGTTAAGAATGTAGAGTATGTTATTTACATAGCAAGTATTGGAGAATCAAAAAATTGTACTAAAATAGAAATTCCGCCAGTGGTGTAGAATTTGGGAAGGGTCAACCATTCACATTCCCCGTCGTACGCCTCTGATAGTAGTCAGAAACGTTTGTTTAACATAATTTAGTAGGGTGTACAGTACCAGCACCACTTACCAAATTTCGTGTTGTTGTCCCATGCCTGTCAGGAAATATTCAAAAATAAATAAAATAAAAGTTTAAATTTGACACCCTGTATTTCGGTTATTATCAACTTTTGTACTAAGGTAAGTTAGCTTAAATCAACTTATTTTAACTTCAGGAATCTACGGTTAAGCTATGGCCCATTCTTTACCAAACACCCTGTATATACACGAAATTTTCGATTTTCTAAATCTGACTGATTTGAAAGATGGGCCAAGTCCCATCTTAAAGTTCAGGAAAATACCCACCCATTCATATGTCAAACATCCATTTGGTCCAAGGTTGTGGATTTTACGGCCCTTTCTATTTAGGGTCTGTTTTTCGTTCTCGTCTCCAAAACTCCCAAAAACTTCAAAAATTTAAGTCCGACCTTTGCGGTTTCTAATAGTACTGATCATTAACTTTCCAACGCATGTCCAATTTTGAAAATCGGTTATACCATTCAAAAGTTACCGAGCTCAGAAGTATGACTCAATTTCTTTTTAAAAAAGGGAAAATGTTTGTGGATATGTATGATATATATTTGAAAGTTAAACCGATTTGAATTTTTTTTTCTTTGTTTGAAGAGGGGGTCTGGGTCGATTCAGAACCGGTGTAGTTTGTGACTTTTGACCACCCATAAGCCATCTAGAGGACTTGGTAAGTACAAAACGGCATATTCTTTGGAGGTATATATCTTCGGATCAAGAAGAGACAGGAGAACCCCAGATACACCAAATCAATAGCGTTGACTTAAGCTTTCAAATGGTGTTTAAGCCGTCAGGATCAGACATACACACGGCTCAGTATAGCCGAAAAACTGAAAAACTATACTTTGAAAATTTTGGTTTTTCAACAATTACTCAAAATTTCAACCTACGAATTGCGCCGATAACTGAGCGTTTGTAGAAGGACTCTAGACGAATCTAATGGTGTATACGTCATATCCGGGAAAATTTGAATTTTTAAATTATAGGCTTCATAAGTATGATCAAATCTATTTCCTACGCGAAAAACGGTTTCTCAAGCTTAATAATTCCTGTAATAGCTTCAGTTATTATACTTGACCTTAGATCAATCAGATACTACTGGTAAATACGTTTCAAACTCATGTCTACTGATCAAAATCGGTTAAGCCTTTTAGAAGTTATTAAGCTACAAAAGTATAACCCAATTAACGATTATTCCCGAAATGGTTTATGTAGTTGTAGTGATTACGACGCTAAATTTGATCTGGCAACGGGCAATCCCACTTCATTTACCGGTCATCGAAAATATTTTTTTTTCAATCTATTTCGAATAGAAAAAAATCTAGTGTACACTCGATGGACACTAGATGATTTGGAAAATAATGCAACAAGGTGACCATTTATAAAGCTTAACGAGTAATAGAGGAACATTGCATTCAACTTCATAGACTTAATTTATAAATAACTTTGAAAAACTCCTGATACAAGAATAAAAAACCGCTAAACGCCTTAAAAATGAGTGGCGCATACAATATTCCAGCTACAAAGGATCTGATATGAATATTACGTGGCGCGAAAATGTATTTTCATTTTGATGTAAAACAAAATTCTAGTTTTATTTTAAAATATGTTTCCATAATATTTGCTAAATTTGAAGTAAACGCGCCACAAAAGAGTTTCAAAATTCAAACTGTATCAAAGTTACTCTTTTCTGGCGCGTTTACTTCAAATTTAGCAAATATTATGGAAAAATCTTTTAAAATAAAACTAGAATTTTGTTTTACATCAAAATAAAAATACATTTTCGCGCCACGTAATATTCATATCAGATCTTTTGTGGCTGGAATATTGTATGCGCCACTCATTTTTAAGGCGTTTAGCGGTTTTTTATTCTTGTATGTGTATACGAGTATACGAATACAACGGTAGCGTGAAAATCGGGAAAGCTTTCTGATCCGGCCATTTCCATTCACTAAAGGATTAAGATAATATTGCGCAATGGCTCCAACCTTGTTTAAAATTTATTTAAATTCAGCACTACGAAGTAGAGAACGCACGTGTTATAACATGGGTATATCTATCCTTCTCCTCATTCCTTGAGCCCTTGTCAGGGAGTAGTGTCACTTTAAATATTATTGGGCGCGTTCATCAGATGCAAACGTTGGCAATCAGTTTCAGCTTTATGCTTCTGAACGACTTGCTAACGTCAAACATGTTTGGAAAGAGGTCGCCATTTTTGCAAACATAAGACATTTAAGTTGAACTTTGCAAACGTGTTGAAATATGGCGGGAATTTAAATTGTATATATTGTAGAATATATTGATAAGGGTTTTATATATTAAATAAATGCTACTGAAGACATTCTGCTACGTTATTATCTATTAAATACACTCTCTTTTTTCCTTTAATAGAGAAAATAAATTCAAAAACGTATTTATTGAGAAAATTTATTTTAGGTTACATTCAAACCAAGCAAGCAAAATGTCAAATTTTAACCTAAACAACCAACCGTTCAGCTCGCTGTCAACAAGTTTAGAATCAAAGCGCAAACATTTGTGAACGTGTTTGCATCTGGTGAACGCAGTCATTGTTTTGATACCAGCCAACTCTAGCTAACCAGATATATTTGGACAATTTTAAAATTTTAAATAAAATATACCATTAGACCTCGTTCACATGACAAGCGCTTAACGCGCGATTACAACTATTACATACGTTTTATTTGAACCCGTTCACATGCTAACGAGCGTTTTAAGTCATTGTAACGCGCGTTGGCATGTGAACGGTCTCAAATAAAATGTATGTAGTTGTAATCGCGCGTTATAAAAACGCGAGTTAAGCGATTGTCATGTGAATGGGGTCTAATACATACGATATTTTTTACTTTATTGTAAATTTGTTTAATCTATGGTATGCAGCCGACCACTAGAATTTGCCCTACTATTTTTTTATAGAGATAAGACGTCAAAGGAAATCAGGAATATCGTGGGAAAATAGGCTTATTATGATGATAACAGGTCAAAACGTAAAAAGAGACCAATGAATATGACAAGAAGCATATAGCCCAATCAAAGAACACACAATTTTCCGAAAACCTCCAAAAAAATAAAGGAAGGATGAAAATTTGGGAATAGGTAATTGAAATTGTCTATTATTATATAAGAAAAAGTTTACAATTCTACATCCCCTCCATTTTAAAAAAATTGGGAAATACGGGGTGAAAAATCTTTTCTCGGGGGTGAAAAAATATACATTCAAAATAAGTCTGTTTTTGCAATAACGCTAAACAGAAGAATTTAGTCCAGACTGCCTAACATCTCATCTGATAACAAAATGAATAATTAACGCTTTAGCTAAATAGACCGGTCTAGTTAGACTCAAAAATAGGAGTGAGGCTACAATAATTACCATCAAGCTGAAAATTGGCAGGATTGTTCAAAATACCATCATAAATGAAATCTAAAAAGTCCTCATAAATCCGACCAGTGCTAAAAAATTTACGCGGGGTCAAAGGTCACCAAATATGGTTTTTAGCGATTTTCAGCGAAACGGTAAGTTTTATCGTAAAATTAGCTCTAAAAAAATGTAGGTTAGATAATTATCTATAAAAAATATCTTAATAGTTTTTTTCCTAAGAGCCACTGTTTTTGAGATACAACGATTCAAAGAGTTGAAAGACTTCTAATCGTCATAATATACCTACTTATGTATTAGTACACCAGGTATATACGTCACTGAAGCTGTAATACAAGTAAACATAATATTCTATCGGTCAACTTAATTTATATTACACATAATAATAAAATATTACAAATATGATAATGTTTCTACTATACAGCTTGCGGTCTACCGAGGGATGCAATTGAGCAGCATGTTGATGCAATTGAGCAGCATGTTGATGCAAGTGATTCACGAGTAAAAAAAGATGCAAAGGATATACAGAAACTTCTTGAGTGGTTCTCCACGCATGATCCTTTTCCAGAGGTTGACAAAATTGTATCTATTGCAAGTGGTGTCGTTGGTGATAGTACAATTAATTGTTATAAGGCTCGTGAAATTGGGCTTGACTCTAGGTCAAAAATAACAGGACTAACATTTAACAATATTAAATTAAAACGCGCTGACAAAGTAATCCCTCTTTTAGCTATGAATAGTACCATAAAAGTTCGCGATAAAAAAGTACCTGTTGACCCTGTATTATTGTTTCAACGAGTGAGTATTACTGCGGCATTTCAAGATGAAATTGAAGAATATTTTGGCTATGAATTGGCTCCATACCCTTTATCATTGTTTGACGATATTGGAATGCGTAAAACACAAAAGTCTGCCATTTACGATTGTTTTCAGAAGGTAAATATTAATATTAACAACATAAAAGCGACATACATCATTTTATATTAGATAAATACGCTCAGTATGTATGGCGTCATTTTGGTCCCAGAGTTACTGTCGTATTTGATGGCTATAATGATTTTACGAGAAATATTAAAGCTGCAGAACAACGTCGTAGAACTTCAGCAACATCTTCATCTTCTAATATTTTATTTGATCAATCTATGACAGTATCTACCACTCAACAGAAATTTCTTGCAAATACTCACAACAAATCTCGGTTCATTTCAATGCTGAAAGATAAGTTTATTGCTGAAAATATATCGGTAAAACAAGCTGATAATGATGCTGACGTAATGATAATTGAAACAGTCATGGATCAATTCAATTTAACAAATACAACTACAGTAGAACGTCGATAATCCGGACGTCAAAAATCCGGACCGTCAATAATCCGGATTTTTATCTAGCAAAAATATCTGATTCTTTTAAAATAAATTAAGAAATTAGCTGCGAAAAACGAACCTCTACTGCAGTTCAAAAATATTTTACACATTTTTTTCAAAGCCCAAATAGTGTCTGATGTTGTCTGTACACATGCTGCTATTATAAATTAATTACAATACAGCGTTTAAACATAAAAAATGTTTTGATTAATTTCACCTCTAGACACTTTACTGTACAAGAGAAAACATAAAAATTTAAAACGTTTCTTGTACTTTAATGTGTATACTGTCCATTTTTAAGGCAATTTCGATAATCCGGATAATTTGATATTCCGGATTGGGTCTGGTCCCAATTAATCTGGATTATTGACGTTTTACTGTATTGTTGTAGGTGAAGATGTAGACTTGCTCGTATTACTCACTGGTAGAACTCCAATCGAAAAAACTATCTTTTTTTTAAAACCTGGAAAACCTCAACTCCAATCGGAAATATATTCATCGAAAAGTTTATCTACTTTTGCAAAATGTCAAAATCATATAAATATGTAGGTACTATTTTTACACGCAATAACTGGCTGTGATTCGACATCTGCATTTTTCAGGAGGGGTAAAACGACTGTTTTTAAAATGTTTGAAAAACAAGATTTACTTGAATGTGCTGAAGTTTTTAAGAAAACTAATTCAACTCCGCAAGAAGTTATTTCCAACGGAATTAGCTTTCTTCTCTCTATGTATGGAGCGCCTTAGAAAACTACGTGCTTAGATAAGTTTCGATATGCATGTTTTTTTAAAAGTACTCGAAACAAAAAACAAGTGCAGTTATCTTGTCTTCTTCCAACCTCAGCGGCTGCTCATCAACATCTTTTTCGGGTATATTACCAAGTTCAAGTGTGGCTTGGTTATCAGCTAGATCCAAAAGACTGGGGATGGAAATTAGTCGACAGTTCTTTAGAACCAATTCAAACTTTACTCCCCCCTGCGCTAAATGTGGTTGCAAAAAAGTTGGACTGTTTTGTTCGGTAGCATGCACTAATTGTCAAAACCGGTCATGCTCCAATGTTGAATCACCAACAATTGAGGATTCATTTGATTCTATCGAGGAGCCATGCGATGTGTCAACAAGAAGAAGAAGAAGAACAACAACAAGAAGAAGAACTAGAATATGAGGAAGAGGAAGAAGAACAATGAGAGGAAGAACAAGGGAAGCAGAAGTATTAGAAAATTATGAACCAGTTTGATAAATTTCCCTTTTTTTAAAATTTATACCGCTTTATATAACTTTTATCATTTTTAACCCTTGCCAATATCAATTATTAAATAGCTTTAAATTAAACAGAATCATAACAGATCCGTGGAATATGCCTACTGGGGAAACCACGTTAAAAAAGGCGCTAAGTACACTACCTCAAAGTTGGTGTGGAAACGTTTGCGCATATTATAACGATTACCACTTTTTGAATCGTTATATCTCAAAAGCGGTGGCTCTCAGGAAAAAAAGTAATATGACACTTTTTATAGATAATTATCTAGTCTACATTTTTTGTTAGAACTAATTTTACGATAAAATTTACCGTTTCGCTGAAAATCGCTAAAAACCATATTTGGTGACCTTTGACCCAGCGTAAAATTTTTAGCACGGGTCGGATTTATGAGGACTTTTTAGATTTCATTTATGATGGTATTTTGAGCAATCCTGCCAATTTTCAGCTTGATGGTAATTTTTGTAGCCTCGGATGCGTAAGTTGATCGGAGTATAAAATTAAGCACCTTGAAAGAAAATAAAAAGACAAATTAGTCTAGGCGCCATAGGGGCCACCGTGTCCTTTTCAATTCTGATGGACAAACTCAACGGTTTCTTATAAATTTTTGGCTGCTGATTACGAATTTCGAGGGTGGATTTCGATTCGAGTGGTCAAAAAATTGTTATAAACAATTGAATTGTTTATAAGGCTCTGGCTCATAAATTAAAAGAGATAAAAAAATGTTTCAAATAAAATTTGTTCCTTAATAAAAAACGAAGAAAAAAACGTTAACTAAATTTAAATCCAACGATTAGATATCAAGATATTTTAAAATTAGGGCACAATGTAAATTGCAAATTACAAAATAAGTATTTTTCGAAGCTTTATCGATCGTAACTCGGCTTCTACGCACGCAAATGAGCCTTGGAAGATCTCATTTCAAAGCGTAATTAATAGGCTTCCACACAAAGTTTGTTAAATTACTTTATCTTCATCTCTTTTAAAGTTATGCCTGTTTGAAAATATACTTTTCTTAAAAAAATTATACATTAATTTGTTTATAAGGGTTTCAAGCAAATTTGAGCTATAAACATTTATACTTTAATTAACAATAATGATAGAAGCACTCAAAAGGAACAATTTGAGCTTATGAAAATGTACGTAGTTTATTTTTGGCCAAGATATCGATATTTTAATGGCGCGCTATGAGGCGCAATATCGGCTCACAGTCAAGTAAGTATCACATATAAATATAATCACATATCGATATCTTGGCCAAAAATAAACTTACGAACATTTTCATAAGCTCAAATTGTCCCTTTTGAGTTCTTCTATCATTATTGTTAATTGAAGTATAAATGTTTATAGCTCAAATTTGCTTGTAACCCTTTTAAACAAATTAATGTACAATTTTTCTAAGAAAATTGTAACTTCAAACGGGTACAACTTTAAAATAAATGAAGATAGAGTAATTTAGCAACCTTTGGAAGCCCTTGAGACCTCTACGGCTCATTTGCATGCGTAGAAGCCGAGTTACGATCGATGAAGCTTCGAAAAATACTTATTTTGCAATCTGCAATTTGCACTGTGCACTAATTTTACGATATCTTGAGTTCTAATTGTTGGATTTAAGTCTAGTAAACGTTTTTTTCTTCGTTTTTTATTAAGGAACAAATTTTATTTGAAAATTTTTTTTAATCTCTTTTAGTTTATGAGCCAAAGCCTTATAAACAATTAAATTGTTTATAACAATATTTTGACCACTCGGATCGAATTCCACCCTTAAAATTCGTAATCAGCAGCCAAAAATCCATATAGACCAGGGCGCATCTGTAAAAATATTAGTACATTTGGACGTTGAGAGGTGACTCAAATTTTTTTGCAGGAATTGCTTGAAAATAACTCAAATAATAATATTTGAGTTATCCTCCCTCTCAAAAAGGTCCAGAACATTGTATAAATAATAAAAATTTCAAAAAATGAAGGAAAAATTCGATTTCTTTCCTGTTTTTTTGATTCTAACTTTAAAAGTATTCATTTAATATTCAATGAATAAAGTATTCAATTGGTTAAAAATTTAAAAAATAGTCACCCTTGTTGCAAAATAGCAATAATTGCGAAAAAAGCATAAAAAAACAAGTATTCGCATTTTACGTTTCTTAACCATTTATGCTAGACTTAGGACCTTCATATTTCACCCAAAAAAACTTTATGATATAGTAAAACAACACTGTAAATTTCATTAAGATCGGTTTAACAGATTTTGCAAAATAAATTTTAAAATTCAGCTTTCGCAAAAAAAAATCATGTTTTTCAAAATGTTACAGGGCTGAAAATAAAGCAGATAGCAAGTTGAAATTTTTTTTTGCGTATAGAAGTGTACTGTAGCTTTCATTTGCTATTTGCAAAACTAAAATTGATTAATTACCACGGCGTCAGGAATTTTTTTAAATAAACATTAATTACTGGTGCTACGCGCAGGACAGCGGATAGTTTGCTCTGATTGGGCATTTCAATGACCTTTGATAATGATTGATACATTTTAATTTTTATTATATTTCGATATAAATAAATAAATTTGTTTCCTGCAAAATAAAAAAAACACACTCTATCCTTTGAAATAACACTTTTTAGCAAAAATTTTCTTTGTTCATATATTTTAACTTAGAACATTTAAAGTTTATTATTTTTAAACACATGCAATTGTTTAAACAATATTTCACAAGCAATAATAAAATTAGCTTAATTTTTGTGGAATTAAAATATTAAATTACAAAAAAATATAGAGTAAGAAAATAATATATTAGATAAAGATTGGAAGAAATTTTGGTGGAAATCAACTTGTGTGAATCGGACACCGCTGTCCTGCGCGTAGCACCAAAAATTAATGTTTATTTAAAAAAGTTCTTGACACCGTGGTAATTAATCGATTTTAATTTTGCAAATTGCAAATATAAGAGGTACAGTACACTTCTATAAGCAAAAAAAAAATTCAATTTGCTATCTGCTTTATTTTCAGTCCTGCAACATTTAAAAAAAATGAATTTTTTTTGCGAAAGCTGGATTGTAAAATTTATTTTGCAAAATGTGTTATACCGATCTTAATTAAATTTACAGTGTTGTTTTACTATATCGTAAAGTTTTTCTGGGTAAAATATGAAGGTCCTAGGTGTAGCATAAATGGTTGAAAAACGTAAAATGTGAATACTTGTTTTTGTATGGTTTTTTTCGCAATTATTGCTATTTTGCAACAAGGGTGACTATTTTTTAAATAATTAACCAATTCTATATTGTAGGAAATTTTATTACGCAACTTTTATGTCAGTACAACTTTTCTCAGAAATGAAAAGTTTTAAAGTTATAATCAAAAAACCAATAAAAAAATCGAATTTTTCCTTCATATTTTGACATTTTGATTTTTTAAACAATGTTCCGGGCGATTTTGAGTGGGAGGATAACTCAAATGTTATTATTTGAGTTATTTTCAAGCAATTTATGCAAAAAAAATTGAGTCATCTCTCAACGTCCATCTCAAAACGGATGCCCCCTGGACTAATAAGAAACCGTTTAGTTTGTCCATCAGAATTGAAAAGGACACGGTGGCCTCTATTTGGCGCCTAGACTAAATAGCAGAATCGGATTTTTCCCAATATATTCTCGAAAACTTAATTTCACATTGATATTTACCGCCTCAGTCCGACATTAAATCTAACAATAAAAGTTAATTAACAGTGAAAATATGAGGTTTTATTTACAGTGCCAAGGAGCAGTCGTATCATAAAGATACTATGACTGTGGTGAAAGTTACATGAGAATGTACATAATATGCATGAATGCAAACACTTAAGGACAGCAAAAAATCAGAATTAAGGTAAATGCATTATCTGAAATAAATAGAAAATCTGTTCAGCAAACATTGTTCTGAAATTAACTTTTAAATGCATCTGAAATCAATAGAAAATGTCTTCACAGTTGTGGAATTGAGTGGATGTAAAATACTCAATTTCTTTTTCACTTTACTAGATTATTGTTTGAGTTTGTTATTCTTTAATTTTATTATGTGTATCTTGACTATAACTTTCTTAAAATAAAGATCTAGGCCTGAAACCTGTTTTTCAAAAAAGTGTGCATTAAAAAAATGGGTCCCGGTGAATTCGTAACTATTTTAATCCCCCATCCTAATTACAGGCCAACTGGTAACCCTGCCGCGCAGATAATTTTTCGGTAACCCATCAAGTACCGGTAAATTTGTAACTTTCTTTTCTAAGTAGTTACTAACGATGTTGATAAACTAATACTGGTATTTCAGGCATATACTTGTATAAATTACCCTCTTTGAAGGTGGTGTAAAAGTTACTCATCATTTATGTGTATTGTCTCTTGGACTAGTTACATGAGAAAGTCGAAATAAATTTTTTTTAATTAAATTGAGACAAAAGAAGAATGTAGGTATATAATTTATTTAATTCGAAATACATTTTACTCTTGTCCTAAAACAGAAAAAAAATGTTTTATTTGATAAACAACTAGTGTTTTTCATTTAATTCAATATTAGTTGCCACCCACCAGCCTCTTAGCAGTTTTAACATTTAATTTAAGGGAAAAGCAATGTTTATTTTTCAAATTCACATTTTTTTCTGTTTTCTGACTGCAGTAAAATGTATTTTGCATTAAATAGATTACCTACATTCTCAGTGCCGGTTTAACACAGTCTGCCGCCCGGTGCTGATACGGATGCCGCGCCCAGGCTCAAAAATATTTTTTAACTTTATTTCAATTCAACAAAACATATTTTGAATACAAGTTTATTAAAATAAAAAAACAATTACAACTTTTTTTGGTTTCAAACTTAAATGAAAACTAACAATATACAAGGAAAAAATTAAGGGCGAACTTCACAAAGTAAAATAAAAATTTACTTAATAACATTCAAACAGGTAACATCAGGTAGGTAAGCAAATACTATTGAAAAGCTTGTTTTCTTGATTTTACAGAAGCGAAGTTTTCGATGATATCAGTTATATTTAATTCATTTAGCAGGTCCTCGTTAATGGCTAAGACTGCTAAGGAGTTCAAATTTTCTTGGAAAATTGCATTTCTTAAGTAGGTCTTTACCCTTTTTAGTGTCGAAAGAGAGCGTTCGCCGCTTGCATTTGCGACCATTATGGAGAAGAAAATACTCAGGCAAATATTAACGTTCGGAAATGAAGATATTAATTTATTTTCGTATAAAGCCTGTACCAATTCTAAAGGAGTGTCTTATTTTTAATTGGGGAAGAGACGTTAACAAATGATTTAAATGAACACATTCTTGGGGAAAATACTCGTCCAAATCCTCCTTGTAGTTTTGCTGTAATTCGGTTGCCGATCTGAAAATATCTTCATCTTCCGTAGCTTTTAGTTTAAACAAAAATTCAAATGCTCTTGAACAAGATTTACAACTATCAGATCGGCGAATAATCTCCGACTTAAGATTGTCTATTATACAAACATAACATTGTGTTCGCATTTTTTCTTTTTGGCTTAAGCTTGCCTCCGAATTCATTTCTCCTAATTGCAATTTTTTTTGATAATCCTCTTCTTAGCATAATTTTCGTTCCCTGTTAACAACATTCCTAAGGCCTCGTAGTGATCAAAACGATCACGTAAGAAATCAAAGCAATCTGCTAAAGATGATAACAGATGAGCGGTTGTGCTTAAATCCATATTTTCCTTTTGTACTGATTTATTCACTTCATTAACCCTTTATAAAACGTCAAGCCAAAATGAAAAAATTATTCCGTTTTCCAACAAATCAAGTTTTTCCGATAGAGAAGCTGCTTCCACTCTTACTATGTTTTTCTCATTTATATCCGTTGATATTCCAATCAAACATGTTTTAATCAAACCGTAATTGCTTTTTAACGCTTTTACGGTATCAAAACGAGAAGACCAACGGGTTGTATTCACTCTCTTAGGTAACAGTGTCTGCCCCGACTCAGCCGAATCCTTTATTGCACGAGACAATAATTCCCACCTATGTGTAGACACGGAGAAAAAATTGTAGATAGCTTGTACCAACATAAAAAAAGATGTTGCTTCCAAACAACAATCTGCTGCATTTTGGACAACCAAATTTAAAGAGTGAGCAGCACACGGCACAAAGAGAGCTAAATCATTGTAAGCTTTAATACGTGCTTGCAAACCAGAATACTTTCCACTCATATTACTGGCATTGTCATAAGACTGGCCTCTACAGTTCTTAATATCTAATTTCGAAGACTCTAACATCCCAATAACTGTTTCCTCAAGTTGTTGTGAGCTATGCCAAGTGTTTTTATAAAATCCCACGAATCTTTCCACGGGATTCCCTTTATTGTTACAATATCTCAAAATCACTGTAAGTTGGTCATGGTGTGTTATGTCAGGTGTTGAATCTACACTTATAGAATAGTATTTGTTTGCCTTAATTTGTCTAACAATTTCATCAGTGACTCGATTGGATAAGATATTCAGTAATTCGTTACATATATCTTTTGATAGATATGACGTTTTGCCCTTACCTAAATTTGCTCGTTTATTAATATGATCTTTCAAAAATGGATCATATTCTGACAATAGTTCCAGTAAACCTAAGTAGTTTCCATTCCATTTTTCGCCAATTCTTTCATGAGTACCTCTAAATGCCAATTCTCTGATAGCCAGAAACTTTATTACACTTATGATTCTTTCTAGTACTTTCACCCAATATTCTTTCGCAGTGCTAATTTCCTTTTCGAGTTCTACATCAACTCTTCCTTGCTTTAATAAGCGAGTCATATACATTTTCAGATTATCTATATGATCATTGGATCTTTCATGTTCGTCTAATCTTTCCTTACTTTTATTCCATAATAAAAATCCTGTTTTAAATTGGTTCTTTTTATTTCCAAATAATACACAATAAAGACAGAACATATTGCCAGTGCTCTCGGAGTTAATTGCCCAATCGCGGCGAACCACTTCTCCATTAACAAGTCTTTTATAAAATATTTGCTTACCGGCATACCTGTGTTGTTCCCCGAAATTTCTTTTTGACATTGAAAAGTCCATATCTGTAAGATTCTGTTCGACCATTTTTCTAGAATCATTTCTGCATAATTATGGGAATATTGCCAAAGTGCCGGATCTTTAAAATTAAGTAAATCCTGTTTTGGATCTTAAAAGAAATGAAAAAAAATATTTGTCATTGTCCTGTTTTATTTACCATTTGTAAAGGCACCGTTATCTTTTTGCATTTTAGCCTCGTTAAAAAAAATGTAAATATGCCTTAACCGAGTTACTGGTGGTTGCTTCTTCATATTCTAATACTTTTGAAACAGGTGATACTAAGTGCTCTGGCTCTGGCACTAATTCTGAAGTCTCCAAAATAAGTTCATGTGGTTGAATATGAATATATTTATCACTAGTAGCACTAGAACTACTACCGAGTTGGGAAATATTTGTAGTGTCGTCTTCTTGATTTCCATCAGGTGTAAACAATGCTGTCATTTTGGGTATACCTTTCAAAATTTTATTGTGTCTTTCTTGCTTTTCTTGTTTCCTTTTACGACAGAAAGATCCAAGTTGTTTCCGCCCTTCCATATTTTTCTATTGAATATTGATTATATTAATGTTTAATTTACAAATTATAATTACCTATATAGTTTCAAATGTAAGTCAAACATTAGTTGTACGTTTGTAGGTATTTCTATTTCTACTCGTATTTATACAACTGCCTGGTCTGGATTAATAGGATAGAACAAATTTTACTAATCAACTCTACCGATCTACACCTTATTATTTTCTGGTTCAAGTGTTCAAGTAGTAAGCAGTTTCTGTTTTATTCTTTCTGCGCGGCGCGCCGGCCGGCGCCCGTCAGGCCGTCTGCCAACCCAAACGTGTATTTTGCGGTGTTCGCACATTATTCTTAAACGCTGTAGAATGATATAATTTTACGGTGCGCGGCATGTTTGTACGTTATCTGACATTTAGATAACATAAACTGAACACAGTGCATAAACCATATAGGTACGTCGACGTTAATAATAATAATTTATTTATAAATTATTGTTAAGTCTTTAAGTTAATGATAAAACAGACAAATTTTTATTATTATATCATGTGGATTTGTATGCCAATTTTTTTTTACTACAATCATATAATTTCGGAACAGCACGCGCTTCGCGCGTACCGCCCTAGAACCTTCAACCGCCCGGTGCTACAGCACCCAAAAGACCCCTGGTTAAACCGGCGCTGTACATTCTTTTTTCTACGGCCGTGCTAAAAGAGCCACTTTCACGCACGTATTTCGTTTCCGAAAGTTGCACTTTCCCGCACGGCGTGCGTGAATGTAAATTTTCCCGCATGGCGTGCGGGAAAGTAAAATACCTTGTAATATGGCATTGTAATATATTATAATACATGCAATAAACTAATATTCAGATATTATTTACTAATGCATTTCAAATTTATCTTATTGTGTTCATGTTTTAATGAAATTAGCGCGATTATTTCATTCATAGGAGATTCTGACCAATAGGAAGCTACAGAAATACAAATTAAACTGATAATTTTTGATAATTTCCTGTCGTCAAGTATATTACGTGAGATGCCCTTCGTTGCTATGAAAAAAATACATTCAGTGACATTAATGACAATTAATATTTTAAAAATGATAAAAATGATGAATTTCAACCGTCAAATACTTATAATAACCGTGTGTTTAATTGTAGTAATTTGTACTTACATAAATAAATTACAATAAAATTTTGGTTTTGAACAGTTTCATTCATGAAATAATCGCAACAAATTGCACTTGATCCCTAAAATTAATATAGAATTTTTGCCCTCGTTACACTTCGACATAATTTCGCTCGCCTTCGGCTTGTGAAATTAAAACTGGCAAAGTATCACTCGGGAAAAATTCAATAATTTTAGAGCTCTTGTGCAATTACTACTGATAATTCGTTGAAATAAAATTATTTTGACATAATATTTAAAAGTCAGATCAGTGGACAATTACAATGGTTTTGAATCGTCGTCACGGAAACCAATATCGTTCTCGTGGTAACCCATTATATTGAAAGTTTGGTTTTGACAACCTTGTCAAAGAATAAATTTGTGTATTTTCACTCATAAATAAAAATTGATATGACTCTATTTTTTGTGGCTTTTTTCCAAACGTACGGCCCTAGAAAAAATATTGTTCTTAACTTATGCGTAAAGTGTCTTCCCCGCACTCGACTGCTTGCCCGAACTCCGCTATCGCATCATTCGGGTCAACGGCAGTCTCGTGCGTGAAAGTATCACTTTCCGCACGAGTTAGGAAAATAACTATTTCCACCTACCTGTACCGAAAGTAAACTTTTCGGGACCTGATTGTGGGGAGCAAAGTTGTACTTTTCCTCCCTAGGCTTGAATAGCCTTTCGAATGAGCTACACACACGGCCTCTATTCTCATTTAAAAAAATCATCGATTGCGTCATCACGTCACGATAGTGACGTCATCCATCAAGATGGATGACGTCACTAGTATGATATGTATACCAAAAAATTAGAATTTAAAAATAAAAATCGACCTATTTCGGGATTTATCTCCAGAGACGCCCATTCTCCAGAAAATGAATTTATTTCAACTCAAACGTCCTCGCTGTATTTGTTTATAAGCCAAAAAATTGTTTATAACTTTAAAACAGTGCTGAGGCCGCTTATATAATCCGATTTTAATTCTGTAAAGTGTATTAGATAGGTAGAGAGCCTCTTTATATGTGAAAAAATTAGCAAACTTCTAAATGGTCTACTTTTTGTTCAAAAATTTGAACTTTTTTAAAAACATTTAGATTGCAAAATTATTATGCAAAATCTATCAAGTCGATTTTAATGAAATTTGGTGGACGATTTAAGTATGTTATAAGGATCTTCTATGCGAATTACGAAGGTTCTAAGTGCAACCGAAGTTGTTGAAAAACACTGAATAAAAAGAGGCTTATTTTGCTCCCTTATTTTGTATTTATTGCTATTTTACAGAAAGGGTAATAATTTAAGACATTTTTAACTAGTCGTATATCATACAAAATTCAACTACCTTTATTTTATTTCCCTACGACTTTGCTCCAAAATGAATCGTTTTAAAGTTATAAGCAAAGAAAAATAGAAAAATAAATGTTTTTCGAAATTTTTAAATATTTTAATTTTTTTATTAATGTTCCGGGCATATTTGAGAAGGAGCATAAGTCAATTATTATTATTGAAGTTGTCACCTAACTTTATCTGCAAAAATCCGAATGCCACCTCGCACATCCGCAAATAGACGTTTTTTTACAGATCCGCCCTGGTATATACATATCATATTGTTTCAATTATTTTATTAAGAGAATTTAATTTTTGTTATTTTTTTATAGGTACATACATATAACACACATGTTTTAAGCAAACCAAGAACCATTCGCTTACATAATATGCTATATGCCCGGTGTTGGCCTAATCCATTACTGTTCAAATTTATTTCTTACCTTTTAACTTATCTACCTGTGGTATAATGGTTTCGAATTCACCTGTATAAAGTTGCGAGTTGGGAGAGTCAGGTAGTAAAAAAGTTACGAATTGGCCGGTGTACATTTTGATTTGAAAAAGTTTGTCATTAAGAGTTACGAGTTGGCGCGTGTGCAAAAAAATAAGAGTCAGCGCACTTCCTCTCCTTCCCGCCCCTAAAACGTAATTTATTCGTTTTTTTTTGGTGTGTTGCAATCAATTTAGAAATTTTAAAAAATTCATACGCAAAGTTGATAATTTTACAAAACTTGTATTTTATTAATAAATATTTTCTGATTTTTTTTACATATTTCTGTAACGTCACCATAAAAACCCGAAAAACGGTTTTTTTTTTGGATTTTGGAGGATTTTCTCCATTTTATAGACTTCAAAATAGATAATATTTTAGGTTTTTTTATAGGTTATTCAAAAATTTGGCAAAACACTTTTAAACCATGTTTTCCAAGATGTTTAAGAGCTTGGGCGAGTTTAAAAAAAACACTGTTTTTGGGGGTTTAAAGGTGTTTCGCCCGATTTTTGAATATCCTAAAGAACTTCAATTACTTCAAATTATATACCGATAAAAGCCTTGAATTTTTGTTGGTGGCACACATTAGGCAGTAATCTAAAAATAAAAAAAATACACAAGAAATAGACAATACACAAGAACAATACACAGAAATTGTAGCAGGAAGATACACAATACATGAAAGGACAAATGACAATGGACAACGATTATGCAACCTAGCAACAAGAACAGACATGGTCATAAGCAGTACAAAGTTCCCGCATCCTGACAAACACAAAATAACATGGAAATCACCAAATCAGCAAACTAAATCTCAGATAGACCATATTTTGATAAACAGGCGGAGACAATCTTCAATTAAGGACGTAAGATCCTACAGAGGAGCCTGTGCTGACTCAGATCATTTCATGGTAACAGCAAAAATAAAACAAAAAACATGCAGAAGTAAAAATAAAAGCAAACAAACGAAATGGGACACTGAAGAACTAAAAGAAGAGCAAGTAAGAAGGATATATCAGGAAGAACTGGTAAAATATCTAATAATGGATGACAATCAAGAATGTGTTGATGTGAAACGGGAGTGGAGCTTTATAAAAGACGCCATACAGGAAGCAGCAGAAAAAACAATTGGCAAAAAAAAGAAGGAGAAGAAAAAAGAATGGTACAACATCGAATGCCAAAAAATTATGGAAAAAAAAGTGGAAGCGAGATTAAAATGGATAAGAACGAAACGGCAGAAGAGAGAGAAAACTACTAACTACTGAGAAATGAGGGCAAAAAATTAACAGAAAACAAAAACGACAATGGATAGATCTAAAGATTCAGGAAATAGAGAAGGAAAAATATAACAGAAATTCAAAAAAATCTATAATAAAATAAAAGAAAACAATAGAACATTCAAAGGTAAATTAAAAGGAATAAAAAACAAACAAGGTAAAATTGTAGAGCAAGAGAAAGAGTATAAAGAAATATGAACAAGTCACTTTAAAGAATTACTAACTGAACCAGTTATAAATGATGAAATAGAAGACGAGGACGAAGAAGAAACGAACACACAGGGACCAACATTAGAAGAAGTAAAAAACAATATAATGAAAGGGAATAATGGAAAGGCACCTGGGAAGGACGGAATAAATCTAGAACCAATAAAATACGGAGGTGACATATTGCATGAAGAAATACATGAATTGATTAAGAAAATATGGAAAGAGGAGACAATGCCGAACGAGTGGGAAATTGGACAGATTATAACGATCCATAAAAAAGGCGACCAGCATGAGTGTAAGAACTACAGATGTATTACACTATTAAACGTTGCCTATAAAATATTATCGTCAATAATACAAAAAAGGTTAACAGATGTAACAAAAAATATCATAGGACAATACCAATGCGGTTTCGTAAAAGGCAGATCAACAAAAGATGCAATACATACCATTAAACAAATCATGGAAAAAGCACACGAACATCAACATGAAATAGAAATATTATTTATAGACTTTGAACAAGCCTTTGACTCAATAAAGAGAAAGGAAATAATGAAAGCCCTAAAATATCAAGGAGTAAGTAAAAAACTAAAAAACCTAATAAAAATGTCTATGAATAAATCAAAAATAAGTATCCTAACACAAAAAGGGGAAACAGAAGAATTCGAAATAAATAAAGGAGTGAGACAAGGTGACTCACTGTCAGCAACACTATTTAACCTGACAGTAGATTTTGTGTTAAGAAAGATCCACAAGGGAAACCTAAGAGCATCAGGTTACCAACTAATCGCCTATGCAGATTATATAGCGATAGTAACAAAAACACGAAAAGTCATGAAAAAATTATTAATGGAGATAGAAGAAGAGGGAAAGAAAATGGGACTAAGAATTAATGAAAAGAAAAGAAAATTAATGAGACTCGGAAAAACAGAACAAAACAGAGAAATAAGGATAGGAAATAAAAAATTCGAGGAAGTACAGAAATTTAAATACCTGGGCGTTATGATAAATAACAAAGGGGAAAGAAAAACGGAGATCGAAGAAAGAACCATAACTGCGACAAACCGGGTATACCAAGCAAATAGAAAACTACTTAATAGTAAAATATTGACCAAACAAACAAAAATGAATATATATATATATATATATATATATATATATATATATATATATATATATATATATATATATATATATATATATATATATATTGTTGTGATCTTGATTATTGATATGAGATAATATTTTTATATGTCATTTAATTTAATCAATGCATTAATAATAATCTAATTAATTTACCAGATCACATATCAATATGTTTTCAATCTCAGGGCTTTTTATAAAATTAATTACTTACATACGTGGCTTCTAAGTATTTCTTAATGGTTCCTAATCGGGATAGGAAAGAAAAGAGTAAAATAATAACACATATGGGTTACAATTGTAATCAAAATATTGTTTATTTTATTTAAATGGCAATCACTGCTTAATATTTGCTATATCTTATTTTTCTTAAACATAACATTTACACATGGGAATCTTATTTTCTTTTGATTTCCAATTGAAAGTTTTTATTAACATTTAACTATTATGATTTATTAGCAACAATTCTATTTAAGTTTGATGAAGCTTTTCTGATATTATTGATTATGTTTCTTCAATTTTAAATGTGGTATTTACTACGAAAAAACCCATACATTCATGTCCAAACAAATGAGACTGACCTTTTTCTGGTGCACTGAGAATGTCTTCACACAAGACCCGTTTCCTGCTATCCTTGGCTGCAATCCAAACCTCGTCCTGGCTTCCAGTAATGTTCTCCTCTGAAACTAGCTCGTATAGCTCTCGTTTCCTGCTTCTGTCGTGATGCTGTGTTCTACCTTTTTCGAAACTGCAATCAGCTACCGGGAACTCTTGGCTCAAGGAGGTTCTTTTACTCTCAACCTGGCCTACCTCTCGTTCTACGATAGATACTCCACACTCACGGAACTACACAGGCTTTCTCACTCTCCGTACACTACCGTCTACTACTCGACTTCACTTCTCGACAGCTCAAAACATTCTGATCTCTATTTGTCATTCATTCCCCTACTTTCTAAATATCCCTTCCAGATTCACAAATCAAAACTTCCACCACCAACTCTCATTCGCAGTATTCCTCAAAACCGATTTTTAAACTTTCTAAATATGCTTAATGGATTTCCAAAAAAAATAGTTAATTCCCATTCTAAAATTACTTTCTACTAATTACAAAATTTAATGATCTATTATCTACTTTCACTAAGTCTTCTTTAGCATCGGCTAATGATTGAACCTTCCGCGAACAACGATAATGACCTATTATCGATTTCACTTTAGTTTTATTTTAAGCGCATTGTTCCGAGTATCGTTTAATCACTTCTTAAAATTAAATATAACAATTTGTTGTATACAGGTTGTTCTAAATTTATATGCCCGTGGTTGAGAAAATTGAAAATATTTTATATTAAATTGAATTTTGTCTATAATTATCAAATTTTAATTTTGATATCAAATAGAAATATAACAAATCCCCGCCTTGTATTCGATAAAATTTATCTGCATTTTTAAATAAATTTTCTCGAGGCAAAACCAACTCCCTGTATATTTCCTTACTTTAATCTACGTCTTATATCCTAACTTACTATCTACTTCATGTAATTCTGTCTTTTATTCGTGATATTTGTATACATCGTGAATATTATAAATTCCTCGGATCTTTTCCGAGTTCCTGTGCCTCAACTCATAACTATTTATCCCATTTTCATTATTCACGATATACGGGCCTTCGAAAACAGGCATCAACTTTGCGCAAATGCCCCCAGGAAGATTTGATACTCGTAATGCCCTCACGAGTACTTTTTCACCCTTTTGGAAAGTCACTGGTCTTCTTTTTCTATTTTGTTCCTGTCTTTGGATATATTTTTCGTTGCTTCGCCGTAATCTTCTCTGTACGGTTTCAATCACCTGTTGATATTCTTTTGGCTCTTGGTCTTCCCATGGCCTTATCGGCAGTACACCCTTCATGATGTATTCTGGGGTCTCTTTTGTTACTGTGCTCGGAATTGTATTTAGATACCTTTCTATTTCCGCCATTTTCCTGTCCCAGTGGCGATGTTGACCATCTGTTGCAATGCGAAGAAATTTCGTCACTTCCTGTATGAATCGTTCCGAAGGATTACTCTGTGGATGCCTGATGCTGACAAAATTTGTCTCTATTCCTCGTTCTCGAAGTTGTCCCTTGAAACGATCATTTCGGAAATACGTTGCATTGTCCAGTAGAATCTTTTTTGGTGTTCCTACTATGGCTATAAAATTGTCGATTTTTCTTAATATTTCTTCCCCCTTTGTGGTGCGGCAACTATATAATTTTACGTATTTTGAAAACACATCCACCATTACCAGAATATGTTTGTTCCTTTTAGTGGTCATAATTAGATCGCTTAACATATCTATTGCTACAATGTCTAGTTTGTTTCGGGCTTCAATATTTTTGGCAACATTTTCGTTTTTGAAATTCCGACTCTTAAATTTTTGACATACATCGCACTTCTGGGTAATTTCCTTTGCAATGCGGTAATCCTGTCGGCTTATGTAATTTTCCCTAAAAACGAGCCAAACTTTTCTGCTACCGATATGCCCATTGTCCTCATGTAATTTCTTTATTATCTTTTCGGCCAATGTCTGTGTCACTAAATATAGTTCCTTTCCGTCTATTCTCTTAAAATATATGTTATTTTCTACTTCCGCTCTTCTTTTTTCTCTTTCCTCTAGGTCTTCCTGGTTTGTCCTTATCTCATTTAACGAATATATCCCTTCTTCTTGTATTAATCTATTTAGTCCCACCTGTAGAGTAATTGTTTCCTTTTTTCCGGTGTCCTCATCCCGTGTTAGAGCGTCGGCTATTATGTTGTCTTTCCCTTTTATATATCGGAACTCAAAATCATACTCCTGTAATAATAGAATGCCTCTATGTATTCTATTATTTACTAATCTATTCTTCATGATATGTACTAAAGCTGCATGGTCTGTTTCGATTGTGAATTTTGCTCCCAATAAGTAAAACCTCAATTTGTTTACGCAATATAGTACACTGGCAAACTCCAATTCTGTAACACTATATTTTCTCTCATGTGTTTTAGTCACTCGAGATATAAAACATATCGGCACTTCTTGGTCGTTTTGTATTTGAGACAGAACTCCTGCAAATTTTTGTATGGACGCATCAGTTCGGAGTATAAAAGGTAAATTGTAAATGGGGTGGTATATTTTCGTTCCTTTTGCGAATTCTCGTTTTAATGTTTCGAAAGCTTCCTCCTGTTCTTCTTTCCAATTCCATTTTATTCCTTTTTTAAGCAATTTTATCAGAGGGATTTCCTTTTGGCTCAAATCGGGAATCAGCTTTTTAAAATAATTTATCGTGCCAAGAAAACCTCTCAATGTTTTCAAATTCGTTGGTCTTGGGTATTCATCTATGAGCTTGACTCTGTCTTCGGCTAATCTTACTGTTTTGGTGTCCAATTGAAAACCCAAATAAATGACTTCTTTTTGAAAAAATTGACATTTTTCAATGTTTAATTTCAATCCCGCTGTGTCCAATTCTTTCAGAATTATTTCTATGTGTTCCAGATGACTCTGAGTATCTTGTGAAAAAATTAATAAATCATCGATATAATGAACTATGAAATCTTCATGGCGATTCAAAATGGTATGTAGAGCTCGGACGAGTGCAGCACAAGCACTCTGCAATCCAAATGGCACTACCTTAAACCGGTAGACAATACCATCAATAGAAAAAGCGGTGTAGTTTCTACACTTTTCAGCTAACGGTATCAACCAAAAACTGTGTTTTAAGTCAATTTTCGAAAATATGTGTGACCCGGTGATTCTTCCAAAAATGGCCTCGATGTTTAGGGGTGATTCATATTGTGATACAGTGTGCTGGTTGATATTCCTGGCATCTAAACATAATCTCAATTCTCCATTGCTTTTCTTTACTATCACAATCGGGTTAACATACGGTGAATCACATCTTTCGATGATTTGATCTTCCAACATTTTATTTATTTCTTCTTTCACCTCTTGTCGATACTTGTATGGAATCGGGTAAGTCTTTGATCGAAAATTTCCCAAGTTTTTCACCTCAAATGAATGTTCGTACTTTTTAGCCACTCTGTTTTCCTCATTGATCAAATTTTCGTAGTTTCTTAACATCAACCGCAATTCTTTTTCTTTCCCTTCTCCACATATCAATTTTCTGTCTTTTTTTTCAGATTCTTCACACATGTTTACCGTGCATTCCGCATCCTCGTTTGCATATACCTCCTCTTCAAATACCACTGTTTCAATCATATTCTTTTCACTTTCATTTTTTAGCTTTATTTCTTCTTCTCCTGAGCTCGTCTCTTCTTTTGAGGAATCCCAGGTTTCCTTTGTTTCTGATACTCTCAAATTTTCTTCTTCTGGGCTCAACTCTTCTTTTGAGGAGCCACAGGTTTCATTTTCTTTTATCCTTTTCTGACTTTTTCTCCCTTTTCTTCTTTGTCCTTGCTTCGTTGCCAAATTCATTTCCACTGTTTGTTCTTTACCTGATTCGTCCGTATTTTGTTTCTCCTGTTCCTTGTCCTGTTCCTTTTCTTTTTCTTCTGTTAGTTTCATCGTATTATTTTTAAAATCTATCACTACATGTTTTTCTGCCAATTCGTCGACTCCTACTATCATGTCATGTGACATATTTGGCATTATTACACATTGTAGTGCATACATATTCTTACCCAGTCGTACCATTACTCGTATGCCTTCATTTATAGTTGCCAATGTCCGTTTGTTTGCGCCCACTAAATTTACCCTAGGTATTTTGTAAATTAAATTTGTTAAGTTAACTTCTTCTATTAGTTTTCTGTTGACCAATGTTATTTCAGATCCAGTGTCTATCATAATTCTAATTGGTTTCTCGTTGATAAATCCATCCACAAATTTTAAATTAACTCCATTTTTCTTTTCGTTGTTTCCTGCCAATTTAATAAACTCCTTGGGGTGACAAAAGATTCCTGTTTGATTTTTGGTTTTTAGTGAGCGCCGTCGTGAAAAAACGCCGGTTGCTCATCGTTGTTTATATTTTCGTCATAATGTCTCTCTCCGTCATATTCATCTGTCTGGGTATTATTTACTTCTCTTCTATTTTCTCTTGGTCTGTCGGATCTGTTTCGGTTTTCTCGATATCCCTGTTCATTTTGTCTACCATTATTTCTGTTTTCTTGATTTGAGCGTGTGGTGTTTCTATTCTGGTATTCTCGATTTCTGTCCTCATTCCATTGCCTATTTCTTTGTTCATAATTTCCTCTTCCGTTGTCTCTATTTTCGTTTTCCCTTCTGGGATTAAAATCTCGTCTTGTATAGTCCCTCCTATTTTGATTTCTATCTCTGTAATCTTGTGTTTCTCGGGGCCTGTAATCTTCTCGCGACTTTCTTGATTTTCTTTCTCTTAGACGTGATTCTCTTATTTGTAGGAATTGGCATAAACTATCTATGTCTTTGTAATTTTGTAATGTGATATGGTCTTCCAGCGTTTCCTCGAAATGTCTTGCAATCAGTTCGACTAATTGTTCCGATGAGTAATTATATTGTAAATGTTTTGCATTATTGTAAATTTGCAAAGCATATGTCCTTTCTGATACACCCATCCTATCATTGTATTTCCCATTTTGCAATTCCTTGTTAATTTCCAATTGTTGGACCTTTCCCCAGAAATAATTCAAAAATTTTTGTTCAAATTGTTGCCAATTGCCGAATTCTTCTTCTTTGCTATCGAACCATAGGCTTGCTTCATATTTGAGATGGTTTCTGATAGTTTCTTTTGCTGTTTCGAAATTTCCGATGTGCTGTATTTTCTTTTTCAGGCTATTTATGAACGGCACTGGGTGTAATCTTCTTACGTCCCCGCCAAACCTTATCTTCACGTCATCTGTGCTCTGTATAACCATTTCTCTTCTTTCTCCGACATTTTGTTGAGTATTGATTTCCGCAATCTTTCTTTCCACTTCTTCTATGTCTGCTTGAATAGCGTTTTGCAACTTGTTTTCCAAACTTTCCATTTCTTTTTTCTGGCAATTCGTTATCTCCTTTATTTTATTTTGAATTTTCATTTCTTGTTCTTTCATGTGATCCTTAATTTTCATTTCATACTTTTCTATGCGTTCCTCCATTTTCTTGTTGTTCTCTTCTATGGCTTGTTTTGTTTCCTTCAGATTTTCTTGCATTATTCTTTTTGTTTCATCCATTTTCTGTTGTGTTTCATCCATTTTTTGATCCAATTTTTGTTGTGTTTCATCTATTTTTTGTTGTGTTTCATCCATTTTTTGTTGTGTTTCATCCATTTTTTGATCCACTTTATCCATTTTCTTTGATGTTTCTTCCTGATTTTTCTCCATTGCTTGTTTTGTTTCCTCCTGATTTTTATCCATTTTTTGTTCTATTCTTTGTGACTGGAGTTGCATCATTTGTAATAATTTATCTATTCCTGATAATTCTTGCTGTTCTGATGCCATGATTGTCGTGTCTAAAATATCTTCTTGGTCTGAATTATTCTCTTGATTTGAATGTTCTTTTTGTTTTTTGTTGTCTTTGCTTTGGCTTCTTGTCACAGACATTTGTTTTCAAGAAGTACTGTCCCCGCCAAATATGAAATTTTACTAGTATGTTACCAAGACGACTTTTTCTCACCCAAATATTATAAATTGTCAATAAATATATCAAATGTAAATATCGTAAAAATAAAATATTAAATCAGTTATGTAAAATTTGTACCTAAAGAGATCTAAAATTTTATGTTATCAAATGTAAGTATCTCACTTTTTACCACAGGCATATAAATTTTCAAATACCGGCTTTACTCTTTCTATCCTTCAAATTTGCCACTAGAAATACTTTACAATGCCCCACGTTGGGCGCCAGTTGTTGTGATCTTGATTATTGATATGAGATAATATTTTTATATGTCATTTAATTTAATCAATGCATTAATAATAATCTAATTAATTTACCAGATCACATATCAATATGTTTTCAATCTCAGGGCTTTTTATAAAATTAATTACTTACATACGTGGCTTCTAAGTATTTCTTAATGGTTCCTAATCGGGATAGGAAAGAAAAGAGTAAAATAATAACACATATGGGTTACAATTGTAATCAAAATATTGTTTATTTTATTTAAATGGCAATCACTGCTTAATATTTGCTATATCTTATTTTTCTTAAACATAACATTTACACATGGGAATCTTATTTTCTTTTGATTTCCAATTGAAAGTTTTTATTAACATTTAACTATTATGATTTATTAGCAACAATTCTATTTAAGTTTGATGAAGCTTTTCTGATATTATTGATTATGTTTCTTCAATTTTAAATGTGGTATTTACTACGAAAAAACCCATACATTCATGTCCAAACAAATGAGACTGACCTTTTTCTGGTGCACTGAGAATGTCTTCACACAAGACCCGTTTCCTGCTATCCTTGGCTGCAATCCAAACCTCGTCCTGGCTTCCAGTAATGTTCTCCTCTGAAACTAGCTCGTATAGCTCTCGTTTCCTGCTTCTGTCGTGATGCTGTGTTCTACCTTTTTCGAAACTGCAATCAGCTACCGGGAACTCTTGGCTCAAGGAGGTTCTTTTACTCTCAACCTGGCCTACCTCTCGTTCTACGATAGATACTCCACACTCACGGAACTACACAGGCTTTCTCACTCTCCGTACACTACCGTCTACTACTCGACTTCACTTCTCGACAGCTCAAAACATTCTGATCTCTATTTGTCATTCATTCCCCTACTTTCTAAATATCCCTTCCAGATTCACAAATCAAAACTTCCACCACCAACTCTCATTCGCAGTATTCCTCAAAACCGATTTTTAAACTTTCTAAATATGCTTAATGGATTTCCAAAAAAAATAGTTAATTCCCATTCTAAAATTACTTTCTACTAATTACAAAATTTAATGATCTATTATCTACTTTCACTAAGTCTTCTTTAGCATCGGCTAATGATTGAACCTTCCGCGAACAACGATAATGACCTATTATCGATTTCACTTTAGTTTTATTTTAAGCGCATTGTTCCGAGTATCGTTTAATCACTTCTTAAAATTAAATATAACAATTTGTTGTATACAGGTTGTTCTAAATTTATATGCCCGTGGTTGAGAAAATTGAAAATATTTTATATTAAATTGAATTTTGTCTATAATTATCAAATTTTAATTTTGATATCAAATAGAAATATAACAATATATAAAACAATAATAAGACCAATAAGTATGTTCTTTTTGTTATCACCAAAAAGCACAACTTTGTTTTATTCGTCGGTTTATTTGTAAGTGGCGGTCCTTATTGTAATTTAATTCAGTAAATAAGTCTTTATTGTAAGTCCACTACTATAAGTAGAAATAAATATTCGAATGATACACCGTTGCAACGCCGATTAGAGTACCTTTCAAACGACGTGTCGCTTGATCTCGGTTTGTATTCCAAGAAATCTTCATTACGCCAAAATTGATGAAGCAATAATAGTAATTGATATCTCCTCAAAAATTAAAATTGACATTTTTAATTTTTTTTTTCTACAAACGTATTAAAAATGCAATTTTTAGCACTCTATAGAAGCCCTAAAAATGTTACTTTATAGCACTGGGTGCTTTAAAATTTTTAAGGCACTGCAGTTAAAAGTAAAATGTCAAATTTTGAAAACAAACGTCAAAATATTTATATGTATTTCATTTATTAACATTTCTCATCTGATCAAACACCAGTTATTATGAACAAGAGCACCACAGTTATAAACAAAACACCCCCTCACCGACTAGCGTCAAAAAACACCAACTGGGCAGATTTTCAATACTACCTAGAAAAAAACATTAATCTTAATTTGCGAATCAAATCTCCACACGAGATAGATACAGCAGCTCAATATTTCACCACCCTTGTGCAAGAAGCGGCATGGCAATCTACACCACGAACTGAACGCAGACCGACACATACAACAAATGTTCCCCTACACATTCGGCAACTCATTGCTGAAAAACGTCGTGCGAGAAGAAACTGGCAAAGATCTAGAAACAACATAGATCAACATATATACAATAGACTACGTAGACAACTTGGAGTAGCCATCAAAGCTGCAAACAACGAAACCTTCGAACATTACGTTACAAACCTCACAGCAAATGATCAGACGCTATTGAAGGCGACTAAGAAACTCAAAAAACCATACACAACTATTCCTCCCCTCCATAAACCAAATGGTGAATGGGCTCGTTCCAACAAAGAAAAAGCGGACGTCTTTGCTGAACATCTTACGAGTGTATTTCAAACCAAGCCACCAGACCCTGATGAATAAGTGGAAGAACTAATTAGCGCAGCATGTCATATGTCCCTTCCAATCAAAAGTTTTACTCCAATAGAAGTTAAGAAAGAAATAACCAAACTCAACTCACGAAAAACTCCAGGTTATGACTTAATCTCGGCACAAGTACTAAAACAACTTCCTCGTAAGGCCATTATTATATATATATATATATATAGTGGCTAAACACCCCTTTAGGGGTTACGCCGCTTACGCTCTCTAGATCTATGTTTTGAGGTAGATCAGTCCTCATGTTCGTTATTTAATTTTCTCTGTTATTTTTCTCCACTCTTTCCTGTCTCTGGTTTTCCCTTTCCAATGTCGTATGCCCGCATTGTTGAGATCACTTACTACTTCTTGTAACCATGTAGATCTTGGTCTTCCACGTCTTCTTTTGCCAGCTGGTGTCCATTCCAATATTGAGTATATCGTCGTAGTTGATCCGGATCTCCATATGTGTCCTAGCCATTTTGCTCTTTGC
Organism: Diabrotica virgifera virgifera; assembly: GCF_917563875.1. Classification (NCBI taxonomy): domain Eukaryota; kingdom Metazoa; phylum Arthropoda; class Insecta; order Coleoptera; family Chrysomelidae; genus Diabrotica; species Diabrotica virgifera. The sequence continues at coordinate 249,521,061 of NC_065445.1, read as the reverse complement.
TGTTTTATTTTACATACTATATCCTCCTCAATTTCTTCCAGTAACTCAAGGTTCGTTCTTTGTCTAAATTCATTGTCATTTATTTTTATTGGTCCTAATATTGCTCTTAGTATTTTTCTTTCTTGTATTCTAAGGTTTTCCTCTTGTTTTTTTGTCATGCTAAGAGTTTCGGCTGCATACATCATCGTCGGTCGAATTATTGTTTTGTATACTTTCATTTTTGATTTCTTACTCAATAACTTATTTTTAAGTAATTTTTTATTTGCATGGAAGCTCTTATTTGCTGTAATAATCTTTTCTTTGATTTCGGTTTCTCTTTCTCCATTGTTTGTTATTAATATTCCTAAATATTTAAATTTTTCGACTTCTTCAAAAGTGTATTCTCCTACTCTAACCTTTCTGTTTTCAAAGTTTTTGTCAAATCTCATTATTTTGGTTTTCTCTTGGTTTATTTTTAATCCAATTACTTTTCCTTCTGTTACCATTTCGTTTAACATTCGTTCCATTGTTTTTCTATTTTTTGTTATTAGCACAATATCATCAGCGTATGCTATTATTTGTCCTTCTCTCGTTCGGAGGGTGCCTTTGTTGATCTTCCTGACGACGTATTCTAGGGCAAGATTAAACAGAGTTGCTGATAATGAATCTCCTTGTCTCACCCCTTTATTGATGACAAATTCTTCTGTGTCGCCTACTTGAGTTTTTATACTAACTACAGTTCTACTCATTGTCATTTGTATTAATCTTCTTAATTTATGTTGTATTCCCATTTCATTCAGAGCTACCATTAGTTTTGATCTATTTATTGTATCAAATGCTTGTCGAAAATCTATAAAAAGCAGTTCAATTTCTATTTTATATCCATGAGCTTTTTCCATAATTTGTTTAACTGTATGTATGGCATCTGTTGTAGACTTTCCCTTAACAAATCCGCATTGATAGTGTCCTATGATATTCGTGGTAGCTTCGGTCAGTCTTCGTTGTATTAAGGCGGACATGATTTTATATGCTGTGTTTAATAGCGTCAGTCCTCTGTAGTTTTTACACATCTGTTGATCTCCTTTTTTATGAATCGTGATAATTTGTCCTTTGTACCATTCTTCCGGCATTTTTTCTTCGTCCCATATGTCTTTTATTAAATTGTATAATCTATCTTTTAATTCTTCACCACCATATTTTATAAGCTCCATATTGATACAGTCCGATCCTGAGGCTTTACCATTACGGCTGCTATTAATAATTTCCTCAACTTCCTCTTTTGTTGGTATTTGTAGCTGGTTTCCTAACATCATTGTCTCTTCTCCTCTGTTTTCATTTAGGTCTTGATCTTGTTGTTCTGTTAATAATTCTTTAAAATAGTTAGTCCAAATTTCTTTATACTCTTCATCGTTTTCTGATACTTTTCCATTTTTATCTTTTATGCTTTTTATCTTTCCTTTAAACGTTTTGTTCTGCTCACTAATTTTCTTATAGAATTCTTTTGTGTTTCTGTTCTTACTCTCTTTTTCTATTTCTTTTATCTTATCATCCAACCACTCACGTCTAATTTTCCTTATTTTTTTCTTACATGCATGCCTTATTATATTGTATTCTTCCCTATAATCCTGTCTATTTGTTCTTATCCACATTTGTCTCATTTCTACCTTCTTTTTTAACATTTTATGGCATTCTTCATTATACCATTCTTGTCTTTTTTTGTTTCTTTTTATCCCTACGTGTACTTCCGCTGTTTCATTTATACATTTTTTTATATTTCTCCATTCTGTTTCTATATCCTTTGTAGGTTTAGATTGTTCCTTCAGTTTTTTGTTCATGTCATCAGCATATTTAATCCTTATGTCTGGAGTATTCAGTTTTTCTACGTGCCATTTATTTTTTGTTGTCGTGTTTTTTAGTGTTCTTTTGACTTTTTGTCTTACTTTTGCAGTCACCATAAAATGGTCTGTGTCTGCATGTGCACCTCTGTAGGACCTCACGTCTGTTACCGATGTTTGCTTCCTTCTTGTAATCAGAATATGGTCTATTTGTGACCATGTTTTTTGGTCTCGGGAAATCCACGTCACTTTATGGTATTTGGGATGTTCGAATTTTGTACTAACGATAATCATATTGGTACTAGATGCTAGATTACATAATCGTTGGCCATTGTCGTTAGTTTTTTCGTGTATTGTGTGCTTACCTGCTACTTGGTTAATGTAGTCTTCCTTACCTATTTGGGCATTAAAATCTCCCATTACCAGTATTGTGTCTTCTCTAGGTAACTTCTCCATTTCTCGTTCGAGTTCCTCATACAATTTGTCTTTTTCCTCCGCAGTAGCACTTTCAGTTGGGGCATATACGTTTATGATTGATATATTAAATGGTTTGGCGTTAATTCTCAGGTAAGCCATACGTTCATTTATTGGTTTAAATTGCATAATGTTATTTTTTATTTTTCCCATAATTATGAAAGCAACTCCATATTGACCTTGTTTTTCATGTCCCGAGTACTGTAGTGTGTAGTTTTTTCTATTTATTTCTCCTTGACCTGCCCATCTGATTTCTTGAATCACTGCAATATCAATTTGGTATCTTTCTAGTTCTGAGACGATATCCTGCATTTTTCCTGGTTCAAGCATTGTTCTGATGTTCCACGTACTTATTTTTAGTTGATCACATTTTTTCGGTTTTTTATTATATTTTTTTGTGTTCGTATGTTTTACTTTATCTAATCTGTTCAGGTCGTTTTCCTTTGCCATTTTCGTGTCCGTTTTTTGTGTTGTATCCAATATTTGTTTTTTTATCAGTTTTTTGGCGTGTCCTGCTTTGCCCTTTCCAGTTCATTCTTCTCTTTGTTCCATTTCCATTCAGTCCCGTCAATAATTAATTTTTGATAACCTACTCTAGTGTTCTTACCGTTTTCTTTTTGAAATTTTGCAATTCTCCGTATTTCTTGTTGTATTTTCATCTCTTCTTGCGTTAGATCGTTATTGATATATATTTCCGGCTTTGAATTCCTTAGTTTGTTTTTGTTCTTCATAATTTTTATTTTTTCATTTTTGTTTTTTAGTTTTACAAGACATGTTTTGTCCCCTATTTTATAAGCTTCTTCTATTTCTACTTTAATACCTAATTCTCTTTCCACGAAATCTGCCATAACCTCATTGACTACATTTGGGTTATTTGTATCCATCGGTAGACCCTGGACAATAACATTGTTAGCTTTTCTCTCTTTCTCGAACTTTTCTACCTTCATTTTCACTATCTTTAGTTCCTGTTTCATTTCATCATTTTCTTTTTGTAGTTGTTGGTTACTTTGTTTGAATTCATTTATTTCTTTTCTTAATTCTCGGAGGTCATTTCTATATTCTCGTTGTTCTTCTTTTATTCCTTTTACCTCCGATGTTAAACTTTGTGTTTGATCTGTTAAATTTTGCATCATTTTTAAAAGCTGATCAATTTTGTTTTCATCTTTCTGTTGTTTGGTTGGTGTTCTGGATAGTTTCTTGCTCTTGTTAAAAATATTGTCTGCATCTATCTCTAGACTTCTCTTTTTACTGTCTTCTGAGGTGTAATCATTATCACTATCCACCATTTTTTATGTATTTGTACTCTATATTAAAGCAAGCGATAAGCTCTAGTTCCCCAGTCGACCCGGCGAAGGCTCTAGAACTTCTCAAGCAATAATTGAGTATGACTTTAAATATATTAAAATTCTTTTTACTTCGAAATCTTGTTTACTTATTTTATTATTAATTGATTGATTTCCTTTCTTGGATTTTTAAAACTTTTTGGAAAACCGGCAACGTCGCTTTTAATTTGATCAAGACTTGTTCTCTTATCTGTTGTCAAAAGAACTGGAATTTATAAAATGTCATTTGTTTTGATTAACATAAAATGTTCTATAAGTTACTTATAGGCCGATTTTTGCCACTATTTTTTGCACTTTAGATAGTTTATGACCTTATACAAATGTTCGCATATAGTTAATATTTTATTTCGCACTATTACCTCAAAAATCGGAATAAACTCTGGTGAAAATGTTTAACACTTTTATTTCGCACCATAAGAATCGTTACTCAATACAGGCCATTATTATACTAACAATAATATTTAATCGCATGCTAAGTTTATCATACTTTCCAAAAATATGGAAATTTGCAGAAATCATAATGATCCTTAAGCCAGGCAAAGCGCTCAATGAAGTAAGATCTTATCGACCCATCAGCCTACTCCCAATCGTTAGCGAAGTTTTTGAAGGATTGCTGCTACAAAGAATATACGCAGATCATGAATTCCTAACATTATTACCAGAACATCAGTTTGGTTTTCGGGAAAATCACTCTACTACACAACAAGTCCATCAAATAGTAAATGACATATAAAATACTCTCGAAGAAAAGAAATACTGCAACGCTGTATTCCTAGATATCTCACAAGCGTTTGACAAAGTTTGGCACAGTGGTCTGCTTTACAAAGTAAAATTAGCACTATCTAGTAACTATTTCCTCCTAATCAAATCTTACTTATCAAATAGATATTTCTCAGTAAAATTCAAAGACCAAAAATCCAGCCTCTGTCCTATTAACCCCGGAGTTCCGCAAGGTAGTGTTCTCGGGCCGCTGCTTTTCTCACTCTACACAGCCGATATACCAGAGTCTCATAATACTACGATCGCTTCCTTTGCTGATGACGTAGCAATACTAGCAGTAAATGAAGATCACATACAAGCCTCACAAGACCTGCAACACCATCTGGACATACTCAGTGAATGGTACACAAAATGGCGAACAAAAGTGAATAAAACAAAATCATCTCAAATAACGTTTACAAACCGCCACAACACATGCCCACCTGTAAGAATGGAAAATGTACGAATACCAACAGTAACAGACGCTAAATACCTTGGCCTCCATCTTGACCAACGTCTTACTTGGAAAAAACATATACAGACTAAAAGAAGACAACTAGACCTGAGATTTCGGCAAATGTATTGGCTTCTTGGACGCAGATCTAAACTCAACATCCAAAACACAATTCTTCTGTACAAAGTAATACTCAAACCTATTTGGTACTACGGACTACACCTCTGGGGCTGTGCAAAGTCAACATCACTGAATATATTATCATCCAAAGATTTCAGTCTAAAGTTCTAAGATAAATAGTGGATGTACCATGGTATGTAACTAATCAAACACTTCACGAAGACTTAAATATACCTTTTATCAGAGAAGAAATCCATCGAGCCTCGGAATCACAAAACGAGCGTACCATTCACCATGACAATGAGTTTGTAAAGGAATTATTCCATAGTGGCCCTGCCACAAGGAGACTAGATAGAACTTGGCCTCAGGACCTATTTTAAAACTAAAACATAAATATAATAAGATGAAACATCATTGGAAGTCTCTTCTTCATGCCCAAAAACATGGAACAAATTTACTTAATACTCTTTTAATGATGTAGATTGTAAATAAACATAATTACATAAAAAAAATTATTAACATTAATATTAATAGTACAACTTGCGCAATTTGAAAAAGGTTTTTTAAAATTTAATTTAAACTGTATTATTGCATTTTTAAGACGTTTGTAGAAAAAACGCTAAAAATTTTTAGACAGTCCCCTCGAGTGTAGACAACCAGTTCTACCTTTTACGGGTCATAGGTTTCATGGTTTCAGCAATTAACAAAAATATTGTATTTTATAAAATAACGTTTGTAGGTTTGTAGAAAAAATATTGTATGATATACGTGTTAAAAGTGCATTTTTAAGGCACTCATGTGAATTGAATAACTCGCTTCGCTCATTCTGCAAACCTTCACATGCGTGCCTTAAAGTTGTACTTTTAACACTTATATCATAAATAACTATTAATCATCTGTTTCTGGAATAATAAATGTTTTCCATAGATTTTTACTAATTTTTTCGTTTTTATAGAATTGTAGTGTTCTATTAATAAAAATTTTTTGGGTTCTTTCTCAGTGCCCGATGTAATTTAAAATGGATTTTAGTCTAGTGTGGGAATACTCAGAGAAAATCCACAGACCGGAGGAGTATAATAGTGTCACACTAGTATAGATTACAGGCCACCGGGGAATAGACGGCAATGAAAGAGCTGGTGGCACTTTCCAGAAGAGAATCAGTACAAAATACTTAGATCCAGAGCCGTAAGCACTAAGAGTGCCAAAAAATCGCCAGTGACCGGAAAAAAGCCTGGATACGAAGGCAACATTTACTTGGCATGCACCATGCAGTCAAGGGAAGCCTGTATACTAGGGGAAACTAAACCTGCAGACTTCCTGGACAGTACCAAATACCTGGACTTATATAAGCTGGTATTAGTCCATATGGTGAGACCGCTCCCCTCTGGAAAAATTTCTGATTCGGTTTCTCTGTGGATTCCTATACAAAAATGTCCCCTTTAAACAAATCTGAAGGGTGCCGGGCGAAATTTTTGGGCAAAAATTGTTTAAACAGTTTTTTAAACAAATTCAAAAGATCACCTTTTTTGCTCAGAAACATATTTTTTTAGGTTTTTTTGGCCATTCTAAACAAAAAATGTATTTTGTGATGGGCGATTTAATATCTGAAAAATCCGAAAATACTCACTTTCGACGTTTAAAAACTCCCATTTAAATTAGTATTTTTGAGGTTTCCAAGTATTTAAATTGTAGTTTAAACATTTTTTTTCAAGATTCCGAAGAGTGATCGTGTTTTTCTTCAATTTAGACCGTTGTTATTTAATTGTTAATTATGCCTGTCTATCCGATTTTTTCGCCGGTGCAGCGCAATCTATTTCAACAATCTCCCATTTTTCTTCAAAAAATATTTTTTTAGATTCTTTGGGACATTTTAAATAAAAAAGGTTTCGTGGCATTTTTCTCAAAAGTTAATAATTTTAAAGTTATAAGCGATTTAAAATCCAAAAATTGGAAAAATACGCATTTTCTGATTTTAAATAGCTTATGACGTTAAAATTATTAACTTTTGAGACAAATGACAACAAAAATTTTTAAATTTAGAGTGTCTTAAAGAATCTAAAAAAATATTTTTTGACAGAATATTGTTGAAATAGATTGCGCTACCCCGGCAAAAAAAAATCGGATAGACACGCATAATTAACAATTAAATAACAACGGTATAAATTAAAGTTGGACCTGATCACTCTTCAGAATCTTGAAAATGAATCTTTAAACTACAATTTAAGTACCTGGCAACCTCAAAATTAAATATGAGTTTTTAAGCCTTAAAAATGCGTATTTTCGCATTTTTCAGATATTAAATCGCCTATAACTCAAAAACTATAAATTTTTAAGAAAAATCCCAAGATACCTTTCTTGTTTAGAATGGCCCAAAAACCCTAAAAAATATGTACTGGAGCAAAAAGGTGATATTTTGTATTTGTATAAAAAAATTGTTTAAACAATTTCTGCCCAAAAATTCCGCCCGGCACCCTTCAGATTTGTTTAAAGGGGACATTTTTGAATAGGAATCCACAAAGAAACCGAATCAGAAATTTTTTCAAACAGGAGCGGTCTCACCACATGGACTAGGTTTCCAGGATCTTGAAATGGGTATCAACAGTGAATGTAATATGTGCAATAAACCAACTGATGCAGTTGACCGAATGAAAATTAATTATAAATAACTTAACTTACCTCTGGATTGGGCAAATTCACTATAATTTTCTACAACTAGGTGCATTATAGAAGTCATTTTGAACCTAGAACAAAAATAAAGAGTAAATATAGGTAAATATATATAAATTTTATGATTGTTATGATTATGAATTATCAAGTACATAAAAATCTATCTAGTAGTTATAAGAGCGAAAGTCTACAAATCTACATTGAAGTAAAGGCTGTAGAACAAGCATGCATATATTATAAACAAAAACAGTTAAGGAACACAGTTTACACTATTTTGCGAGGTACATAAGTAGTTTGAGTTGAGAAACAAAGATATATTAAACATGCAAAGAATTAAGTAATTCAAATTGAAGTCACAACAAATCTGTGATGATGTTGATAGTTCAGGATTTGCTGAAATTTGTATGGATATGTGTGTGAGTTATAATATTTTTTTTTTAATTTCGATAGATTATCTCTGGTCTACTTAAGGAAAATAACGCAGGTATGTAATAAATACTATATAACTAATGAATGTCTAGACGTAGATATTTTTCACATTCATATTTGAGACTATTTTGTAATTTACATTTATTTACATTTATAAACAGTGGTTTAAATTGTGGTTTAGTGAAAAATAAATTAATTTCTAATAACTGATGTAAATACCACTTTCTAGTATTTATAATCTAATAAGTGAAGTTACGCATAATTATAATACTTAGTAAATTATAAATAAAATGATCATGCAATGTTGTAATAAGCAAGCTATACACAGTGAGAGAATAAAATTATATTGCATATAAAACAAAAATTTCCAATACATACTGTTTTTATTTCAAATATAAGATTCAAAAGATGGTCAACAAATACAAATAAATGCATGCTATTATTTCTTAGCTTCAAAAAGATGTACTTTTCTAGTTATAGAGAAATTTCAGATAAGAAGGGACAAAATAATTTTGTAAATATTTTCTGAAATTTTTCTTTGTATAATCTTTTTTGATTAATTTCATTATTTAGGAGAAACACCATTACAGGGCAGAAAAATCAGGATAGTGTGTTGGAATCTTATATTACAGGTAAGAGTGTGGATTTAGTAGATGTGCGTAAAGCTTAAAAAGAAGAGTAGTAATTGCTTGACTCAATAGACTATGTAGGTGGAAAGGACATAGGGCCAAAGAACTAGGTTTACATTACAAATTGTGGTATGTAGGAAAAAGTACCATTAGGAATGGAGTTGGTACAGATACAGAGCTAGCCATGTTCTAGGACACATTCCCAAAGCTTGGAGAAGAGCGGGGATGGTGTTTAATCTTAAACCAAGAAAACAAATTACACCTTAGCAAAATCATACAGGCCTATGAATGAAGTCTGACTTCGTTCATGTTGCAAACCAAAGAAGGAAGTAAATTACATTGCCATGTCGACGAATTCAGCGACACCCTACATTTTTATTAAATAATTCCTTATTCAATTCACTCAACCGTTGTCTCCAGTTTTTCTGTTTTGCCAGTCCCCTTCCTCTTCTTCTTCACGTGCCATCTTCGCGACGGAGGTTGGTAATCATCATGGCTATTCTGATCTTAGATGCTGCTGCTCTGAATAGTTCGGTTGATGTGCATCCGTACCATTCCCTCAAGTTACGCAACCACGAGATTCGTTTCCTTCCTACACTTCTCTTGCCCTGGATTTTACCCTGTATAATCAACTGAAGTATGTTGTATTTCTCATTACGCATGACATGCCCCAGGTATTGCAGCTTTCGTGTCTTGATGGTTTCCAATATTTCCAGTCTTTTGTTGACTCTTCTCATGACTTCGTTGTTTGTTATATGCTCGGTCCATGATATCTTCAGGATTCTTCTATACACCCACAGTTCAAATGCTTCCAACTTTTTAGTAGTCGATGCGTTAAGTGTCCATGCTTCTATCCCGTAAAGCAGAGTCGAGAGAATATAGCACCTTGCCAGCCTAACTCTCAATTCTAATTTCAGTTCTCTTGCACAAAGTACCTTTCTCATTTTATTGAAGTTTGTTCTTGCTTTCTCTATTCGAACTTTGATTTCTTTGGAATAATCGTTTGTGTGATTAATTATTGTGCCAAGATAGTTGTAGTTTTCTACTTGTTCTAAAGTTTTACCTTTAATTTTCATGCTTTCATTATTATTTTTTTGGGTTTTTGATATCCTCATAAATTTAGTTTTCTTGATGTTTATTGATAATCCATATTCTTCTCCATACTCAACTATCTTGTTCAGTAGCTTTTGGAGGTCTTTAAGATTGTCTGCTATTATGATAATATCGTCCGCATATCTAATGTTGTTAATTGGCGTTCCATTTACCTCTATTCCTGCTGTTTCTCCCTCAAGAGCTCCTTTCATAATTTCTTCAGAGTATGCATTGAATAGTAGTGGTGATAATACACACCCCTATCATACTCCTCTTTTAACTTGGAACTCTTCTGATGTGTGTTCGTTAATCCGTATGTGAGCCTGCTGTTTATAATATAGATTTGTTACAATTCGAAGGTCATTGTATTGTAATTTTTTTGCTTTGAGGACGTCCATTAGCTGTTTGTGGCGGACTTTATCGAAAGCCTTGTTGTAGTCTATGAAACAGACGTACATATCTTGGTTCACGTTCAAGCATCTCTGGATTAGTACGTTGAATGCAAAGAGAGCTTCACGTGTACCTACGCCTCTACGGAATCCAAACTGGGTTTCTTCAATATCCATAATCCATATCAAGTGTTTGGTAAATGCGTTTATGAGTGATCTTTAAAAACATTTTAAGTGTGTGAGACATCAGGCTTATGGTGCGGTGGTCGGTGCATTCTCTAGCATTTTTCTTTTTTGAGAGACAAAAAAATGTTGAGGTCAACCATTCATTGGGTATGTCACCCGACAGATTTTGATTTAAGAGCGTTAAGAGGACATCTATGTACTCATTTTCTATTATTTTAAGGATATCAATAGGCAGTTGATCTGGCTCCGGGCTTTTTCCGTTACTGGTGTTTTTTAGTGCATACAATATTTCTTCCTTTGTAATTTCTACACTTGTTTCTCTGTTTTCGAAAGATATGTCTTGTAGTTTTCCTCTTTCGTCGTAGAAAAGTTCTTCCATATATTCTTTCCATCGTTTTAGCTTTTCTTTATTCGTTATAATAGTGTTTCGATTTTTGTCTAAAAGAGTTGTGTTGTGGTTTCTTTTTTGCAGCCCTGCCATTTCTTTAACCTTTTTATGCAGGTTGAATAGATCGTATTTGTTCTGAAGATCTTCTATCTCTTTACATTTTTCCTCAGAGTAAGTTTGTTTTGTCTCTCTTATCTTTTTTCTAATTTCGTTGTTAATTATTTTGTAATTGTGATTGTCTTTGTTCTTGGCTTGTCTTCGTTAGTCCATCATACCGAGTATCTCGTCGGTCATCCAGTTGTCTCTCTGTCTTATCGGTTCTTTTAATATCTCTTTGCATGGAACAAGTAGGCAGTTTTTTAGTGTTTCCCATTGATGGTTTATCTCGTAGGTATAAGTATCTAATTTATCAAAGTTTTCGTATATTTTCTGTTGAAGTTTGTTTTTTATATCAACTTCTTTCAGTTTTCTAATATCTATATTTTAGAGATTTCTCCTTCCTGCAGATTTCTTTTTTCCAATAATTGCTTCGTCCACTTCATCTCTGAAAGATCTTCCGGGTCTACCTCTCTTCCTTTTTCCTATCGGGCTTCATCTGTTATTTTATTTATTCAACGATTTTGGTCTTCTCTTCTGACACTCCCGTAGCAGGTTAATCTCTTTTGTTCCATGTAGCCTATTATATATCAGTTCATTCCCATTCTTTTCTTAATCTCTATGTTATTTATTCTATCTCTCCTTGTTACTCTGCAACTTCTCCTTAAGAATTCCGTCCCTGTTGCTCTTATTTTGTTTTGGTTTTCTTGTTTATTGTCCAATTTTCACACCCATAAGTGAGGATAATTCTTGTATAACACCTAATTATATACTCTTCTTTTTGTTTTTATGCTGATGTTCTTATTCGCATAGTACATGAGTTAATTTCCGTATGCAGTCTCTTGTTTGTCCTAGCCTATTTTTTATATCTTCTTCCGTTGTTCCTTTGTATGATATTATAAAACTTAAATACCTACTTGTATTTGTCTGTTCCTTTGATTTATTTAACTTCATCAGTTTTCTTTAGGTTTATTTCCATCCCATTCTTTGTATATTCCTGTTCCAGTTTTCTCATCATAAAACTGAGGTTATCTTCATATTGTACGATCACGATTTGGTCGTCAGAAAAACTTAGTGTATATAGATATTCTTTCCTAAATGGTACACACATTTTTTCGCACTATCTTTTCCACGGCTTCAGAGGTTTTCTCCAGGAATATTTTGAACAGGGTAGGGGATGTGGAGCAGCCCTTTATCGTCCTAAATGAACTGAATATTCTATTTCTGCTTTTGATAGCTACTTTGTTGTTCTTGTAGAGTGCTCTTACTGCTTTTATTAATTTTCCTGGAACTTCGATATCTTCCATTGGTTTCCATAGCTTCGTTCTAGGTATCGAGTCATATGCCTTCTTAAGATCTACAAAAGTCAGATGCACGGATCTATTTTTGGCCATTCTTTTTTCTATTAGTTTTTCGATCGTGTAAATGTGATCTAAGCACGAATATTTTATTTCCTCCAAAATCATACAACTTTTGTATCAATCGGTAAATATTGGTCTACTTTTAGTTTGTCCCAATACCACACAATATTCAAATTACTCCACCTCTTACCTAATATGTAGTTTATGAAGTAAAAATTTATTAAAATTCAATAAAGCCAGCGTTTGCATATAAATACTAATATCAATTGACCTGTTCCAAATAGCGATCATACATAACTTTTGTTATCTAATAGTTTATACAACTATATTAATTCTTCTGACCTGTTTGGTGTGCAATTACTCAACGTAAGTAGTAAACCGGTCAATCAAAGATATATCTTCCTTGTAGCTTGTAGGTATACCATATCATGATCAATTTATTAATTACTTCTTGTATATATCTCGTTGCGCTCGGTTTATTCTTTGCACCGCAAAGGTTCATATTCTCGTTTTGATTAATTTGATTATAAATGTGTAGCAAATAAAATTATATACAGGATGACGCTATAAAAGTCGGAGATGCCACACCTAATGCATCTGGAGAAAGATAATTCAGCGTGTTGAAAAGAATCAAAAACTACTTGAGGAACTTGACTTCTGACGAAAATTCTAAATTGTCTAGTTTGGCTAGTTTTGTTTCAAATGCTGAGCTTTTTTAAGCCTTAGACTTTAACGATTTGATTAAAGATTTTGTAGCCAAAAAAGCTGGAGTGTTTGAGTTTAGATATCGCACCTTGAAAACCATAGGGCAGTAACTGCAAAAATCATAATATCGAGTTATGAGCATTTTAATTTTTTGTAAAGTTAATTTTATTTCCTGTAGTTCCAAAAATTAAACTACAAACCTGATATTTGGTATAATTGTCTTTAATTTTGCATATTTTTATATAAATTAAGAAGTACATAAAATTTGCTAAAATTAATAGGTATTTTAGCACATACGGCCATATGGTTTTAAAAAATATATCGATTTTCGCAAATGACGCAGTAAAAATGCATATCAAATAACAGTTTTTTATTTAAGATTGTACTTATTTATTACAAATTTTTAGTGTTAACACTTAATCAAAGTGTTGCATATTATAATCTGTCTGTTCGTCTTCTATTGTTGCATTGGTCACGTGTAAATCTGCATAAAACCTATGATAGAGCTCTTGAATAACATTAGCCTTACATAGTGAGAGTCTACATCTTGTTTTTTGAGATTGCATATTCCTGGTGGATGCGAATATGCTTTACTTAGTTCCATCTTAGCCACCATCCCTCGTTGTTTTTGCCTTATATTAATGGTTCTGAACTCTGTATCGTTAAAGCTTGCCTTAACCTGAAACTTATTTTTAAATGTCTTCTCCACCTAGTTCATCTTATGTAATTCCAGACGACAGACGACCTGATTTCCTTCTTCGTCAATGTTATAATTATTCCCCATTTCCTTACATCGTTTTTTAAAGTCCAATATATCCGATGTACACCTTTCATTAATTTTATATAAGGTTCACCTGTTTTTTCGCTGTTTGAACTACTGTGAACCATTGCGCAGCCACGTAAATTGGTCATCTTTTAAAGCCTTTTTTTGTTTCTCAATCAAAGAATGCACGTTATCTACCGTATTTTCGGAGTGACCCGTTATCAAAAATTTGTGGGTAATTTTAGGTATGTTTTCAATTTCTGTACTGCATATTGATAAAGATAGACAATATACTTGATCTTATTTCGCCCACAGTAGTTATCTGAGTATAATATTATTTCTTTTTCCCTGGCATGGTTCCTCAGAAATTGTAACAGGAACGACGCTATTTCATTTGAATCACGATTAGCAATTCGCTTGAACCAAAGACAGAAATGTCCTGCATTTGTGGTCCGGTAAAAAATTGTGAAATTAAATAAAGTTGATAATCTGCTTTTGTAATAAAATAAAGAGACTTCGCCTGAAGGCGTCGGTAGTAATGATTGTAAATCAAAACAAGAAGTGATGCAATTGTTGGATTTTGCAGATTTTAAGTCATTTATTTCTCTTTCCTATTGAGTTCCACTTCCTGACGGTGAGTATTATAGACTGTTTCTAATGTCGATTTATCTAATTAATTTCTGTAACTTTCTCACATCAAGCAAAGGTATTTTTAGGCTTAAAGGAGTGTATATTAAATTCTGTGTGATATATGGTTATCATCGTAGCGTAATTTCCGAACACCGAAACTTTTTCTTTGCAAAATTTTATATAATCGCGATGAATATCAGCCCGAGTTTTGTCATCGCTGACGAATTACCTGGTAGTTTGTTTCCTTAGGTAGTGAGATTTCACTCTAAGAATGGACTCAATGTAAATCATTTGGTTTTGTTTCACGACTTCGTTGATTATTTTTCCATTCTTATGAGTTCCTCGCTTTTCTTTTGGGATAAACCCATCTGCAGTACGACGTTGTATATTAATTTGTTATAGTCTTGTCGCTTATTTCCAGTGTTGCAATGAAATCTCTCTGCAGCACTCGTATGTTTTGTTGCATTTAAAAGATTTTTCCTTAGCACATCTCGCTTTTATTTTACGAGCGTGGGTCACATTTTGCACATAGTGCCATATATATCTAAGTTTTTGTTCCAATTTTAGAACCGTAGAGCATCAACTGCAGATAATGCCTGATGGTATAAAAAGAAGAATCGATTTTTGATAAAAGCCATAGGGATGTATCTTTCTGGTGCCGAACTTAAAAATTTTTTGCAGATTCTGCTATATAGCATTAAAAAATAGATTTTTTTCCTATTAGACTGCATTCAAAGGTCATTTCATGAAAAAATTGCAGTTATTGCCATATGGTTTTCAAGGTGCGATATGAGATTTATTATGAATATGGAGTGGAGTGTGTGTCAATGTTAATCAGTAATACAACTTTATCCAAATTAGGAACATGACATTGACATTTTTCAGTATAAGAGAATAATGTGAGAATTGACCGATCTACAGTTCATATTATTTGGCTTGTTCTTTTACTTATCATGTCTTTTCAACTTGGCTTTTTTTAGTCTTTTGTTGTCACCTGTACTTTTCCCCCCGAATGAAACAAATGTTATTTAATTTTAACAATTAACTGCAATACTAATTTATAATATAATAATTTTAGCAATATCAATAATTTTTCAAATTTTGTTTGCTAATAGGTCTGGATCTCGCGTATGAAAAAAAAAGTTGATTAATAGCAAGCTGAAAATTTGTTAATGGCTTAAGAGTGTCTAGTCGGATAAACTTCATGGGAACACTGGAACAGGGGCAGTTTTATATGTGGAAGAGGTTAAAAATTTGGAACGGTCAGACCACGAAAGACATTTATTTTGTCCGACAGAATAGACTTAAACTCTCAGAACAGATATTAAACTCTCATGCAAAAATCAGACTGCTATTTATCACCTTCATAATTCCTGTCATTTGACATATTCTACATGTTCCACTCATTAAAACGCCCATTTGGTGATAAATAGCAGTCTGATTTTTGCATGGGAGTTTAATCTCTGTTCGGAGAGTTTAAGTGTGTTCTGTCGGACAAAATACATGTGCCGTTTTCGTGGTCTGACCGTTACAAATTTTTAACCTGTTCCACAATTAAAACTTCCCCTGTTCCAGTGTTCTCATATATCAAAGTTTGTCCGGCTAGACACCCTTAAGCTATTAACAAATTTTCAGCTTGCTATTAATCAACTTTTTTTTCATACGCGTGATCCAGACCTATCACTTTTTGAATTATATATTTTCTATAAAAATAGAAATTGTTGATAGAGCTGTTTTGGGGTTTTAGCCAAATTTGTAAACCAAGATTATTTAATTAGCGAATACAACATTTCAATATATTTATCTACCGTATTCAAATAGAACATTAGTGGCATTTCTATTTATTTATGTTATGCTTTGTTTGTTGTACCAATTTTAAAAAGTTAAATTAAAATAAACGTTATGTATTAATATGAATTCCGCTAGGAAAAATATTCTCCCTCAGATTGTTTTGCACAATCTTACTCAAAAAGAACCCCTTTTAACAAAGTTGCATGGTTTCAGGTGCAAACGTGGGTCAAACATTTTTTAAAAGTTTTTTTTTTTGTTTTCTTTTCTAAAATTATTTTTCTTGCATTGAAAAAAGTTTTTTTAGATTTTTTGGATCATTCCAAACAGAAAAGGTCTCTAGTGACTTTTCTCTAAAGTTGATAGTTTTTGAGAAATAAGCGATTCAAAATTTAAAAATTGCGAAATTGGCCATTTTTAACCCTCAATAACTGTGTGAAAAACTAAAAATTTCAATGTTACCAAGAAAGCTAGATATTCTTTAAACATCTATTAATTAAATCCAGAAGAGTTTTCTGCAATACAACATCGAAAACCCCTTTGTTTTTTAATTGTTAATCAAGCGGGCGCGACACAATTTTCAACCGTTGCATGTATTATTATGTAATAAGCGTAAATATAGGTGCGGAAAAACACTCCGATTCAATTTCATTCACCATCTTGCTTGAAAAGGTCCCCTGTTAACAAATTTGCATGTTGCTAGCATCACAAAGCAGTCAAAAAATTTTTTAAACGTTTTCTTTTTTGTTTTTTCCTAAAACTAATTTTTTTGCATCGGACAAATTTTTGTGTAGGTTTTTTGGATCATTCCAAATAGATAAGATCGTAAGTGACTTTACAAGATATAAGCGATTGAAAATTAAAAAATTGCAAAATCGGCAATTTTTAACCCTGAAAAAATATATGAAAACCCGAAAATTTCAATGATACCAAGATACGTAGATATTCTATGAATATCTATTGATGAAATCCCGAAGAGCTTTTTGCAATACAATATCGAAAACCCCCTTGTTTTTTTTTATTGTTAATCAAGCGGGCGTGACACTATTTTCAACTGTTGCATGTGTGTATATGCCATTGTAACATTATAAGTTTAAAAAAAATGTAAGCTTTGGGTGATTTCTTTAGTATATTATAGCTTTATTTTTCAAGAATATCGATGTAATAATATTATTGCTAAACAGATAAGTGTCATTGTATACCGGGTGTAACAATGATAGTGTGTTTTTTTCTCAAAGTTTGGAACACCCTGTAGAATATTCTGGCGTATATAAAATATTGAAATTAAAACTCAACTGTAGCCTTAGGCGTTCTTAACATTTTTCTTTTTAATTCGTTCGCTTATATGGGATAATAGAAAAGTTAGGTACAGTGGAACCCCGATAAGTCGGCCCCCGATAACCCGGAAGTCCGGATAACCCGGATCGACAAGTCCGGATAACCCGGATCGACTTTTATCAGACAAACATTTCATCAATAAAAATGTATGTACTATAATATTTGAGAGATAATGGGTATTTGTGTAATTTGAACTACATATAGGATAGTAAAAATGACTCATGGCACACGACGTTCATTGTCGTGTTATCTGAAACAACAGGCACCTGTAGTATCCTTTATTTTTATTTCAAACTGTCTTAGCATTGTTTAAAAAAAGACTAAAAGACTATTAAAGAACTCTTTTTCAAACAATGGTCTTAGTATTCACTGTTATTAAATATCATAACATCGTTGCGATTGAGACGATATTTTGTGTAGTATGTACAGTTGTATTGTTCGCTTCCGTTCTGTAATCGTTCGTAAATCTATTCATATTTTGTGTTTGCGTGTTTTTTGGTCTACGTATTGGCAACAAAACGTAAAAATGTTGTAGTGACAATGGAAAAGAAACTAATTGATAAAGGCGTAATTGATACGTAATTTAGATGTGTACTGTGCATAAACATTTCATGTTTTTTCAATTATAACAAGAGTTTATCTGTAAGTATACCGAATTTTATTAATTTTTACCATTTTCTCCGGCTAACCCGAATTTTCGATAACCCGGATCGGCCGCCGTCCCGATTGATCCGAGTTCACGAGGTTCCACTGTACTTTAACAACTAGCCATGTTATTCATCAATACAGGGTGTTTATAAAAAAGTGCGACAAATTTTAATAGGTAATTCTGCATGAAAATATAATTACCATTTGCTTTATAAACATATGTCGGCAATTGCTTAGTTTCCGAAATACGGGATGTTGAATTTTTTCTTACAAACTGGCGATTTATTTATTTCTCTAAAACCGGTTGAGAGATGCAAATACAATTTAGTAGGTTTCAAGAGGTAGTTATTGCGCATTTTTTGACATACAACTAAGAATTTTATATTCACCATTCGCGTGCGTACGGGTCATATTACCCAGTCATATTACCCGTATGCACGCCAACGGTGAATATAATTCTTAATTTTTAATAATTAAAATTCTTAATTTTATGCCAAAAAATGCGCAATAACCTACCAAATTCCATTTGCATATATCTCAACCGGTTTTAGAGCAATAAATAAATCGTCAGTTCGTCAGAAAAAATTCAACATCCCGTATCTCGGAAATGAAGCATTTGCGGACATATGTTTATAAAGCAAACGGTCATTAATTTTTCATGCAGAATTACTCCTTAAAGTTTGTCGCACTTATTTACAAACACCCTGTATCGATGAAGAACATTGCCAGTTGTTAAAGTACCTAACTTTTTTATTATCCAACATAACCGAATGAATCAAAAAGTCAAAAAGCATAATGTTAAGAAAGCCTAAGACTATAGTTGAGTTTTAATTTCAATATTTTATAAACGCCAGAATATTCCACAGGGTGTTCCAAACTTTGAGGAAATCATTGTTACACCCGGTATACAATGAAACTTATCTGTTTAGCAACAATATTATTACATTGATATTCTTGAAAAATAAAACTATAACATATTAAAAAAGTTACTAAAATCGGACAACAGTTTAGGAAATACAAGACATAAAAAATGTCCCATTTTTAAGTTGGTGCGTTAATTTTGATGCTTAGTGTATAGTATATCATACTAGTCAGACACTTATCGTCAGACATTGTCCTAAGGAAAGCCGCCCTAGAGACGATACACACCAATTACCCAGCGCATGAGTGGCTCCACATCTACTGCGATGGCTCCTCGATGCCGGACTCGGGAAGAACAGGAGCAGGATATGTCTCAACGTTCTCCAAAGGCTCCATAGCTGTGGGTGCCCCTCTCACCAACTATGATGGCGAAATTGCTGCTATACACGAAGCCGCTAAAAGTCTCGAGAATCTCCAACACCCCCAAAAAGTTGCCTTCTTCATCGACTGCCAAGCCGCAATCCTCGCCCTGTTGACAAATCGATATACCGACTGTGCCCAAACAATATCTTGCCGCGTCCAACTATCGAACTTGCTGGAAAAAGGGTGGCTGATTACTTTACAATGGATCCCTAGTCATGTCGGTGTTGAAGGGAATGAAGCGGCGGATGAACTTGCAAAAAAGGCACTACTCTTCCACAGCCCCCTAGCTTCCAATCGTACACATCAGCAAAGTCCACCATTAAAAGAGGAATCAAAGCGAAGATAAAAGACCAGCAAATACAAGCCGGTGCTGGAAAATCTTGGGCCCACCTAATAGAGTCACCAATCCCTCACAACTTGCCGAGACCCATCAGTGTAGCCGCGTTCAGAACAATTACGGGGCATGACTACCTGGCCTCCCATCTACATCGCATCGGCGTCCGTGAAAATGACAACTGTCCACTATGTAATCAGCCCCAGATGGATGCTGCTCACCTCCCAGAGTGCCCAGCCCTGATAACAGACCCACCCGAGGAGGATAAAGATCGCCTACGAGAAACGGCTCGTCTATACTGGTCAGCGCGCCGCCAAATGGCTAACATGCCAAGGGTGGGCGTTTGCTAGTAAGTAAGTAAGTATCATACTAGTGACGTCATCTATCAGAGCATGATGACGTCATCAATGATTTTTTTAAACAAGAATAGGTGTGCTAGTTCATTTTAAAAGTTATTCAATTTTCTATTCAGTGATATAAACATTAACATAATTATACAGGGTGTAACGAAAATACAGGTCATAAATTTAATCACATATTCTGGGACCAAAAATAGTTTGATTGAACCTAACTTACCTTAGTACAAATGTGCATATAAAAAAAGTTACAACCCTTTGAAGTTACAAAATGAAAATCGATTTTTTCCAATATATCGAAAACTATTAAAGATTTTTTATTGAAAATGGATAAATATGGCATTTTTATGACAATAGCATCTTAAAAAAAATTATAGTGAAATTTGGACACCCCATAAAAATTTTATGGGGGTTTAGTTCCTTTAAACCCCCCCAAACTTTTGTGTACGTTCCAATTAAATTGTTATTGTAGTACCATTACTTAAACACAGTATTTTTAAAACTTTTTTGGCTCTTAGTACTTTTTCGAAAATTCAGTTTTTATCGAGATATTTTGAATATTTGTCAAATCCACCACATATTTGTATATGGTTATTTTTACGATTATGGAGACTTGGTAAAAATATGAAAATTTATGTATGATTTACATTTTTAGGTATATTTTGAACCGTATTAAAAAAGAAGCCATATCCCGATAAAAGTTGCCTTCTCCAAAAAATACAAAGAGGCAAAAAAGTTTTAAAAACATTTTGTTTAACTAATGGTATCGCAGTAACAGTTTAATTGGAGCGTACACAAACATTTGGGGGGTTTAAACGAACAAAACCCGCATAAAATTTGTATGTAAACATATTAAAAAAGAAGCTGCAATTCGATAAAAACTGCCTTATCGAAAAAATAATAAGAGCCAAAAAAGTTTTAAAAATATTGAATTTAACTAATGGTACCACAATAATAATTTAATTGGAACGTACAGAACAGTTTGGGGGGGTTTAAGGGAACAAAACCCCCATAAAATTTTTATGAGGAGCACAAATTTCACTATAATTTTTCTTTAAGATGCTCCTGCCGTAAGAATGCCACATACCCATTTTCAATAAAAAATCTCTAATAGTTTTCGATATATTCGAAAAACTCGATTTTCATTTTTTAACTTCAAAGGGCTATAACTTTTTTTCTGTGCATATTTGTACTAAGGTAAGTTAGGTTCATTCGAACTATTTTTGGTCCCAGAATATGTGATTTAATTTATGACCTGTATTTTTGTTACAACCTGTATATGCAGGATGTCCAACACATTTTTGTTTTATTACATTAATTGACACACAACACATTTTACTGCTGCCAGTAAACAGAGAAGAAGGTTAATAAACAAATAAACCTTGCTTTTCGCTTAAATTCAATGTTCAAGCTGCCACCCACCTACCTCTTGTCAGTTTTTACTATTTTCACTAAACCACGAGATATCTTCTATTGCAAATTTAACAGTATTTTTTTCATATTTAATTCCATATACTTGTTTATTCTTTCTTTGGTTAAAAGATTCAGTCGTTTAAAATCAACCTAAGGAAGATCTTACACCGAGGTGAAATAATGGCTTAAAAAAACTCGGAAGAGGTGAAAAAGAGAAACATTGCAAATGAAATATATATATATATATATATATATATATATATATATATATATATATATATATATATATATATATATATATATATATCGGAACGATCAAACAATAACATCTGATAACATAAAAAGAAAAAACGGTAAATTTACAAGGCACTGATGAAACCAGTCCTAACATATGGATCAGAAACGTAGACCCTACCAAACGGTGAGAAGCAACTAGCGACGTTCGAAGGAAAAACTTTAAGACATATACAAGGGAATGCAAAAAATAACGTATGGCGAAGAAGACACAACTTTGAATTATACAGTGCATATAAAGAATAAAATCACGACAGCTTGCATACATGAAAAATCAACAGAAATATGTAAAATACAAAGAGGTGTCAGATAGGATTATGTACTGACCCCACTGTTATTCAATTTATATTTAGATAGAATATTTAAATAAGCTTTGAAATGGGGTGTGAAAGTATTCTGATAAATACAATCAGATATGCAGATCATACAGTTATTTTACGTAATGATATGAATGGATTACAATGCCTTTTAAATACCACTAACACAGTGTGAAGAGAGTTTGGACTAGACATAAACTTTCAAAAACAAAATACATGGTATTTAGCCGTTTGTTCCATCAAGATTCAAGGTTTTATGTTGATGGTCATATAATTTAAACAGTACCCAGTTTTAAATATCTTGGTGGCCATATTACTGAACAACTAGATCCAGATAAAGAGATAAAATGTAGAATCGAGATAACCCGCAAGATATTTTTAAAAATAAGGTCATTCTTCTGTAATGATAACTTGCACCTTCAAAATTACATGATTAAATGTTACATTTGGTCAGTCCTCTTGTATGGTGTCGAAGAATGGACATTAAAAATATCCACCATTAATCGTTTGAAGGCCTTTGAAATGGAGCTGCACAGACGAACACCGAAAATACCATGGACGGCTATTCTGACAAATATGGCATTCCTTAAGAGCAAATACTGTTCGCGAGTTGCTTGATAATATCAAATGTAGAAAGATGGCCTATTTTGGACACGTAGTAAGGGGAGACCGATATAATATTCTTCAACTTATTCTGATGGGTAAAATCAAAGGACGCAGAGGAATTGGTAGAAAGCAGGCCTCTTGGTTGAAGAATATCAATGACTGGACAGGAATAAAGAAAGCAGAACAACTATTTAGAATAGCTCGAGACAGAGACAGTTTCGCCATGTTAATCGCCAACATCAAGGGGGCTTGACAGGGCACGTTAAGAAGAAGATGTAAAGAACCAGACATTACTGGGTACGTTTAACTCGGCACCTGCCACGTGGCTTTGCAAGCCATCAACTGCCACGTGGGGTGCTTATAGCACCCCTTAAAAAGTTTCTGTGATCTACTTGTTTACAAACAAGATAATGTGTTAAGTTACACAAGAATATAAAAAACATGTTTTATTAACTTATTAGCTACTAACATATTATAAAATTTAAAAAATAAAATTAAAAAGTTGTTATAAGCAAATTAGCAAGTACCAACCCATAATAAATGAAGTGAAGTAAAATATCTAAGAAAATCAAGATTCATTGAGTATAGAGACTATATTAATAACTTAAATCAGTTATTACAATAAAAACAAGCTGAAAATGCGAGCATTATCATAACGAAAACTTTTTTTATTTACGTATTTTAATTCATAATATGGAAAATTGCTATTATGAAAAGTTGTTTAGAATTAATAATTATGTTTTAATGTGCAATTATATCATTCTAATTTAAACGTTATGAACTATAAAGGCACATTACTCTTGATCGAAATTAATATTTTTTATATACCTCGTATAAAATTAATAAAATTTTATATATGATGGTTGCATCATAAATCTTAGACCATGAAGAGCTTTTTATGAAGAATAACTTATCTTCGTCAAATTAAAAATAAAAGAGTTATAAATGAAAATATTGTTGGTATCCATAATTTGAGAAAAATCTTCA
Organism: Diabrotica virgifera virgifera; assembly: GCF_917563875.1. NCBI lineage: Eukaryota > Metazoa > Arthropoda > Insecta > Coleoptera > Chrysomelidae > Diabrotica > Diabrotica virgifera. The sequence goes on along the minus strand of NC_065445.1, from coordinate 249,497,397 downwards.
AATATTTTTTTCCATTAGAAGAATGTAATTGCACATATCAGACCATAATTTTTTATTCCAAACAATATTATTTCATGTAGTCGGTTCGCTAAACTCAGACACAACTGGCTAGTGATTTTAGTCAATAATTTTGCCAATTTGCCAAAAAATAATAATTACTAAATAGTTAAAAAGTACTAAATAATTAGTAATTTTGCCAATTTTGGCAAAATTCGCAAAAAACAAAAAAAAATACCTACTAAAATCACTAGCCAGTTGTGTCGAGTTTAGCGAACCGACTATAATAACAATTTTCATTTCATAACGAATGGAACAGTCCATTTATCATTAAAGGGGAGGGCGTATACTCGTATAAACCTTTTTAAAGCGGTTAATAAATTATTGCTTTTAAAATATACTCAAATTGTATTTTTGTACATCTTATTTATTTTATACAGTATGTCCCTGTAAGTTGTATCCATATGGAAAACTTTTTTATTATTAATTTTACGAAAAAAAGTTATTCTTCATAAAAAGCTCTGCGTGGTCCAAAACCTAAGATTTAACCATCAAATATCAAAATTTTTTAATATTATACGAGGTATGTCAAAAAGTTTGAATTTCACTCAAGAGTAAAGTAGCTTTATTTTTCACAATATTGAAAATTGCTATTATAAAAAGTTGTTTGGAATTAAAAATTATATTTTAGTATGCAATTACATCCTTCTAATTAATTTTTTTTTTTTTTTGATAAATTATGGATAACTAACATTATTTTCAGTTATTTTAATTCAGATAATTCTTTTATTATTAATTTTACGAGAAAAAGTGATTCTTAATAAAAAGTTCTGCATGGTCTAAAACCTAAAATACAACCATCTTATGTCAAATTTTATCAATTTTATACGAGGTATGTCATTAAATAAATATGAATTTCGCTGAAGAGTAAAATACGTTTATTTTTCACAATATCGAAAATTGTTATTATGAAAAGTTATTTAGAATTACAAACTATGTTTCAGTATGTAATTACATCCTTCTAATAGAAATATTCTAAACTATAAAGGTACTTTACTCTTAATGTTGCACTTTACTCTTGATCAAAATTCATCTTTTTTGACATACCTCGTATAAAATTGATAAAATTTGATATAACATGGTTGTATCTTAGGTTTTAGACCATCCAAAACTTTTTATTAAGAATCACTTTTTTTCGTAAAATTAATAATAAAAGACTTATCAGAATTTAAATAACTGAAAATAATGTTAGTTATTCATAATTTTTCAATTTTTTTTTTCAATAAGAAGGATTTAATTGCATATTAGAATATAGATTTTAATTCCAAACAACTTTTCATAATATCAATTTTCAATATTGTGAAAAATAAAGCTACTTTACTCTTGAGTGAAATTCAAACTTTTTGACATACCTCGTATAACATTCATAAAATTTGATATCTGATAGTTGAATCTTGGGTTTTGGACCATGCAGAACTTTTTATAAAGAATAACTTTTTTTCGTAAAATTAATAATAAAAAAGTTTTCCATATGGATACAACTTACAGGGACATACTGTATAATACCTAACTAAATTCGCTATCAAATGTCATTGACATTTTATTAATACTTAATTTAAAATTTAGTTTGACATTCACGAAGTGTCAAACTCAAATAATGTAAATAACCTATGCTTTGCTTAACAAATCTAGATTAAAAATCTAGCCTACTTACTAGCAACCATGATACTACGAAAACCAGGTAGGTTGTCGTAGTATCATGCTAACAACGATTTCAGATGAGGTGTAGTGTGTCGGCAGAAAATAAATGGATTGTGACGTCACATTTTAGACTTTGAAATCGATTATCTCGAAGACGGTTAGAGATATCGAAATGCCGTTTTCAGATTTGGATTCAGAAGAAAAAACTGCATAAGAATCCATCGATAAATCTGAGCAACAGCTCAAGCAATCCTCTTTCCACACAAGCAATCCACTCCTGCAATCCAGCGGTATTGCAGGAGAGGCAACGCAATAACATACAGACTTTTGCGAATTTATAAACGAAAAGTTTTCGTTGAAAATGTAAATCTGACCTGCTTAACAAAAACACAAAAAAAATTAAAACTTTAACTGCCAGATGATGACACGCCAATTCGACTTTAGGGCTGCAAGTTCAGAATGACAATAAATAACCACTTCAAACGCAGGCAGATCTATGCTATATAATATTATAGAAAGCTACTATGACGCACAGCACGGTTAACATACATGAAATACCAAATATTTGATAAAAATGTGTTATGGGGTGCTGGTAGTACCCCTCGTGGCAGGTGCCAGGTTAAATAAAATTGGTAAACTGAGTCACATAGGACCGATGTACGAAAATTTAGCCCCCTAGAAAATTATAAGTAACGCAGGAATCAATGAGAAGAAGATTAAAAGGACGGCCCAGGCTTAGATATATGGAAACGATATAGCAAGTTCTAAAACCCTTAAAAATCACCAACTGAAAGCACTTACTGACCTATTAAAATTAATAGCGCACTATTTCATAATTATATACATATTCAACATGGTTTGCAATCATAATAAAATAAAATATACAAAGAAGTAAAAGTTTCAACATCTGTAATACTTATAACGAACTTTTAATATAATTTTTATCATCTTGTATAATAACTACAACTACAGATCATTATGACGCATATACCATCCATCATATTCTTCGGTCTAAGTTCCGCAGCAGCAAGCTAATGTCCTCTTACATAGTTAATTAAACTAAAAGCAACAGGCTTCAATATCATACAAATTTACTCAAATACTCTTCTTACAAACTTTTCTTTACCGATGCCTCCAAAAGTTGCAACGGAATAGCTGCTGCTACTGTATCAGAAAACGTAATTTCCGCCACTAGATTATCTGATGGCTGCAGTATTTATACCGCAGAACTTCAAGGAATACTTGACGCACTAAATCATTGTAAAAATACAAATGAAAACCAAATACTAATATTATCAGATTCACTAAGTTCTTTACAGGCCATCAAACATGTTTACCCTACCCACATCAATCTATTTCTAATTAAAGACGCGTTGCATCAGCTCCAATTTTCTGGGAAAACCATCTCATTTATGTGGGTCCCATCCCATGTAGGAATAACTGGTAATGAGTTAGCAGACAAAGCAGCGTTCGAAGCGATAAACAATGTGAACATTCCGACTACAACAGGCATACCAATCTCTGACACTAAACCTTTATTCAAGAATCATGTAAACAAAATCTGGCAAGAAATATGGGATCAAACAAACACAAATCTGAAAACCATTAAACCAGACGTATCTTCAAAAAATCTTCCTATGCCACCAAAAAGAAAAGACCAAGTAATTATCAGCAGACTCCGGCTCGGACACACAAGACTTACCCACAGCTACGTAATCTCCAAGGAACCGCCACCAATGTGCCAAAAATGCCAAATACCTCTCACAGTTAACCATGTAATAATAGAATGTCCAGAATACACTTCAGCGAAAACAATATTCAAGATACCCAACAGCCTGAAAGAAGCACTGGTCACAAAATTCAATGAAGTTTTATCTTTTGTAAATCATTGTAAACTGTATAACAAATTATGATTCATTTCTTTTTTTCTTTGTAAACTCTAAATAATTTCCATATTTTTGTCATTCTTATATTCTAAAAATGTATCTTTTGTTCTATCTATTTTGTATTATAAATGTACCGCTAATAACCCGAGTGGTTGATGCGGATAAATAAAAATAAAACAAAAAAAACTAAAAGCAAGGTATTCTTGTATAAGTGACTGAAGATAATCATAGTGCCATTACTTTTGAAATAATTCAACAGAATAGACGAATACTTTCACATAAATATCTTTTCACTTTCTTCGTGCATGACTTAGTGTCTTTTATTTCAGGGGTATCGCTAGACGAATTGTCTTTTAAATCCTTATACAGAGTGAAATAATAAAAAGAAAAAGTACTAATGAATACTAATAATAACAATTATGGAGAAATTAAAGATACTGAGATGCTGCTGGGGAAACAACAGGAACTTATTGAAGATACATTATAAAACATTAGAGATATAAGCAGAATAGTTAATATGCATTCTACAGCAATAAAATTATACATTTTATACAAATACATAAAGAAATATCAAATAAGGGTACTTTTAATAATATATAAATTTATATCTAATCTCTTGCCATACTGCTCCTATATAAGTCGATCAAACACCAGCATATTCTAGTCTAAGTAGCAGATTCAATCAGAATTTTAAATTACTGCGTTAGCCTTATTTTTATGAATCAACCTATGGTCTGAACCATCGTCCACTTAACCATTCGACAGTGAAGGCATACAAGAGGAACTAGAGTTTTTTTGTAAAACAGTATACAATTCTGAAACCTCATACCAGCTTGAACAGGTCTACGAGTAGTAGAAGGGTACTATATGTTTTTAGTGGTGCCCAGTAATGCACAATAACATAATCTGCTACAGAGTTCTTATAAAACAGCCTCATCGTTACTTACTTACTTACTTAGTCCTAAGCCTTTCTACCTTTAGGTGTAAGGCTGGTGGAGTTGAGTTTGGCATTGTAGTCTCCATGCTTTCCGATCTTGCGCCAGGTTTCTTGCACTTTCCAATGTCAATCCCTTCTTCTCGACTTCTTTCCTGATTTCATCTACCCACATAACTCTTGGTCTCCCTCTTTTGTTTTTCCCCTGCACTCTCGTTTCGAACACTCGTTTTGTTAGCCTCTCGTTCGACATTCTACACACGTGCCCGAACCATCTAAGTTGTCCTTCTACTATTTTTTCATTGATTGGTTCTAGTTTTAGGTTTTGTCTAATTGTTTCGTTTCGTATTTTGTCTGTCCTTTTTCTGTTTGCTATTTTCCTCAGGAACCTCATTTCCATAGCATTGACTCTGGATTTTTGTCTCCCCGTCAATGTCCATGTCTCGCTGCTATACATGATTGTTGGTCTAACTACTGATTTAACGACTGCCGTTTTTACTTTTTCCGGTATCCCTTTTTTCCCAAAAAATGTTGTTTTCATAGTGTTAAATAAGCTTCCTGTTCGTCCCATTCTCTCGTTTATTTCCATGTCTTGTTTACCATTTGATTCGATTATTACTCCTAGGTATTTAAAATATTCCACTTGCTCTAGTTGTTTCCCGTCTAATTCTATTGCGTGTGTCTTCCTCGTATTTGAAATTATCATTGTTTTTGTTTTCTCTGTATTAATTTTCATATTTATGTTTGATAGTTCTTCTTCTAGGATTTCAAGATTGTTCTGTAAGTCTTCTCTGTTTTCTGCTATCAATACCATGTCGTCTGCAAATAGTAGCTCCGATAGTTGAGTCTGTTTCATTTGCCAGTATCCTAATGTTAGTTTTCTCATTCTTCTCTTGGCTTTCTTTATCGCTTCATCCAGTACCACTGAGAATAGCAGTGGACTCAGCACGCATCCCTGTTTGACGCCTTGACTTGTAGAAAATTCTCTGGATTCCTCGTTATTGGTTCTTACTGTATTTGTATTATTTTTGTACATATCCTTTATTACTTCTATTATGTGTCTGTCGACTCCCCTTTCTGTTAGTGTCTTCCAAACGTCCTTTCTTCGGATTCTGTCAAACGCCTTTTCCAGGTCAATGAAGCACATATGTATCTCTCTATTTTTCTTGATTACCTTCTCACTTACTTGTCTTAATGTGAATATTAGGTCTTGCGTGCTTCTGTCCTTCCTGAATCCACACTGTGTGTCTTCCATAGTTGTTTCTATTTGTGTTTTTATTCTTGTCTCTAGTATTCTTGCTAATACCTTCCCAGGGATACTTGATATGGTGATACCTCGGTAATTATTACAGTTTCTCTTGTCTCCCTTTTTGTGTATTGGTAATATAATGTCTTTCTTCCAGTCCTTTGGTAATTCTGCTCTATTTATGATATCATTCATTAGTTCTTTCATGCTATCCATTCCCTCTGTCCCCATGAATTTTATCATTTCCGGGGTGATATGATCCTTGCCTGGTGCTTTGCCCAGTTTTACTCTTTCTATTGCTTTCTCTAATTCCTCTCTTGTTATGGATTCCACTTGTTGTTCTTCATTCCTTTCTTGTATCTCCCCTATGTTGTCCTTGTCTACATGAGTTAGCTCTTTGAAATGTTCTCTCCATCTTTCCATTATTTGTTTTTCTTCTGTTAGTACGTTTCCATTCTTGTCTTTTATATTCGGCATCGTGTGCTCTTTCTTTTGTCTGAGTTGTTTTAATGCGCCGTAGAAGAGTTTTTGGTTTTCCCTATAATTTTTTGTCATTTTTTGTCCAAATATCTCCCATGACCTTTCCTTTCCTGCTTTCACCGCTATTTTAACCTCTTTCCTTTTTTCTTTATATGCTTCGTAATCTTCCGGGTGTTTTGTGCTTAGGTATCTTTTCCATTTGTCTTTTTTGTTCTTTATTTTCTCTCGTATTTCTTCCGTCCACCATTCTGTTCTCCTCATGTTAGTGTTTGCTATTTTTGCTTTCCCGCAAGTTTCCTCAGCTGCTTTGATTATGCTGGTTTTTAGATATTCCCATTTTTTTTCTATATTTGTATTTTTTGCCCTACCTTTCAAAGTATTATCTAATTTTTCTTGGAATTTCTTCTTATATATTTCCTCTTTTAATTTGTAACTTTTTATTTTTTCATTTACTACCTTTCTTCTCTTTTCTTCTTTTTCCTCTGTTGTTCTCATTCTCATTATTACTAGATGGTGGTCACTGCCAATCTCCGAGCCTCTTTTCACTTTCGTATCCTGTACTCTTTTCCATTTGTTGCTGCTTACCAAAAAGTAATCTATGATTGATTTTTCGTTTCTGCTGTCTTGTACTCTCGTGTATTTGTGTACTTCTTTATGTTTAAATTTTGTATTTGTTATAACTAGTTTATTCTCCATACATATTTCTATTATTCTTTCACCATTTCTGTTTAGCATTTCTTCTCCTTCTTTTCCCATGCACTCCTCTATTCCGCTGTTGTTGTTTCCGACTCTACCGTTTAGATCTCCCATTACAATTATGTTTTCTTCCCCATTATCAATTTGCATTTGGAGCTCCTCGAAAAATTTATCTTTCTCTTCCTTTCTTGCATCTTCATTTACTCCGTAGGCTGTTATTATTGTCCATATTTCTTCGTCCATCAGTTTAATTTTCACCGATAATATTCTCTGGTTAACATATGTTTCTTCTATAACGTGTTGTAGTCTATTCGGTGCAATTATTATCCCGACTCCTTCTTTTGCTCTCTCTTTTGTATCCGCTCCTACCCAAAGTAACCAATATCCTTTGTGTATTTTCTTAAGACCTTTTCCTTTCATCTTCGTTTCTGTTATTCCTAGTATTTCTATTTTTTGTCTTATCATATCTTCTACCAGTTCTTCCTCTTTTCCATTGATGCTTCTCACATTCCATGTTCCCATTTTTATCTCTCCTTTTTTCTGCAATCTAGCTTTCCCCTTTTTCCTATTTTCATCCTTGTTTACCTTTGCATCATCTTTTTCCCTATCGCTTTTCCCATTCATTGCCTTGGTTGTCATTGTTGTGGGTCCGGTCTCATTATTTTCTTTTAGTTTTTTGAAGTCCCTTCCCCGATATTTCTGTGAGTTAGTATAAGTTTCTCTTTATTATGGTCCCATTTCCACTCCTTTCCATTAATCTCCAGTTTCATATATCCTATCTTCGTAGTATTACCTTTGTCTTTTTCTTCTTTTGCCATTTTCCTAATTTTTGCTTGTATTTCCCTTTCCTTTCTTGTTAAATCTGATTCTATATACACCTTTTGTCCCTGTAGATTTTTCAGTTTTCCTTTGTTTTTTAGTACACTCATCTTATCCGTTAGGTTTTCCATTTCTGCTACAAAGATTTGGTCGCCGATCTTCACCGCTCCTCTCAGTCTGACCTCTAATTTCAGATTTCTTCCTATGAAGTGTTCTACTGACTCCTTTACAGGCTTTCCGTCGGTAGCATCTAGTGTTAGGCCTTTTAATACTATATTATTTCTCCGTCTATCTTTTTCCAATTGTTCTATTCTATTGTTTGCCATTTTTAAACCTTCTTCCAATTTTTCGTTTTTTTCTTTCAGCTCCTTAATATATTCCATCGTTTCTTTTTGGTCTTTCCGTATGGTTCTTATTTCTGCCATCATTTCATCATTTTTCCACATAACTTCCCGCATCATTTTTATCATCTCTTCATTTGTGTCGTTGCTTTTATTCGGTGTTCGTCTCGTCAGGTTACTCTTTTCAAAATATAATTTATCTTCTTTATATTTTTTCTTCTTAGATTCTTCGTCGCCACTATCAGATAGTTCTTCATTCTTTCTATAGGTTTCCTTTCGGATTGTTCCTGTTCCGCCACTGGCCATTTTAAATTAAATGTTAACCTCAGCACTAATATAAATATTATTATTATACACTTAGAAGTTTATTTTTATTTCGCACAAGAACGCTTTTTAAGTTTAACGATTATCGATAACGATAGGTCTTTTAAAAAACCGGTGTTTTTATTGTGATAGGTTTCGAATTCGAAATTACCTTATCGCCAATACACCTGCCACACGACCTCTCGCCTCGCTTGCCAAACTCGAGCCTCATCGTATGCAGGTATATTGATTAACGCAAGTCCAAAAGCCCTTGTGCTGATTTGGTTTCTCTATTCTCTATCATAATATAAGTTTGCACAAATCTGCCTGGAATACCAATTTTCCTATTGGAATAGAAATGTTTCAAACAAAGTAAGTTATCAATCGAAGTAGCACACAAAACGGCAATAAATATCGTCTCCATACCACCCGATTGACAACAGGTGGAATACTTTCTTTGGTTACACCTCCTGAGATTTTCAAAATTTATAAATCATACAGGATGCCGAGGAAATTAAGATGAGACAATTTTAAATAATTCACAACTCATCTGCTCAGCGTGGTAAAAGCTCCAACACGAAAGATTCCTTAATACTCAAACAAAAGAGTAAATGAATTAAAAATGTATAAACATTCTCAATTTCTTTGCAACACGAAAATGCAGCAGCTTCATAACACTATGGTCAAATCTGAGAGTGCAGGAAGAGTCTATACCGGTTTCGGAGGTTGTTTCCCCCAGTTAGTAGTCCCATATCCTCCTCTCTCAGATTCTTTTACGTACCACACTTTGGGCTGTTCCAAATTGCAAAGAAAGAAATGTCACTAGAAGTGGCCCTAGTTCATCCGTGACATTTCTTTTTGCAATTCGGAAAAGCCCAAAGTGCGGTACGTGGAAGAATTTGAGAGAGGAGAATATGGGACTACTGATGAGGGGGAAACAACCCCAGAAACCAGTATAGACTCTTCCGGCACTCTCAGATTTGACCATAGTATTAGGCAGCTTCTGCATTTTCGTGTTGCAAAGAAATTGAGAATGTTTATACATTTTTAATTCATTTACTCTTTTGTTTGAGTATTAAGGAATCTTTCTTGTTGGAACTTTTACCACGCTGAGCAGATGAGTTGTGAATTATTTAAAATTCTCTCATCCTAATTTCCTCGGCATCCTGTATGATTTATAAATTTTGAAAATCTCAGGAGGTGTAACCAAAGAAAGTATTCCACCTGTTGTCAATCGGGTGGTATGGTACGATATTTATTGTCATTTTCTGTGCTACTTCGATTGATAACTTACTTTGTTTTTCGGTAGATGGCCCTAGTTCATCCGTGACATTTCTTTCTTTGCAATTCGGAAAGGCCCAAAGTGTGGTTCGTGGAAGAATTTGAGAGAGGAGGATATGTGACTACTGATGAAGGGGAAACAACCCCCGAAACCGGTATAGGCTCTTCCTGCACTCTCAGATTTGACCATCGTATTATGCAGCTGCTGCATTTTCGTGTTGCAAAGAAATTGAGAATGTTTATACATTTTTAATTCATTTACTCTTTTGTTTGAGTATTAAGGAATCTTTCTTGTTGGAGCTTTTACCAAGCTGAGCAGATGAGTTGTGAAATATTTAAAATTCTCTCATCTTAATTTCCTCGGCATCATATGATTTATAAATTTTGAAAATCTCAGGAGGTGTAACCAAAGAAAGTATTCCACCTGTTGTCAATCGATTGTGCTACTTCGAAGTAGCACAACCTGTGCTACTTCGATTAATAACTTCCTTTGTTTTTCGGTAGATGGCCCTTGTTCATCCGTTACATTTCTTTCTTTGCAATTCGGAAAGGAGCAAAGTGTGGTACGTGGAAGAATCTGAGAGAGGAGGATATGGGACTACTGGTGAGGGGGAAACAACCCCCGAAACCGGTATAGACTATTCCTACATTCTCAGATTTGACCATAGTATTATGCAGCTACTGCATTTTCGTGTTGCAAAGAAATTGAGAATGTTTATACATTTTTAGAAATGTTTCGATTTATATCGTTGCTTTAGATTACTACCTCCCACTCTTCTGCAATTCTAGACCAATTTTTTATTACCTAGGTATAACCTGCAAATCGTCTTGTATGTTTTCTACGTATCATTCCTCTCGTAGACAGGGCGAATACATAACATCTTGACGAAAAAATTATATCAATCCAGATTAGAACAAAAAATAAAAGAATCTGCTTCCTCACTCGTCGAATGCATAAGAATCTGTAGTCAAGACTAGGTACTAGATTTTTGTCAAATTAACTCTTATATTTTCTAAACTCAGGATTGGCATAAATTTCTACCTAATCTTACATAAAATTCTACAAGTATCTACATTCACTTACCGTTATTTAGTCCAAAGGTTGAACAGTTTCGAAATACCTATTTATTTTATTATTTCATATTTTTGTTTTCCGCGTGAAACAATTCACATTTCAGCAAAAATCAACGGCATAAATATTGTTTCCTAATTGCTAGTGTAGAGTTTTTGTTGATATGCAGTTTGTCAAAGGTTATTGACGTGTTTTCTGCTGAACTACATAAATATGTACCTATAATTTATGTTTTAAGCAGAGGTATTCCAACTTTAAACATTCAAGTTTTTCTTAAGTAAAGTAAAGTTTCTCAAAGTAAAAAAGTATTAGTAACAATTTTTAAATTTGAAATGCTTACAAATTATCGAAGGATTGTTTTTTTCATTAAAGATCCCTTACTATCCTATCAGAGCAGTAAGACTCCTTCGTGGTATACATAGTATCTACATATTTTTGGTCTAATATTAAATTTACTCTCAATGTTGAAATACAATTATTATTTTATTAACTCTCAAACTAAAACTCTTAAAATCTAAATAATGAACCGTCGATAATATCTGTGTCATATTAAGTCTGAATTTTCGATTCTTAACTTGTGAATATTTGTATCCTGTGTGTGTCCTTTTTCTAAACATCTTGACGAATCCCTATTAGACAAGGGCATCTAGCACAAAATAAACCGATTTTTAAATATAACACCTAGAGACTTGCAACTGTTTGCATTGTGTTCAGGATGATGTCAGTAAAAAAGTCTACTATAGAAAAATGAGTGTAAATGCATAGTTGCATTCTAAAGTGTATAAACTGCATCTAAAAGTGCATAAACATGTCAAAATAAGTGTGCTATAATAATAATAATAATAACCTTTATTTATTTACTTACGGATATAGAAATTCTTCAGCGAGAAGTACGAACACACCTCACAAATGCACAAAAACACCACCCTAAAAGTGCAGTAGAACGAACGACATTACGTCTGTATTTAGGAGGAAGAGGACTTATGGATATAGGTGAGCAATTAGACAAACAGATTACTAATTTAAGAACTTATTTTCAGATGCAGGCTGAGACATATACTCTACACCGCGCTATTTGCGCAGTAGATGACACAACACAGATCAAACTGAGGGAACCAGAAATTCACATAAACCACCTCACTAAAGACGAAAAAATGCGCACCTGGATGGGTAAACCTCTACACGGACGACATCCCAATGAGGTCAGCCAAGACTATGTCGACAATACAGCGTCGACCTATTGGTTCAGATCGGGAAAGATGTTCCCTGAAATGGAAGGTTCATTACTGTCCATTCAGGATCAGGTTATACCAACCAAAAATTACCTGAAATATATCGTCAAAGACCCTCAGGTTCAAAATGACAGTTGCCGATATGGATGTCAAGCCCAAGAAACCATCCAACATCCTACAGGGGGCTGTCAGGTATTTGTTGCAACTGAATACAACGAACGGCATGACGCAGTAGGAAAAATCCTTCATCAAGAGATAGCTATCAAGTTGGGACTTTTCCAAACGGACCATCTCCCATATTATCAATATGTCCCTGAGAGTATGCTTGAGGATGGCAACTACAAGCTATACTGGGATCTCACTGTGCTCACAGACCAAACAGTGGCACGTAATAGACCAGATCTCGTACTAGTTAATAAATTAACAAGACAAACAACACTAATTGATGTGGCGATACCTAACAACAATAATAAACGTAGTAAATTTAGTAAAAAGATCGTCAAGTACAGAGATCTGGAAATTCAAATACGAAGACAATGGAGAATGCAAAGTACCCAGACGATACCTATTATTATGTCTACTACTGGAGTCATTCCGAAGAACCTTCTTGAAAGCATAAAAAGGCTGGGTCTAAATGAACATCTTCACAAGACCATGCAGAAAGCTGTACTACTTGCAACCGCCAGATGTGTACGAAAGTTTTTGGGAGATACACCTGCATACCAAGTCACCTAGGGCTCGATAACATGGAAAGAGTCCCACCAGAGCTCAATTCTTTTGATACCGTAGGTATCTGGGATGAGTCAATTTTCCCCTTGGCGGGAGTGTGAGCCGTATGGCTAAATCTGGATAACGTTTATTTACTTGAAAAATATACACATATAAAAAGATATATAGTTATTGTGATACAATATAATATCTATGTGTTTTAGATATGTAGTTATGTATTCAACGAAAACAAACCATAGAACCCATTAAAACAATTAGTTGTGCATGGGCCATTTTAGTATAGTTATGTTGGATATATAACATAACAATTATTATAATGTGTTGGATATAACAATACTTATTACTTAGAAGTAACATTTTACATACAGGTACAATACAAATTATTAATATAAATAAATAAAAAGAACGTTAAGGGCCAGATTTTGATACTCGGGGGTTTTTGGGGTCGCTGAAGGCGGATACGCCATCAGAACCGACCACCCGAGCTCATGAGACCCAAAATCCTCCAAACTCCAGAATATAGCATTTATTAGCAGTGACCTTGGACACCGGGTGGTCCGGGGATTGGTTCTGACGGCGTGTTCGTATTCAGCCACACCAAAAACCGCTTAGTAGTCTATTGGCATGCATTTAAGGCCGAAAACCTTCAAAACTCCAGATAATGACATGCCTTAACAGTGACCGACGGCATCAGGTGTTTCAGGAGTCAGTTCTGATGGCGTATTCATATTCAGCAACTCCAAAATCCTCTCGTGTAATCTACTTGCATTATTTAGTTCCGGTATCACTCGAAACTCCAGAAGATGACGTGGCTCTAGACACCAGGTGTTCCACGTGCCGTTCTAATGGTATATTCATTTTCAGCAACCCCAAAAACCTCCCGAGATATTTGTTTGCATCAATTTAATACCGAAAACCTTCGAAACTCCAGAAGATGACGTGCCTTAGCAGTGACACTGAGCACCAGGTGCTCTGGGTGTCGGTTTCTGATGGCGTGTTCGTGTTTAGCATCCTTAAAAACCTCCAAGTAATCTGTTTGTATCAATTGAGTACCGATAATACTCGAACCTCCATATGACGTGCCTTAGCAGTCACCCTGGGCACTAGGTGCTCTGGAGGTCGGTTCTGATAGTCTTGTTTAGCTATCCCAAAAACCCCGAGTAACAAAATATGGCCTTTAATATGTTTATTTTGATTGTTCGTGCACTTTTAGATGCATTTTATGCACTTTAAAATGCAGCTATGAATTTCCACCCATTTTTCTATATTACAATTTTTCCTGACACCATCCTGAACACATTGCAAAAAGTTGCAAATCTCTGGTGCTGTATTTAAAATTCCATTTATCAGGGTGTTTTTAGTGCTAAATGCCCTGATCTATATACACTTCTCTTGCTATGCGGATTGCGCAAGTTTAAATCTAGCAAATCGTCTTTTAATTCATAAAATCTTCATGATCGTTGCTTAAACAATTAGTTATATAACTAAGGTTTCACTCAAATTAATGGTTTAACGCATATATTTTTGATCAACTTTATTTATTGTTAGGTTTAATGTTATACAAAATAAAGGTGTGTCTCTTGCATCTTGCATTCATTTATGATACACATTCCGGAATATTTTAATAATGCGTTGCCAAAACTTGTCGTAATCTTATATTTCTTTTGTATTTTTTTCTGGTACAATTTCCCGGAATTTTTTACTCTTGTGTTATTTTCTTTTCTCTATTTTGTATAATTTGTCATTTATCAATAATAAATCACATTCATTTGTCATAAAAATAGGCAAATTAAAGGCTCATTTTCTACCCCAAGAAGTATTTTCGTAGGAAAAATGTATTGACGTTCTATGGTTATACAGGGTGTAACAAAAATACAGCTGATAAATTAAATCACACATTCTGGGACCAAAAATAGTTCGAATGAACCTAACTTACGAAACAAATATCCACATAAAAAAAGTTACAGCCCTTTGAAGTTACAAAATAAAAATCGATTTTTTCGAATATATCGAAAACTATTGGAGATTTTTTAAGGAAAATGGACATGTGGCATTCTTATAAATTATCTTATAAATTATAGTTAAATTTGTGCACCCTATAAAAATTTTATGGGGGTTTTGTTCCCTTAAACCCCCAAACTTTTTTGTACGTCTCAATTAAATTATTATTGTGGTATAATTAGTTAAATTCAATATTCTAAAAAACTTTTTTGCCTCTTAGTATTTTTTCGATAAGGCAGTTTTTATCGAGTTGATGCTTATTTTTTAATATGTTTACATAACAATTTTAAGGGGATTTTGTTCTTTTAAACCCCCTAAATGTTTTTGTACGTTCCAATTAAAATATTACTGCGGTACCATTAGTTAAACACAGTGTTTTTAAATTGTTTTTGCCTCTTTGTATTTTTTCGATAACGCACCTTTTATCGAGATGTGTCTTCTTTTTTAATATGGTTCAAAATATATAATCTAAGAGCTAGTGAACCCTTCAACTAACGGTCGTACTGTAAGGCTAGAAATTTGTCTAGTGATAATTCATAGCACACCAAGGCTAAAAACCATGACCTGGCAGGCATCAACCGTGTACGTGTATCTACCAGGTGAATCGAAAGTGCAAATTTAGGGGGTAAAATAAACTTTCTCCTGTAAAGCTTAAATTTAAGTATGTGTTTGAGTAAGTCATTTAGAAGAAATGTGTACAATGACAGGCGATTCTGAAGAGAATCCCGAAGAGTTTTTTGCAATACAATATGGAAAACCCCATTGTTTTTTAATTGCTAATCAAGCGGGCCCGACACTGTAGTATAAATGAGGACGTTTGAGGTTGCATAATTATCTCGAGAATGGGCAAATTTGAAGAGAAATCCTCAGACAGGTCGATTTTTATTTTTAAATTAGGACTTTTTGGCACATGTATACTACTAGTGACGTCATCCATCTGGGCGTGATGACGTAATCGATGATTTTTTAAAATGAGAGTAGGGGTTGTGTGAAAAACCCTTTTTGTGAAAAAAAGAAACACTTTAATATCACCATTGACGCACGTACGGGTAATATGAACCTTCATATTATCCGTATACGCGCCAATGGTAAAAATTAAATTCTTACTTGTATGTCAAAAAATGTGCAATAACTACGTCTTAAAACCCACCAAATTTCATTTGCATATCTCAACCGGTTTTAAAACAATAAATAAATATTCAGTTTGTAAGAAATTTTCAACACCCTCTATCTCAGAAACGAAGCATTTGCAGACATAGGTTTATAAAGCAAACTGTCATTATTTTTCATGTAGAATTACCCCTTGAAGTTTGCCATACTTATTTAAAAACACCCTGTATTGATGAAAAACATGGCTAATTGTTAAAGTACCTAACTATTTTATGGTCCAACATAAGCGAATGAATAAAAAAAACAGAATGTTGAAGAAACATGAGGCTATAGTTGGGTTTTATTTTGAGTATTTTATAAATGCTAGAATATTCCAGAGTGTGATACGAACTTTAAGAAAACAACACAGCTTTATTGGTACACCCGGTATACAATGAAAATTTACCTGTTCAGCAACAATATTATTACAACGATATTAATAAAGGATAAGGCTATAACATATTAAAAAATTACTTAAATCGGACAACAGGTTTAGGAAATTCGATCCGTGTCCGATTAATTTTGCGCCCCAGTGTATTATTTAACTTAAACATGCCGTAAGAAAAAGTTTCAGAAGCAATTTAGTGTTAATGCTTTCTCACATTTAGTAAAGAAAGTTTGCTAATATGTAATAACATATTTGATGTAGATTTAGATAACGCATCAAAAATGGACCGACTTTGATTAAATTTGAATTCAAATTAATAAATCTCTAAAACCCGATTAATAAACATTAAAATTGTAAATGACCGCCCAAACATAATTACTTGGTGTTTTAGATTTACCAAGAATAAGAGAAATTTACCACTTAACAAAATAAAACATTTTCAAACAACTAAGCATTTTTTAATTGCCCATTACAGGGTAATTATATTTTCATGGTTGATGTAGTAAACACTACCATCAAATTCAAAGAATAGTACGGTGCGTGTACCTGATTTGATATGATAATCTATTTGGTCAAAATCGATTTCTAGGTCAACGAATTCATTTTCGACAATTATCCAATTAAAACAATCTTGAATTTTTTTGAATAGATCATAGGTAGTATGTATTACAATAAGTATGTAAGATAATTGAGAATATATCATTACTTTTTTGCTATAAGCAGTTAGATTCTTGATATATTTTAAGAAAAGTCCTACATACATCTTAAATTAATCTCTTTGACCAATATTCGCGGACGCGACTGCATATGCAGTCGGTAATTTCCCTTTGTAAGTGTCTGCATATGCAGTTATGTCCTGAATGGGGTAATAATGATTTGACTACAAATTAAAATATATTTTAGCAACGGCTTAGTACGTTCTTTGAAGGTTAAATATTGCAAAACCTCTAAATTTTAAAGAACTGCTTGGATTGACATGGAATTTCATGTCATACACATAGCTAATAGGTCAAAGAAAAAAGTGATATTGTGCCAATGTGTGCTTTTGCCCTAGGGGTGAGGTTCGCCCCTTTTTGGGGGTGAAAAATATATGTTCAAAATAATTCCGGAAATTGATAAAATGCCTAATTCTAAGCAACTTTTGTTCTATAAAGTTTTTTCACCAAGTTAATACTTTACGAGTTATTTGCGAGTGAATATGTTAATTTTTCTACAAAATAACTACGTTTTCAAACGGTTTTTCGCAAATAACTCAAAAAGTAAGTATTTGGTGGAAAAAAAATTCTTATCAAAAATATAGCACGTAAATAAGTGAAAAAGTTGGTGTATATATTAGGTCAATGTATTTAGTAGAAGCAGAGCTATAGTTAATGAAAAATAGGTTCATATTCGTCAAATTCCAAATCGTATGTTTTAACGTACCATAACTAAAAAACGAAGCACTTTTATGGGGAAAACTCATTTTAACTTTTTGAAAGTGTTTAAAAGAATGCTTATTTTTGTTTTTTAAAAAAATTTTTAGCATCAAAAGTAAACAAGTTACGCTCAAAATAAAGGGCCGCATATGAAATGCCTCCCGAAATAGGATTTCTGACCTGTCGCTAAAATGGTCACATACGAATTGCCTCCCAAGGTTTAAATAAATTACATGGTTCTAATCTTTATGTGAAGGTGAGACGTTGCCGCATCTTCGTCCCTTTGTAAAGTTTTGTCAAAATTGGTATTTTGTTATTTAATTTATTTTATTTTCAACCTTTATGTATTAAACATTATTGACATTATTGACTAGGCGGTATTTATAAATTTTAACTAAGTTTTATAACTAGTTTTATAACCATTATAATATATATTTTATTATAACCATTATTTTTTATAATTAATAATTTAACAAAAAATACATAAACAAATTAAGTATTTTATATATTTATTAAAAATATCATAACAAAAAAACTTATTTGGAAAAAAAATTCAAAATGTGTATAGAAATATAAAATAACAAAATAGTTTTCCTAAATTTATATGATACTACTTTAACAAATTCTAATCTATTTATTTTACATTCTCTTAATTCTAAAATTGTTTCATTTAGAATTTTAGAAAACTTATTTTTGCTGTACTTTCCGCAACAATTTTTTTTTGGTGTCGAAACAGAATTCATTTTAATATAGGTATTTATTTGAAATTGTAAAATTACATCAATAAAATTATTAATGTTAGGATGAGGGCAGTAGAAAGAAGAATTATAGTTGGAATGCAAACTTTCACATGGGTTTGTGGTTCTTTGTAAGGATGAAGAGTGCTCAGCCCAAAGATGTGGAGGAAATGTCAAATTTTCAGATATGCAATTATCAACAAGATAATCACAAAACTGGGTGACTCTTTCATCGACTGGTTTAATTTCTGCCAAATCTATCAAAAAATCGCTATCATCTTTAGGATGTAAGAATGAAAGACCAAAAATATAAATAAGAAAATGCGTAATTTCGGTTGAGTCAACACCTTCTTTCTGGTATTCTGGAGCTAATCCCAGTGCTTAAACCGTTCTACACCATGCCTGACCCAAATGAAAACAACATCCATGAAGATCTGCTTCAGGAAATCCCATACGAATACCATTATGAATGGAAATTTCAAAGTCTGAAGTTATTACTTTAGGGGATACAGGACAATTAATGTTAAAACATTCTTCTATGATATATTTAAAAGCGAGATAATATGAAGATGACATTTTATCTTGAAGTAAACAAAAGACAAGAGGAATATAATGTCCATTTTTCAAGCCATGTATACTAAACAATTGAGTGAAAAAACGAGGACAGTATTCAAAAGTTCCGTCAACATATCAATTGGAAACAGTCGAAAGAAAACGAAGATTTGAAAAACATGTTCATATAACAATATGATTGTCTTTGTCATTTTTAATTATAACATTTTCATTTCTATTTGTAATAATAGAAGATGAATCGAGAGCTTTATGAAATTCAGATATATTTTTGGGAAGTTTAATTAAATAATTTGTGGTTCTAGCATAATATAAATTTTGTCTCACCCTATTGATATCATTGATAGTAAATGTCTCTATATTTGTCTTCTTAAGTTCTTTACAGATGAGCTTCATTGGTTTTGCGCTGAGATCTTCCACGGCTGCTCTTTTTATTGAATTGCTTACGACTTTTCTATTGTAAACTTCGGCAGACATCTTCTCGTGGTTATGATCTAATATTGATTCAATTATCGTATTTTAACATCCTTGTGTTTTCACAAAAATGCTTTGCAGGTTTTTTTAGTACATGTCCACCGTTTTACTGTATCTTTGGCCAACATTTAAAAAGATTAAAGTAAAAGTACCTATTTATTGAATTATAAAATGGAATTATAAATATGGAATTATAAATATGGAAGATATTAGAATCGGAATTGGAATTACCCAGAAAAGCTGGATATTAGATTGTCGGGTAACAACTTTCTTTTCTAAAAAGAAATGTGTATGTCGTACTGTGAAATATTTATGTGAAACAAATTTTATGTAGGTACACTGCAATAAGAATTAGAAAAATCAAAATAAATAGATACAACCTATTTAAATTATGATTTGGCACATTCTGTCATTATACAGAGATTAGATAGACAAAATATCAGCCTAAATGATAAACAAAACGGAGGCAATTCGATTGTACCTGGGAGGCATTTCATGTATGAAAATATTTACCTGAAAAAGTGGGAGGCATTTCGATAACGCCGAAATAGGCCCGGTCCCTTTTTTTTGGTAAGAAATCGGGAAAATCACCCCCTAATTAGCATTTCAAATGAACTTATTGTTATCACTTCACAAGTTTTTTACTCGCGTATGTATTGATCATGTAAGTTTCATCGGTTCAAAATCCTTATTTTTGAAAGAGCTGTAGTTAAAAGGGCTTGAACGAGTCACTTATCACGAGTGTATGCAAATTTAGAAACACCGAATCTTGACCAATTTTTGTCTTACAGAAAAACAAAAAAATACAAAATATTCAGAAAAGTAAAGCCGACTTCTCTTGTTGTTTAAGACCTTTGGTATCTCTAACAATTTTTAAGTTATTTTGAAAAAAAAGTTTTGAAAAACATTTTTTTCAAAATTAAAATTTTTAAAAATTTTATTTTAAAACCAACTTTTTTTCAAAAATAAGCACTTTGAATCGATGAAACTTACAGATCATATAAACACAACATAAGTAAATTAACTTGTGAAGCGGTAACGATTAATTTCATTTAATATGCTAATTGAGGGGTGATCTTCCTGATTTTTCTTGCCAAAACAAAACGAACCAACCTTATTTTGAGCGTAACTTGCTTACATTTGTTGATAGAAATTTTTTTTATAAAAACAGAAATAAAGATTTTTTTAAACACTTTAAAAAAGTTGTAATGTATTTTCCCCAAGAATATTTCATTATTTGAATATTTTACATTGAATTATTCTATTTGGAATTTTTTGAATATGAACCTATTTTTCATTAGCTATAACTCTGCTTTTGCTAGGTATAAGGACCTAATATATACACAATTTTTTTCACTTTTTTATAGGCTATAATTTTGCTAGGAATATTTTTTCGACCAAATGCTTACGTTTTGAGTTATTTGCGAAAAACCGTCTAAAAATGTGGTTATTTTGTTGAAAAATGAAAAGTATTGATTTGGTAAAAAACTCCATAGAACAAAAGTTGCTTAAAATTAGTCAGTTTATCCATTTCGGAACTTATCTTGAACATATATTTTTTCACCCCCGAGATGAGGTGAAACTCACCCCCAGGGCAAAACCACACATCGGCACCATATCACTTTTTTTCTATGACATGTTAGCCATGCGTATGACAAATTTCATGTCAATCCAACGGTTCTTTAAAATTTACAGCAAAAACCGTGAAAGAATGGACTAGCTTTCAATTTAAAATTTCTGCCATAATCGTTTGTATCCCGTCCATTCGTTTATTTGTTTCTTAGTCCATTCGTTTCCTTATATGGCTCTATCTCCCATTATCTTCCATGTATTCCCTTTACAGGCAATTGACGGCTTTTTTCTTCTTCTTTCTTCTTCTTCTTCTAATCGATTGCTTGCCTTGCCATCTATCTTCATCAATTGGTTTTAGGTGACTATACTACAGTAGTTGTCTCGTTTCAATCCTGTCTACAGTGAAATATATAATATTTGGCCTAAAGCAACCCTCTCAACCTTGATTTGAGGTTCAGAGGCTAGATCAAGGCTCTGAACTCATGCCAGAAATAACTCTCAGTGAAATTAGACAAGCGATGAATAAAATGAAATCCAATAAATCACCAGGAGACTTTTACACAAAAACTCGCATTGAGAGACTAAAGATGACTAATTTTACTGATTTACGGGATCTGATTTAAATCAAATTTAAATTTCCGTTAGAGAATCGTAAAACGATGTTGAGACGTGTAAATACTCTCTTAACAATAGGGTATTTAACATCCAACGATCATTTTATGACGGAGTACTATACGCACTTTGTGGGTAAAGATCGGGTGTTTTCTAAAAAAACCGAAAGGTAGTATGTAATTGATTTTAGTTAGTTTTCTTTTTTTTTTATTTCCACGTTACAAGCCCAATAAAGTTGCAATTTTTTACAAATTTTTGAACAATTTAGTATACTAAATATAAGTCATATATAACACATAAAATATAATAGAAATAGTTAAAGAAATAAATTACATACAGAACAAATTAGAAACAGACTGGTAAAAGTGCACATAGGCAATATTAATTTGTTGCAAGTTGCGTATAAATTGGAGAGGTGTGGAACTAAAGTTAAGCCTCTCAGTATTTTGATTTGCTAGACGTAACATTCTAGTTATAGGTTCATTGAGGCCATAATTACATCGATAAAATGGTACATGAAAAGTGGTTTCAACTGCATTTCGAGTACTGTATGAAGGAACTTTAAAACCAACCTTAGACAATAAATAATTATTATTTGCTGTACCATTTAACAAACTATGCAGAATTTTCAAATCATGGTGATAACGCCGTTCTTCCAGGGTATTGATATTTATAAATGCTCTAATTTCGGCATAACTGTAAAACCTGTTACTCCCATTAATAGCTCTAATTTTAAATCCCAAAAACCTAAGGAATTTATTTTGAACTTTTTCAATTTTTTCTGCGTAAACATTATAGTAAGGTGACCAAATACTACAACAGTATTCCAAGTGAGGTCTAACAAGAGAACAGTATAACAATTTAAGGGTATTGGGACTTTTAAAATCATACCAGTTTCGTTTCATGAGGCCAAGCATCTGTAATGCCTTTGAAATAATAGAATCGATATGATCTGCGAATTTTAGCGATTTGTCAAACATTATTCCAAGATCTCTTATTGTATTAACACGATCTAGTGGTGTGTTATCAAGTTTATATTCAAACGGAATATATTTTCTACCTTGATAAAAACTAATTTTATTACACTTTTTGACATTTAGCTCCATTTAATTTTCTTTACACCAATCCTGTATTTTATTTAATTGAAATTGCAAATTTTCGGAATCGTCAGGACTAGATATTTTCGACTTTATATTTTCAATTACATTACCGAATTATTCATCGTTTTCGGCGAATCAAGATAGTTGGTCAGTACTGCGTATTTTTCTTTAATCGCGATTGTTCTTGATCCATGACATCTGCACCTTCTAATTCATCTGCGGATCTCGATTTTACCTTCCATGAACTCGAAATAGTATAATGAATGTCTAGTTTTTTACGATGGTTAAACTGTTATTTCTTAATACACAATGGATATTGCAAACCCATAAGTAGATTTATTCATGCTTTAATAATTATTCATAATTAATAATATATTTATAATATACGCAATCCATCGATTAAATTAAATCATAATCATTGGATGCTGTGTTGCACCAGAGTCCAATGACTTTACCCTTTAAGCCCATCAAATTTGGCGCAAGGTTAAGCTCAAACTCCAAGTTGACTAAGACATTCAAATGTGAAGCCTTGTTTAAGTCACTGCACAACTGTTAAACTGTTATTTCTTAATACACAATGGATATTTCAAATCCATAAGTAGATTTATTCATGCTTTAATAATTATTCATAATTAATAATATATTTATAATACACGCATACCATCGATTAAATTAAATCATAATAAACATTGGATGCTGTGTTGCACCAGAGTCCAATGACTTTACCCTCTAAGCCCATCAAATTTGGCTTAGGTTAAGATCAAACTCCAAGTTGACTAAGACATTCAAATGTGAAGCCTTGTTTAGAAATCATTGCACAAAATCCCATCAGACAGCTTTCTGACAGTTGAAGGTCTCATAGATTTTTTATAATAGATTGAGTCTTAAGTCAATGATCGGTTTAGTAGGTAAATATTTCACAAATTAAAATTGTTAATAAAACTATATTTTAATCCTAGTTATAAATTAATCATTTTTATCTTAATCTTTATATTAATCTACACAAGTAGCCTTTGGCATCTACAGTATAGTTTTCGCAAGCTTTTGAAGACGCTTAAGGATATATTTATTTTGCATTATGCAAGATTTGGTTCAAGGTGTGCATGTCAAAGTGAAATAAATTTTGTATCACTCATTACCTTCAACATCACTCGTAAATTGCTATTCATATTTTTATGAGAATAAATAGACAAGGTGAAAAGCTTGAGTTCGTTTCAAAAAATATCACCATGAGACATTTTATCATAATCACTTTAGTGAGACACTGCAGAATAAGGTTCACGAAACCGAACATGCGATGGTACTAGTTTAATTCTTGCAATTTTTGTAATTTTTTTGCACAGTTCATTAGTTTTGAGTTATAAACAATTTAAAACTGAAAAAAAAAAGAGGAAAAATTAGAGTCTTAAAAACGTTTCGTTAAAAATTATAATGAATATTAAAAAATTATACTGATTTATAAACAATAAAAACCTTACTTACCAAATATATGTAGATATGTAATTTATTCGGTATGTTAAAAATAATTATAAAAAAGAATGTGTGTACTTTGTACGCACGTAAGAAGTTATACTTCTATCATATGATTTCAACGAAATCAATAAACTTAAACAGTTTCTCTACTACTTTCCAAAAATTTTTATTAAAACAATACCAAAAATTTAAAAAATAAAAGAATAAAACATACACAAACACATTGAAAAATGCCACAAATGATTTCTGAACAATAATTTTTGCCAAAAATTTTAATCAAATACGTATTTTCTGAAAAAAATGATATAATAATATACTTACAATCATAAAATCTATAAAAAAAAATAAAAAATGATATAACTTGCATTGGGCTTGAACCTACGTGTATCCCGCCGTACGAGAGTCGAAGCGATTTAAACTGCACCACCTTCGCGTATACGTCATGTGGGAATATACACAAACTGAACAACTTTTTGACATTTTGTTTATATGAATTTTCATTAGTTTGATTTTTGTCGAAATAAAATACAACAATATATAGAGTAAGAAAACGATACATTAGATGAAAATTTGTAGAAAGTTTGTTCGTAATCAGATTATGTAAATTAAAGCATTGCCTACTAGGGGTATAGCATAGCAAGTACTAGGTAAGTACCTACATTATTTTTTTACATTTTCCAAATAGGTATGAAGATAATTTTTTATTGGAATACAACTGAAACATTTAGAATAACGTATCTGTGGCTTTTCAAAACTATTTAAAAAGTCACTATAATTATAAATTTGATTTTATTTCTGTCCTCACAACAATAAAAACTAATATATTTTACAACATTTTTGTTTACCGATAACCTCCATATTGAACAATTATTGACAGATCATTTCAACACCAAACTGTCGGTGTTCGCATGCGCGCAGATCAATATAAATTCACCCTCAAGTATAACTTCAAAAACAAGGGGTGCCCTATCTAATTTTGTTCTGACTATAATTAATTAGGGTAACGGGTACAGTGATTGGCCACTTAAGGGATTTCAAATTGAATTAAAATTGTAAATTTTTATATTTTAAAGTGAAATATTTTGTAAGGGTTTTTTAATAATAATAAAACATCAAATTTTATAAAAACTCAGGTTATTTTAATAAAAAATAATAATGTATATAAAAAATAAACCCAATTTAAAAACATACAAAATTACACAGTTATTGGCCATGCAAACATAGTTATTGGCATATAGAATTACAGTTATTGGCCACTCATAAAATTCCTAATTTTCTTTTTTTGTTTGTGCAGTTAGGGCACACAAAACTATTTAGATTTTCAATTTCTTGTTGTTTATTAACACAACTACCAATATGGTAGCCTCTGACACAAAATACACATTTTATTCCAACTTTTGATTTAGAAATGTTATAGGAACAAGAATAGCACAATCCTGTAAACAAAAGACTATTATTTACAGGTATGTTGGTGTTGTCTGATTGTTTCACCAATATATCTGAGAGAATTTGTATTTTTTTATGTTCCGGATATCCCTCTGTTTCGAAAAACAACTTTCTTTTAGCCGACTCACCAGCACGTTTTTCTTTGCTGGTTTCCAAAATTGTACATTTGCTTTGGGAAGTATTCCTCAAATTTGATGAATTCTTATTGTTGGAGACATCAAAAGATACGTTATCAATTGAGGGCGGAATAGCGTTTTCCTCTACGGAATCAGGAAATTGTTTCCGTGACAGTTCGTGGTTTTCTTTGAGGTTAATCACTTCTGGTATATGTACTCTAACTCCACTTCCCAAAGTAGTGCTTTTAATTGTATGATCAAGAATTGTGTCTGCTTTAAAAGTATTTGTATCTACAATATCTCCTGTACTTAGTGTAACATTTTCTTTATTCTTCACAACATTTTGACATTTTTTGTTCTCGGAATTGGCTCTTGTGGCAATTTTTTTTATTACTTTCTTCTTGGTTGCTTTATTTTGTTTACCTTTATTGTTGACTTTTGCGTCAATTCGCTTTTGTTTTCGTTCTAATTTTATTTTTTCTTATTCTTCTTTCTCTTCAATTTTACGCCTCTCTGCATTTTGACGATCTGACGAAGTGAGCACGAAAGGCAACCTTTCTGTTTGCTTTTTACCCTTTCTTTCTGGGGTTTTTGGCCAAAAAAAGAACTTGTCAATTGAGGTGTCAATTTCTTTACATAATGAGTTGTCTTGATTTACTGAAGGCAGATTATCGGATGTCGATTGAATATCTAAAATCATTGTATCTTTTGTGACAATAGTATCTTTTAAATTATATGTAATATCACCGTTTTCGGGAAGTTGAACTAGAAAATCAGAAAGTAGATTGTCTTCTGTAATAACAGGAATATCTTGTATGTTGCATATAATTTCATTGCCACCTGCAGGTTTAAGTGTAAAATCTGAAGATATATGAGTTTCTGTGATGATATCTTGTATATCATCTGTGGTAACACCTGTCTCTGTAGTCTGAATTGTGTGTATATCTACGGTATTTTTAAATAAATTAAATATATTAAACAGCAATTTTGAATCTCCATTTAGTTCTTCTGAATTATCCAAACTTTGAAATTCTAGTATTTTCTCGGCTCCAACTGTGTGTACAAAATCTTCATATGTTATTGATTTTGTCATTGAACTAGTGTGATTAATACCTTTATTTGGGTCTTTGTTCTTTCCTAAACATTTGGAATAGTCTATTGCCTCAGGGTTCCATGGATACAATCCAGATGCTTGAAAGCCATTAATTATGGAATCTGATTTTAATTGACTAATGGCTGTGCTTAATACTAATGCAAAATTCTCTTTGGTGACTACTGAGTTTGGGTTTTCTCGTCTGAACTTTAATACTGCCCGGTTCCAATTTGCCTTTAATGGTTTAAATGCAGCAACATCTGCAGGCTGTATAATTCTGGTCGCATTGGGATATAATGCCACTAAAATAATTTGTAACTTTGAACATAATTCACTGGTTTGAATGGTTAAGTGAGTTGTATGTCCATCAACGAACAAAATGACTGGAAATTTAGTGTTTTTTGCAACTAGGTACTTATATAAGACGTTTCCTATGTATTCATAGAAGTTTTCATTCTTCATCCATCCCGTATCGCTACAGCCTATGCCCCATTCTCGAGGAACTGAATTTATAACATTGCTAGGAAGTCGTTTGTATGGGTAAATAATCATCGGTGCTGTTATTTCTCCAGATGCTGCAAACGTAAACATAACCGTCAAATTAACTTTGGAGTGATGATCTATTTGATATACATTTTTGCTTCCCTTTACAGCCAACACTCGTTTATTTTTGGGACACAGGAGGAAGCAGGTTTCATCCCCATTTAAAACACGTGAAGGGTCTTGAAGAATATCAATGTAACCTTTACGATGCAAATATTCTTGAACACCGGTGAACCATTTTCTTATATCTTTTTCAGACACAACTGAACTTGCTGCTGTTACCGCTTCTGGAGTTCGCTCGCTTAAATCTGGATGTCGCTTTAAAAAGGATCTATACCAACCTCTTCCGGGCCGATTGTCAGTAAAAGGATTAGCTCGTGGATTTTCGTCAAGAAAACCTTTAACCGAGTCTTGTATATCTTCCACTCTTACTGGAAAACCTTTGTCTTGGCATGTTACGATCCAATTCTTTAAACGATTCTCTTCCTCCAAAGAAAGAATAGGATTGGGACCAAGGGTAGTTTTTTCATTAAATTTTTCGCTTGCTCTAAACTGCAGTGTTGCTCTTGGCACATTAAATTGTTCAGCGGCTTTCCGTTGGCTCATGCCATTTTTTATGGCCTGAAAAGCAGACTGAAGATCTTGTTCTGTATATTTTTGTGATACGTTTTATCTTTCCGGATATTTGGCATTTTTTATTCTAAAAATAAAAATCATTTAATAGTATCTAATAATGTTAGCTACAATACGGACGTTTCAAATTTGATTCAGATTGCCCGCATTGGCACTAATTTTATAAAAACTAAAATAATTGTAATTTTAGAAAAACAAATCCGGACAAAAAATATATTCTTATTGCACATTACAGTTATTGGCCACCCTGTGGTTTAGTGATTGGCAGTCGGCCAACCACTGGTTATTGCTATAAAAAATAAGAAAAAATGCTTGAAATATATTGTGTTGGACCAAACTAAGCTAAAAGAGCCTAAATTATATTAAATATTTTAATTTAAAGTAGGTACAGTAATTGGCCGGTAGGTCAATCATTATAACGCGGAAATATTTAAGATACAGTGCTTGGCCACTAAAATTTACCGTTAAAAAATTATAACCTTACTATTAAAACCACCGATAATGTAAGATATACCCCACTAAATCGCCACAAAACATTAATATAAGCAGATACACAATATTATTAGCCAAGATAACTCACCTCATGAATTGCCTTCCTTAACAAATTCTTTAAAAAACTCTTAAAACTGCATGCACCTGTTAAGCTTCGAACAACACACGCCGTCACAACTAGACAATATTAACTGAGAGAGATAATGGCTACACCAAATATATAGCAATGTTGCCGAATTTCAATGCAAATACATTTATTTCCTTATACTTTCTGAAAATCTTAATATTTCGGATTTTTGTGAAAGTGGCCAATCACTAGTGACCGGCCAACAACTGTACCCGTTACCCTACGTAATAATTAAAAAAATACTTTTTTTTATAAATTAGAAAAAATTTCTACCCGGGCAGATAGTATTTGAGATTTTTTGGTTCATTCTAAACAAAAAAATCTGTTATATTTTTTTTCTTAAGTTGATCGTTTTCGAGTTATAAATAATTATAACTGAAAAAAAAAACGAGCTATGACGAATTTCAAGGCTCAAAAACATAAGTAAAAGATTGCGTCATCACGCCCAGATGGATGACGTCACTAGTATGATATATATGCCAAAAAGTCCTAATTTAAAAATAAAATCGACCTTATTTGGGATTTATCTCCAGAGTCGCTCATTCTCGAGAAAATGAATTTATTCAAAATCGAACGTCCTCACTGTACATATAAATTCAGAGGCGTATATCTTTAAACCATGATTTTTTGAAATTATAGGCCCATTGGGTCTTTTGTTCTACACATCAAGTAAAGTCGGGTCCATCGATATTTCGCCCGTTGGCAAATTCAAAGAGATAATATTTGTATGTTATGAAATTCGAGTAAACCGATGTCCCTTTATCTAGGCACATGCCGGTATTTTTACAAACCGGTTACTCATCGTAAATCAATCAGTTTAGCACTTAAAAATTTATACTTGGGGATTAGTACAGTTAAAATTGTTAGACAATTATACTATTAAGCAATATAATTGAAACGTTTTTCTTCTTTGAAGGACAAAAAAGCCAGTTCATTAGCGGAACGTAATTCAAAATTATTCTGCAAATTACATTTGATACAATATTTGATTAAAGTATCTCATTTTTGATGGTAAAACATATATTAAATACATATATTAATTTGTCTGGACTAAAGGTGGTAAAAGATGGTCTGGAGTTATATTTTTGTTTGAATTTGCCGACGGGCGATAGATAGATGGTGTCAACTTTACTACCAGAACCCAAAGTTTCAGAGCATTTGACAGAGAGCCATAAGGTTTCTGCGGGGTCATATCTTGTCCCCAAAAAAATTGTTTATTTATAACAAATGAATGCTTCTTTTTCACCTACCATATCAGAATTATTATCCGATGTTGGTGAGTACCATTGCTATATAAGGCTTCTCGATCTTCTGAAATATGGAATAATTGCATTTGACATCTGAGTCCATTCACGAATGTTTTTTACCCAAGAAACTTGTTTTCTTCCTACACCTCTACGGCCCTCTATTTTGCCTTTAAGGATCAGTTGTAATACTTTATATCGATTTCCTCTCATTATATGTCTCAGATAAGATATTTTCCGGCGTTTTAGCAGTTCTCTATCTTTGTTGGCCCTTCTTAGTGATTTAAGGAGAGCATTAATGAATATTTATTGCACATATGGTCATGCAGATTATTCGGATAGTCAAGCGCTCTGAAGGCTCTCAGTTCGGTACAGGTCGATTCATGGCTGGTATGGAACTGTTTGAGTGTCCTCTCTCAGGTGGGAAGTCGAAACAGATTGACACTTGCTGGGTGCCGGGATATAAGGGTCATCGTGGCAACGAGAAGGCCGATGAATTGGCCCGAGAAATCGCATCTACGCCACTGGTTGGTCCGGAACCCGTCTTTGGAATCGCAAATACGATAAAAAGAGCAGCTATACAAAAATGGGCGCAACAGAAGTCTCTTGAATGGTGGAACAACTCCCCAGGACAGAGGCAGGAAACAGTTCATCAAAGGACATTCGGCTAAATTTACAACAGACTTCCTTTCGCGCAGTCGAAGCACTGTCAGAATGATAGTGGGTCTGCTGACTGGACACTGTAGACTCAATAGACATTTGAGTCTCGTAGGCCTGACAGAAGAGGACACCTGTCGGTTCTGTCTGGAAGAAGAGGAAACCGCTCTACACGTTCTGTGTCATTGCGAAGGTCTCGCACGAGTGCGGTTTCTAGAATTCGGTGAGGAAAAACCGGAAGCACCAGGCTACATGAAAAGGCCACTATCAAGGCTGTTAAGTCTCATTAAGAGGACTAAGCTAGATGAAGTGCTTTAAAAGAAAGGGGAAACATAATAGATCTACTAAGGTCGCAGTGTATCAGGCTCTATTGGCCGCCCCATTTTCTACATTCTACATTCTACATGGTCATGCAGATGTTATTATTATTTTCTACGAGCGTGTAAAAATGTCTAGTTTCGCGCACGCGTTTTAGTTTGGAAAGTTTCACTTTTCCGCACGCGTTTTACTTTTCATCAATAGACCATCAGTACTACAGGAAGATTTGATTTTGATACTATTGATTGTTTGGGTCAGTTTAGATTTATCGACTGGTTTTATAAAGAATGAATTCGAGACCTTTCTTGAATTAGGGAGATAGGAAATGGGATCTTTTTGTGGCAAAATACTTGATGTAATATATGTATAGAAAACATACATAAAAACAAAAGAAATGAAACTTATAAAAGTGTATAATAATCTCTTATAGGATTTCTATGATTGAAAAGTAAAATTTAACGAAGAAATAAAAATATATGAACATGGTGGTTCATTAAGAATGTCCAATCTATGGGTTGTAGATTCTAGACCTCAAAATATTAAGATTTAACCCATATCACACAACTAAAATGTGGCTCGTTACTGAGTTACAGGGTGTTTTATTTAAAAATTTCAAAACTATTTAAACCCAGGACTTTAAAACTATTTGACATATCCTTATTATACTTAGCAGAAAGTGTAGATACTGCACACCTTACTAAATTATGTTAGATAAACTTTTCTGTCTACTACCAGAGGCTTACGACATGGGAACCTGGTTAACCCCTCTTACATTCCAGGCCACTGACGGAATTGCTATTTTAGCATTATTTTTAGATTCTCTAGTACTTTCTATTTAAATAATATACTCTTCATTCGTAACGATAAAATCATCAGTTTCGAGATATTTGTAGTTAAAAATGAAGGGGCATAATACATTAATTAAAATAACGGTGCCGTTTCATTTATGAAAATTTTTATTTCAATGAAGAGTATATTATTTACATAGTATTAGGTGCGATCGACCTTATATCGGATCCTTTACTATAGATAGAAATTCAGAAAAAACTATTGCATGGTTTAAATCAGGAATTACATTTTTACGTATTTCATAATCCTATGCATCTCTTGCTAATTTTGAAACCTACATCTAGAATTGTTGCTAAATGTTTGATCTGTTGCAGTATGTTATTATGCAAAAGTGTGCCGCCTTTATACAATTTGTTATGACAGAAACTTTTATGAATGTTCTGAATGTTAGCAAAACGTGTTACAGCACCACGCGGAAATTTTTTTTCTCGAAGATGTGACCGAATTTCTTTGCAGTCTGCGTTATAGTTTTCCACTTTCTCTTTATACGCATACTACTCTTTACATAATTTTATGTATATAACATTCAATTAACTTCTGATAGTGTTCCAAATAATTGGAATTATGTGTACGCCTTTTCTTGTATTAATTGAGGCCAGCTATTTGGTTTATACAGGGTGATTCATTAAGAATATCCAATCTCTCAGTTGAACAGTGAAGGAAAAAAACAGGGAATGTCACACTTTATAAGAAATTGAGATAGTGACACTATCTAACAGATATTTTATGTATTTACTATTTACAGTAGACTGGTAGATAATAACTTGAACAGTCCGATAAATATGCCTATTTAAAATAGTACTGCGAAGGATAAAAACTGGAAATGTCCACGCGTGAAAGGTAAAAACAAGGAGAGTCCACTTGAACAAAAACAAAAATTAACGTTTTTATTTCGAGTTTAATCGTTTAGTTTCCTTTGTTTATGTTTGCTAGAAACTTCTTCTTCTTAGGGTGCCTGTTCGTTTCGTCCGAACTTTGACGATCATTCTGGCGATGATGACTTTATGTTGTGTTGGGTGTGTGGATTGTGTTGTGATGGAATAGTTGTGTTGAGATCTTTCTATACCACGCTCTCAGGGGCCTTTTTTTTCTTCAATTTTACCTTGCAAACTGCATTGGAGTAGCTCGTATCTGCCTTGATTTCTCATTATATGGACCAAGTACTGCAGCTTACTGTTCTTCACGATGTTGACCAAATCTGCGGTTATGTTCATCCTCCATAGCCATAGTACTTCTTCATTGGTGACTTTGTTTGTGCATGGTATCTTCAGGAACCTTCTGTACAACCACAGCTCCAAAGACTGAAGTGTTAGAATACGGCCAATGAAGCCAGAATTAAGCGTAATGGAGTTTTCCCAACAAATTAATGTGTGTTTTAAAACATTC
This sequence comes from Diabrotica virgifera virgifera, assembly GCF_917563875.1. Classification (NCBI taxonomy): domain Eukaryota; kingdom Metazoa; phylum Arthropoda; class Insecta; order Coleoptera; family Chrysomelidae; genus Diabrotica; species Diabrotica virgifera. The sequence goes on along the minus strand of NC_065445.1, from coordinate 249,464,285 downwards.
ATGTCAATACATGGTGTAACTAAGGGCAAAATTGAACACCTACAAAAAAATATAAAAGCTACAGGAACTTCTGGACAAGACAAACATGGTAAGCATAGTTCCCAGCAGAGAAAGTTGCATACAGAGTCGAATGAGGCAATATATAACCAAAAAGTCTTTTAAAACTAGATTATCCCATTACAGTTTACACGAATCTAAGAAAAAGAAATCCAGGCCGTAGAAGAATGTCCTGGATGAGAAATTTGAGAGTGGTTTGGCTGTACCACTAACGAATTGTTCAAAACAGCAGTAAATAAAATTAGAATCGCCCTAATGATATCCAATCTCCGATAGGAGAGGCACTCAAAGAAAAAGAAGAAAAAGTATTTACTAGAGAGTTTGAATATTACAAAAATGTTTAACTTGTTTAAAGAAACATCCGACTATTAAAGTTTCTTACGTTACATATCGGCAAAATTTTAATACGAAATTTAATTTGTCATTTGGTTATCCAAGATCAGACCAATGTTCAGCATGTAATGAATTCCATGCGAAATTAAAATCAGTAAATTAATTATGACAAGGTTGCTGCAGAGATTCGTAAATTAACAATTCAAAATGAGTTACACACACGTAAGGCAAAGACATTCTATAATTTTAAAAAGGCTGCTGGCAAAAAGTCAAAAAAATCGGCCATTTTGTTATAATTTTTATTGCCATTTTGTTGCCATAATTTTGTTCAGTCTTTCTATCAGCTGGTGCAACTAATGTTTGTAATGTAAAGTAATATTGTAATGTAAAATACAACGTGACGTTTGGACAGTCCTTGTTTTTTTCAGTTTTTATTTGTAGTTAGGTAATTTTTTTATCTCTGTTCTTTAAAAATTTGGTTAAATTGTGTTTGTGTATTAAATACAATGTACTTTAAGTTTACTAAATAAAAATAAATACTATTTCTTCAGTGCAATGGTTTAAAGATATGTAGTCACAAACATTAAATTTCCTATTTTCTTAACCCTTCAGTTGTAGATTGCCTGATACCAGATTGCCATGTACCTATGCCGTCTGTTAACGGTGTAAAATTATGCCTCCCGACAAAGGTTAACAAAGAAAAATTTTGATTATCTTTCTTTTTACATAATTTATTATTTTCCTTTTAGTTTTAACTACATTGTTTTCTGGTATTTCATATAACCTTAAAATTAAAAAATATAATTGAAAATTAGTTCTTTAAAGCGAAAATTAGTTTTTTACACTTAAGTGGTTATTATAAATGCACAAGGAAGCGATCGGCTGATGGAAGCATTTAAAAAAGTTCTAGTGTGTATATAATAAGCAACTTAACGATCATTTTAGATAAGATAACCACTACAAATGAGTTAGTTCAATAACAAAAAACATATTAGATACTACGTCATAAAAGTTATAATAAATAGACGTATTAAATATGTCAACTAAAGTAGATATACATACATTGGAATAGTGAAATAGGTACAATAATTATTATACTTTGAACGCAAATATTGCATTAAAAATGCAGTAATTGGAAAAAGAGGTATCTAAATTGAATTTGATAGTGGATTAAAAACAAACTAAAATTCGGACAAGAGACAATGAAGACCCCAACAATTATAGAGGTACAGAGGTAGAGGTAGAGCGTCGATAATCCGAACTAATTGATACATAGGTAGTTCGGATTATCAAATTGTTCGGATTATCGAACATATGTTCAAAATACATACAAAGCTCATAAACATAGTACATATGTACATACGTTTTAGTTACAAGGAATAAAACACCTGCATAATAAACAAATATATTGTATGTATTTCTGCATAAACAAAACAAAAATCCGCGGTCATATTTTGCCTATATTGTCATATTAAATCCAAAAATTCGGTCCGCGATCATATTTTTTAATTTTATAATTTTTTTTGCGTTCAGATTAGCGAACGTTCGGATTACCAGGGTTCGGATTATCGACGCTCTACTGTATAAATATACTGAACACCGCACTTAAGCTAATCATAAAAGCCCTAACCAACAAAATCAATAAACTAATAACTTTATCAGATGAACAACAAGGACTCAGATCCGAAAGATCCTGCGTAGACGCCGTATTTGTACTGAGACAATCACAGAAAAGGCCATTGAGTACAATAAACTAGCATATCTGTTTTATAGACCTGACAAAGGTTTTCGATCACATCCAAGTCGAAGACGTCTTACATTTACTGTATATAAGAATCATACCAATCAATATTATACAAACCATCGGAAACATCTATTTTCATAATCGAATACAGGCAAAGATAAGTGGAAAACTAATAACTAACGCAGTTTATACCAATACAAAGCGGAGTCAGACAAGGTGACTCATTAATCCCACTGCTCTTTAATATAATAATGGACGAAATAGTAGAAGCAGTACGTAAAGGTTATGGTTACAGAATGGGAAACAAAGAAATCCAAATATTATGTTATGCAGACGAAGCACGTCGTAATAATCGCCGAGACAGAAGACGATCTCCAAAGATTAACACCAGTGGTGGATTTAGGGGGGGCTAGAGGTGCTGTAGCACCGGGCCCCCAGGTTGAAGGGGCCCCCAGAAGACCTACACATTTGTCTAAAATTACGTATTTGGCATTCTGACGCGCCGTCGTACTTACCCTACCAAACTCCTCTTATTTATTGTAAAAATTACTTTGAAATTATTGTTGTATTGACAATTTCATATAATCTTTTTTCTGAGAGAAAAGGAAAGGAACACCCGATAACCACCCTTTTATGACATGACATAAATGGCAACAGATTAGCAGGTATACTTTTACATCTCCTTTTCAGAAATCTTACAATACAATGCTTTTAAATCGCTCTGAAAGTTAAAGGTGTTTGACAAAAATATATGTCTTTCAATGGGTGCCATAAAGTTCAGAAATGAAATATAAAATATACCTACTTTACCCTTTAAGCTTAACAACAAGTAAAGCTTTTGTTTACAACCAAGTAAAGCAGGGGCGTCATTTGGGCGTCCAGACGGGGGCATTTGCCCCCCCTGGCCCTAAAAAATGACTGAAATTTACAAAAAATACATCAATATTCATCATAACATCATATATAATGCATTGTATATATATATATAGTGCTTGCCCCCCCCCCAAACAAAATTTCAAATGACGCTCCTGAAGTAAAGTACCTGAAGAACGTCAAAGACGACAATTAGTAATTCATACCTACTTGTGTTGGCGTTAGCTTTTAGTCATTTATCATTAGATTGTGAATCGTGAGTTGATGCTGGTGAATTTTATTTATTCGGTTCGGATTAATTGATTATTCAAAAAAACGAGCAGATTAAAAAAAAATTTCCAGACGGGCCCTCTTCACATTTAGAAAGTTCAAACAAATTTAAAGTCGAAACATTTTATTTATCGATCGATACATTAGTGACAGAGTTAGACAAGCGACGTGAAGCATACGGTTATGTATCTAATCTTTTTGCATTTTTTGGAAATTTTCGCACTATTGAAGGTGAAACATTAAAACAATATGCGCGAAATCTTATCGAAACGTAACCGCTTGATATAGATAATGCATTTATCGAAGAGATTATATTTTTTCAAAATTTTATTTTATTTCTTCCTAATTCCGAGAATTCTGTAGTAACACCTAAAGACATGTTGGATATTATTATCGAAAAAGACCTTGTTTCAGTGTTTTCAAATACCTATATTATTTTAAGAATATATTTAACTATATCTATCACGAACTGCGAATCCGAAAGATCATTTTCAAAATTAAGCTTTATTAAAAATAAATTAAGGTCATCAATGGGCGAGAACAGATTAGTTTCGTTATCGATCTGCTCTATTGAGAATGACGTATTGGGGGAAATTGATTTTGAAAGTGTCATAAAAGCATTTGTTGAAAATAAACAAAGAAAAAAAAGCGTTACCTTGTTTTAGCCTTGTATCTTCTGCATAATTTTAAATGTACTGAAGTTTATATTGTTTTAATTTTTAAAGTGCCTTGTCAAAAAAGAGTTGGGTAGGGCCCTCTACAAGAATTAGCACCGGGCCCACTAATGAATCAATCCGCCCCTGATTAACACACATCTTCAATACAACAGCCAAGAAATACAATATGATAAAATCAGCAGAAAAAACCAAATATATGACATCTAAATACCCACTACGATGTAAAATTGAAATTAACGGAAAAATAATAAATAGTCCATGTGGTGAGACCGCTCCCGTCTGAAAAACATTTCTAATTCGGTTTCTCTGCGGATTCATTTTCAAAAATGTCCCCTTTAAACAAATCTGAAGGGTGCCGGACGGAATTTTTGGGCAAAAATTGTTTAAACAATTTTTTAAACAAATACATAAAAATACTCCAAAAAATATATTTTTAGGTTTTTTGGGTAATTCTAAACAAGAAAGGTATCTGTGATTTTTCTCAAAAATTGACAGTTTTCGAGTTATAGGCGATTTAAAATCTAAAAAATGAGAAAATGAGGCTTAAAAACTCATATTTAAATTAGTATCTTCAAGGGTGCCAATAACTTGGATTACATTTTCAACATTCCGTTTCAAGATTCCGAAGAGTGATCGGGTCTAACTTCAATTTAGACCGTAGTTTTTTTAATTGTTAATTATGCATGTCCATCCGATTTTTTGGCCGGTGCGGCGCTCTCTATTTCAAAAATCTTCTATTTTCCTGCGAAAAATATTTTTATAGATTCTTTGGGACATACTAAATAAAATAAGTTTCCTGACATTTTTCTCAAAAGTTACTAGTTTTAAAGTTATAAACGATTTAATATTCGAAAATGTGTTTTTTTTGTCATTTTTCGGATTTTAAATCGCTTATAACTTTAAAACTATTAACTTTTGAGAAAAATGTCAAGAAACTTATTTTATTTAGAATGTCCCAAAGAATCTAGAAAGAATATTTTTCGGAGAAAAATAGGAGATTTTTGAAAATAGTGCGCGCTGCACCGGCAAAAAAACCGGATGGACACGCATAATTAACAATTAAAAAACTACGGTCTAAATTGAAGTTAGACCCGATCACTCTTCGGAATCTTGAAAAGGAATGTTTAAACTTTAATCCAAGTTATTGGCACCCTTAAAAATACTAATATAAATATGAGTTTTTAAGCCTCGAAAATGCGTATTTTCGCATTTTTTAGATTTTAAATCGCCTATAACTCGAAAACTGTCAATTTTTGAGAAAAATCACAAGATACCTTTCTTGTTTAGAATTACCCAAAAAACCTAAAAATATATTGTTTGGAGCAATAAAAGGTAATGCTATGTATTTGTTTAAAAAAATTGTTTAAACAATTTCTGCCCAAAAATTCCGTCCGGCACCCTTCAGATTGGTTTAAAGGGGACATTTTCAACGAAAACTTTTCGTTTATAAATTTGCAAAAGTCTGTGTGTTATTGCGTCGCCGCTCCTGCAATACTTAGAGCATATGTATCGATGGATTCTTATGTAGTTTTGTCTTCTGAATCCAAATCTGAAAACGGCATTTCGATATCTCAAACCGTCTTCGAGATAATCGACCTCAAAATCTAAAATGTGACGTCACAATCCGGTTATCTCCTACCAGGCACTAAACGTCAGCTGAAATCTTTGATTAGGAAGTAGGCTACTTTTTTTAATCTGAATTTGTTAAGCAAAGCAAATGTTAATATTTATATTTAAGTTTGACACTTCGTTAATGTCAAACTAAATTTTAAATTATTTAGCTATTAATAAAACATAAATGACATTTTATAGTGAATTTAATTATTATAATAATATGTGTAATAAATGTATAAAAATACAATTTGAGTATATTTTGAAAGCAATAATACATATTATACTATATTAATAATGAATCAGTAGAAACAATTATATTTAAATTTGGTAAATTATCTATAACTCCACTCGACCAGCGACCAGCGCACACAACTCAAAACACAAGTACGCAAATACGGTTGCGCGAAGCGTGGCGCAAAGCCGTGGAATTTACGAGACTCTCTAGGTCTGTAGATCCAAGTAAAGTGCATCAGTAAAAAGTATCTTTATCATGTATGTATTATTTATTTTACAATATTGGAAAATTGTTATTTAAAATGTGGTTTGGAATAAAAAAGTATGTTCTGATATATGAAATTACATCCTTCTAATGGAAAAAAATATTTGACGAATTTTCTCAAATTATGGATACCAACACCATTTTCATTTATAATTCTTGTATTTTTAATTTGACGAAGAAAAGTTATTCTTCATAAAAATCTCTTCTTGGTCTAAGATTTATGATGCAACCATCATGAATCAAATTTTATTAATTTTATACGAGGTATGTAAAAAATATGAATTTCGAGTAAAGTATCTTTATAGTCCACAACATTTAAATTAGAATGATGTACTTGCACATTAAAACATAATTTTTAATTCTAAACAGTTTTTCGTAATAGCAATTTTCTATATTATGAATTTAAATAGGTATATAAACAAAGTTTTCGTTATAATAATGCTCGCATTTTCAGCTTGTTTAATATGAATCCGCAGAGAAAGCGAATTAGAAATGATTTTCAGACGGGAGCGGTCTCACCACATGGACTAAAAGCAGAAAGCAAGATTTAGATATCTGGGAATAGATATAATCAGTTAAGGAGATGTTGAAGAGGAAGTACGACAACAAAGCTTAAAAGCAAGTAAAGCGGCGGGATCCCTTAATGACACAATCTGGAAGAACAAACACCTAAGGCAAGACACAAAAGCAAGAATCTATTAAGCAACAATTAGACCTATATTGACATACACGGAGCGGCGTAGACAAGACCTGACACATCTAAAACGAAACGACTACTAAAAACAACAGAAATGAAAATACTCTGAGAGAAAATACAGAGAGACGAATATCAGGGAAAAGTCTATTATATAGGGAGAGAAGCGAAAACATAAGAAGATCATGCAATGTAGAAGACATAAATGGATGAGTGACAAAACAGAAACAGGAGTGGAACGAACACATTAGTAAAATGGCAGAGGATAGGATAGTACGAATAGCACGAGATAAGTCACCAAATGGACGAAGAAGTATTGGCAGATCAAGAAAAAAATGGTGCGATAACTTACACAATTTAGGAGGCTAATAGTGAAGAAGAAACAGGCTTTAAAGCCTACATACAAGAAGGAAGAAGAAGAAGAAAAAGAAGAAGAAGAGATAACCCGCACGACATTTTTAAAAATGAGGTCATTCTTTTGTAATGGTAACTTGCAACTTCAACTTCGAAAGCGCATGATTAACTGTTACATTTGGTCAGTCCTTTTGTATGGGAAGCATGGGCATTAAAAATATCCAGCATACATCGTTTGGAGGCCTTTGAAATGTGGTTGCACAGGCGTACACTGAAAATACCATGGACGGTAATGCTAAAAAATGTAGCAGTCCTTAAGAGAGCAAATGCTGCCCGCGAGCTGCTGGATAACATCAAATATAGAAAGATGGCCTATTTTGGACACGTAGTAAGAGGAGACCGGTATAATATTCTTCAACTTATTATGATGGGTAAAATCGAAGGACGCAGAGGAATTGGTAGAAAGCAGGTCTCTTGGTTGAAGAATATCATGGAGTGGACAGGAATAAAGAAAGCAGAACAACTATTTAGAATAGCTAGAGACAGAGACAGTTTCGCCATGTTAATCGCCAACGTCAAGGGGACTTGATAGGGCACGTTAAGAAGAAGAAGGACATACTGCAAGAAGTTATGACAATCTTGTGAGACATACTTAATATATAATTTCGAGAAGAGTAGTTGAAGGTCACAGGAGCAGATGTCGCTCGTACACTCGATGGACAGATCAAGTGCAGAAAGAAATGGAGAAGAGAAGCCATTATCTGACTCCTTGAGAGCAGCCAAGGATAAAAGTCGATGAAAGGAGATAGTTGCTAGTCTTGTAGGAAATCTCGACCCTTAGTAATGAGGACAATGCTGGGAAGAGCTGGTAAAAAATAGATATAGAATAATTAGTGTGACCAACTCCAATTCAGTCGAATTCGGGACAAGGTTGAAAGAAATACCTAAAATCCGGGACTTTTCGATGAAAATCGGGCTATTTTTTTAACATAGAATTTAATATAATCATTTTATTGATTATTTAACATTTTTATGTTGACAAATTTTTTTTTGATGGGATGGACTGTAATGATAATTACATTTTTGTTAGTTTTTGACGTTTCGACTTCCAATCCGGAAATCGTTCTCAAAAAAGGAAAAATTAGAAAATCAACTGATGTTGGATTTCCATGTAAATAGAACCTTAGATTAATATAAAAAATATATTTATCATTGTTATCATTATTTAATAACCATGCTTTTGAATCGTCTTTTCAGAAGACGATAATTAAAATACTGAAACGGGAAAAAGTCCAGAGTTTGTGTTTTCGTAGAACTATAATACCACGATATAAAATGCATGCGTTTTGGATGTGGTATTAGTATTACACTTTAGGAATTGTCGACTTTTTTTCGTCCCACCAATTCAATTTGATGTGAATTCTTAGAAGAATAACGTATTCAAAATTTCAAAATAGAATTTTACCAAAACGTTGAAAATCCGGATGGCCCGGAAGCCTTGTCCGGGACGCCGGGACACGACTTTGTAATTCGGGCCATGTCCCGGATTTTTAGAGCTAGTTGGTCACACTAAGAATAATAGACAGGTAAGATTATTAAAAAGGAGGGGTAGAAATATATGTATTGACTCAATTATAAAAATAAACAAAATATTACTGAACTATGGAAAAATACCCAAACGCATAAATATTATTTAGGACTTTCTATAACAGGGTTAACACACACTGTATAAATGAGGAAAAACACCAACTCTTTCACCAAAGCATCAAATAATAACTTATTGCAAATACAATATTCATGATATAAAAATACTATTTTTAATTATTAAAGAAAGTGATCTTTACAGCTCGTCACATCAGTATTTACTTTTCGTTCTACTTGAAAATCCCCATGTGCCAAAATTCCGAGAAAAAAATCATAAATAGAAACACTTATGACAGTAAAAAATAATTATCACCTAAGTAAATTTTCTTGGTGACCAGGATATAATGGTATGTAATAACAATGAAATATCACACCTGCTTATTATATTTGTCTAATACCAATAGTATTAGACCTGGATCCCGCGTACCAAAAAAAAGTTGATTAATAGCAAGCTAAAAATTTGTTAATAGCTTAATGGTGTTTAGTCGGACATTAGTAATTTGACGTACGGGAACACTGGAACAGGGAAAGTTTTAATTGTGGAACAGTTTAAAAATTTGGAACGTCAGATTACGAAGACGTCCCATGAATTTTGTCGGACAGAACATCCAATTGACTTGTTACCCTTTCATTAAGCTCTCATACAAAAATCAGACTGCTATTACTAACCAACATGATTCCTGTCATTTGACATGTTCTTTGTGTTCCACTCATTAAAATGCCCAGTTGGTGATAAACACCAGTCTGATTTTTACATGAGAGTTTAATGAAATGGTAACAAATAAATTGGAAGTTCTGTCCGAAAATATACATGAAACGTTTTCGTAGTCTGACGTTCCAAATTTTTAACATGTTCCACAATTAAAACTTCCCCTGTGTCAGTAATCCCCTACATCAAAGTTTGTCCGACTAGACAGCGTTAAGATATTAACAAATTTTCAGCTTGCTATCAATCAACTATTTTTTGGTACGCGGGATCCAGGTCTATATATTAAACTATATACCATGTATCTCCATAAAAATATTGTAATAATTTATTTAGGTTTTACTGTAACCTAGTGTCCCACTTAATGTAGATAGTAGAGGAGGAGATTATTTTCCTTGCATTATTCTAATTATTTTGCCTTTACTCATTATATTAATGATTTTGTTCTATTTTTCTTTTATATCTTGCATCTGCCATTATATGTTGTCTATCATGCAGACGTAGACGTTTCATCTTTTAACCCCTCTTTTATCTATCAATATATACATGTCCTGTTATTCTTATTGGGAATCTGATTTGATTTGTACCCGAGGGTGGTAATCTCAACAATAATTATAAAGGCAGCACGATAGAAAGCAAGTAAAAGTAATTTTAATTTATGATAGAAGTGAAATATATTTAAATTGATATCCTACAGTAAAATAACAAATAAGATGCTGAAAAAGTCAAGCAGCAGATTAGATAATATTTGGATAAAGCATTCAAGTAATTGTTTAATTGAAAATAGAGAAAGGTACAATAAAACCGTTTAAATAAAATGATACCAGCAGATAAAAATATAAATGTAAGAATATATCAGAAGACCCAAATATTATTAGGTATAAAATGTGATGGAAAGGACAGCAAAATAAACAGAAAACAATTTATAATTGTCTGTCTTTAAAATTGGATACATAATATTTATGTCAATAATAATTATTATCAAATACGGATTCCATTATTTCCATGTGACGTTTTGTCTAAAACTGAGGCAGATATTAGTGATGTTGAAAAACTAACTATTCGTTACAAAGTACTCGTTTCTTACGAATACTGAAAGTAATGATTACTATACAGAGAGGCAAATCGTTACTTTGATAACTCAGATTACTTCGTTACTTTGTACCAATCGTCTCAGAGCGAGTAACGACTACGACTATTGTAGTTGTTATATCGGATTACCTATACAAAATACCTACCTACTGAGAAATACGATTCTCCATATGATTACCGGTACTCAAATAGAAAAGTAACAAAAGTAATCATAGTAATCAAAGTAACGAATACTGTAAATGATTACTTTACACAAAAGTAACGATTTGTAACGAATACTCGAAAGTAAATATAATCAACATCACCAGCAGATATTATCAACAGAGATCAGGCAACAGGAGTCAGTTTTCGTCACTTAATGATGATCTTTGAATATTTGCCCTAATAAAGGCAGTGTGGCATAAAGGATAAGAAAATTTTACCAAATGTATTCATGTCCACATGTCCAGAACAGCTCAGAACAGGTGTAGACGTCTAGACCTAGCAAGAATTGGGTTGCTTAGATTAGTATCACAGATTAACCCAACTGTTGGGATTAATGTTGGGTTAATCTGTGTTAGTATTAACACTCCGCTGTGGCGTTATAAATCTTTGAAATGTCGTCCCTTTAGAAAGAAAAAAAGTGTAGAACAGAATAGAACTTTCTTGCAAGAGCAACTTAAATCAAGTCTAGAATAACTTGAAACCTATCGAGAGTAGTGGTGTAACTACTAAAAGCTATTCTAGATAAGATTTTAAGCTGTTATAAAACAGCTTATAAAATATGTAGAACAAATTGAACAGACAGGTTGAGAACAGTTTAGAATAGTTACAATTAAGTAAAAAAAACTTTATAAAGTTGAATTCTTCATAGATTTCGATTTCAGAGACTAAGCAAACTGAGTTACTCGAGTGCGTCAGATTATCATATGGGGAGAAACCTGGTACCCTGCAGATGTACCTCTACCATATATTGGCTCTTAACACAGGAAAGTTCGTTAAGGGGGGCCCGAAAAAAAAAATCTATCATTAAAAATACTTGAAATTGTCAGATTAAGATAGGTAAGTTAAGTACATGCAAAAGAGTGTATATTTCAAAAATCTGACGATTTAAGCGGACCGTAAGGAAATGGGTGAGTCAAAAAGCTTCACAAAAAAAAGCGAATATTTTGCGAAAAAAACGTCCGATTGAAAATCTAAAAAACACGTCTTCAATATTTTTCAAAAATCTATCGAATGGTACTAAACATGCCCCAACGGAGAGGGGTGTGGGGTAAATTTAAAATTTTAAACACAAACCCCGCGATATTTCGCAAAATGAACATCAGATAGAAAAACTGCAAAATACACTTTCAAAATGTTTTTAAGATATCTATCGAATGGTATCAAACACGACCCCCCACAGATGGGGTTGGGGTTACTTTAAAATCTTAAATGGGAACCCCAAATTTTTATTGCAGATTTGGATTCCTTATGTAAAAATAGGGAACTTTTATTCATGACATTTTTCGAATTATGGATAGATGGCGCTATAATCGGAAAAAACGATTGTTGGAAATGGAAAATTAAATTAAAAATAAAAAGTCCCCACTAAAATGGAAAATTTTGCTTAACTTTTTTTGGTTTTAGGTCCTAATAATTACAACCCAATAGGTCCCCATAACGCTCGAGTGACTGCAAGCACACTTTGCTCCCCTACCATACTGAAAATTTTTTTGCGCAATAATAAAGGTAAAAACAAAAGTGAAATTGGTAAAGTAACGAGTTTAAGATGAATACAATTCTAATACATTTTAAAGTTATTTTAAATCTAGTGTTTCAAAAAAAATGTTCATTTTAAATATATACAATGACACAGACTTGGTAAAAAGATTAAACGAGGAGAGAGGATACAAAAAAATAACATTGCTCTACATTAATGCAAAAAAATCATTAAACCGGAGCATCCAAAATGTGTATCCAATTATATTAAATCGTGTGCTTATCGTAATTGAGGTCAGTGAGCGAATATAAGTAAAAATCGTTGGATAAGTGGACTGTTTTTAAATATGGTAAGATTTTCAGAGATATAAAAAAGACTACGGAAGAAAAATATTATTCTATCTGCAGCGTTGTCTTCCATCGAAAGTTGGTCATTAGTCTGGCTAATTTATTTCTATTATCCACTATTTTATTTGTAAACTATTTGTACCTATTTGTGCTCCCAAATCAGTACTCAGTAATATTCTTAAGTAATTCCTAATAGTATATTATGCAACGAGCATTTAATGATGGTCATTATGAAGTGAGTATGAGCGATAAGAAGCGAGCCGTATGCGGCGAGTTAGAGTACGGCGGCGAGTATAGAGTACGAGCGTCATAATGATAATTAAATACAAGTTGTATACATTATTTTTTCTATGATCATTCACAAAAAAATATATTCAAATTTATTAATTATGTAACGCAAAAAAATTAAGTAGTTTGTCAGTTTGACAGTTTGTTTACATATTGAGAACTGTCAAAGCCATTGTATTTGACTCGCCATTGGTCACTGCGCGTGTACCACCTTTATCGCGAATGCTATTCGCGGTGTGCAAGTACTTGGAAAGGGAAACGAGAAACGACCGTGCGCGAGTCGCGTAGAAATATTGCAACTATCTTAAATAATTCATATTGTCAATTGAAATTGTCAAATTGATGTATATTTCATACCTTCTGTCATTGACGCAGAAAAATTATATATTGCTCCATAATATTGATATGATATGCAATTATTATATAAAGGTAAATTTAATTAATTGTATTTTGCTTGTAGTACTGCATTTTAATAACTGATTTTATTTACTACATACAATTGTTTACGTTTGCTAAACATAACCTGCATCTTATTTTTTCTTCTTATTATTTTTTTGGACTATGGTCTTGACAATTATCCAGCAACCAGGACTAATATAATTGGCCAATATAATTAAAAGCGCGAATAAAAGTACAGAGCGTAGAAATAGAGGTCGCTTTGCCGAACTTGCACGGTCCCAATATATCGCGATTGTATTAGTTAAAAATCTGTATTTTAATGAAAATCTGACATTACAATTGATATATTATAGTATGAGAAGAGAAAAATGTAATATTTATTCGCCCCACTCTATGTTTACCTTATATTTTTCTTCCAATATTTGGTACAACAATTTCGGGTCCTTATTTCGCATTATGTGTTGGAGATATTTTCCTTTTTTTATTTTATCGAAAACAATATCCCATACCCCTTTATGCATACCTAGTGTGACCAACTCCAATTCAGTCGAATCTGGGACAAGGCTGAAAAAAATAACTGAAATCCGGGACTTTTCAATGAAAATCGGGCCATTGTTTTTTTCAGAAGTCGATAATTATAATACGTCTTCTTCTCGTTGTCCTTATGTCTAAATTTTTATCCTGTTCAAGAAACTGTAGTAATTCTAGCCAGCAAAAAATTAAAAAATTAGATGACTTCTGGACCTGATAAAATACCCTCTTTTTTTATTAAAGATTGCATAGGTGCTTTAACTAAGCCATTATTAAAAATTTTCAATTTGTGTCTATTATACAAACAGTATCCAAGTATCTGGAAGGAATCAAAGGTATGTCCTGTGTGTAAAAATGAGGAAAAGTATTGTGTAGAAAATTATAGGCCCATATCTATGATATGCAATTTATCCAAAATTTTTGAAATCATACTTTATAATCGTATATACTCTTTCACTCGTAATCAAATTTCACAATATCAGCATGGATTCATTGCTAATCGATCCACAGTTACAAACTTATTGGGAATAACACAGTACATATCTAAGGCGTTGGATAGGAGATCCCAAGTTGACGTTATATATACTGATTTTTCAAAGGTCTTTGACAAAATTCATCATGGAGTTCTTCTTTCCAAATTGTCCCTTTTTGGTTTTTCTAAAGATGCTGTCGCTTTCATAAAATCCTATTTGTCTGTATCTGTCAATTTGTATCTTATAATGGTTATAACTCTCACAAATACATACCTTCATCTGGAGTCCCACAAGGATCAAATCTAGGTCCACTCTTGTTTTGTTATTTATTAATGACTTATGTGAGAAAATTTCTGTGCCCTGTTTGTGTTACTAATAAAAAAAACGTAATTGTCTTTTAAAATACCCTGTATAATATTACAAAACTCATATTTTAAGAAAGAAGACATCGAAGAGAATCCAAAAATGTAAAAATATACAGGGTGTCCCATTTATAAAAACGAAGTTATAAGCAACTTCCGGTATAACCGGAAGTTGCAAAGAGATGAAAATATTTTCATTTAATAGATCATCCTTCAAAACCTCTTTATTCCAATTTTCATGATTCTGTTGCCTTTAGTTCTCGAGATATTTCTAATAGGCCCTTTATTTGCCTCACCCTGTATAGCCTGGATAAATTAGTCTGGGACACACAATTAACAAAGATAAACTGATAGTTTCTTCGTTATTTACGAACCGATTTTATTTTCAAAAAATGTGTTGAATAGACGATAAAAGACCACACTCAAAATTATTAAGAAATCTACAGGGTGCTATTAAAAAAATTAAAGTTAGGGTTTGTAACTAAGGGATGAATATTTAGGGGATGATTTTTTTCTACGCCATATTAAAGTGTATTACAAGTAGAATATATCAGTTTTTGTCCCATTCGAAAATCTCTATTCATTTAAGAGATATAGCGTGGCTAAATTAGTCTGGGACACCCTGTATTTCTCTTATGTACGTTGTAAATTAGAATATGCGCCTATAATTTGTTCTCCATTTTATAATTCACATGTTCAGTTGATTGAAAGGGTGCAGCTTATATTTTTGAAATATTTATCATTTAAGATTAACGGCATATATCCAGAGAGAGGTATCAGAAATAGTGAGTTGTGTTAATAGTTTAGATATGGTTTCATTAGAAATGAGGCGAAATTGTGCTTCACTAATATTTTTATTTAAATTGCTGCATAATTCAATTGACTGCCCCGATATTCTCAAACAAATAAATTTTAATGTACCTTCTTGTTAGAAATGTTTCCACGTTCAAAACTACACAAGCCAGAACAAACCTGATATTAATCTCCCCCATATTTGTTATGTGTGAAAATTATAATTGTTTGGTAAACTATTGTGATATATTCAACTGTAGTATAAGTCAACTCGTCAGAATGGCTAAGTCTCATTTGAATTATTAATTCACTTGGTAGGTAATTATCTTTTCTTTTTTCTTTTATAGTTTATAATTAATGTAAAATTTTCCTATAAATGGATACCTGTTGGACAATAAAGCTATTATTATTTATTTATTTATTTATGCCCAATAAGGACTTTGCTAGATGCAGAATGTCAGACTTTGCTATCACCTATCTATCTGTTACACATTTCTTCCACGCCTTCCGGTCTCCTGCCATTTCCTTCATCTGTTGCACTGTTTCCCTCTCTTGGTCCCGAGTTCCTGGATTTGTTCCATCCACCCCTTTCTAGGTCTGTCCCTTCATTTATTTCCCCGTCTTTTCGAATCTGTCACCTTCTTTATTAATCTGTTCTCGTTCATTCTAGTTATATGTCCAAATCTATTCGGTTTTCTTTTTTCAATTTTTTTTCTATTGCTTCCTGTCTTAGCACGTTTTTGATATTTCCGTTCCTTTCCCTGTCCAGCTTCATCTTTCCAGCTATTTTGCTCAGTTGCTTTATTTCTACTGCATTTATGCCACTTTCATGTCTTTTTTTAGGTAACTCATGTCTCCTTGCATATAGGTAGTATAGTGTTGGTACTGTGATTGACATGTATTTTAGTTTTCTGGCTGATTTACCTTTTTCCCATTATCGTATTATTAATAGCATAATATTATTCTTGTAGCTTTCTTTGTCCCATTTGCAATTTCTAACTCTAGCTTTCCGTACAGAAACGAAAAAAGTCCACCGTTATAGGTTTCGTAGAACTATAATACCACGATATAAAATGCACGCGTTTCGGATGTGGTGTTAGTATTACACTCTAGAAATTGTCGACTTTTTTCGTCCCACCAATTCAATTTACTGTGAATTAATTGAAGAATAACGTATTCAAAATTTCAAAATAGAATTTTACCAAAACGTTGAAAATTCGGATGTCCCGGAAGACTTGTCCGGGACGCCGGGAGACGACTTTTTATTTCGGGCCATGTCCCGGATTTTTCGGACTAGTTGGTCACATTATGCATACCCAACCTTCTAAGAACTTATCCCTAGTTTTCTTTTATCCATTCGTGAAATACTGAGCTTGATGCCTTGATGTCAGATCACGAATACACGAAGAGATTAACATTTTTAAAACAAGATGGCACAAGAAGTAGAGGAAGACCACGAAACAGATGACGTGGAAGAAGACGGATTCTAAGGGTTAGAAGATTGAGGGAATTTGTCAGGAATCGACAGGAGTGGCGACATCTTTGCGAGCAGGGCAAGATCCACAACGGATACTGAGCTTACATTATGTGTCTATACTCTATACCATATAACAACACGATACTTTTAATCGTAATACATTTTGGTCCATATCGTAGAAGCTAGAAAATAACAATTATTCTCAGTGTAGGAAAGTTTTCTAATTACTTTGGAATTACTTAAGTGGAAGTGAAAATTCTTCTTCAATATCATTTTATACTAGTCTGGTGTTATTGACAAGTATTTTGTATTAGGTGTGGATCCCGCATATGAAAAAAAGTTGATTAATAGCAATCTGAAAATTTGTTAATATTTTAAGGGTGTCTAGTCGGACCAACTTTGATATATGGGAACACTGGAACAGGGGAAGTTTTAATTGTGGAACAGGTTAAAAATTTGGAACGGTCAGAACACGAAAACGGCACATGTATTTTGTCCGATAGAACAGACTTAAACTCTCCGAACACAGATTAAACTCTCATGCAAAAATCAGACTGCTATTTATCACCAAATGGGCGTTTTCTTGAGTGGAACATGTAGAATACGTCAAATGACAGGAATTATGACAGGTGATAAATAGTAGTCTGATTTTTGCATGAGAGTTTAATCTCTGTTCGGAGAGTTTAAGTCTGTTCTGTCGGAAAAAATAAATTTGCCGTTTTCGTGGTCTGACCGTTCCAAATTTTTAACCTGTTCCACAATTAAAACTGTCCCTGTTACAGTGTTCCCATATATCAAAGTTTATCCGACTAGACACCCTTAAGATATTAACAAATTTTCAGCTTGCTATTAATCAACTTTTTTTCATACGCGGGATACAGACCTATATTGTTTTGTCATCTTTCGTAGAGTTATATTTATTTTTGTATACTCAATTTTGTTCCTTTTCCTGCTTTTATGAGTTCTCTTCTCTTTAATAGAAGTTGTTTTGTTTCTAGGAAGTGTTTCCCAGTGCTAACATTTTGATGGATAGTAGGTCTATTTAATACTTCAGTAGTAACTATAGTAATTTTCTCATTTTTCTCATTGAGACTATGTTGTGGACATCTGGAGTTTTCATTGAGTATTTTATCTAACTTTATTTTTGTATTTTTCTTTATTTGTTATGAGTTGATCAGCGTGTATTCTTCTTTTATCGTTACATATTGTATTTTTCCGTTCTAGTTAACTGTCGATTTTAATTTATTTCTCACTATTCTGCCAATGATGCCTGTGGAGAATTGATTTAGAACCTCGATGTCTTGAAATATATACATGTTACGGGCAATAACGTAAATCCGGCCACTATCGACAATGGCCTGTTAAATTGGTCATTGTCGACAATGGCTGGATATTAACGTTATTGTCCATAGAAACTGGACATTAATGATAATTTTAAATTCTTAATAACATTTCCATCATTAGCCAATAGCTAATGTTATTGTCGTTAATGGCTGGGCATTGTCGCTAATAACCAGGGGAAATGGACATTCACGACAAAGCCCGGTATTTAACGTCAATGGCCAATTTATATCATTGTCCGTAACATACATACTTTCCGTTGGTTAGTCGATCTAAGTCGATCTAATTTTTGAACTGATCCAAGTCAATTTTTTTCTAAATTTGTTCTTATAAAATGTATTCACTATGCTCAGACTCTCGTTGTTGCGAAGTTTGCTAGTGTATCACTTCTTTCATTTTTGGTACTCAGTCCAAGTATCCTCATCGCCGGTTTGTGATCTATTTTCCGGTTTGTCCACTTCGTCATCTGGGTGACTTGATATTGGCGTATATATCCGTAATTGAAATATATACTTCTCTGTTCATTTCTCTTACATAACAGCACGAGACCGCTTTTTAATGACACATTGTTCTTCTTTGGGTCTGGTTTCCGATATACCTCCTCCTCTATATTTTCTCCTTCGTAAGGATGAAGTGGCGTCATGTAAGTCCTTTGACTATTTCTGTAAAATTCTCTCTCTCCTGTGCGTGTTGTTTTGCTTCGGAGAATGAGTAACCAGTCATGTCCTTTATTTGGTCAGACCATCGTAATCGAGATCTTCCTCTGGATCTTCTGCCCTCTACGTTGCCTTCAACTATCATTTGTTCCATGCCTTCTCTTCTTCTAGTTATATTTCCAAAATATCTCAGTATATTTTGGTTGATAGTTGTGCTGAGTCTAGTTTAATGTTAAGTTCGGCTAATATTTAATTATTTGTGCGATGTGCGGTCCATGGTATGCGCAACATTCTCCGGTAGACCCACATTTCAAATGCCATTATACGTTTTGAATCTGATTTTTTGATGGTACTAGTCTCCGAAGCGTAGGTGGAGATAGGAAATATTATAACGCTTGAACAAGGCGTAATTTTGTGTTTTTTGTAATGTCAGTATTCTTTCATATTTTTGTTGCTGATCTGGCCATTATGATGCGTCTACGGATCTCGTCTTCACATCCTCCACTGTTAGTAATAACCTATGTTAGATATACCTACTATAACCCATATTACTTTATTCAGCTCGTATTGGAGATCCTCTAGTCTGTTTTCATTGCCTAATTTATCCAAGTATCGGTTTTTTATGACAAATTGTTCTTCGTTGGGTCTGGTTTCCGATATACCTACTATAACCCATATTACTTTCTCCAGTTCATATTGGAGATCCTCTAGTCTGTTTTCATTACCTAACTTATCGACTTATCGGTTTTTATTGAAACATTGTTCTTCTTTGGGTCTGGTTTCCGATGTACCTAATATAACCCATATTACTTTCTCCAGTTCGTCTTAAAGATCCTCCTTCAAGGAGAATTATGGTCGCATCAGCATCTGTTCTTTCTGCTAGAAATTATTTAAATCAACAATGAGCGTGAGTCTTCTGAGTTTCTTTATTTTCAATATTTATTCTTGAAAAATTGAAAAGATTATGTGTTAGGCGACCGGCTTATGATTGGATAAAATTTTGCTTGACAGGACGAAAGCAAAAAGTAATTATATAACAGGCCAGGGTTGTTCGAGCCGCTGGAACTAAAGACTTTTTACTTGCTTGTATGTACTTTCATCATGAGAGTATTTGGCCGTAAAACACCATGTTGGCCAATACATTCAAATGGAGAAGAGCCATAAGAAAGAAGATAAGATAAGTAGAAATGATATGAACTAAGTATCCGATACATTAAAATTTACGGTATATTTTGGCAAAAACAAAAATGTAAATATCAAAAGAGAAACTAGAACCTATAACTAAAAAATATAAAAAATGGAACAAACCTGAACAAACCTTAAAATCATACAATACAAATATGTATTAAGAGTAAAAAACAAAGAGAGAGAGAGAGAGAGAGAGAGAGAGAGAGAGAGAAGAGAGAGAGAGAGAGAGAGAGAGAGAGAGAGAGAGAGAGAGAGAGAGAGAGAGAGAGAGAGGGAGAGAGCAGAAGAGCAGGTTCAAAAAATAGGAATTATAATATAAATTTCTTTATAATAAAAATCAAAAAATTTCTTTACTTAAATATCACCCAAATTACTCCCTAATTAAAAAAAATCCCGGATATTCTTTAAAAATCCAAATATTCTTAATATTTTTCCATAAATTTTTACCTAAAACTTTATTATAAAGTTTACCATACCTACATTTAGGATATAAAATATAGAAATCTAATTTTTTATTAAAAGTTAATATCTGATAATTAAAAAATATTAATTGCGAAATTGGTGCACTATTTTTCAAACCTCTTTGTGTATTCCTAATAGTCCTGTCGCCAGGGGTGGTACAACGGCCTCCTTAATTCAGATGGACTTACCCAAGTTTTTTTTATATATTTTGACCCGTAGAATACGAATTTTTTTGGGTAACAGTTGATCCGGATGTCGATAAGATTGTTATAGACAAAGAACTTGAGGAATTACATAACAGCGATTTCTCGCAAAACAAAACATCTTTTTGTATTTTTTGGGTAATTTTAAGCAAAAAATATTCGTACAAGTTTTTTCGTAGAATGCATAGTTTTCGAGATAACCGCGGTTGAACTTTCAAAAAATCGAAAAATTGCAATTTTTGAACCCGAATAACTTTTGATTAAAAAATAAAGTAGCAATTCTGCTTACCGCATTTGAAAGTTTAAGTCAAATTATATCGGTTTTGATTATTTGCATTGCTAAAAATTTATTATTTTATTGTTAAACAAAGTTATAAACACCTAGTATGTGAGTGATGTTTTCAATGATTTCTCATTTAAAATCGAACGAGTAGGTAGAGTAGCTACAAGTGCAAGCGAGGCAATTTCTACGTAGCATGCGTTAAAACGCATGTATTAGGTACGGGAAACACTATGTGTTTATAGATTTGTTTAACAATAAAAAAAATTAATTTTTAGCAATTCAAATAATCAAAACCGATATAATTTGACTTAAACTTTCAAATGCGGTAAGCAGAATTGCTACTTTATTTTTTAATCAAAAGTTATTCGGGTTCAAAAATTGCAATTTTTCGATTTTTTGAAAGTTCAACCGCGGTTATCTCGAAAACTATGCATTCGACGAAAAAACTTGTAGGAATATTTTTTGCTTAAAATGACCCAAAAAATACAAAAATATGTTTTTCCGCAAATCGCCAGGAAATTTTGACATTCCTGTCAAAATTTCTTGAAGAAAAAGTCAGGACTTCCTTACTGTAAGGAAATGTCATTTCCTTACTGTAAGGAAATGATATTTCCGTACAGTCGTTAGTGTTCTACATAAATGATAGAAAATTATTAATAATCCATAAAACGTCTGTATGCATTTTCGTACTTTTCTCTTGATTTCTTTGGCAATAATAATTCTAATGAAGCAGTATTCACTGCCTCAACCAGCTCTGGAGGAGTCCCAGGAATGGAAATTTCATCATCACTTATCATTTTACTTTCGAGAACACCAGCAATTAAATTTATAAGCGTCAAGTTTGACAATTCAACCTCAATACGTTTCCATAGTAACCCAAGTAATTTTATTAGGAATTTCAAAGCACCATTTATTTGGGGATAAAATTATCGCGTTTTTTTTTTAAATCAATCAATATCTGTCGAATTTTAAACGATTTGCGGAAAAATAGTATGTTTACCTCGTAGGAAAAGCCACATTCCTGGACTCTGTGTTGCTAAGTCTCGGCTTGCGCCTCGACTTAGCAATATTCACAGTCGTCCAGGAATGTTAAGCTTTTCCTACCCGGTAAACAATGTACTATTGTTTTGCGAGAAATCGCTGTTATGTAATTCCTCAAGTTCTTTGTCTATAACAATCTTATCGACATCCGGATCAACTGTTACCCAAAAAATTCGTATTCTACGGGTCAAAATATATAAAAAAAACTTGGGTAAGTCCATCTGAATTAAGGAGGCCGTTGTACCCCCCCTGGCGACAGGACTAAATTTTTTATTAAAAGTTAATATCTGATAATTAAAAAATATTAATTGCGAAATTGGTGCACTATTTTTCAAACCTCTTTGTGTATTCCTAACTGAAAAACTATTTTTAACTTATAATCAACCTATGAATATTAAGGAAAAATATCTAGTTCAAAATTGTTACTGGTTACTGTCCCGTTCAAAAAATTGTAAATTTTGAAAAAAATTTTGTTAAAACTTTATGTAACATAAATAAAATTTATTTAAAAAAATTAAAATTTGCTATCATCAACTTACCGAAAATTCTAATCCTACAGCCAAAAATGAAAAAAAAAAAATCGCGAAAAAATCCACAATAGACACTTTGGGTGCGCACTAGGACCCGGTCAGTGTGACCACTGTCGCAACCGCACTGAAACTGACTCGTTGAATTTCTTCGCGAGAATGGCACTTGCTTCTGCTTCGTAAATTATTGCTTTCACTGCTCTTACCACTTCAAACCGCGGTCCGGTAGAAAATAGGCAGAATTATAATTTTATTTAACAATGTCCGATACACAACAGGTTACATTCGGCGCTACTTTCGAAATTTTAACTTGGTCAGTGGATTTCGGAGATGGAGGTGAACCATACAAAAAAAAATGAGAAGAAAGTGTTTTTTTTTCGGACGAGCTGTGAGTGAGTTCACTCAAGTTTAAATACTTTACTAGTAATTAATTGACAATAGAATATGGTGGGGGTGAAAACATCATTATTAATATATACAAAGTGTTGTAACATGTTCAAAAATAATTTCAAGGTGCAAATTAAAATATAATTTACGTACAGATACAAAATTCATGCGATTTCATGTACGTAAATACTAGGTATATCGTATAATGTTAATGAAACTAGCTTCGTAGCTTTATTGGTTCTTCCAATCAGAGCCGTGCGGTAGATTTTTCAATATGATACAAGTCTTCGAAATGCCGCCCCCTAATTTAAATTTTATTTTTATTAAATGAAACTACACAAAATGAACGTAAATCTTTTATGTTAAAAACAAAACATAGGTACTTTAAATTAAATGAAATATGTATTATGAAATATGTATTAACTTTAATTAATATTTACAAAAATTAGAATTTTAACCTTCTGACTTTAATTTTGACAAATTTGTCAATCAGATTGGTGTAGTCTAAAGTAGCAGCTAGTGAGGACTCTATTGAAATAGAAATAAGTGCTAATTTTTTTAGTTTTGTTTGTCTTATGCAGCTTCGTAAATAGCTTTTAATCATTTTTAATTTTGAAAAACTCCTTTCCACACTAACTACAGAGAGAAGGTAATAATAAAATTCTTAGTGATATAACTACATTTAGGTATAAAGAAATTAGGTTATTTTGGCACAAATAGTTCAAAACATCTAAAGGTTTCATGGAGTATGGTATCATTTGGGACATACCATGCAATTCTTCTAAAAGATAATCTGCCTCTATATCCGATTCTCTTTCTATTGAAAATATTGAATGGAGGTTTATACAATATTTTTTTAGTAAGTTATCATACAGGGTGGAGCATTAGTATGACAAAGTCCAATTACTCGTTTGTGGTAAGAGATACGAAAAAAAGTTATTTAGGTAGAAGTTGATGCACTGATAGGACCATAATTTAAAAATATTTTCAAATATACAGGGGCGTGCGTATTGACAGGGTGACACAAACTTATGTTTTTTTAAATCGAACACTCTGTATATTTTTACATTTTTGGATTCTCCTCAATGTTTCCATTCTTAAAATATATGGTTTTGTAATATTATACGAGGTAGTTTAAAAAATAATTACGTTTTTTTGTTAATTTCGTAGCAATATTTACACCCGGTAGAATTGTAATGATTTGACATCAAATTTTTATTTTACGTTCAAGCGATTTTTAATATACTCTACTATTGTTAAACATTAACAGTGTAGCGAAATGTTAAATTTTAGTATACAGGGTTGGTCGAAACACGGAATGAGTATTTTCTTAGTTTTCTTAAATGGAACACCCTGTATTTTAGTATTGTAATGAAATGATATTTTATGATACTTTGTTATTTCTTAAGCATTCCCTATACCTAAGTGCTTTAATTTGTAAGTTATTCGTGATTCTTTAAGCCAAACATTAATCGCAAGAAAAATTACGTGAAATTTTATTAGGTGGCCGTGAAAATATTCAATCAAAAATAATTTTTCGAAAAAAATACATCATAATCTGATCTGGTCCTTAATTTATTAATATTGGATGAGATATCCAAATAAATTCGTAGTTAAGATTGTTGGTGAGCAAAATATTAATAAAAACATACAATATTCTACCTCGTCGGCTATGACACTAAATTTCCTTAAAAATTTGATATTATACTATTTTTATAGTTCCAGTTGCTTTGTTACCACTACTAATATGAATTTTTCTAACGAGGAACTGATTAATAAAATTTTTGTGCTAGTGGAGTATAACAAAAATGTGCTACTAGCAATAAGAATTTTTCATCAGAAATTCCCTGATAGACGACAATTAAGAAAAGAAACGTTTAAAATATACTAGAAAGGTTTCAACGGACTGGACACTTAGATTATGATAAATCTGATCGAACAAAAACTATTGTAAGTGAAGAAAACAAGAATTAAATGTAATATTAGTATCACTGAGGATCTGCATATTAGTACGTACAACCGCTCTTACAATCTAAGTATCTAGTCTGTTGAAACCGTTTTTGTATACATACTCTCAAAATATTCTCTTTTTGGTTGTCGTCTATAAGGGAATTGCTGATGATCAATTTTTATTGCAAGTAGCTAATTTTTGTTATACTCTCCTAGCACAAAGCCATTTTAATCAGTTCCTCATTAGAAAAATTAATATTAGTAATGCTAACAAATCAACTGGAACTAAGTGTAATGTCAAATGTTTAAGCAAATTTTGTGTCATAGCCAACTAGGGAGAATTTTGTATGTTTGATTAATATTTTAAGCACCAACAACCTTAATTACGAATGTATTAATTTGAATATCTCATCCAACAGTAATAAATTAAGGATCAGACTAGATTATTATATATTTTTTTGGAAAAATTATTTTAATTGGATATTTTCACGGCCTCCTAATAAAATTTCATGTAATTTTTGTTGCAATTAATGTTTGGCTTAAAGAATCACGAATAACTTACAAATTAAAGCACTTAGGTAAAGGGAATGCTTAAGAAATAAAAAAGTACCATAAAATATCATTTCATTACTGAGAAAATACTCATTCCGAGTTTCGACCCACCCTGTATACTAAAATTAAACATTTCGCTATACTGTTAATGATTAACAGTAGTAGACTATATTAAAAATCGTTTGAATATAAATAGAAAATTTGATGTCAAATCACTACAATTCTACAGGGTGTAGATGTTGCTACGAAATTAACAAAAAACGTAATTAACTTTTAAACTACCTCGTATAATATTACAAAACCATACATTTTATGAAAGGAAACATTGAGGAGAATCAAAAATGTAAAAATATACAGGGTGTTCCATTTAAAAAAAACATAAATTTGTGTCATCCTGTCAACACGGACGCCCCTGTATATTTGAAAATATTTTTAAATTATGGTACTATGTGTGCCCCAACTTTTACCTAAATAACTTTTTTTCGTATCTCTTACGACAAACGAGTAATTGGACTTTGTCACACTAATGCCCCACCCTGTATATTTCCCTCAATTTGAAAATATATAAAAATTTAAAAGTTTTATTATGAGTTTCTAGAAGCGAAATCGATCAATCAAAGTATTAATGGCAATGTATAAAATATAGATGCAAAAATTAATTTTAAATTTATCTTCCTCTCTTGAGAGCTGATCCACAGATTTTTCGTAATCAAATTGACGCTTTTTTCTCCTCAAACTCAAATTTAATTTTCCGCTGGAAATTCGGAACTTACAGGTATCAAGATTTTCTGCAATTTCATTAGCAGTAATTTTCATTTGTTCATAGCCAGAATGTCTGTAACTTTTAATTTTCTCTATAGTTTCTGACAATATTTTTACACAATCTGACAAATTTATAGTTGCAACATATTTGAGACTGAAATTATATGAACTAAAATATCATGCCAAAGAACTACCTACACGGCAAATACATTATAATTTTTAATAATTTTTACTAATTCTCCTTGATTTTAGTTTCTGAATCTTTGTTGACGTCTTCTATTGTTTTGAATAAGGCATCATATATTTCACAAAATTGAAATCTAAAAGGTTTTAATGCATCTACTCGACTATCTAGTAGTGATGTTGATTAAAGTTACTTTCGAGTAATCATTACAAATCGTTACTTTTGTATAAAGTAATCATTTACAGTATTCGTTACTTTGATTACTTTGATTACTTTTGTTACTTTTATATTTGAGTACCGGTAATCATATCGAGAATCGCATTTCTCAGTATTTCGTATAAGATCCGATATAACAACGACCTTCACCGATATATTTAATGGATAGAAATTAAACGATATGAAATCTATTATGTTAGAAATTATTTAAAACAAGGGGTGCCCGACATAAAATTGTCCAGACTAATTAATAATTAAAAATGATTTTTTTTACAAATTCTACTAATTTTTTGGCCCGGGCAGATATTATTTTAAATCTAAACGGGAACTGGTGTATGTTTTCAAAAGATTGATAGTGTGTAAATAAATTTATTAAATCAGCTAAGTACTTTCAGCATATTATGCCATCATCAGAGCTATCCTATAAAAAGACTAAGTTGAAAAATCTTATTCATAAAAAATTATAAAGTGAAACTTACGTCTTATAGGTGTAAAAACCTCAAAAGAAGAGAAAACTTCGAACAAACACATTCTTTAGTTTAAAATAAACCCAGGGATATAACCACTGGTTAGGGTAAAAACCCTTAAATGTTTAAAAAATCACATTTAATGTGTTTTTTATAAAATGGTAGCCATTTTATAAGAATGGTAGCCATTTTATAAAAAACACATTAAATGTGATTTTTTAAACATTTAAGGGTTTTTACCCTAACCAGTGGTTATATCCCTGGGTTTATTTTAAACTAAAGAATGTGTTTGTTCGAAGTTTTCTCTTCTTTTGAGGTTTTTACACCTATAAGACGTAAGTTTCACTTTATAATTTTTTATGAATAAGATTTTTCAACTTAGTCTTTTTATAGGATAGCTCTGATGATGGCATAATATGCTGAAAGTACTTAGCTGATTTAATAAATTTATTTACACACTATCAGTCTTTTGAAAACATACACCAGTTCCCGTTTAGATTTATATAGAAGTGTGTACAAGTCAAACAGTCTTTTTCTATAGATATTATTTTAGATTTTCGGATAATAACAATAAAATACACATAGACCAAGGAATTTAGGAAAAAATAAATGATTTTTAGGGAAATAGTGAAACAGGAAAAAGTTTTCAACAGAAAAATTGGTGGAAATGCATAATTGCAGTATAAAATGCATTCAAAAGTACATAAACATTCATCCATGATTAAATTGAAGAGCATACAACTCAATGAGTCTCCCTGTCTTATTCCGCTGCCTATATCTATAGATTTTGTAAGTTGTCCATCTATTCTGACCTCCATTTTATTGTGACGGTAGATACTCGTAAAGTACCGGCCCGATTCCGATATCAACCGATTGTAGATACAATAGGTACTCGCTCTGATACGATTGGTACGAAGTAACGAATTAATCAGATCAATCAAGAGTAATCAAAGTAACGATTTACCTCTCTGTATAGTAATCGTTACTTTCGGTATTCGTAAGTAACGAGTACTTTGTAACGAATAGTTACTTTTCCAACATCACTACTATCTAGTACCTAGCACTTAACGGTTTTAGAGTTAGTTGTGAAACATGTTTTTTTAGAACTTCCCAACGCTTTGTAGAACCAGAAAAAAGTGTACAGTTCTTGTAAAATACAAAATGTTGTTTCTGTAGAAGCAGACGCTGCGTCATTCATGTCTAAGTTTAAAGAGTGGCATGCGCATGGCAAGTAAAACGCTCTCGGTGTTTTGCACACCCTTTCTTATTCCTCTCATATTGACTCCGCTATCATTGTCCTCTGAGCAGTTTTAAATCAAAATTTTCCAAATTTGCCAAAATAAGGTCAGTTAAACCTTCACCGGTTGAATATTTTCGGCTGTCACTTGGTCCAATATGTATTTTTAAATATTGAATGGCTCAATTTGTATTTTAATTTTACTGATTATGCCGCCGCCCTTGTGATGCCGCCTGATGCGACTGCCAAACCGCATCATAGCACGGCATGGCCTTGCTTCCAATCATTGTTTTCACCCATTTTATTTACCACATTAAAAAGTGAAAACTTGAATTAGTTATGTCTGTCTGTTCGTCCGTAAACACAACTCTGCCGTTATTAGAAGACATAGAATGACAAGTGAAGTGTCGAATGAGAAGTTATAATAATCATCAATGGCGTTACAACTCTTCGTGAGTCTTTGCTGCGTTTACTATTGCCTTCCATGTTTGTCGCTCGTGGGACATTATTTCCCATTGTCTCACTCTCATTTTTTCCAGATTTTCTCTGACAGCATCTTTCAACCTTCTTTTAGGCCTTCCTACAGACCTTCTCGCATCTGGCCTTCCCCAAAATACATTGTTAATAAGGCAATTTTCGTTACTGGCGTATCACATGCCCTGCCTATCTGAGTCTATTGGCCTTTATACAGGGTGTTTCATTGGGAAAGTAACATACGTTAACTGTAGAAAGAGGACACTTAGGCGGTTTTAAAAATACCATACTTATGTAATGGGTCTTACTTCATTAATAACAAAGATACTGGGTGTTTTATCTATTTTGCTATTTTTTATTTGGTTCATAACTTTTTAACTACAGTGTATATTTATTTTATATTTGGCACGCAAATATTATTTTTCTATTCTCATACTCTAATATATCAATTATGATATCACTACCTGTATCATAATGAGCTACATTATGATATAGATTTTCATTAAGATGCAGATTTTTAACCAATAGAATCGCGATATGGCATTCGCGATAAAGGTGGTACACGCGCAGTAATCAATGGCGAGTCAAATACATAAGCTTTGACAGTTCTCAATATGTAAACAAACCGCAAAACTGACAAACTACTGAATTTATTTGTGTTACAAAATTAATAAATTTGAAGATATTTTTTGATGTGAATGATCATAGAAAAAATAGTGTATACAACTTGCATTTAATTATCATTATGAAGCTCGTACTCTATACGAAACTCGCCGCATACGGCTCGTTTCGTAACCCTCATACTCGCTTCATAATGACCATCATTAATGCTCGTTGCATAATTAGTATAGTATAGTGGATCCAAAAGATGGCATAACCCAGACATCCAAAGTGAAAGTTATCCTTCAACACCAAATTGTTCTATATGGTCCACACAATGTCCAGAAAAAAGTCACACCATTTTGAGCGTCGGGTTTGGGGGGAGAGGGGGGAGAAATCGGTAAATTCGTAGTTTTTTAAGTTTTTCGCCAATATTTCTAAAACTATGCGGTTCAGCATGAACAACCTTATATACAAAATTGTTCTACATTAAATTTGAAATAAAAAAGGCCCTACGCATAATCTTTCTAAAATGAATGGTTCCAAAGTTACGGAGGTAGAATAGTATAACTGTTCCAAAAAAAGGCCTAACCACAACATCCAAAGTAAAAGTTTTCCTCCAACACCAAAATGTTCTACATGGTCCACATATTGTTCAGTAAAAAGTTACACCATTTTGAGCGTCCGGTTTGGAAGGGAGATGGGAGAAAAGCAGGTAAATTAGTAGTTTTTTACGTTTTTCGTCAATATTTCTAAAACTATGCTTTATCGTAAACAATGTTACATACAAAAATGTTCTACATGAAATTTAAAACAAAATATGTTCTATACATAATTGTTATAAAATCAACGGTTCCAGAGTTACAGAGGGTGAAAAGTCGAAGTTTTCGATACTTTTTATATTTTTTGGGCAATATGTATGATATAACTATACCAAAAACCCAGACATCCAAAGTGAAAGTTATCCTCCAACACCAAATTGTTCTATATGGTCCACATAATGTTCATAAAAAAGTCACACCATTTTGAGCGTCGGGTTTGGGGGGGGGGGGGGGAGAGAAAAATAGGTAAATATAAAAAGTATCGAAAACCTCCAATTTCACCCTCCGTAACTCTGGAACCGTTGATTTTATAACAATTATGTATAGAACCTTTTTTGTTTTAAATTTTATGTAGAATATTTTTCTATAGAACATTCCTTACGCTAAAGCATAGTTTTAGAAATATTGACGAAAAACTTAAAAAAACTACTAATTTACCGACTTCTCCCCCATCTCCCCCCTAAACCGGACGCTCAAAATGGTGTAACTTTTTACTGAACAATATGTGGAACATATAGAACAATTTGTTGTTGAAGGAAAACTTTTACTTTGGATGTCTGGGTTAGGCCTTTTTTTGGACCAATTATACTGTACTACCTTCGTAACTTTGGAACCGTTCATTTTAGAAGGGTTATGCATAGGGCCTTTTTTATTTCAAATTTAATGTAGAACAATTTTGTGTAAAGGGTTGTTCATGCTAAACCGCTTAGTTTTAGAAATATTGACGAAAAACGTAAAAAACTACGAATTTGCAGATTTCTCCCCCCCTCCCCCCCCCCCCCAAACCCGACGCTTAAAATGGTGTGACTTTTTTCTGAACATTATGTGGACCATATAGAACAATTTGGTGCTGGAGGATAACTTTCACTTTGGATGTCTGGGTTTGGGTCTAACTATACCATACTAAATATATACTTTTAAGGTGTACAATAAATTAATTAATTTAAAATTGTAAAAAATCCAGGTCCAGGCTAAAAAATATTGGAAAAATGTTCCGACCCAAAAAACACCCTGTACATTAAATTTTTTTAAAATAGATTTTGCATTTGAAAATAGGATAAAAACTAAATTTAGTGGTATTCTTGTTCTCATGATCATTTTTCAGTGCGTCATTAATTATGACGTCACATACTGTATTGGGTGTGTCGAGACTTATTTCATGTAATTATTGACGAATCTGACAGATGCCAGAATCCTACTTCGCCATAGGTGAAAAGCTTGTGGAATTAAACTAATTAGTAATTTAGTAGATTTGATTTTTACACAATATGTTAATATGTAGGTATTTTTTATAAAGGGGAATGAAATTAAAGAGTAAACAATATTGTTAATTAAATTTATAAATATGGAAACATTAAAAAATGACACAAATCTTTATTTCTGAAACCGCGGCTCTAAATAATTCATTGTTATTACATCCAAACCAGTTCCTAAGGTTCTTCAGCCATGAGTTACGTCTCCTTACTATGGATCTTTTTTTTGCATAATTACCTGGAGTATTAGATATACATCTCTCATCACATGTCCCATATATCTCAGTTTTCTTCTTATTTGTTAGTTCTTCTCGTTCCCTATGCGTAAGTCTCATTACCTCCACGTTGGCTATTCTATCTACTCATGAGATTTTTAGCACTCTTCGGTACATCTCGAATGTCTCTAGTCTCCTCACGCCAATGACTAACTTTTAACGAACTAAATTCTAAACCGAAACACAAAATAATGCACAAAAACGTTGTGAAACACAAGGGAAGTCGAATTCGAATTTCAAAATGACAGGTACACAAAATACTGACCTGAATAATAACCGTCACTTGACTCTTTGACACTTCTAAAAAATGGCCAAAATGGACGAAGTTTTCGTCAAATGTTCGTAATACGAGTATTTGATTGGCTAGAAAAAACGCGCATTCTAAATATCAACGAATCAAACGTAGGTTAGGAATAGACATCTTATGTATTGTTAAGATATGTAAAATTTGAATTAATATGGTTTCGATCTTAATATTTTAGAAAAGTTAAAACATATAATAAAAATATACCAAAATTCATTTCGAAGAAATGAAAGTCAATTATCTTTGGATGGCCGTAGGTAAACAAAATTTAAATAGGGATTAAGTATTTTCTTTGTACAGTTAGTATGATAAGAAAGTGGTTATGTGTTTGGACAATGAGACCGGGTTTCCCAAATGGACTTTTGCGGCGAGGGAATAATTGTATTTAGAAATTGAAATGAATGTAATCTTTGTTTAGATATTAAGAAAGGAAAAAAAAAACCGATTGGCATGTAATTAGTTTTAGGAAATTTCTAATGGTAGGGAAAATTGGTGTTTGTTATCTGAAAGGTAGATGGGGATAAAATTGAGGAACTCGGATTGGTGAAGAAGGAAAAAGGAGGGGCTAGGTATGAAGAATGGGAGTTTAGCGAAATGTTAGAGGGTGGAAGAAGAGTCAGTTGTTAAATGATCGTTAAGTCGACTAGTGGTGATCTCTAAGAGTCTCCTGAAGTAGTAAGGCAGATAAGTGAATAGTTGTGAGTTTGTTGAAATAAGTGTCCTGACGGAAGCTCATCACGTAAAGCATTGTAAGTTATATTGTTCTACTTATATTCCAAGAGTCACCGTTGCATGCCGGAACGAGAAATAGATTCAGTTTATCGAGAGGAGAAAAGGCTAGCATTGTTTTTTGAAAGATACGTGCATCTGTAGGGGGTCATTAATGACAATAGGCTTGCAATAATTTGTTGCGAGATTGCTGACTACATAGGGGGCTGCTAAGAGTAAATTGTAGGCGACCAGAGACAAGAATTTGGACAACTCATCATCCGAGAGACAGTTTTATTTTTTTTGTAGAATTATTCATAACGCAAATTTCAATAAGTACTTTAGATAGTGGTAGGGTTATTTCAATAATCAGAATAGGAGATATTATTTTTAGAGGATATTTTGAGGGTGAATTTATTTCAATAGATGCTTTTGTACCATATATGTGTTTTATTCCGTTAATCTTTGACCTTATTTATCATATGTAAAGCAAAGGAGATATTGAAGCACGAGAATATAAAACCCTGAGATTAGAGCATTAAATAGTGTGATTAAATCATAAGTGCATCATTAAAATTAAATTTAATTAATTAGTTAATTATCTAATCAAGTGCTTTGAGCACACCGATCTTTGAATATCACATTAACTGGAGCCCAGAACGTGGTGGCTTAAAAATATCGCAGCTTTGCATTTGATGGTAGGGAAAGAGATAAGGAATAACTACAGGTGATCCAGAGATAATTTGACAATTTTTCCAGGTGTAAAAATAATTTTGATTTATGGATTGATCGTAGGTATTGGATATTTACTGCCATTGAATTATTTGATTTTTTTTTACCAATCGTACATTTGATATTTATTTTGAAATTTACTGATTGCATATTTGATATTTGTGGCGAAAATTTATTAAATTTGGGGAGAAATATTTGTCGTGTTCTGCAACTTATAGAGTGTTGTAAAATTTCACATTTGGCGGGGACAAAGAAAACAGTAACGAAAAGAAACAACATGTCGACCACAAGGAGGCAAAGCAAAATGCAAGAAAACAGAGAAGAGGAAAAAATTGTTGAAGAAGGATTGGATAATGAAGGAGATACAACGATTATGGAGAGAAAAGAACAGGAATTAACAGGAATAGAGAAACTATTGCAACTGATGCAACTCCAGTCACAACAAATGTATAGAAATCAACAGGAAACTAAAAGGACAATGCAAGAAAATCAACAGGAATCAAAACGAGCCATGGAAGAAACACAAAGAGAAATATCACAGAGAATAGAACAGAAATTGGAAGAGAATGATGGCAAATTGAAAAAGCGTTTGGAAAAATATGAAAATGAAATGAAAGCCTGTTTAGAAAAAGTTAGAGAAGAAACAGAAAGGAAACTGGAGATGCAACGAGAAGAAATAGAAACTAAAATGAAGGATATTAAGAATGTGCAGAAGATGGAATTAGAACAGTTAGAAAGCAAATTTGAAAATGCAATACAAGAAGACAGGCGAGAAATAGAAGAAAAATTTAAGCAAAACGAAAAACAAATTGCGGAACTCAAGAATCAACAGAATTGTGGAGAAAGAAGGGAAATGATTATCCATGGTACAAGCGACGCGAAAATACAATTTGGCGGGGATATTAGAAAAACACACCCAGTACCATTTGTTAAAAATTTGAGAACCAAATTGCAACATATTAGATATTTTGACGACTGCAAAGAAACAATTAGAAACCATCTGAAAGAAGGAGCAGCGTTATGGTATGAAAGTAAAGAAGATGAGTTTGAAAATTGGACAGATTTCGAAAATAAATTTCTCAACTATTTCTGGGGGAAAGTTAAACAGAGGGAAATCAACCAAGAGCTACAGAATGGAAGATATCACGAGAAAATGGGAATATCGGAGGAAAGATATGCTTTGCAGATATATAATAATTCCAAATATCTAGACTACAAATACTCTACCGAACAACTGGTAGAAATGATAAGCAGACATTTCGAAGAAACGCTGGAGGACCACGTGATTTTGAGAAACTATCAAGATATTGATAGTTTGTGCCAATTCCTTCAAGTAAGGGAAGCAAAACGAAGAGAAATGCGAAACAGAAGACAACATGAACAATATAATGGACCGGCAAGAAGGTATCAATCAAATTATGACCAGAGAAACCGACATGCCCAATCAACAAACGAAGATAGGCCGAGAGAATACCAAAATTACAATAGACAACAAAATTATGATAACAGGAATCACGCAAAAAATAGAACATATGAAAATCACAACAGAAACAGAGATGCACAAAATCCTCCGACTAGGAATACGAACGAACAAAGGGACGGTAGAAACAATCAGAATTTCCAACGACAAAATAGAAGGGAGATGAATCATGTAACAATAGAAAACGAGGAAGAAGATATATGCAATGAATCCAGACAGGATTTTCAATAAAGCATCCACTGAACAAACATAAACAACTCTCCGGTATATTTTGTCATCCGAGAGAGTTTATACAGTTGGCGGGAAATGAAAGACAAAGTTCTAATTCCAATTTAATATTCTTAGATGCATTTATAAAACATAAAGCGATTAAAATTTTGATTGATTCTGGATCGGAGATATCGTTAATCAATAAGAAACTAGTAAAAGAATTAAATTTGGACAGATTTGTGTACAAAATTCCTAGGGTTGTTTTAGTGGGTGCAAACAACAAAAAATTGACGACAGTAAATGAAGGTTTGGGAGTGCGGATCAGAGTGGGAGACAAATACTATATTATGCAATGTGTGGTGATCGAAGATTTAAACCATGATATGATAGCGGGAATTGATGAATTGAGTGAAAAACACATCACCATAAATTTTTCGGAGAATAAACTGGAAATCAGAGCAGAACCAGACAACATAGAAGAAGAAACGGAAATAGAGAGGAAAATAATTGTTGAAAAGTTAAATGAACAGGAAAAACATAAAGAAATCAATATGACTGTAGAGGAAAAACCGAAAGTACAAGAAAAAAATCAACCAGAAAAAAAAAGAAGGAAGAAAAAGAAGAAGAGTTCAAAAAGAAAGAAGGAAAACACGGTGGATACAAGAGAAAGACAGGAAATCGAAGATACGGAAGAATTGTCGGCAATCGACGATAAAACAGAAAGGAAGCAGGAAGAAAAGGAAGTTCTCATAAGAGAAATGAAAGCAGTAGAAACATGGTGCTCGGGATACCAAATGGAAATTGAAGATAAAAAAAAACAGAAGAAGAAATAAAGGATGAGGACAGAGAAGAAATGGCAATAATGGACGAGAATCCAGAATTTTATGAAGAAATATTATGGACAGTGAACACATGCGAAAAAAATGAGGATGAAAGAAAATTAAAATGTGGAGAAAACATGGAAAAGGAAGTAGAGAAGATTCTAGAAAATTATGGAGATTTGATTAATGAAGAAAGCCGAGTGGCTAAAAATTATGAACATTCTTTTAAAGTTAAAAACTTAGAAAATTTTAAATCCAAGACATATCCAATCCCGTATAAATACAGGCAAAGCGTCGGACAGGAAATTGAAAAAATGATCGAAGACAAGGTGATAGAAAGATGTGACTCTCCATATATCAACCCGATAGTATGCGTTAAAAAATCGAGTGGTGATTTGCGATTATGTTTAGATGCAAGAAACATTAATTCACACACAATCGCGCAATACGAAGCGCCTTTGAACATCGAAGCCATATTTGGACGAATCACAGGGTCACACATTTTTTCCAAAATCGATTTGAAACATAGTTTTTGGTTAATACCTTTGGCAGAGAAATGTCGAAATTATACCGCTTTTTCGATCGACGGAGTGGTATACCGATTTAGGGTGGTACCATTTGGCCTACAGAGTGCATGCGCTGCTTTGGTTCGCGCATTGAACACAATCTTAAATAGGCATGAAGAATTTGTTGTACATTACATAGATGATTTATTAATTTTCTCACCGGATATAACAAGCCATCTACGACATATTCACACTGTGCTAGAAGAACTGGATCAAGCGGGATTGAAATTAAATATTCAAAAGTGTCAGTTTTTCCAAAAGGAAATACTGTATTTAGGATTCAAATTAGACACAAAAGGGATTAGTCTTGCAGAAGATAGAATCGAAATTATAAATAACTACGCTAGGCCAATCAATTTAAAAACATTGCGGGGATTTTTGGGAATGGTAAACTATTTCAAAAAACTAATACCAGACATCAGCACAAAAGAAATACCGTTGATAGCATTACTTAAGAAAGATGTTAGGTGGAAATGGGGAACGGAACAAGAAATGGCTTTCAAAAATTTAAAAGGAGCTTTCTCCACAGCTGTAAGAGTACACCACCCAAGATATGATCAACCTTTCATTCTCCGGACCGATACTTCCATAACAAAATTCGCAGGGGTGTTATCACAGATCCAAGACGATGTAGAGGTGCCAATCTGTTTTGTCTCCCGTGTAACCAAAACATATGAGAGAAAGTACAGCTTTACTGAATTAGAGTTCGCCAGTGTGTTATTTTGTGTAAATAAATTACGGTTTTACCTACTAGGGGCAAAATTCACCGTTGAAACAGACCATGCAGCTTTGGTACATATAATGAAAAATAGGCTGGTAAATAATAGAATTCATAGGGGCATTCTTTTACTTCAAGAGTATGATTTTGAATTTAAATATATCAAAGGAACTGACAATATCTTGGCTGATGCGTTGACGAGAGATGAACAATTCCGCAAAGAGGACCACAAAACTCTCCACGTTGGCATGAACATAATGAGAGAAGAAGCAGGCTTATTTTCTTTGGCTCAGATCAGGGAAAATCAGGAACAACTGGATGAAAGAGAAAAGCAAAGGGCCGAACAAGAAGATAACTTATATTTTAAGAGGGTCGATGGTAAAGAACTATATGTAATCACGGAACAGATGGCAAAAGAAGTTTTAGCAAAATTACACTGTGACAACGGACACATTGGAAGCAGGAAGGTGTGGCTTATGTTCAGGGAGAACTACATTTGTCGACAGGACTATACAATAGCCAAAGAGATGACTCGAAATTGCGAGACATGCCAAAAGTGTAAAAGTAAGAATTTCAAAAACGAAAACATCACAAAAAACGTCATAGCTCGGAAGAAACTGGATATTGTCGCCATTGATATGTTGAGCGATTTAATAACAACAACACAGAGGAATAAACACATATTAGTTATGGTGGATGTTTTCTCAAAGTATTTAAAACTGTACCCATGTAGAACCACGAAAGGAGCTGAAATACTTCGGAAGATAGACGATTTTATCGAAAGAGTGGGAAGACCAGACAATAATTTGTTGGACAATGCGACATACTTTAGGAATGACCGTTTTAAAGGGGAATTAAGAGAGAGAGGCATAAATACAAAATTTGTAAGCATCCGACATCCACAGAGCAACCCATCAGAGCGTTTTATACAAGAAGTCACAAAATTTCTAAGAATTGCTGCGGAAGAACATCATCGACATTGGGACAGAAAAGTGTTTGAAATAGAGACGTATTTGAACTGTGCACCAAATACGGTTACCAAGGAGACGCCTTTATATGTAATGAAAGGAACAATGCCTACGAGACCGTGGGAAGACACCGCCCCCAGACAATACGAAGAAGTGATCGAGGTGGTTCAACGAAGATTGAGACGAAGTGGAGAGAAATATCTCCAAAGGCAAGAGAGGACCCGAAGAAGAAGGCCGGTTACATTCCAGAAAGGGGATAAAGTTTTAGTGAGGGCACTGAGGGTGTCCAATTTACAAAATGGTATTTGTGCTAAATTGATGCCGGTATTTGAAGGTCCATATAGGGTCAATACGGAAAATGGGGTAAATAGTTATGAATTAGCGCATATAGAGACAGGCAAGATACGGGGTATTTTTAACATTCACGACATTTATAAGTATCATGAGTAGAGTTTGGTAACATAATGGAATAATTTGATCCTAAAAAAAAAACTTGTGTCATTTAAATAAATAACAGAATTTTTTCGGCAAATCAAATGGCGGGGAGTTGTTAAGATATGTAAAATTTGAATTAATATGGTTTCGATCTTAATATTTTAGAAAAGTTAAAACATATAATAAAAATATACCAAAATTCATTTCGAAGAAATGAAAGTCAATTATCTTTGGATGGCCGTAGGTAAACAAAATTTAAATAGGGATTAAGTATTTTCTTTGTACAGTTAGTATGATAAGAAAGTGGTTATGTGTTTGGACAATGAGACCGGGTTTCCCAAATGGACTTTTGCG
This sequence comes from Diabrotica virgifera virgifera, assembly GCF_917563875.1. Taxonomy (NCBI): domain Eukaryota; kingdom Metazoa; phylum Arthropoda; class Insecta; order Coleoptera; family Chrysomelidae; genus Diabrotica; species Diabrotica virgifera. The sequence continues at coordinate 249,425,203 of NC_065445.1, read as the reverse complement.
GCGAGGGAATAATTGTATTTAGAAATTGAAATGAATGTAATCTTTGTTTAGATATTAAGAAAGGAAAAAAAAAACCGATTGGCATGTAATTAGTTTTAGGAAATTTCTAATGGTAGGGAAAATTGGTGTTTGTTATCTGAAAGGTAGATGGGGATAAAATTGAGGAACTCGGATTGGTGAAGAAGGAAAAAGGAGGGGCTAGGTATGAAGAATGGGAGTTTAGCGAAATGTTAGAGGGTGGAAGAAGAGTCAGTTGTTAAATGATCGTTAAGTCGACTAGTGGTGATCTCTAAGAGTCTCCTGAAGTAGTAAGGCAGATAAGTGAATAGTTGTGAGTTTGTTGAAATAAGTGTCCTGACGGAAGCTCATCACGTAAAGCATTGTAAGTTATATTGTTCTACTTATATTCCAAGAGTCACCGTTGCATGCCGGAACGAGAAATAGATTCAGTTTATCGAGAGGAGAAAAGGCTAGCATTGTTTTTTGAAAGATACGTGCATCTGTAGGGGGTCATTAATGACAATAGGCTTGCAATAATTTGTTGCGAGATTGCTGACTACATAGGGGGCTGCTAAGAGTAAATTGTAGGCGACCAGAGACAAGAATTTGGACAACTCATCATCCGAGAGACAGTTTTATTTTTTTTGTAGAATTATTCATAACGCAAATTTCAATAAGTACTTTAGATAGTGGTAGGGTTATTTCAATAATCAGAATAGGAGATATTATTTTTAGAGGATATTTTGAGGGTGAATTTATTTCAATAGATGCTTTTGTACCATATATGTGTTTTATTCCGTTAATCTTTGACCTTATTTATCATATGTAAAGCAAAGGAGATATTGAAGCACGAGAATATAAAACCCTGAGATTAGAGCATTAAATAGTGTGATTAAATCATAAGTGCATCATTAAAATTAAATTTAATTAATTAGTTAATTATCTAATCAAGTGCTTTGAGCACACCGATCTTTGAATATCACATTAGTATATAACCATTGTAATGCTGCATTATTTTTGTGTTTAATCACGGAGCTACCGCTTTTTCCGTCTCATCTAACTTAATGCATTAGAGAGAAATCGAAAAACTGTGACGCACTGAAAAATGATCATGAGAACAAGAATATACTTTGAATTCTCGGCAAAATGATTTTTCTGGTCAAAGTTTGAATTTGAATTCTGAAATTGTGAATTGCGAAAGCTCGAAGTAGAAAAAAAATTAAAATACTACTTACAACTTGTTAAACACACTGTATATTTATTTTATATTTAATACTGAATATTATTTTAGATGACCAATCAATTAATTTATTTACAATAATTATAAAAAATCCATGGCCGGATTAAAAAATATTGGAAAAATGCTCCGACACAAAAAACACCCTGTACATTAATTTTATTTTAAAATGGATTTTGCATTTAAAAAGGGGATGAAAAACAAATTTAGTGCTATGCTTTGAATGTTCGGCAAAATGATTTTTCTGGTAAAATTTTGAATTTGAATTCTGAAATTATGTGTATTACGAGAGCTTGAAGTAAAAAAATTAAAATGTGACTTAACTTTAATTAATAGCATTATTTAATCTAAATTGGTAAAATGTTAACAACATTTCAGTGTTTTTTATTATAGCGACAAATAATATTCCATAACAAATATTCACCTTTAATTAATGAATAAATAATAAAGAGTCCTCAAAAATACATAACTTTAATCAACGAACTATCTTAAAGATAAAAAAAACAGAAAATTTTTCCAAAAAATAACTTATCAAAACTATAGTAATTGTTCAAAATGGTGGTGGCCAAGATGGTTGTGGAATACAAAGTCTTGCCCTTTTTGTTATTTGTCTGACTGACTTCCTAATCTCGTCAGGGTTTGAAGAATTCATTTCTTGGAAGGAGTCTCGAATCCGGACAAGAAATTCATCCATACTATTTATTTTCTCTTTATAAACTTGGATTTTAGATATCCAAACGTTATTTTCAGCAATGTTTTTCCGTTTTTTTTTATTTTTAAGATAGTTTGTTGATTACAGTTATGTATTCTTTGTGGACTTTTTATTATTTATTCATTAGTTAAAGGTGAATATTTGTTATGAATTATTTGTCGCCGTAATAAAAAAAATACTAAAATGTTAACATTTTACCAATTTAGATTAAATAATGCTATTAATTAAAATTAAGTCACATTTTAATTTTTTTTAATTCGAACTCTCGCAATTCACATAATTTCTGTATACCACTAAATTTAGTTTTTCATCTTCTTTTCAAATGCCAAATTCATTTTAAAAAAATTTAATGCACAAGGTGTTTTTTTGGGTCGGAACTTTTTTCCAATATTTTTTAATCCGGCCCTGGATTTTTTTATAACTGTAAATAAATTAAATGATTGGATACCTTAAAAAATATTCGGTGTTAAATATAAAATAAATATACAGTGTGGTTAATAAGTTGTAAGTCGTATTTCAATTTTTTTTTTTCTACTTCGAGCTTTCGCAGTTCACATTCCACAGAGAACGGCAGTTCTCACCAGTGGTGCACAACACCCCTACAAGCGACATTATATATACACGAAATTGTCGATTTTCTAAACCTGACTGAATGGAAAATTGGGCCACATCCCATCTTAAAGTTTACAAAAAGACTCGTCCATCCATATGTTACTTCTCCATTTTGGTCCAAGGGTGTGGAATTTACGGCCCTTCCCATTTAAAGCCTGTTTTTCGTTCTCGTCCCCAAAACTCCCAAAAATTTCCCAAACCTTTCCAACGCATGTTTAATTTTGAAAATCGGTTGTACCATCCAAAAGTTATCGAGCTCAGAAATATGACTCAATTTTTATTTAAAAAATGGAAAATGTTTGTGGATATATATGTTTGTATGTATGTATGTGGAAAAGTTAAACCGCTCTGAATTTTTTTATCTGTGTTTCAAGAGGGTGTGAGGGCCGATTCAGAACCGGTCTAATTTTTGACTTCTGACTACCCGTAAGTTAGCTAGAGGACTAAGTAGATACAAAATAGCATATTTTTGGGCGTATATATCTTAGGTTCAAGAAAAGACAGGAAAACCGCAAATACACCAAATTAATAGGGTTGAGTTAAGCTTTCAAATGGCCCTTAAGCGATCAAGCTGAGACATACGCACTGCTCACCATAGCCAAAAAACTGAAAAATTAAACTTTGAAAATTTTGGTTTTTCGACAATTACTCAAAATTTCAACCTACGAATTGCGCCAATAACTGAGCGTTTGTAGAAGGACTCAGGACGCGTCTAACAGTGTATACCTTATATCTGGGAAAATTCGAATTTTTAAGTTATAGGGTTCATAAGTATGATCAAATCTATTTCTTATGGGAAAAACGGTTTTTCAAGCTCAATAATTCCTGTAATACGTTCAGTTATTATACTCGATCTTGGATGCATCAGATAGTACTTGTCAATACGTTTCAAATTCATGTTTAGTGATCAACATCAGTTAAGCCGTTCAGAAATTATAGAGCTCCAAAGGTATAATTAGTCCAGGAACTGAAATTTTTCACTTCGCAATTTTTACAGAATGGATAGATTTGTTTAAAAATTTGACAATAAGTAGTGGATAGACCAAGGATCAAAATCTATATGATGCCGAAAGACGCTATTACCAAGGGGGTAGTTGCCACCTCATCTCGAGGGTGGAAATTTTTTTTTTATATTTTGACCGCAAATGCTGGTAAAAATATTAATTATAAACAAAAAATGTTCATTATACATTTTTTTGATAAAATTAATAGTTTTCGATTTATTAGTTATCGAAGCTGTTAGTTTTATATCGGAAAGATTGCCAGATAACGGCAGTTCTCGCCAGTGGCGCAGAAATACACCCCCCTACACGCGACACTATTATATACACGAAATTTTCAATTTTCTAAATCTGACTGAATTGAAAGTTGTGCCAACTCCCATCTTCAAGTTCAGAAAAAGACTCACCCATTCATATGTCAACCATCCATTTTGGTCCAAGGGTGTCGATTTTACGGCCCTTCCTATTTAGGGTCTGTTTTTCGTTTTGGTCCCCAAAACTCCCAAAAACTTCGAAAATTTAAGTCCAACCTTTGCGGTTTCTAATAGAACTGATCATTACCTTTCCAACGCATGTCTAATTTTGAAAATCGGTTATACCATTCAAAAGTTATAGAGCTTAGAAATGTGACTCAATTTTTATTTAAAAAAGGGAAAATGTTTGTGGATATGTATGTATGTGTGTTTGAAAGTTAAACCGATTTGATATTTTTTCTCTGTATTTAAAGAGGGGGTCAGGGCCGATTTAGAACCGGTGAGTTTGTGACTTTTGACCACCCATAAGCCAGCTATAGGACTTTGTAGGTACAAAACGGCATATTTTTTGAGGGTATATATATTCGGATCAAGAAGAGGCATGAGAACCGCAAATATATCAAATCAATCGTGTTGACTTAAGCTTTCAAATGGTGTCCAAGCCGTCAGGATCAGACATACACACGGCTCAGTATAGCCGAAAAACTGAAAAACTAAACTTTGAAAATTTTGGTTTTTCGACAATTACTCAACATTTCAACGTACGAATTGTGCCAATAACTTAGCGTTTGTATAAGGACTCAAGACGAATCCAACGATGTATACCTCATATCCGGGAAAATTCAAATTTTTAGGTTATAGGCTTCATAAATATGATAAAATCTATTTTCTGTGGGAAAAACGGTTTCGAAAGCTAAATAATTCCTGTACCTAATAGCTTCAGTTATCATACTTGACCTTAGATCCATCAGATACTACTGGTCAATACGTTTCAAACTCATGTTTACTGATCAAAATCGGTTAAGCCGTTTAGAGAAGTTATTAAGATACAAAAGTATAATCCAATTAACGATTATTCCCCAAATGGTTTATGAGTTGTAGTGGTTACGACGCTAAATTTGATCTGGCAACGGGCAATCCGACTTCATTTACCGGCCATCTCAATATATATTTTTTTTCAATCCATTTCGAATAGAAAAAAATCTAGTGTACATTCGATGGACACTAGATGATTTGGGAGATAATGCAACAAAGGTGACCATTTATAAAGCTTGACGTGTAATAGAGGAACATTGCATTCAACTTCAAACATTTAATTTATAAATAACTTTGAAAAACTCCTGATACAAGAATAAAAAACAGCTAAACGCCGTAAAAATGAGTGGCGCATAAAATATTCCAGCGACAAAAGATCTGATAAGAATGTTACGTGGCGCGAAAATGGATTTTCATTTGATGCAAAACAAAATTCTAGTTTTATTTTAAAAGATTTTTCCATAATATTTGCTAAATTTGAAGTAAACGCGCCACAAAAGAGTTTCAAAATTCAAACTGTATCAAAGTTACTCTTTTGTGGCGCGTTTACTTCAAATTTAGCAAATATTATGGAAAAATCTTTTAAAATAAAACTAGAATTTTGTTTTGCATCAAATGAAAATCCATTTTCGCGCCACGTAACATTCATATCAGATCTTTTGTAGCTGGAATATTTTATGCGCCACTCATTTTTACGGCGTTTAGCGGTTTTTTATTCTTGTAATTTCAGAATTCAAATTCAAAATTTGACCAGAAAAATCATTTTGCCTAAAATTAAAAGTATATCACTAAATTTAGTTTATCATTCTCTTTTCAAATGCAAAATCTATTTTAAAGAAATTTAATGTACAGGGTGTTGTTTTTGGGTCGGAACATTTTTCCAATATTTTTTAGTCCGGACCTGGACTTTTTACAATTTTAAATAAATTAATTCATTGTACACCTTAAATAATATTTGCGTGCCAAATATAAAATAAATATACAGTGTGGTTAAAAAGTTATGAACCAAATAAAAAAATGACAAAATGGATAATACACCCATAGTCGAGGAAATCAAGCATTTTGGCTCGCAATTTTTTCGTCCAGCATGGATTTATTTGAAATTTTCACAGAAGGTAGGGAATAGTCCAAGGATCATTTTCTATATCATGCCGCTGTACGCTAAAACCTTGGGGGTGGTTGCCACCCCATCTCGTTGGTGGGAATTTTTTATTAAATTTTAACCATGTAAATCGATATAAAACGTAATTCTAAGAAAAAAAAATGTTTTTTACATTTTTTTCGTAAAACTAATATTTTTCGAGTTATTCGCGGTTGAAAGTAACAGTTTTTCGACGAAAAAATCCACTTTTTTAGAGAGTTTTTTGAGAATAACTCGAAAAATGTGCATTTACTAAAAAAAACTGCAGCTATCAAAATTGTGTCTTTTAGTAACACAAACCAAATTCTTTTTCTATAATATTTTTACGACCAATACAAACCGAGATACGGCATGTTAAAAGTTAGCTTTTTCGTCAAATTTATAATTTGAAATATTCAAAGCCCAATAACGGAAAAACTTTGCATTTTTTCGAGGAAAACTTAGATAACCTGTTTTCAAGGATGCAATTAGACCTTTCAAAAGAAAAAAACAAAAAGTTTCTAGCATAAAAATTAAGTGACTTATGATCAAAAAAAGGTCGGTACCTGCTTTTCTTTATGAAAAAATCAGTGAAAACAACCCCCTAACTACCCTCCCAATTAAAAATTGGTCTTCATCTTTCTGCAATTCCCTTTATATTTGTATTATCCATATACCCAAGAAGTTTGACCCTTTTAAAAGGCCTAATTTTAGAAAAACTGGAGTTTAAATAAAAATTGATTTTTTGCAATTTCGTATTTTTCACCATCTTTTTCCAAATATCTCCGAAAATACTAGAGGTACGAAAAAAATGACAAACTACTAAATTGTAGCTGTTTTCAGAACTAAAATTACCTTGTGCATAGATTTTCTCTGTAGTTAACACTTAGCGAGATATAGCTGTTTAAATCCTCTATTTACGAGCAAACACCCCTTTATCGAGCCCTTTAAACCCACCCCAATTAAAAACTAAGGGATCTCACGAAATTTAATTTACAGTCTTATAGCTCCTCAAAAATCCTACAAAATCACTTTTGAAAAACTTTTTATCGCCAAAAATAAAGGAGCTATGCTTATAAAACCAATTTTTTTTCGAATAATTCGAATAGTCCGCTTATGAGAGCATTTTCAATGTATATGTTATAGTCAAAGCCCGAATTTCAGGCACTCCTAGGTTTAACTAGGCAATCCTCAGGTCTGACTGACGGTCTTAGTCAAAGCCCGAAATAAATTACAGTTTCGGCCTTTGACTAGTCAAACCTAAGAGAGACTAAGTTTGTCAGGCAAAGGTCGAAATTTAATTTTATGAAATCGGGGTTTGACTAGTCAAACCCCGATCAGCTATTAAAATGTCGTAATTTCTTAGATTGGGTTTACTAAAACGTCATTTTTTAATTTAAATATTTATTATTTTTATATTATCGTAATTAAAATAAAAAAATTAGTGTTTATTCTCACATGTGATGCATTATAGCATTTAGAGTTGCCCAATACTTTGTTAGACCTTTTACACTTTCATAATTTTGAAGAACGTTTCTTATTGAGGTAGAGCATTTTATAAAGCCTTGTCCTCCAGATTTAGAATTTTTCGTACTAATTTCTCTTAAAGACAGCTTAACGCCTGGAACATCTTCGAAATTATTAAAAAAATTCGTGTTGCATTCTCTTATTTGATTTCTTGAAACAAGTGTGTTTATTGTTTCGTATTTCATACCAAGTCTATATAAACCATCAGTTGTTTTATCTTGTATGATACCCAAAATATTTCGAGCATCTCCTTTGGAGTATCAAAGTTGGGATAGGTTTTGTTTGAAGTTTTTCCGATCGAACACCTTCAATCACCTTTCCTTTATTTCTTTTAATAGTTTCTGTCTGTGCACAACGCATGCAAGTAACTTTTCTTTCAAAATGTTCATAGTATGCACCAAGTGTGCTATCAGCACAGACAACACATACCAACTGATTAGAAATTATGCACGTATGAGCTCTCTTTGTGGCAAGTACAACAAACCACAAACCTTCAATTTCGATCGGAAAAACTGTAACAATACCTATCCCCAGCTTCGATAGAGCCAAAGGAGATGCTCGAAATATTTTGGATATTATACAAGATAAAACAATTGACGGTTTATATAGAGTTGGCATGAAATACGGAACAATAAACACACTTTTTTTCAAGAAATCAAATAAGAGAATGTAAAGAGAATTTTCTTAAAGACTAAGTTTTCAGTCTAATGGCATATAAAACAACATAATGCTATTCTACATCCCACCAGAATGAAAACAATGGGAACCTTCTCTGTTTACACCTCCGACTCTTCTACAATTTGCAAGCCATACGGATGCTGAGACTAAGGAAGATGAGGAAATTCTACAATTTACAATTCACGTCCCATCTGCTCAGCGCGGTAAAGTTCCAACGAGAATGGTTCCCTTCATACTCCACACAGAGTAAATGTAAATCAAAAATGAATAACCATTTTCAATTTTGTTGCAAAACGAAAACACAGCCGAACCATATTCTAGTCCAATAAGAGAGTGCTGCAAGCACCCCTACCGGTTTCGAAACTTATTAGTCTCTCATCAGGAGGCACATATGCTGCTCTCTCTGATCCAACCAAAACAAACCCCAGCGTGCAGTCCCGGATTGCAACGAACGAAATGGCATAGATGCCCTAGCGGCAACTGCTAGCAAAAAGACTAAGTTTTCACTCTAATGGCATATAAAACAACATAATGCTATTCTACATCCCACCAGAATGAAAACAATGGGAACCTTCTCTGGTTACACCTCCGAGGCTTCTACAATTTGCAAGCCATACGGATGCTGAGACTAAGGAAGATGAGGAAATTCTACAATTTACAATTCACGTCCCATCTGCTCAGCGCGGTAAAGTTCCAACGAGAATGGTTCCCTTCATACTCCACACAGAGTAGATGTAAATCAAAAATGAATAACCATTTTCAATTTTGTTGCAAAACGAAAACACAGCCGAACCATATTCTAGTCCAATAAGAGAGTGCTGCAAGCACCCCTACCGGTTTCGAAACTTATTAGTCTCTCATCAGGAGGCACATATGCTGCTCTCTCTGATCCAACCAAAACAAACCCCAGCGTGCAGTCCCGGATTGCAACGAACGAAATGGCATAGATGCCCTAGCGGCAACTGCTAGCAAAAAGACTAAGTTTACACTCTAATGGCATATAAAACAACATAATGCTATTCTACATCCCACCAGAATGAAAACAATGGGAACCTTCTCTGGTTACACCTCCGAGGCTTCTACAATTTGCAAGCCATATGGATGCTGAGACTAAGGAAGATGAGGGAATTCTACAATTTACAATTCACGTCCTATCTGCTCAGCGCGGTAAAGTTCCAACGAGAATGGTTCCCTTCATACTCCACACAGAGTAAATGTAAATCAAAAATGAATAACCATTTTCAATTTCGTTGCAAAACGAAAACACAGCCGAACCATATTCTAGTCCAATCAGAGAGTGCTGCAAGCACCCCTACCGGTTTCGAAACTTATTAGTCTCTCATCAGGAGGCACATATGCTGCTCTCCCTGATCCAACCAAAACAAACCCCAGCGTGCAGTCTCGGATTGCAACGAACGAAATGGCATAGATGCCCTAGCGGCAACTGCTAGCAAAAATACTAAGTTTTCACTCTAATGGCGTATAAAACAACATAATGCTATTCTACATCCCACCAGAATGAAAACAATGGGAACCTTCTCTGGTTACTCGAAGATGTTCCAGATGTTAAGCTGTCTTTAAGAGAAATTAGTACAACATATTCTAAATTTGGAGGACAAGGCTTTATAAAATGCTCTACCTCAATAAGAAACGTTCTTCAGAATTATGAAAGTGTAAAAGGTCTAATCTCAACTCTAAATGCCATAATGCCTCATCATCTGAGAATAAACACTAATTGTTTTATTTTAATTACGACAATATAAAAATAGTAAACATTTAAATTAAAAAATGACGTTTTATTAAACCTAATCTAACCTATTCCGACATTTTATTAGTTGATCGGGGTTTGACTAGTCAAACCCCGATTTCATAAAATTAAATATCGACCTTTGCCTAACCATCTTAGTCTCTCCTAGGTTTGACTAGTCAAAGGCCGAAATTGTAATTTATTTCGGGCTTTGACTAAGGCCGTCAGTCAGGCCTGAGGATTGCCTAGTCAAACCTAGGAGTGCCTGAAATTCGGGCTTTGACTATAACATATATAATACCACAGAACTAGTTCGTATACTAGAAGATGACTAAAAAACTATTTGTATTTGTACATATTTGTAAATTCGTATTTTTCTGTAAATAGATGTTTTTGTAATTCTTTAATTCTATTTTTTTTTGATATATCTATTGAATTATCTATTTATAAAAATTGCAATGTAAGGGTAGTTTTTAAGGGTTGAAATATGATATTATATCCTTTAGCATAAAACAATCATTTTTTAACCAATCAAAACCAAATTTTACCCATATTAAAGTTTACAATGTTTGTATATAATTTTTGACAATAAGGGGTAGTTTACACCCCTAAAAATAATCAACGCCCTTAAGCTTGATATAGAATTAAATACAGAGTGGGGTGATCCTAATCTCAAATTTTTATGTAAATCGATGCAAGCCGAAATTATTCTTTTAGGATAAGTCAATTTTTTATATCTCCAACAAGGGTGGTTGTAAGGGTTGAAATATTATGATATTATATCTTAAAGCATAAAACAATCATTATGGAACTAATAAGAACCAAATGTTAACAATATTAGAGTTTAAAATGTTATTTTATAATTTTTTAAAATTAGGGGTAGTTTTCACCCTTAAAAAAACAAAAGCGTACAACGGCTTAATATAGAAAATGAACTAGAGGGTGAAATGAGCCTAATCCCAAATTTTTGTACAAATCGATGCTGGACGAAAAAATTGCGAGGTTTTGCCATTTTTTCAGTTTCATTTCCTCGACTACCAGTATCTTTGTTATTAATGACATAAGACCCATTAAGTATGGTATTTTTGAGACCGCCTATGTGTCATCTTTATACAGTTAATGTATGTTACTTTCCCAATGAAACACCCTGTATAATATCTGATTAGATTTTTCTTTCCGAAGAGAGACTCCAACTCGTTATTTTGTCTGCTCCTCTATTCATCGTTTGTCACAGTCTCTGAAAGGGCCAATATATCATTCGAAGGATTTTGCGTTCCCACACCAGCAATTTATTTACTTCTCTTTTTGTTAGCCTCCATGTTTCGCTTCCATACGCTACTGCTGGTCGTATTATGGTCTTATATATCTACATTTTTGCACCTCGTGAGAGAAGTTTTGACTTCCTTCGACAGAGAACATATTAAGACGGTATTAAATTGGACCTCGGACTTCCATTACCGGAGTTGCAACGGGAAGTACTATTTTAAAGTCGCCGAGATAGTACAAGTGATATATTATTCGACACGTTTTAGCAAGACGAAAACAAATATATACCCCCGGTTTGCATATCCTTTTGTTTTGGCTAAATGCGTTGGCTAAATTGTTAACGTTTTAAGAGTCAGAAGACGGAGGGAAGTTTTAGGAATCAACGGGAGTGGTACCTTTTCTACAAACAGTTCAAGATCGGTAGAGGATTATCGAACCACTTATGATGATGAAATGGGTTGTCACACAAATTTTTAACTTTGAGTACAGCAAATTTTTGTGTTTTTCAATGTGATCATTCACATTCAAGCAAGTTATAAATTCATTCGACCCATTCTGAGCAATATTTGCCGGGTAAATATAGAGTATACATGGATTTTTATGAGGTTTTAGATTGTAAATGCCAAAAGGATTAGAATTATGTCAAAAGTATAATTCTAAAAATTTTAAATCACTCCTGATATCTTGCTCATGGTATTTAGTGTCATGACGGTTAGCACCAGTCACATTTACGACATCAAAAAGAGTCCTCTTATAGAATTCAATATCGTCTGAGATAGCGAGTTTGACAAGTTTTGTTAACAGTTTCGAACATTTTTGGTTTTACTTTTAAGTACCTATTGCTACATTCTAATTTTTCAGAACTGCTGGAAATTTTTCTGTTCATACCTACTCTATAAAGTGCCATATTATTGTTGCACATTCTTCTCATAGACTCTCTAGTTTGAACACGTTTCCTGCTTTCAAACTTAGGGAATCGAGTTTTGAAAATAACAGCTACAGAAATTTCTACATATGACATACAGAGGTGTAGCTGAAGATTGCGCCCCCCCCCCCTCCCGCGACAATTTTTGTGGGGCCCCGTATTATAAACATAAAGACAACTAATAATAGTATAAATACTAAAATATGTGTAGATGACAACATTTGGCCTTTATTTAATAAGTATTCATTAGTTATTGTTAATAGATTTTTTGGGAATATATTATATGAAAACCTATTATACATGTATCTTAATCCGACAAACCTGTTAGTATTACCTAAATTGTTGCAATATTATATCTAAATTTAGATTGAAAACATTAGCTACAAAACTTTTTTTGCTAAAAGGTATTTTTTCGTCGCAGCTGAGCTCATCGTAACTTTTTTTATACGTTTTATCGGTTTATTTTTAAATTCCGGTATAATACCCCCTATTCTGCCATTCCTGCTGTTTGCTAAAGTTTCGGAAAACAAATTTCTCATTTCTAGAAGATTATCACGAGTTTTTTCGGAAAGTTGAAGGACGACCTTTAACTCTGCCGTTTCAGATTGCAAAAGTGTTGATGTTAGATTAATAAAGTTAAGTATTTTAGATTGAATAGTAATGTTAACGACAAATTCAAAATTATTCATATGCTCTTATAATGCATTAATTTATAATTTTTCGTTTTCAATAAACACAATTTTTTTAATTTTTGAAGTTATACTTGTTTACGCGCGATATGAGCGTGAATTTTTAAATGTTAAAACCTACGATCCCGGCGCATGCGCATTATAACTTTGTTCTGATTGGATGTTCAAATGACATGTCAAAAATTATCCAATATGGCAGCTGTAGCGCAGCTGTGGTTTGGACGGTTGACGGTTTGGTTATGTATGGCTGTTGCGTTTTAAAATTTGTGGGAAGAGAAACAACAAAGGTTATTTAATAGCTATACTGCCTTTTTAAATAGTTTTCATATTATATTTTTTAAGTTATACTTCAAAATGTTATAATTTATGTATGTATCAGTCCAGAAAAAGTGTGGAAAGAATATATTAGTGTTTTTAAATATATTTTTCTACAAACGTGTTAAAAATGCAATTTTTAGGACTCCATAGGAGCGTTAAAAATGCTACTTTAAGGCACTAGTGCTTTAAAATTTTTAAGGCACTGCAGTTAAAAGTGAATTGTCAAATTGTGAAACGTCAAAATATTTATATTTCATTTATTAACATTAATATTAATAATACAACTTGCGCAATTTGAAAAAGGTGGTTTAAAAGGTTTTTTAATATAATTTTGTGTCTTTGGATTTGTCTTCCTTGGGCGTAAAATAATAAAACATCTAGGTATTTTTATATTTCACTTGTCACCGTGATGTATAATTATGTATATCTGAAACGTAAGTAGCATGCGGCTTGATGGCCTTGCTGGTAGAGCATTGGACCAGAGATCAAAAAATCGCGAGATTGCGGGTTCAAATCCCGGACGATTCATACTTTTTTCTTTTTTTTTTTTAATATTTGGCATTGTTAAGTTTTGGTTCATTTTTGGTAATTATTGTTAATTTTTTGTATTGTAACTGTTAAGTAGGTATATTTATTTCGTTGAAATTATATTATAATAGAAGTATAACTTCTTACGTGCGTACAAAGTACACACACATTCTTTTTTTTTTATATAAATTAATCAATTTTTTTTTTTCAGTTTCTTGAGCAAGCAAATTTATAACACGTTTTGTATTTGGGGGCTCAGGTAATTTGTTATTTTTTTAATTTTATTGTTTTTATCGATTAATTTAGCTAAAACAGGATTATATTTAGCTAGTAAAAGAACCAGCGACAAAAATTACCTGTTTGGGATTCAATTTTATCTAAACCGCCAACATGTCCACAAAAGTACGAAACGCTAAATTTCACCCGAAAAGAGTAAGAGTTACGTCAATTATCCGCTTCATTATTTCCTTCCAAATTCAAGCAGCCCCTGCTAACGTTAAGGGCCCCTCGCCTTGCGGGCCAGTCAACTTTAAATCGATCTTTTACCCTATAAATACTATATCGAGCTAGATCTCCACTTGGTTTCAGAATTCGTTGAGTGAATACCCCATCAAAGGAATTATTTTTTCTACATGTCTTGAAGAGCTCGAGCTCAATGTACTTCTCAGAGTTGTTAGTTACTTCTAGTTTCAGTCTTGTCTTTTCAATGGCATTATAGAGTGTCCTGGAATATGATACCATACTTCAATGTCTTTAAAAATACTACGTTTGCATAACTGGTCTGGCCAAGTGAAAAGAATTTGGGATGTGAATTATAAATTGTAAAATTCCCTCATCTTCTTTAGTCTCAGCATCCGTTATGGCTTGCAAATTTTAGAAGCCTCGGAGGTGTAACCAGAGAGTGTTCCCATTGTTTACAATCTGGTGGGATGTAGAGTAAGATTTTTATTATTATTTTATGTGCTATTAGATTGAAAACTAGTCTTTTGCTAGCAGTTGCCGCTAGGGCATCCCTGCCATTTCGTTCATTGCAACCCTTTTGGGTTGTGAAGATTAGGTCCTAAAGCCAAAAAAAGTTAACTTAAGTTTTCCAATTTAGTGGGGACTTTCCATTTTTAATTTAATTTTCCATTTCCAACAATGGTTTTTTCCGATTATAGCGCCATCTATCCATAATTCGAAAAATGTCTCGAATAAAAGTTACTTATTTTTACGTAAGGAATTTAAATCTGCAATAAAAAATGGGAGTTCCCATTTAAGATTTTAAAGTAACCCTCACCCCACCTCCACGGGGGGTCGTGTTTGGTGCCATTCGATAGATTTTTCAAAAATATTGAATAAGTGTATTTATCAGTTTTTCGATCTGATGTTCATTTCGCAGAATATCGCAGGATTCGCATTTAAAATTTTAAATATACCTACCCCCAACCTCTCTCCGTGGGGAGTCGTATTTGGTGGGTCACATTCGATAGATTTTTGATAAATATTGAGCAAGTATTTTTTAGTTTTTCGATCTGTTGTTCATCTCGCGAAATATTCGCTTTTTTCTTGTGAAACTTTGTGACTCACCCATTTTCTTACGCCCCGCTTAAATCGTCAGATTTTTGAAATATTATACACTGTTTTGCATGTACTTAATATCTTATCTTAATCTGACGATTTCGAGTTTTTCTAAGAATAGGTAGGATTGTAGGATAGGAGATAAGGATGAGGTACAGTTATAGGGTACAAGGTTTCTCCCCATGTGATAATCTGACGCGCTCGAGTAACTGCAAAAATCCCCGCTTGGGCTCCCCTACCATAACAATGTACCATGGATGGAACATGTACGGGCCAATTAACAAACAAAATTTCTTATATACATGAAGAAGAGGAAGAGACTATAATTGCAACAAATTAGTTGTACATACATAGTAGAAGTATCTGACAAAAAAAGCAGTTATTTTGTATCGTTTTAAGAGATTCTTCTACTTTTCTTAAGACAATAATTAAAATAATTTTAATTTTGTTTTGTCGGTATTTAAGTAATTTTTATGTATTTATTTTCATCTTGTTGTTAATAAATATGCAGATGTATGTACTCAATTATCTTCACAGCCAAGTTTCAAGATGTCGCTATAAATCTTTGTCAAATCGCTGGAGTTATCTACAAGAATTCCTTATTACTCTATGTTATTGTCGATTTGTTCAAATTTTTCGTTTCTAAAATACATTTTGAGTTACCAATATCCACAAAAGCAAATAAAGTGCTAAATTTATGTAGTTAATCAATTTATCAACTCTCCTAAAAATCATTCATCTTACCCAGTTCAAAGGTGCACGGAGAAAGTAACGAGTTAAACGAAACTTGTAGGTTCTCAATACAATTCACTGACGGTTCGAAGAATGTGAGTACTTTCTTCGAGGCGGCACTTGCTAATTCGACATACTCCAGCCTATCTTCAAATTCAAAATTTGTATGTATACTCTGGGCTAATTAGCAAAATTCATGGAAAAGTTATTTACCAGCAATTTTATTGCTGGAATCGAATTATAGAATCCTATATATTAATAATATAGGTATGCAAAGTCCGCAGATAGTGTGCTACTTTTTTTATAAACAAAATGGCGCCGACAAATCGTATTTTTTTCAATTATTGTTCTATAACTCCGAAGATTTTAACTTTACAACAAAAACACTCAAATAAAAATTCACCGCAATTAAATTCTGCACAGAGATTTGTTTTTCCCGATTTGCTCCGATGAAAATTTTCCTCGGAAAATGCGGGTTTTCCCAACAAAGTCTCTAATTTTTAAATAAAGTTTTAGGTAAGTAATTATTCATCAATAATTAAATAACTTAGTGACATCAAAGTTTTCTTGGTATAGATTGTAATTGCAGAAGCCGGTGAAAATTAAACGAATATTTTAGCAACAATTCAATTGTTAATTAACAATTTACGATCGCAATAATAACCAAAATAATCATGAGGCATTGATCAAACTTATTAAGATTATAAAGATGAGATGGTTATTTAATATTTTATCGACAAAATATAAATGTTTCGTCTTTTTGCATAATCTTTAAATTTTGAAAAAAAAATAGTTATAATACGCTGGTCTAATTAGTAACGTACAAAGAAAGGTTATTTACCAGCAATTTTATTGCTGGAATCGAATATTATGATCCTATAGATTAATAATATAGATATGCAAAGTCCACAGATAGTGTGCTACTTTTTTTATTAACAAAATGGCGCCCCCAAATCGTGTTTTTTTCTATTATTGGTCTATAGCTCCGAAGATTTTCACTTTACACCAAAAACACTCAAATAAAAATTCACCCCAATTTAATTCTACATAGAGGCATGTTTTTCTCGATTTGCTCCGACGAAAATTTTCCTCGGAAAATGTGGGTTTTCCCAACAAAATCTCGAATTTTCAAATAAATTTTTTGGGCAAGTAATTATTTATCAATAATTAAATAACTTGGTGAAATAAAAGCTTTCTTGGTATAGATTGTAACTGCAGAAGCCGGTGAAAATTAAATGAATATTTTAGCAACAATTCAATTGTTAATTAACAATTTACAGTCGCAATAACCACCAAAATAATCATGAGACATTGATCAAACTTAGAAAGATTATAAAAATGTGATGCCTATTTAATATCTTGTCGACAAAATATAAATTTTTCATTTTTTTGCATAATCTTTAAATGTTTAAAAAAATAGTTATAAACAAATTAACATTTCTCAGAAATTGTTTATTATATTATAATTTAAAAAATACTTAATATGCGTATTTCAAAGGTCTTGAAAATGAATGGTTTAAAATTTTTTTCCAACCATTTGCAAAAAAGTTATGAAACAGCAAAATAAACATACGATTACTACGTTGTTTAAAATTTGTTTTAATTGTTTCAAAGCTTAAAAGTGAGTCTATGGTACAAACTAATTACTCTCAAAAAATACCAAACATTAGTTCAATGGTTATATTTTAATCAAAGATTAAAAATGTTTTTTTTTGTAACTTTTAGCGCGAAAGTAGGCTTGATACAAAGCCGTGGACGGGTTATAATACATAATTTTATTTATTCACTAGTGCACGTCGCGCGACGGTGGTCGTTTCGAGTGAAAATTTTAGCTACGGTACTGTATTAGTCTACTTTCGCGCGTGTAAATTACAAAAAAAAAATATTTATTATCTTTAATAAAAATATAAATATTAAACTAATAATCGATATTTTTTGTAAGTAATTAGCTTGTACCTTAAACTGACTTTTACGCTTTGAAAGAATTAAAAACATTATAAACAACGTAGCAATCGTATGTCTACTTTGCTGTTTCATAACTTTTTTGCAAATAGTTCCAAAAAAGTTTTAAAGCATTCATTTTCAAGATCTTTGAAATACGATTTTACCTATTTTTTAAAATTAGAATATAATAAAAACTTTCTGAGAAACGTTAATTTGTTTATAACTATTTTTTTTAACATTTAAAGATTATTCAAAAAAATTAAAAATTTATATTTTGTCAACAAAATATTAAATTGGCATATCATATTTATAAGATTTCAAAGTTTGATCAGTGTATCATAATTATTTTGGTTATTATTGCGACCGTAAATTATTAATTAACAACTGAATTGTTGCTAAAATATTCGTTTAATTTTCATCGGCTTCTGGAACCATAATCTAAACCACATAATATAAAAAATGTTTATTTCATAAATAAACATTGTTTTTCGCTTAAATTAAATGTCAAACAGCCACAGAAAGCTTTTATGTCACCGAGTTATTTAATTATTGGTAGATAATTACTTATCTAAAACTTTATTTGAAATTTAAAGATTTTGTTGGGAAATCCCGCATTTTCCGAGGAAAATTTTCGTCGGAGCAGATCGGGAAAAACATGTCCTTATGCAGAATTTAATTTCGGTGAATTTTTATTAGGGTGTTTTTGGTGTAAAGTTTAAATGTTCTGAGTTATGGAGCACAAATTGAAAAAAAAAACACGATTTGGGGGCGCCATTTTGTTAATAGAAAAAGTAGCACACTATCTGCGGACTTTGCATACCTATATTATTAATATATATATATAATCATAAGCTTCGATTCCAGCAATAAAATTGCTGGTAAATAACTTTTCCCAAAAATGGCCTATTCTCCGATAATCAGCCCAGACTAGTACTAGATTAAATCAGTAGTACCTTCTGTCAGTGGCGCACTCAGGGGGGTTTTGGGGGTTAAAACCCCTCCCAGGGTATATAAAAATATCAAGGCTAGTAGGAAAATGTAACTTGTCTTTCAGAAACAATAGAAAAAAATTTCGGTGCCCAAGCGATGCTGGGACAAATAATCCCGGACAAATAATTCCCGGACCAATAATCCCCGGACAAATATTCCCCACAAATTTTTTTGGACAAAATATCCCCACAAAAAAATCCCGGACAAAAAATCCCCAAGAAATATTTTCTGCCAAATAGTTCTCTAAAAATTTTCCCGTGAATGCAATCGACTCAAATGTTTTTCAGCCTCAGTGCGTGAGAGCTATAGCAATCGCCATGAAACCGCTTTTCGGCACGAAAATAATGATTAGCGATTAAGATTAAGCATTGTAATTTCGATTACCAAATTTCGAATTTCACTTCCATGCAGAAAACTTTTTACAAATTTTACATAACAAACGAGTGTGAGTTTTTTCAAAAATCGTGGAAGATATGGGAATGCGCTAAGGCTGTGGAAACCATGTTGTAATTATTCTCTTAAATCTTTTACTCACTCTGCTTTGAATAACTATGTTTTAAACATTGCCTATTCGCTATTCGTGATGAGAACTGCTGGTCCTGAAAACGATAATCTTGATTGTAATGCAAAAAACCTGTTACTTTTTGTAAATTTAACGTCAAAAATATTTAGTTATTATCATCATCAATGGCATTAGTGTGCGAGTGCCCTTGCGAGTGGTTTACTATTGGCTTCCATGTGTCGGTCCTGTGCCACTATTTCCCATTGTCTCACTCCCATTTTCTCCAGAGCTTCTCCGACTGCACCTTTTTCCTTTTTCTATGCCGTCCTACAGACTTTCTCCCATCTGGCCTCTCCCCGAGCAGCTATGTCTGGTTTGATTTTTGGATAAATTTTTATCATGGCATATTCTAAGGCCAGGTAAAACAACAATGGGGACAACGGATCTCCCTGTCTCAGTCCAGAATTTGCACAGAAATCACTTGATATTTTCCCACCTCGTCTAATACGTGTGCAAAGAAATTACTTACACACATTTGCGTTACCGCAGTTAGTTTTTTGGGTACGCCCAGCTCGACCATTGTATAGGGCTTTTCATCGATTGTCACTTGTTTCGAGCTTCTGTTGTATGTTGTATAATCGATGTTGTATAATATTAATATACACGGATTATACGACAAAAGACAGAAGCTCGAAACAAATGACTGTGAATGAAAAGCTCTATACTCTATTCCATGGTGTAGGATAACTAATTGAATCATAGGTCTTTTTGAAATCTATAAAGATCTAATGCACGTGTTGATTATACCCCCAATCCTTTCAAGCATTTGTCTAATAGTAAATATTTGATCAACAATCGATCTTCCGGGCCTAAAATCACACTGGTAGTCAGCAACTATTTCTTCGGCGTATGGTAGTAATCTTGTTGGTAATACATAACGAAATATTTATAACAGATTGCAGAAATCTGCTTCAAAAGCTTTCAAAAGCTATGTCAAAAACCTGTGTTCTGAGTTTTCATAACAAAGCTAAACAATCTTAATAGCGCAAAAATTTTTCATGGATTCACACAGATAATACGCAATGTTTTGAACTTAGTTATTCAAGGCAGAGTGAGCAAAAGATTTAAGCGAATAATTACAAGATGATTGCCACAGCCTTAGCTCATTCCCCATATCTTCTACGATTTTTCAAAAAAACTCACACTGGTTTGTCACGTAAAATTTGAAGTTTTCGGTATGTAATTGGAATTCGAAATTTGGTAATCGAAATTACAATAATTCATGCTTAATCGTCGTACCGAAAAGCGGTTTCATGGCCATTGCTATACCTCTTATGCACTGATGCTGAAAAACAGAGTGGATTGCGTCCACGGGAAAACTTTTAGATAACTATTCAGTAGTAAATATTTCATGGGGATTTTTTGTGGAGATATTTTGTCGAAAAAAATTTGTGGGGATTATTTGTCCGGAATTTTTGTGGGGATTATTTGTCCGGGGATTTTTTGTCTGTGGATTTTTGTCCAGGGATAATTTGTGGGGATTTTTTGTCAGGGATTATTTGCCCGAACCCCGCCCAAGCCAACCCCCCTAGAGGAAAATTCTGGGTCGCCACTGCCTATTTCTGTCTATTTTTGAACTGTAACCTACTGCATACGTGATAAGAATGGGAGAGGATCGAGGATAGGCTACCAAAACGAGCACTGAATGCTAGAATGCAAGGAAAGAGACCGGTTGGGAAGCCACGAAAGCGCTGGGAAGACACAGTAAACAGCGACGCACAAGCCCTTTTAGGAGTCCGTGTATGGAGAAGAGCAGCCACAGACAGGCAAGGGTGGAGGCAAAAAATAAAGGAGGCCAAGGCTCAATTTGGGTGTGTAGTGCCGTAGAAGAAGAAGAAGAACATACTACATAATAAAATAAAATAAACTGATTTACTCCCTTAATTTTAAACATCTTAATAATATACATAATTTACCTCTTTCTCCCTTTAAACGTATAGGATGTAAAATTAAATGGACCAAAAAGGGTACACCACATTAAGCTAGGTCAAATGCCCCTCTGTTATATATTTTTTTAATATTTGTAAATTCTATGTGATTTAAAAATACGACCAATTTTAGTCCACCACCACCCTCACTCCTCCTCCTCTCCTTCCATCAAAAACGTCGTTTTCTTTATTATTTTCGGTGTATTGCAATCAATTTGAGAATTCCGAAATAATTCACACGAATAGTTATGGTTTTTTTCAAAACTTGTCTATTTTTGACATAGGTACATAACATAAAAAATCATTTTCTTGTTTTAAGCGTATAATTTTTTTGGCATTGCAGGTCTTATTTTTTTATTTTGGGTAATCAATAATAATTACTTTATCAAAAAATATATTTCTGATATTTTCCTGATTTTTCCATAAGATATTTTATAGAATTCAAAATAGATAAATCAAAATATTTTTACAGGTTATATTTATATAATTTGTAGTAAGTAACTGAGTTGTTGATAACATTCAAAAATTAGGCGAAACACCTTTTAGGATTGTTAAGGTCTTTTCTAGTTTTCTGGGGTCAGCCATATTTTTTGAGATCGATACAACCTGAATTATTGCTTCTCCAATATCTCATAGCACTTGTTGCCCAGGTTCATTGCTAAGGCACATCATTTTCTGGAGTTTCGAGGGCTTTTGGCATTAAATCGATGCAAACATATTACTCGAAAGTTTTTGGGATTGCTGAACACGATTATGACATCAGAACCGAACCTCGGAATGCGCAGATGCGTGCCTCAAAGTGACCCTGGTTCGCCAGATTCACCGGGGGTCGGTGGTTCTGATGGCGTATTCATGTTTAGTGACGCCAAAAAAACCCAAGTAACAAAATTCGGCCCTTAATATACTGACTTTGATATGTTTACGCACTTTTGGGTGCATTTTATGCACTGTGAATGCAATTGTGTATTTTCACCCATTTTTCTTTCTTCACTTGAAAAGAAAAATTTAGATATGAGGGACATCAGGATCATTAGTGCTATCTATTATAATCAGATCGCTGTGGTAAAGGAGAACAACGCCTTTTCAAATGAAATACCGATTGAGAGGGGCGTCAGACAGGACTGTGTCCTGTCTTCTACTTTGTTCAATTTGTATTCAGAGGAAATAATCCAGGAAGCACTATAAGACCTAACCACGGGAATGAAAGTAAATGGCCGACCAATCAATAATATACGGTTTGCCGACGACACTATTTTATTAGCCGAATGTCTTGAGGATTTACAACAAATGGTTGACAGAGTGTTAAAAGTCAGCCAAGAAAACGTACTGTCCCTAAACACAAAAAAGACACAATTTATTGTAATCACAAAAGCTCTACAGCGCCAAGAAAGCATAACAATACATGGAGAACAAATTAAAAAGGTTGAAAAATATAAATATTTGTGTACAATATTTAATAAAACTAATGAGTACACAGAATAGATTAAAGCAAGAATGGGACAGGCAAGAAATGCTTTCAACAAACTGAAAAGTACTCTGTAGCAGGGATATTACAATTTCTTTAAATATAAGACTTCTGAGATGCTACGTGTTCTCCGTATTATTCTATGGGTTGGAGGCTTGGACATTAAAGAAGGATGTTTCGGACAGATTAGAAGCCTTCGAGTTATGGGCCTACAGAAGAATATTAAGAATAAGTTGGGTGGATAGAGTCACGAATATCGAGGTGTTGAGAAGAATGGGAAAAGATAAAGAGGTTTTAAATACAATTAAAGTCAGAAAACTGCAATATCTGGGACATATTATGAGGGGCGAGCGTTATAACTTGTTACAATTAATAATACGAGGAAGAATACAGGGTAAAAGGAGTCGCGGAAGAAGACGCATCTCCTGGTTAAACAATTTGAGAGCTTGGTTTAATTGCACTGGTTTAATTCTGCTGATCTCTTTATAGCAGCGGTATCGAAAGTGCGAATTGCCGTGATGGTTGCCAACCTTCTCAGAGGAGATGGCACATGAAGAAGAAGAAGAAGACCCATTTTTCTATTATAGACTTTTTGCCTGATGTCATCCTGAACACACTGGAAAAAGTTACAAATCATTAGGTGCTATATTTAAAAATCGATTTATTCTGGCGTTTTCTGTTCTAAATGCCCTGGTCTAACGTTTTATTGTCATATTTTGCAGCAGACTTGTTTGCAAATTACCATCAACATCTCATCAACGGTTCCGTACTCGCTAATTTGATAATTTGCCTCGCATCATTGAACGAAATCATCAAATTGTTTTCTAATGGGAGCCATATTGTACTGTGCCTTGCGAATATTTCTATCTATAAGACCTTCAAATCTTAACGCATGTAATGTATCAAATTTTCTGGAAGACATTTTGCTACAAAAACATACAGGGGTAGTACAGTCGTATGTCCAAAGCTTGGAGATATTATTACGCTGACTTTTCTTTCTTCTTCTTAACGTGCCCTATCAAGTCCCCTTGACGTTGGCGATTAACATGGAGAAACTGTCTCTGTCTCGAGCTATTCTAAATAGGTGTTTTGCTTTCTTTATTCCTGTCCACTCCAGGATATTCTTTAACCAAGAGGCCTGCTTTCTACCAATTCCTCTGCGTCCTTCAATTTTACCCATCATAATAATTTAAAAAATATTATACCGGTCTCCCCTTACTACGTGTGCAAAATAAGCCATCTTTCTATACTTGATGTTATCAAGCAGCTCGCAGGCAGCATTTGCTCTCTTAATTACTGCCACATATGTCAGCATAGCCGTCCATGGTATTTTCAGTGTACGTCTGTGAAGCAACATTTCAAAGGCCTCCAAACTATTAATGGTGGATATTTTTAATGTCCATGCTTCGACGTATACAAGAGGACTGACCAAATATAACATTTAATCATATGCTTTTGAAGTTGAAGTTGCAAGTTATCATTACAGAAGAATGAACTCATTTTTAAAAATGTCGTGCGGGCTATCTCGATTCTACATTTTATCTCTTTATCTGAATCTAGTTGTTCAGTAATATCGCAACCAAGATATTTAAAACTGGGTACTCTTTGAATTATATGACCATCAACATATCCGTGAATCTTGATGGGCCAAACGGCTAAATACCATGTATTTTGTTTTTGAACAGTTTATGTTTAGGCCAAACTCTCTTTCCACTGTGTCAATGGCATTTAAAAGGTATTGTAATCCATTCATATCCTCACGTAAAATAACTGCATCGTCTGCATATCTGATTGTATTTATCAGAATTCCATCAACTTTCACACCACATTCCAAATTATGCAGCGCTTCTTAAATATTCTATCTGAATACAAATTGAATAACAGTGGGGACAGTATACAACCCTGTCTGACACCTCCTTGTATTTTGCATATTTCTGTTGATTTTCCATTTATGCAAGCTGTCGCTGTTCGACGCCAGTATAATTTTCCTATGATTCGTACATCTTGACTATCAACTCCTTAATCCTTTAAGATTTTAACTAATTTGTGATGTTGTACTCGATAAAGGGCCTGTTCATAGTCAATAAATACAGCAAAGACGTATTTTCTTTCATCTCGACATTTCTGCAATAATACATTTAGTGCAAAGGGTGCGTCTCGGTTTCCCAGTCCATTTCTGAAGCCAAATTGTGTTTCATCCTGGTCTTCTTCACATTTATCTCTGATTCTACTGTGGATGATACGTAGAAAGATTTTCAAAGTGTGGCTCATAAGGCTTATCATTCTATAATCGCTACAGTTTTTCGGACGTTGTTTTTTTTGGTAGGGTTATGAATTCGGACTTTAACCAATCTTCAGGGAGATCACCAGTCGAATAAACCCCATTGAAAAGTTTGACTAGTATTCCAAAGTTTTCCTCATTTATGAGCTTTAACATTTCTGTAGATATGTTATCAGGACCAACGGCTTTCTTGTTTTTTTGCCAATTTTATAGCATGTAGTGTTTCTGATTTTAGTATTTCTGGTCCTTCACCTTTATCTAAAGTCTCCAGTTCTTCGGGTCTATCATCATTATACATACAGTTCATTTATATAATTATACCAGGTAGTTCGAATTTCGTGTTCGTCTATTATCATTTTTCCTGACGAATTGGTTATAGTATGTGGAGTTTTCTTATGATAAAGACCAGCTACTTCTCTAACTTTTTTAAACATTTAAACGTTTCATGTTTTTCATTCAACTTTTCTAATACCTTGCATTTATCATCCATCCATTTTTCTTTAGCTTGCTTTATTTTTTGTTTAATTGGTTTCATTTGACTTCTCTTTACTACAGCTAAATAGGCCCAATTAGTCCATTCTATCACGGTTTTTGCTCTAAATTTTAAAGCACCGCTTGGATTGACATGAAATTTGGCATACGTATAGCTTACATGTCAAAGAAAAAAAGTGATATTGTGACGATGTGTGCTTCTGCCCTGAGAGTGACTTTCACCCCCTCTTGGGGGTGCTTGGGGGATAGCCCTCTTGGGGGTGAAAAAATATATGTCCAAAATAAGTCCGAAAAAGGGTAAACTGACTAATTTTAAGTAACTTTTGTTCTATAGAGCTTTTTCGCCAAGTCAACACTTTTCGAGTTATTTGCGAGTGCATATGTTCATTTTTCAACAAAATAACCACATTTTTAGACGGTTTTTTGCAGATAACTCAAAAAGTAAGTATTTTGTCGAAAAAAACGTTCGTAGCAAAAATATAGCCTATAAAAAAGTAAAAAAATGGTGTACGCGTTAGGTTTTTCGATCTCGTAGAGCCAGAGTTATAGCCAATGAAAAATAGATTCATATTCACCAAATTTCAAATAGAATATTTCGACGTGAAATATCCAAAAATTAAGCACTTTTTGGGGAAAATTAAAGTGTTTAAAAAAAGATTTATTTGTGTTTTTGCAAAAAGTTTCTAGCATTAAATTTAAGCAAGTTCCGCTCAAAATAAAGTTGGTCCCTTTTGTTTTTGCAAAAAAAAAATCGGGAAGACCACCCCCTAATTAGCAACTTAAATGAAATTAATCGTTACCGCTCCACAAATTATTTCACTTATGTTGTATTTATATGTTCTGTTAGTTTCATCGATTCAAAGTGCTTATTTTTGAAAAAATTTGGTTTCAAAGTAAAATTTTTAAAAATTTAAATTTTGAAAAATATGCTTTTTTCAAAATAATTTAAAAATTGTTAGAGATTCCAAAAATCTCGGATAACAAATAAAGTCAGATTTGCTTTTCTGAATAACATGTATTTTTTTGTTTTTCTGTTAGACAAAAATTGATTAAGATTTGGTGTTTCTTTTGCATACATTCGTGATCAGTGACTCGTTCAACCCCTTTTAACTACAGCCCTTTCAATAATAAGGACTTTGAACCGATGAAACTTACAGATCATATAACCAATATATACACGAGTCAAGAAACTTGTGAAGTCGTAACGATTAAGTTCATTTAAGATACTAATTAGGGGGTGATTTTCTCGATTTTTTTACCAAAACCAAAAGGGACTAACTTTATTTTGAGCGTAACTTGTTTAATTTTGATGCTGGAAATTTTTTTTATAAAACAAAAATGAAGCTTTTTTTAAACACTTTAAATAAGTTGTAATGAGTTTTCCCCGAAATGTGCTTCATTTTTGGTTATTTCACGTTAAAGTTTTCCATTTGGAATTTGACGAATATGAACCTATTTTCATTAGCTATAACTCTGCTTCTACTAGGTGTAGAGACGTGATATATACACCATTTTTTAAAAAATTTTACAGGCTATATTTTTGCAAAGAATGTTTTTTCGACAAAATTCTTACTATTTGAGTTATTTGCGAAAACCGTCTAAAAGCGTGGTTATTTTGTTGAAAAAATGAACATATTCACTGCCAAATAACTCGAAAAGTATTGACTTAGTGAAAATTTATTTATTTTTTTTTAGCGTATGGCTTAAGTATATCACAGAATATATTTAGATTTATGCATTATACAATGCATCACAAACAGATGTCCAATTTTTTTATATATTCGATTGACCCTTCAATTGCCATTACAAAGTCTATAGGGTCGCCTGTGTATGCTCTGCGTGGGCAGTCCTGAACAATGTGACTGATCGTCTGTCTTGCAGCGCCGCAGTCACAAGAAGGCGAGGGGAGTTTACCCCATCTGTGGAGGGAGTCGGCGCATCTTCCACAGTTTATTCTGTATTATATTGTTGCGTGTTTTCAATTTTGCTGCTGTTTTCGTCAGGTGTTCTCTGAATGTGAGCGTTCTGTCTAGAGTAACCCCAAGGTATTTCGGGTATTTATTGTGTTTTAACAGCTTGTTATTAAAATACACTCGCAATTCTCTGTTTGCCAACTTGTTGTTTAGATGAAAAGCTGATACTTCAGTTTTTGTAGTACTTGGCTGTAGTCTCCATTTCTTAAGGTATTCGCTGAGGATGGATAAGTCATTCGTGAGAGTGATTTCTGTAGTTTCCAAAGATTGGTGGCTTGTTGCAAGGGTCCAGTCGTCAGCATATCCAAACTTCCGAGATTCGGTTTCAGGCATGTCAGCAATATAGAGGCTGAAAAGTAAAGGGGCAAGGACAGAACCCTGTGGAAGACCATTGTTAAGTTTCATCTGTCTACTCGTCTCCTTTCCCATTATAACCTGGAAGGCTCTGTTGGTCAGCATGTTGTCAATGAGGTTAATTATCTTTCTGCAGGGGATAATGCGGGCCAGTTTATATATTAATCCCTGTCTCCAAACAGTATCATATGCTGCTGTTAGATCTATAAATACTGTTGCTGTCTTTTGTTTCTTTTGAAAACTAGCTTCTATAAAAGTTGTTAATGACAGCACTTGGTCCGTACAGCTTCGGTGAGGGCGGAAGCCAGCTTGTTCAATGGGGACATTTTCTAGTATCCTGTGACTAATTCTGTTGAGGAGAAGCTTTTCTAATAGTTTATATACCATGCTGAGTAGAGCTATGGGGCGGTAGTTTTCTGGCTTATCGTTTGATTTGCCCGGTTTCGGAATTGCAATTATCTTTGTTCGCTTAAGTGAGAAAGGAATGTTACCTGACTGAAGTATATCATTAAAGAACATTGCAAGCCACTGTTTCGTGTATGCACCACTGTGTATCAAGAACTCTGGATGGATACCATCAAAGCCAGGTGCTTTACCTGATTTCATTTCTTTCAGCGCATGTGTGATTTCAGAAATAAGTATTCTTGCTGAATATTCGGAGTTCGTTCTGTTCATTTGTTTTAATGCCCTTAAGTCTCTTTTCACGTTGGTAGTATGCGTTCGATCTCGTGGAGCTCTGGATAGAGATACTATATGGGAGGCAACCTTGTTAGGAGACATTTTGGACTCTCTGGATTCCAGCTGGTTAGCTCCTCCAATTTTCCGCAACAAGGACCATGCCTGCCGGCTTGATTTTTTGAAGTCAAGGTTTTCGACAGTCTTTATCCATTTTTGGCGTCTAGCTGTATCGATGTTGTGTAAAAGCTCATCGGCTATTTCTCGGTCACCACTTTCGAGAAACTTCGTGTATAAGTCTTCACATGTTTCAGTCCATCCAGGCACATATTCTTTGCGATACCCCCTAGGGATGGTTTTCTTGGCAGTGCTTATTACTGCGCCCACAAACCTCTCATAATGTTTGCTGGTTGGAGGGACCCAGCTCAAGGTCCGGTCTAGTTGTTCAGAGAACTTCTTCCAGTTTGCTTTTCTAAGATTCCACCTGGGTCGAGGATATGATCTAATTATTGGAATTGATATTCCGATGGTGATAAGCACCGGACGATGTTGAGTATGTGGGAAGTCTGCAAGGACACTTCTCGCAGTTGTTAGTGGTCTGTCATTGGTATCTTTTGAGACAAAACATAGGTCTGAAAAACTTAGTGAAAAACCTCTATAGAACAAAAGTTACTTAAAATTAGCCAGTTTACCCTTTCCTGACTTTCTTTGGAAGAATATTTTTTCACCCCCAAAAGGGGGTGAAAACCACCCCAAGGGCAAAAGCACATATCGGTACAATATCACTTTTTTTCTTTGACTTGTTAGCTATGTGTATGCCAAATTTCATGTCAATCCAAGCGGTTCTTTAAAATTTAGAGGTTTTGCAATATTTTACCGTTAAAGAACGGACCAAATAAAGCACATCTCATAATAATTTGTGTCTGGACAATCTCTTTTTCGACCTTAAGTGTCCCTCAATAGTCACAAATAGACGTTGTGTAGTCGACAATTTCCTGAATAGAATTATCTGGGAAAAATAGTTTCCAGCATTCTAAGGGTGTTTATTGGCTCCACATGCTACAGGATCTACACTTGGAATTTTGACAACTACATTATGGATCCTTGTTCGTCCATACATTTTGGAAAATGTTTAACCATATAATTTTTTGTGCCGTTTCCACAGAATGTTAGAGTATTGCTGAAAAAAATCTCACCATCAGGTGGCTAGAACTCATTTTCAACTGGCTTGAATTAATTTCAACTGGCTTGCAATCGGACTGTTCGATGTCCGCATCATGGAATACATTTTTACGCGCTTTTCTGCGTCACGTTCTTTTTGATTACGTCTTTCAACCTGATCATTAAAATCTTTAATTAGTTCATTTTGATCTAAAAATGTAGAAAAATATTCATTTTAATATATCAATATAAATTTCGAATTTGTACTAGGACCTTTATTCTCCTCTGTGCTTTCTTCAACTGGGAAAGTTCGAAAATTGTTTTTGCATGATTCATATTGCAAATACAATATAATATAATGCTTGCCTTGTATATTGTTGGTTGCGCGATGAGAGAATATCTCACGTGAAGCACACTAACTTAACAATTCGGCAATACTAAGTCAACTGAACTGAACTGAACCACCATATGAGCGGACAAGTATATTCGACTTTTTTTTATTTAGCTAATGCCTCGACAAATAATGGCCATTGGCATGGTAGGTACGGTGAATTTTTGCAGTTATAGTGCGGCAGATTCGTGCAAATATTATAAGAATTGTGCATTTAATGATAGAAGCATATAATTTGTACCACACGTACTAAACAATCAAAGGTTCAAATTTAGATACGAGGCCATCTCAGATTTACCTTTAACAAAAATGGCGGGCATTCAAAATGGCGGCTATACATATGTGACTAATAGCACGATAACTTTTAAACGAAAAGTCCAACTTCAACCAAATTTGGTATGTTATGTTCGTGTCTTCAGGGACCTCTGGAGCTAGTTTATCACACAGTGTATCGTATGCTTCCGACCCCATGTAATGTAGTAAATAGGGCAATTTCATTTCCTCTGGAATTTTAAAAACTTTGTATGCTCCTTCCAGCCGTTTTACCCACCTGGACCATTTTGTAGCTGTCTGGTTAAAAGGTTCAACGGAAAACTGGAATGTAGAAACTTGTGTAGACATTACTGGAGCTGTAGCAGGTGCAACTATCGCAGTTGTAGTCGAGGAACTCGTGTTTGTACCGGCTGTAGTTGATGTAGTGTCTGTAATATTTGTATCCATTATCCCATCCTCGTCGCCAAATGTCAAGTCCTTTGTACTTAAAGGACGTAAGTATTTGTAATGAAATACTCGATGTAAAATACTTTATTTTAAGGAATTATGCACATGGTTTCCCTTTTCTATCGCCGTATTAAGTATCTGACAGCTGTCGTTCAGATGATAGTAGTACCAACCTACATTCATGGTTAAGGGAGTTTTACACGAACATAACATGGTACATGGATGCTTTTTTTGATGTATAAGATCGAGCTCCTGAACCAGAAGAATCGGTTTACCAGAAGTTGTGGTTTTCCTGATTTTTTAGGTAAAAATAAGTTGTTTTTATTTAAATTCTTTCACGCTGTATATATTAATTTTTCAAAAAGGTTATACCGGCGTCGAAAAGAGCGTAAAAATACTTTTTAGGAAATATTTTGAAGTTTTTAGTTATGTTAATTACCATGTAATAAATGCATAACTTATCTTCACATGTATCTATGTGCGGCAGATTCGTGCAAATATTATAAGAATTATGGCGCATTTAATGGCAGAAGCATATAATTTAAACCACATATACTACACATACAAAAGGTTCAAATTTAGATATGAGGCCATCTCAGATTTTGCCTTTTACAAGAAAGGCGGGCATTCAAAGTAGAGACTATACATATAATATGACTAATAGCACGATAACTTTTGAACGAAAAATCCGATTTCAGCCAAATTTGGTATATAGGTTCTTTTTTGATGTATAAGATCGAGC
This sequence comes from Diabrotica virgifera virgifera, assembly GCF_917563875.1. Taxonomy (NCBI): domain Eukaryota; kingdom Metazoa; phylum Arthropoda; class Insecta; order Coleoptera; family Chrysomelidae; genus Diabrotica; species Diabrotica virgifera. The sequence continues at coordinate 249,393,584 of NC_065445.1, read as the reverse complement.
TCTTGAATCCGCAGAATCGGTTTAGCGGAAGTTGTGTTTTTCCTGATTTTTTGGTAAAAATATGTTGTTTATTTTTTCAATTCTTTCACCCTGCATATATTAATTTTTCGAAAAGGTAATACCGGCGTTGAAAAGAGCGTAAAATTATTTTTTAGCAAATATTTTGAACTCTTTAGTTATATTAATTACCATTTAATAAATGCATAACGTATCTTCATTAGTACCTATGTGCGGCAGATTCGTGCAAATAATAATATAAGAATTACGTATTTTTTATGGGAAATAAGCCACAATTTTACTAAAAAATGAATTTATTAACGTTTCGAAGCCCAAATCGGGGTTCGTTGTCAAAATACAAAATACTATTAAAATAAACAAACATGTTGTTGCTAAGTAAAAAAATTCTTCTAATAATTTATGTAATCTGACTCATTTATATTGGCAATTCAGACGTATATTATACATTTTAAAGTAGAAGACTTTAAAATGATATCGCCAATATTTATGAGTTGCGTTCCTGGGACGACATTACTAAAAGATAGTTCATTCGATTACATGAAATCAATCCCAACTCAAGAATATCCGTCGCAAAAAAAATCATAGCATGTGATCTGTCTTTAAAAAGACAACCAAATGCAACGATGACAGTAAAATTCTCGCGTTAGAGATTCCATAGTAAATCACGAGGGAACACCAGGAAAAAACCTCGTGATACTATCCCGATATCGTAAGTATTTGGTCTTACATTTAATCTACCTTCAAAAAACTAATACCAAATTCTGACTTTAATATGTTTAAATTATAAATAATATTAATATTATAGATATACAATAAGTAATACTAAAATATAAAATTTGTACTAACTCGATATGTTATTGACTTCTAATCGTGCTATTTTCTTTCTATTGACTTCCTCTTTTAGTATGGGTAACCACATCCTACTGCATTCTACCGAGGAATTTGCGACACAATTGGTTTCATTTAGCATAATTAAAGCCGCTTCTTCGATTTTTCTCTTTTTACTATCTGATTCTTTCAGGACTATACTTGAATCTCTCCACTGAACTCTATGTTCATTATCCCATGCGTGTTGACATATTTGAGATCTATCAAATTCTCTATTTTTAATATAAGCCTGATGTTCACTTATTCTAACGTTTAATGGTCTTGATGTTTCACCTAAATAAAATTGTTCGCATTCACAAGGTATTCTATAAATGCAATTCTTTGTTCTTTCTTGTTCATTGTTAGGTTTAGTTTTAGATAGAATAGATCTCAATGTGTTTGTTGTTTTGAATGTTGTTGAAATGTTGAATTTATTTCCTATCGTTTTAAGTTTCTCGGATAGTCCTTTTATATATGGTATTGTTATTTTCCTCGTATTATTTCTTGTGAATGTTGTAGGATCCCGTTCTAAGTTGTTCTGTTCCATTCGATCCAGTCTTGTAAATTCCTTATTTATAAACGATAAAGGATAATCATTTTTTAATAAAACAGATGTTAACATATAAGAATTATTGTGCACTTAATGGTAGAAGCATATAATTTGGACCACACATACTACACATATAAAAATTAAAATTTAGATATGAGGCTATCTCAGATTTTGTCTTTTACAAAAATGGGGGGCATTCAAAATGAATCTGCCGCCCATAGGTACATGTGAACATACGGTATGCATTTATTAAATAGTAATTAACATAACTAAAAAGTTCACAATATTTCCTAAATTTTTTTTACACTCTTTTTAATGGCGGTATTACCTTTTTGAAAAATTCATATGTACAGTGTAAAAGAAGTGAACAAGGAACAACATATTTTTACATAAAAAAAAAAACAGTAAAAACACAACTTCTGGTAAACCAATTCTTCCGGTTCAATAACTCGATCTTACTCATCAAAAAAATATCCTATATACAACATTTGTTTAAAATCTGACATCTCGTTCAAAAGTTATCTTGCTATTAGTCACATATGTATAGTAGCCATTTGAATGCCCGCCATTTTTGTAAAAGGAGCAAAAACTGAGATGGCCTGGTATCTAAGTTTAAACCTTTATATTATGTGTAGTATATGTGATCCAAATTATATGCTTCTACCATTAAATGCACAATAATTCTTATAATATTTGCACGAATCTGCTGCACATAGGTACATGTGAACATACGTTATGAATTTATTAAATGGTAATTGACATCTAAAAAGATACAAATATTTCCTAAATAATATTTTTACTCTCTTTTCAATGGTGTTAATAAATTTTTGAAAAATTAGTACATACAGGGTGAAAGAATTGAAAAAAAACATTGCATTTGCTAAGAAACGCTAATTATATCCGAGCGTCTGCGGTCCCTCCGGTGAGTACCGATGCCACGTCCCACAAGGAGAGTCTATTCGATTGTAGTGGGTGGATATTAGGATATTAGAAAACTAGAAGGAACTGAAGCATGTGTAATTTGCCAGGGAAGAACTTGTGTGCAATAGTCTGAAACCATGAGAGAAAATTTCATATATGAAGAGACTAATGCCGAGTTAACAATCCCTAACTATGGACTATTTTAGTTAACAATCCCTAACTATAATGGGCTATTTTTGATTAAACGCTTTTATTTAGTTCAATAGTTTGCGTCAAATCTTTAGACGTTAATTTGACTGCCTTTTCTTCAATGCAAATGAATGAAAATTTGCAGACATATGCATTCGCGGGAATAATACACGAATTTTTCAATAAATCGTTTTTTATGTTTATTAATTGTTTAAATTAAAAAAAAACGATATTAATGGAAAATGCTTAAATTCTCTTGTTTTTTACAATTTAAAAACTTGAAACTTTTGCGGATTGTAGCTAATGATATGAACTATACATATGTAATTTCACTTTTTACGTTAATTGTTTACGTTATGCTTCATACATAAACAATAAAGTTTCAAATTTTTTGCCGATTTCGACTACTTTTCATCATAATATGTTTTATACATATTTTAATAAACATGACGATATATTTTAATGTTTGAAAAGTGTAAGACTAAAAAGTAAAAAAATGAAAAAAACATTTTCAAGAAACGCTTTTCTTAAGTTAAGAGTGACCACAATTAAAAATATTATAAAAAAATCAACTAGAAAGCAAAAAATAAAAAAAAAATTAAAAAAATCTAACACATTCGTTAAAGAAAAGCGTGCGGCGAAAACCGTTTATTCAATGAAGACGCGCCACGCTTTTCTTTGACGAATGTGTTAGATTTTTTCAATTTTTTATTATTTTTTGCTTCTAATTTGATTTTTTTATAATATTTTTAATTTTGGTCACTCGCAACTAAAGAAAAGCGTTTCTTAAAAATGTTTTTTTCATTTTTTTTTTATTATGACTAAGAATTGTGGTAAAGTTATGAACAATGTCTATGTGATAGCCTGTATAATAATTCATAACCTTTAAAACACACAATTCTAAGCAATACACAATGTACCGAATTTTTGCACCTCGTTGTATATTAACGAAGTACAAACCAAGAGGAGTTCACATCCGTCCGTAGCAGAATCCGTAAAGCAGGTTACGATGTTAATGAAACTTGTCGATGAGATTACAAATACACATGCTCTATCGATACGATACTTTTCGTTCACTCTCTCATTTCGTTAACTTGGCCCAGACCTTGAGGAATCACAAACTATTCAAATTCTAAGAGTTAAAAGTCTATTTGACACACTTTTCACACTGCAAGAACGGAACTAATCCAACTATAAATCTTGAGGTTTTTTGTTGACTTTTTTTGACAACAAAAAGTTCAAATTGAAAGATAGAAACTTGTTATTTTTGTGTCACTAAATATTTAAAAATAGATTTGTTTTACATTATATCAACCTAGTAGGACATATTATCGGATATAAGGACGACCTTCACCAATCTGCTTAATGGATGAAAATTTTATTTGATATTAATTTACTATGTTAAAAATTATAAAAAACAAGGGGGGTCCGATATAATTTTGTTCAGATTTAGCCCAGTCGGGATAGCATTTGACCTTGCATTTGGAACTGCCCCAAATTTTATTTTTCTAATCATTAGGGAGGATTAATATTAGTATAAATTTAAAATCTCTACTGAATTCCACCGTTGCGTTAGCCGCCATCTTGATTTTAAACGAGAACCGTTTTTGCTCAATATCTCCGCCATTTTCAATTTTTTGACAAAAAGTGTAGAAACTGAAATTGTTGAAAATGCGATTTTCTATCATTTAATTTATTATAATTTTTTTCGTGCGGTCGATATTTTCCGAGTTATGAGGGGAAAATAGTGACAGATGTAGCATAATTATTGATTTATTAAATTATCTCGTTTATTATTAGTTTTACAACAAATATATACCTATATAACAATGAAGAGAATTAAATTTTGTACAATTTTCATGCCGTTAATTTTTTTGATAAAATCAATATTTAAGGTAGTACGTATGTGGTAAATGTGCGAGCGTAAGACTTGATTGATTTTGTAGCAATTGTTTTTGTTCAATATCTCCGCCATTTTCAACTTTTCGACAAAAAGTGTAAGAACTGAAATTGTTGCAATACCGATTTACTACAATTTTTCGAGAGAACCAGTGGTGAGTCTACAAGGGGGAGGGGGGGGATGGGAAAATTCCCCCCCCCCCCAACAGGGTCCAAAATTAAAAAAAAATGTTGAAACATCACGATATTTTATAAAACCCGCTAGTTAATAAAACTAAGTGAACTTAATGCTTATAATGTCTTTTTATGTCTTTTATATACTTAGTTTGGTTGATGTTTCATTGGAAGTTTCAAAAATTGTATAAAATATAATTCTCTTTATTTTTGTTTATGTACAATTGTCGTATTTATTGTATATTTATGTCGTAAAGTTAATAATAAATGAGACAATTCAATAATTATGCTTTCCCTCCGCTTCCATTATTGTCCCCCTTAACTCGGAGAATATTGATCGTATAAAAAGATTGTGCCAAAGAAATTGTAGGAAATTGCATTTCCAACAATTTTTATTTCCGACTATTTATTCCCACTATTTATGTCGAAAAGTTGAAAATGGCAGAAATATTAAGCAGCAACAGTTCTCATTTAAAATTAATATGGCGGCTAATGCAACCGCGGAATTCAGTCGGGATTTTAAACTTATACTAATATTGATCTCTCCTAAAGGATAGAATTATAAAATTTGGGGCAGCTTGCAAACAAAATTCAATTCAATAATTATGCTCCCCCCACCACTTTGTACTATTTTCCCATGTAACTCGGAAAATATCAACCGCATGAAAAAAATTGTTAAAAAGAAATTGTAGGAAATTATATTTTCAACAATTTTAGTTGAAAATGGCGTAGATATTGAACAAAAACATTTGCTATAAAATCAATCCGGTCTTAGGCTCGCGCTATTAACGCATAGGTACTACCTTAAATATTAATTTTAGCAAAAAAATGAAGGAAATCAAAATTGTGTAGAATTTAATTCTCTTCATTTTTATATAGGTACGCTCGCACATTTACCACATACGTACTACCTTAAATATTGATTTTATCAAAAAAATTAACGGCATGAAAATTGTACAAAATTTAATTCTCTTCATTGTTATATAGGTATATATTTGTTGTAAAACTAACAATAAACGAGATAATTCAATAATACAATAATTATGCTCCAACTGTCACTATTTTTCCCTCATAACTCGGAAAATATCGACCGCACGAAAAAAATTATAATCAATGAAATTATAGAAAATTACATTTCCAACAATTTTGGTTTCTACACTTTTTGTCAAAAAATTGAAATGGCGGAGATATTGAGCAAAAACGGTTCTCGTTTAAAATCAAGATGGCGGCTAACGCAACGGTGGAATTCAGTCGAGATTTTAAATTTAGACTAATATTGATCCTCCCTAAAGATTAGAAAAATAAAATTTGGGGCAGCTCCTAATGCAAGGTTAGGCCTGTTATTCGTCTAACCCGACTGGACTAATTATAATAATTAAAAAATAACTTTTTTATAAATTCCACTAAAATTTTTTCGGTCTGGGCAGATATTATTTTAGATTTTTTGGAACATTTTTGGAACAACAAGGGCTTTGGTAAATTTTCTCTTAGGATGATCAATTTCGAGTTATAATCAATTTAAAACTAAAAAAAAAACGAAAAATAACGCAACTTAAGCCTTTTCAGGGCTGAAAAACATAAATATAAAATATCATTTTTGAAATTACGAAGTACCTAAATTCAAGTTCAAACCTAACTCTATCAGTTCTTGGTAAGTATTTTGTGCTAATTTCATTTTAAAACATTTTTTTAGTTTAGTTGTTAATGCAAGCCCAATCGCCCGTCTTCCCATAAGGAACCTTCCTCATTAACAATAAATAAAAAAATATATTTTAGAATAAAACATGGCTAAAATTCTTATCGAGACCTGATAGAAAAAGGTTTGAGCTTGAATTTATGTACTTGATGATTACAAAAATGATATTTTTTACTTGTGTTTTTGAGCCTCCAAAATCGTAATTTTTTGTTTTTTTTTTCAATTTTAACTTGTTTTTAACTCGAAAATTATCAACTTTAGAGAAAAATTACAAAAGACCTTTTTTGTTTCGAATCATCCAAAAAATCTAAAATAAGTAATATCTGTCCGAGCCGAAAAAATCTTAGTATAATTTATAAAAAAAAATTATATGTTGATTATTAATTATTATAGTAATGGACAAAATTGTATTAGCACCCTTGTTTTTTATAATGTTTAGCATGCATAAGAACCAGTAGGAAGTAGGACAGGGTGTTTCATTCATCATCATCAATGGTGCTACAGCCCTATGAAAGAGCCTCGACCTTCCCAAGTCTATTACGCCAGTCAGTCCTATCCATTGCCAACCGTTGCCAGTTTGCTGCGCCTATTTTCTCCCATCCTCATCTACACCATCTTTCCATCTAAGTTTTGGCCTACCCCTATTTCTACTTCCCACAGGTTGTGACATAAGGATTCTTCTAGGAGGGTTGTTATGCTGTGATCTTGCTAGATGTCCTGCAGATCTTAGTCGTCCTATTCTTATAAGAGATACTACGTCTTTTCCACCAAATATATGTTTATATCTGTGGTATACCTCGTAGTTGTACCTCCTCCTCCAAATACCATTTTCACAGATGCCACCGAATATGCCTCTCAGGATCCTTCGTTCAAATATAAGCAGAAGGTTTTCATCTGCCTTGGAGATGGTCCATGTCTCTGATCTATATGTCAACACTGGTTGTATAAGGGTTTTGTATATGGTTATTTTTGTTTTTTGGCTTAAGTTTCTGCTTCTCATATGTCTACTCAGTCCAAAATAGCATTTGTTCGCTAGGATTATCCTTCGCTTGATTTCTTCTGTCATGACGTTTTCCTTGGTGATCAGGGAGCCTAAGTATGTGAATTTGTCCACCACTTCAAAGGTAGAGTTATCAACAGAGAATGGGTGACCGATGTTTCTGGCTCTATTGTTGGGTGTTGATGCCACCATCTTAGTTTTCTTCTCGTTTACTGTCAGGCCCATATTTTTTGAGGCATTTGAGAAGGTGGTATACATTTCTTCTAGTTTGCGTGTTGTGCGTGCAACTAGGTCCACGTCATAGGCATATGCCAAAATTTGGGATGATTTATTAAAAATATTTCCTCTGTTGTTTATTCGGGCATCTCTGACCGCCTTTTCCAGAGCTATTTTGAAGAGGAGACACGCCAGCGCATCTCCCTGTCGCAGCCCAATATTCGTTTCAAACGCCTGTGATTGTTCGCCCTGTATTTCGACTTTGCAAACGACTTTACGCATTGTAGCCTTAACCAATCTTATCAGTTTGTCAGGGATGTGGAATTCATCCATGGCTTCATATAATTTATTTCTTAGGACACTATCATAGGCCGATTTAAAATCTACGAAAAGATGGTATGTGTCGATATTGAATTCATTGGTTTTTTCCAGTATTTGTCTTAGCACAAAGATCTGGTCTGTTGTTGATCGACCAGGCCTAAAACCACTTTGATATTCTCCAAGAAGCTCCTCTGAATATGCACTTAGGCGACCATATAAGATGCTCGAAAATATTTTGTAAGCTGTATTAAGGAGGGTTATTCCCCTATAGTTTCTACATTCCAATTGATCACCCTTTTTGTGTAGCGGGCAAACGATTCCAAGACACCACTCTTCCGGGATTTGTTCCTCATTTCAGGCTCTTAGTATTATTTTATATATTTGATTAGTCAGGGTAGCACCTCCATGTTTAATAAGTTCCGCGCATATACCATCACTTCCTGGAGATTTATTATTTCGTAGGTGTTTTATTACATCCCGTACTTCTTGAATTGATGGAGGCTCTAATGGTGCATTGTTGGTTGCTCTTGGGTTCGGTTGATTTTGATCTTCTACTTCGATGGTAAGTAGTTCTTTATAGTGTTCCACCCACCTTTTCAATATTTCTTCTTTTGTATTGAGTATGTGCCCCTCCTTATCCTTACATAGTCTTAGCCTTGGTTTGAATTCCTTTCTTGCATTATTCAGAGTTTTATAGAATTTTCTTGTTTGATTTTCCTGTTTTAATGCCTCAAGTTCTTCTAGTATTCTATTTTCATAAGTGTTTCATTAATAATTGGAAATATTTTAACTGTAGATTCTTGGGCTGAAAAGATTGAGGTTTAACCCAAATCACCGAGTCTGAAAATGCTTATTAAGGGAGCTAGAACTCTTTGAAGATGGCGTCTTATAATAATTAGTTTTTTTTTAAATACCTCCCGAACGCTTCTTTTTAGATACAAAAACGAAAATTGGTAGGCCCATGTATCTTCCAGAGATAAATTGATTCCATCAATAGCAAATTTCTAGTACCGGTCATAGGCGTCCATTTTGGGTACGGCAAATAATTTTTGGCGGCAAGCCCGGCATAATTTTGTCCAGACTAATTAATAATTAAAAATGAATTTTTTTATAAATAATACTAATTTTTTTGCCCGGGCAGATATTATTTTAGATTTTTGGATCATAACAATAAAATACACATAGACCAAGGCATTTAGTTTTAGCAAAAGTTTTCAATAGAAAAATGGGTGGAGATGCATAATTGCTTACAAAAGAACATAAACATTCATCCATGATTAAATTGAAGAGCATAGGAATCAATGAGTCTCTCTATCTTATTCCGTTGCCTATATCTATAAATTCTGTAAGTTGTCCATCTATTTGGACTTCCATTTTGTTGTTATGGTAGATTGTTTCAATAGTTTTTATGATATCTAAGGGAAATTCTCTATTATACAGAAGATGGATTACATCTGTGAGTCTTAACTCTACTCTGTCAAATGCTTTCTTCAAGTCAATCACACATATAAATGCTGCTTTATTATACTCTAGTGATTTCTAAGTAATTTGCTTCATGACGACTATTGCATGGTTACACGATCTTCCAGTACAAAAACGCTGTTATTAATCTGCTAAACTCTGATTAATTAGGTCTTGTAAAGATTTAGTTGTAAGTTTTAACATTAGGGTAGTATTTAACATTAGGGTAGTTTTAACATTAGGGGAGTATCTAGTTTATCAATACTAGACTCAGCACAACTATCAACCAAAATATACTGAGATATTTTGGACATATAACTAGAAGAAGAGAAGGCATGGAACGAATGATAGTTGAAGGCAACGTAGAGGGCAGAAGATCCAGAGGAAGGTATTCATTACGATGGTCGGACCAAATAAGGGACATGACTGGTTACTCGTTCTCCGAAGCAAAACAACACGCACAGGAGAGAGAGGATTGGATAGAAATAGTCAAACGACTTACATGACGCCACTACATCCTTACGAAGGAGAACAGATAGAGGAGGAGTATTTAACAAGTTAATACCTCTGTAGTTTTCTGGCTGCTTTTTATCTCCTTTTTGAATAGTAGAATTAGTTCGCTTGTTCTCCACTCTTCCGGTATTTTATTGTGTTTTATGATTTTGTTAATTAATGTTATTAATTGTTCTTTCATTGCTGCTTCACAATATCAGTAATCTCGAGTAATCTAATTGATGGATTCGACCGTTACTTGATGGAAGTTCATTTTATCTAACAATAAAACACTGAAAACGTTTGTTTTCTATACTTCGGCTATAACGAACAAACAGTTAACAAAATTTTAAACCAAAAACTCCATAAGAAAGCCCTGAAATTAGTGTATCCACCGCCACAGAAAGAACCCAGTACCTTCTGCTCTCTCACATATACTGGCAAGATAACAACATAGCCAGATACATAAAAAAGAAAGGAATAACACCAGCTTTCAGAACTAACAACAACTTAAGCAAATATATTAAGAACAATAAAAGCCGAAAGAGAAAGCAACTACAGAGTGATGTGTACAAACTAACTTGTGGTGACTGTCCGAAAACGTACATCGGTCAAACTTGCAGAACTTTTGACAAACGGATAGCAGAACACAAAAAGGCATTCAACAATAGAAAAACAGACACTTCTACATACGCACTTCACCTTCTAGATCATAATCATTCTTTCAATGAAGAGTTTCAAATTCTGTATATTCAAAATAAAGGCCTTAAGCTATCTTTTTTAGACTCTATGGAAATTAATAAACTGAAATATACAGATATAATTCTGAATGACCAACTCGAGAAAAACAGCTCCCCAATCCTCAACCCCTTCAGTTGAAGACTTAAAAAGGCAAACACATTGTAAACTATATCACTTGAGAAAGGCACTCTGCCGAAACAGCTGTAGTCACTTAGTTATAATAAATTTTGTGGAAGTATAGAAAACAAACGTTTTCAGTGTTTTATTGTTAGATAACTCGAGTAATCTGTTTGCATCAATTAAGTGCAAAAAACAAACCCTCGAAACTCTAGATGACGTACCTTAGCAGTAACTCTGGGCACCCAGGTGCTTCGAAGGTAGGTTCTGATTGCATATTCGTGTTCAGTGACCCCAAATACCCCGAAATAAGAAAATTTGGCCCTTAATATACTGATTTTAACATGTTTATGCATTTTTCGATGAGTTTTATACACTTTAAAATGTAATAATGCATTTCCACCCATTTTTCTATTGTAGACTTTTTTCCAGACGTCATCCTAATCCTAAATACAATACAAGTCTCTAGGTACCTAATTTAAAAATATATTTATTCCTGTGTTTTTAGTGTTAAATGCCGCGGTCTAAAAAAACAATGCCAAACCTACATGCAAATTAAAGTTGATGATCATAGTCTAGAAATATTATCATTTCTACATTTTTTCCGGTCAATCTAAGCTAGGTATTTTTTTTTCTAGGCCTGATAAGAATAGTGTATATTTATTATTAAGAAGATATTTATTTTCAAAAGAACAAACATCTGTGAATTATCTATCTCGACAAATCGTATTTTATCGTATAGACATCTGTTTCTGGGTACACGGTTTGTTAAATGATTTACCTCCCTCTATTTCAGCTACTTCCCAGCGCCCTGTAATCCTGTAAAACTCTTCATAGCCTTCGCCCTTCATAGATAAAATTTTAGTTAACTGTACTGATACCGAACACTCGTGGAATACCGGTCCGATTTCGATATCAACCGATTGTAGATACAATACTCAAATAGGTACTCGCTCCGATACGATTGGTACGAAGTAATCAGATCAGAGTAATCAAAGTAATCAAAGTAACGATTTGCCTCTCTGTATAGTAATCGTTACTTTCGGTATTCGTAAGTAACGAGTACTTTGTAACGAATAGTTACTTTTTCAACATAACTACTGGTCAGAGACCATCGCCGTTATGATATTCGCAATCACCGTCCCCACAAAACTTCTCTGTGCTTTACAGATAATATTACTTCAAAAATGTACTTGTGTGAAAATGAATATAATATAACTTCATTTCTTGAGGAAAAACTATTTAGGGCTTCAAATTGAGAGGTTGATTGAATATATTCAAATTGATGACTTCATGTTGATTCCAGACTTTTAATAGGGTGGTTACATGTTTGTTGCAGGATTCTACATCAAAAATCGACTAATTGAATTCACATCACCACACGTATTTTTTGCGTGTAATAAAACAAAGTAACGAAAGAACAAATTGTACAAAAATGGGAGTATTAAAAATACTCAAGTAGAAGATGAACTGGATAAAAATATTTTCTCCGTATTGTTTTTTAAAAACTTGCATTAATCTTCCATTTCATCTTTTATTATTTGTATTGACCGTCCCCTTACATTGTTAATTCGTTTTCAAATTAAACTTTTCTAATCTTTACAAAGTTTCTAAAAGTAAGTACTATAAAATATACCTATATAACATAATTACAAGTGATATTTAAACATAAAGCTATATATCTATCTCAAACTACAAAGGTTCTTGCTACTCATTTATGGTCATTTTAAGTTCCATCTACTTAATGGATAGGATAATACACTACCCGCCAAAATTAACGCATAATTTTAAAAACTCTGGTATATCAAAAAATAATTTTAATGTTTCGATTTTTGTGATTATTTCATTCATAGGAGATTCTGACCAATAGAAAGCTACAGAATTAAAAATTCAAGTGATTATTTTTGAATTTATACTTCTTTACTGGCGATATGAGGGTGAATTCTTATATGCTAAAACTTATGATCCCGGCGCATGCGCATTATAAATTTGTTCTGATTGGATGTTCAAATGACATGTCAAAAATTATTCAATATGGCGGCTGTGGCACAGCTGTAGTTAGATTATTTATGGTTGTTGCGTTTTAAAATTTGTGTGAAAAGAAACAACAAGCAAAAGTTAGTTAATAGTTATACTGCCTTTTTAAATAGTTTTCATATACCTATATTTTTGGACTTTTGGACTATTTTGGACAAGGAAAACTCATTCTAATTTGGTAAGTAGTTTTTATTATAATCATATTGTAATTATACATTAGGATTAGGTTGAAATACAGTAGAGCGTCGATTATCCGAACTAATTGAGGGACATTGGTGTTCGGAAAACCGATTTGTTCGGATAATCGAACTACAATATATTGATACATATTTATAGTCATACATATTTATCCACAAGTGAATAAAAGCCATATTTATATACCTACATATGTATTTATATATTGATAATGACAACTAGCAACTAAACAAAAAAGTGCAGTCTTTGCAACAACATAATTATTTTTGGATACAATATTGAAGAAAATTGAAGATATTTTAAGCGTCAATTACTAACACTTGCTCGGTATTCGAGTGCGGGACGCAAGAGTCGATAGTTCGAATAAGCGGTCGTTCGGTTGATCGACGTTCGGATAATCGACGCTCTACTGTACATTTATTTTCTCAAGAATGGGGATTTTAGAGAGAAATCCCAAATTAGGTACGATTTTTATTTTTAAATTATGATTTTTTGGCGTAGATTTATTTATCTAGTAGGTATGTAATGCTTTGATTTACATACTTAATTTGATTACCAACAAAAGTTCTACCAATCTTCATCTAATATATTGTTTTCTTACTGTTTTGTTATATTTTAATATTTTCTTCCACAAAATTTAAACTACATAATTTAATTATATTCAAAACAACTGTCAAACAGTCAAACGTTCAGTTACTTTATTTTTCCACATGACAAATAATGTGGAATTGGATGAGTGAGTCTAGGCTTCGATTACGAATCAAAGCATCCCGAAATTCACGGGTTCGATTCCCGATGCAAGTTTTTATTTTTTATTTTTTTATGCATTTTATTATTGTAAGTATATTTGTTATATAATTTTTTTTTTTCAGAAAATGCGTATTTAAAATTTTTGCCAACAATTTTTATCGTTCAGAAATCATTTTTTCTTTGTGGCATTTTTCAATATGTTTGTGTGCGTTTTATTCTTTTATTTTTTTAAATTTTTGATATTGTCTTAAAAATCACATAATGTGTAGTAGAAGTATAACTTCTTACGTGCGTACAAAGTACACACACATTCTTTTTTTTAAGTAGATTGTTTCTGTTTAATGGCAACCAGTTTCCTAGTTTCGACAACTGTCAAATTTAAGAAATTATCCAAAATATACGCTGTGAGCTCGTACGTAGAGGGGATATTTATAAATTCGCGAGCGCCAGTCTGTAAACGTTAACTGGAAATTTGACATAAATCTCAAAGTGATTCATTTAAAATTAAAATTAAAAACATTAATTATAATAGTTATTTATGATATAAGTGTTAAAAGTACACGTTTAAGACACGCATGTGAAAGTTTGCAGAATGAGCGATAGTGAGTTCTGCAATTCACATGAGTGCCTTAAAAATGTACTTTTTAACACGCCTATCATACAATATTTTTTTCAGCAAACGTAATTACAGGACAATATCTACAAAAATTTTACTTGAACTTGACTGACATTCCATTTTTATATTGTTTTGACATTTCATCAAAATTCTCTATACGGTCAATACGAATTGCAGTGCCATAAAATTTTTAAAGCACTAGTGCCTTAAAGTAGCATTTTTAACCCTCGTATGGAGTGCTAAAAATTGCATTTTTAACACGGTTGTAGAGAAAAAATATTAGTTGGTCAAAGCTGTGGTATATTTTTTTACCTTAAATATACTTACGTTTTAAATACTGAATTTACGTTTTTTTAATGTTCCGTAATATGTAATTATAAATTAATCTATTAATCTTAGCGCCATCTACACGATAATTGGAAAAGTATCCGAAGTAAAAAATTAATATTTCATCAATAGAACGTCAAAATGATTAGCAAAATCTTAAAAAAATCTATTACAATTTAATTATTTTTAGCGTTGTAAATATTAAGCGATAACAATTAAACAATAAATTTAAAAATTACCAGTGAAAGTTGAATTAGTAATCCGCTAGGAGCGACACCAGCGAAGCTCAGAGCGTATACTTTTAGTTTTGCATCTAATGTCAAATTGTCACGAGGAGAACACAAATAGGCAAATTTAAGCGCTTGATTTAATTCGGTAAGATTATTTCATGAATAAAACTTTATTTATAAATAAATTAACTAATATTTTATTAATATCCTTATCTAAATATTTACTTATCTGTGCTTTTCACTTTAACAAGTTTAAAAATGTGTGTTACATTAATTGGGATGAATGTCATTGATTGTTTTTATATAAAGACTTGAATTTTATATGTAAGTATTAAAAAATAAACTTACGAATATCACACAACAGTAAGAATAAATATGAAAATAATGCTCCATTTTTTCTCAAATTTGTTGTCATTGGGCAATTGGTCTATTGCCAGACAACAATATTTCGAAAAACTGTCGCATTATTGTCAATTTATTCTCACTCTCTTGTGATATTATACCCGATTACTTTTTAATGACTTCCAATCGTATAGTAAGATATTTGATCACGTGTTTAATTCTGTCCAATCAGATTAAAATTATACTGAGAATTATTTACTGTAGAAAATTACCGATAGAATTTTTTTAAGTAGATTGTTTCTGTTTAATGGCAACCAGTTTCCTAGTTTTGACAACTGTCACATTTAAGAAAATATCCATAATATACGTATTAAAAAATAATCTTACGAATATCACAAGACAGTAAAAATAAATAAGAAAATAGTGCTTCATTTTTACTCAAATTTGTTGTCATTGGGCAATAGCCACTCGAGCCCTGCGGGCTCTCGTGTCTATTGCCAGACAACAAATTTTCGAAAAACTGTCGCTTTATTTTCAATTAATTCTCACTCTCTTGTTATATTATACCCGATTATTTCATTCATAGGAGATTATGACCAATAGAAAGCTACAGAAATGCAAATTAAGGTGATAATTTTTGATAATATCCCGTCGTCAAGTATATTACGTCAGATGCCCTTCGTTGCTACGAAAAAATACATTCAGTGACATTAATGACAATTAATGTTTTAAAACTTATAAAAGTGATGACTTTCAACCGTAAAATATTTTATATCAACTGTGTGTTTAACAGTACTAATTTGTACTTACATAAATAAATTACAATAAAATTTTGGTTCTGAACAGTTTTATTCATGAAATAATCGCAACAAATTGCACTCGATCTCTAAAATTAATATAGAATTTTAGAGCTCTTGTGCAATTACTACTTATAATTTTTGATAATATCCCGTCGTCAAGTATATTACGTCAGATGCCCTTCGTTGCTTAGAAAAAATACATTTAGTGACATTAATGACAATTAATGTTTTAACAGTTATAAAAGCGATGACTTTCAACCGTCAAATATTTATAACAACTGTGTGTTTAATTGTACTAATTTGTCCTTACATAAATAAATTACAATAAAATTTTGGTTTTGAACAGTTTTATTCATGAAATAATCGAAGCAAATTGCACTCGATCTCTAAAATTATTATCGAATTTTTGCCCTCGTGACCCTTCGAGTCGTGAAATTAAAACTGTCAAAGTGTCACTCAGCAAAAATTTGATAATTTTAGAACTCTTGTTCAATTACCAATGATAATATATTATTGTTACTTTCCGTATATTGTAAAATTTATCGAAAGGACGGTAAGAAACGCCGATGTTTTTATTATTTTTTGCAAAAAAAATTAAAACATGCTAGTTGTGCTTCATTTTAATTCGAATTTAGTTGGGTTGGATACATTGTGCTGAACATTTAAAGGCGTTTTCAAGCTTATTAAGTGTTTTTCTTTTGAAATGAACCACTAACAGCAAGAAAATCTAAATTTATCGGAAAGCGACTGTATTAGAATCGGTACTCTTCGCGAAGAAGGACACAGTCAAATATAACTTAACATTTTAACCTCACTCAGTCAACCATTTCAAGAGTGTTAACACGTTTTTATGTTACTGGAAGTAACTCGAGAAGACCCAGTGAGGGCCGTAGAAGGGTTTCTTAATCAAGACCGGTTTTTGACACCTCGTACACTGAGACAGTTTGTTACCAGCCTCTACAAAATGAATTTTTGGATCGTTATAACTTTTGAATCAGCCAAAACACGATAAGAAGAAGACTTGCCGAAAACGACCTATGCTCTGGAAGGCTACCCATTGGCCCATTATTGAACAGAGACCATAGAGGGCGTAGATTTCATTTTGCTCGTGAACATGTTTGGAATAATGACGATTGGGGAAGAATATTGTTCACCGATGAATCCAGGTATTGTCTTTTTTCTGATGACAGGCGAAACAGAGTGTACCTACAAAATGTCTGAGGAACGTACGCACAGTGTAACACCGTAGGGATTGTACAGTAGAGTTCATCGAAAAAGGCGAAAAAAAAAAAAAATTTTAGCGATGAAAATGTAATACCTTACAAAAGTTGCCCAATGAGCTGTTAAGTATTTTTTTTTTTTAATTTTTTCGAAATTGGAAAATATCTTCTGGCCCTCAAAGACATTTTAAAAATTTTGAAAAAATGTTAACAGACGAAAAAATTTTTATTTCGAAACGAAAATCTAATAGCTCACAAAAGTTGCCTAACACACTATTTAGTATTTTAGTAAAATTGCGTTGAAATAAAAAAATATTTTCTGTCCCCCACGGCAACTAAAAATTAGAAAAAATACATTAAAATGCGAATTTGTTTTGTAAGGAAAATGTAATACCTTATAGAACTTGAATAAATAAATTCGGTTTAAATTGGAAAATATTTTCTGGTTTGACAAGGCAATTAAAAATTTTACTTAAGAAAAGTGTACTAAAACATTCCTTTTATAACAAAATAGACTAACTTATCCGTCTCCCTGACGTCACCCAAGTTTTTTAATACTAAAATAAATATAAAGCAAAGTACAAAATTAGGTATATAAATATTACAAAAAAATATGGTAAAAGCATTCTATACGAAGATGTCTTCCGATTTAGCATTAAAGGGAGGCATAGTTTGTCTGGAATCAATTCAAGTTTTTATAAATCGATCCCTCGAATACGCTCCACAAACTGCTAGAGAAGCTTGTGTCACAAGCTTGAGACATCGTTCTACACATTGTTTGTGGCTGTGATATTTCTCAATCTCAATGTTAAAAGCGTCTAAGTTAGGATTCTTAATAAAATCTCGCAGATTGTCACTCGAAAATCTAGAGAATATAGGTGGTTCTGTAAGGTGATATTCTTGTTAGCTAATTAACTCAAAGTAGTTGTTTGAATCAAAATTTTTATAGGAGAAGGAGAAAGTTTGAAGACCTTCACGTTTTTTTATTTGGTCACTGGCAAACTGTACAGTATGGTGGCGGCTCGGCAATGGTGTGGGGTGGAATTAATTTGGAGGCTCGTACGGAGTTAAATATATAGATAGTAAGGGTGTACTCTCTACGGAGAGCAATGGATTTTATCCTCGCTCCGACCCTTGCTCCCTGGTATTTATATTCGTGAATTCTCGCATTTAAAATAATGTATTTATTTTACATAGCGATCGAAACTATATTATCGATTGCTATGTAAAATAAATACATTATTTTAAATGCGAGAATTCACGAATATAACGAATATAAATACCAGGGAGCAAGGGTCGGAGAAATGATACAAACCATTGCTCTCCGTAGTGAGCACAACTTTAAAATAGATCACGGGCGGCTTACATCACACAGGTATATTACAGACATTTCAGAAGAGAATGTCGTGCCATTTACACCATTTATTGGAGATAATTTCATGCTTATGCAAGATAATGCCAGGCCTCACATGGCAAGAATTGTTCAGCAATATGGTCAGGAGGTTGAAATACCTGCCATTAATTGGCCTGCGAGAAGTCCTGACCTCAACCCATTAAACATGTTTGGGACATCATAGGCAGACAACTACGACAACTACCCAATGCACCAAACACATTAGATGAACTGTTTTTGCAGCTAGTTGAAATTTGGGATCAAATTGATCAATAAGAAATAAGAACGGTAATTCTCAGTATGAGAGATCATTCTCAAGCAGTAATAAATACCAAAGAAAGCAATACTCGGTACTAGTATTATCTTCACCTTTAAAAATTCCATTTCCGTCATTTACATATTTATGATGTTAGTTTATTCATATCGGATGTTTGTTTAGATGTTTAGATTTATGATTTTATATTGTTTATTTCAATACATTTTTTGTAATAGAAGAAAAGTTTGTTATTTTAGATGTTCTAAAAGCAACCTTACAGCACAAAAGAACAAACAAAAAATTTTTCATTACAACTAAAATTATAATTTTAAAATGATGCGTTAATTTGGGCGAGCAGTGTAAATACTAATAACTTTCTCCAATTTGTGGATTATTAGTAAAATAGTAATTATTGTCTCTGCATCGTTAAATAGTTTTTAATACATGTCGGTGGCTTCTCGGGACAATTAGTAAGTAAATCCACAATTATAAACTTCAGTGTTAAAATATTAACACTTTCTTAAACGTATTCAATTAGTAATAAACTAATTAATATGAACACCTACAGCCCGATCAGGGAACGCAAAGTTTTACTAAAACCTCCAAAAAAATAAAGGAATGATGAAAATTTGGGAAGAGGTAGTTGAAATTGTCTATTATTATATAAGAAAAAGTTTACAATTCTACATCCCCTTAATTTTACAAAAATTAGAAAATACGGGTTGAAAAATTTTTTCTCAGGGGTGAAAAAATATACGTTCAAAATAAGTCCGGAATTGGATTAAATGACTAATTCTAAGTAACTTTTGTTCTATAAAGTTTTTTTACGAAGTCAATATTTTTGGAGTTATTTCCGAGTGAATGTGTTCATTTTTAACCAAAAAAAAAATGTTTTTGGACGGTTTTTCGGAGATAACTCAAAAAGTAAGTATTTTGCGAAAAAAATATTCTTAGTAAAAATATAGCCTATAAAAAATTGAAAAAAATGGGGTATGCGTGAGGTCTGCAGACCCAGTAGAAGCAGAGTTGCAGCTAATGAAATGTAGGTTCTTCTTCTTCAAATTCCAAATCGAATATTTCAACGTGAAATAACCAAAAACGGAGCACTTTCGGGGAAAATTCATTTCAACTTTGTTAAAGTGTTTAAAAAAAGGTTTATTTTTGTTTTTTAAAAAAACTTCTAACATTAAAACTAAGTGAGTTACGCTCAAAATATTGTTGGTCCCTTTTATTTTTTGGAAAAAAATTACGAAAATTACCCCTTAATTAGCTTCTCAAATAAAATTAACCGTTGTCGCTTTAAAAGTTACTTTACTTATGTATTGTTTATATTATCTATAAGTTTCATTGGTTCAAAGTGCTCAGTTTTGAAAAAAACTGTTTAAAATAAAACATTTTTTTTTATTTTGAAAAAAATCGTAATTGTTTCTGGAATTAACTTAAAAACAATTAGGAATACCAAAAATCTCAAAGAGTAATAAAATGTACTTCTTGCTTTTCTGAATATTTTTGATTTTTTGTTTTCTTGTTAGATAAAAATTGCTTATGTTATGGCTGTTCAAAATTTGACTAAACTCGTGATTAGTTACTCGTTCAAGCCATTTTAAATACAGCTTTTTCAAAACGAAACATTTTGAACCGATGAAACTTACAGATCATATAAATAATACATAGACGAAGTAACTTGTAAAGTGGTAATGTTAAAATGTATATGTGATGCTAATTAGGGGGTGATTTTCGCGATTTTTTTACCAAAAAATAAAAGGGGCAAACACTATTTTGAGCGTAATTCACTTACTTTTAATATTATAAGTTTTTTAAGAAACAAAAATAAACCTTTTCTTAAACACTTTAAATAAGTTAAAATGAATTTTTACCTAAAAGTGCTCCGTTTTTAGGTTATTTTACATTGAAATATTCGATTTGTAATTTGACGATGAATAACCTATTTTTCATTAGCTGCAACTCTGCTTCTCCTGGGTCTACAGAGCTCATGTATACACCATTTTTTTCAGTTTTTATGAGCTATATTTTTGCTAAGAATATTTATTTCGCCAAAATACTTACTTTTTGAGTTATCTCAGAAAAACCGTCCAAAAACATGTTTGATTTTGTTAAACATGAACATATTCACTCTACTCGGAAAGTAGTATTGACTTAGTGAAAAAACTCTATAGAAGAAAAGTTGTTTAGAATTATTTTATCCAATTCCGGTCTTATTTTGAATATATTTTTTTCATTTTCGAGTGGGGATATTCCCCTCCATTTTTGTAAAATGGAGGGGATGTGGAATTGTAAACTTTTTCTTATATAATAATAATAGACAATTTCAACTACCTATTCCCAAATTGTCATCCTTCCTTTATTTTTTTTTGGGGTCAGATTGTTCTTTGATCGGGCTACTAGTACATGAAAGTCAAACATATGACAAATAGTTATTTGGAGAATCATTGCAGCGGAGTATACAAATCAAAATAAAGATATCTAGTAATGGCATCCGTATGAGACAATATAAGTAGGTTTCAGTAGGTATCTACTATTCTCTAGCAAATTATATTTTATTCTAAAAGGTGAGACAACGAAGCATTCAACCCAGAAATTTTGTGCAGTAAGATTAATCGTCATGCAACTTTTTGCATTCGATTCGGGAGAGTGTAAGGAAATTTTGTGAACTAAATCGTTCTCCGGGAGAGGAAAATTGCATTTTGGGCATGAAAAAATGCATTTTCAATGTGTATCTCGAAGAGATGGAAAATGAAAAATTTAGAACTCGGGAAATATTGACGGAAATACGTTAAATATTTATACTCGGATTTTGGGGATCGCTCAACACGAATTTCATGTCGGCGAAAAGCGATAATATCCAAGGTACCTGGTACCCGGAACTCGTCGTCTGGAGTTTTATGATATAATCATTTCAAATCAGTCAATAACCATTATCGGCGGTTTTTGGGGTCGCTGAGCAATAATTTCATGACGGCGATGATCTTCAAAGTGCCTGATGCCCAGGGTGGAACTCGTCCCCGGGAGTTTTGTGTTATAATCATTTAAAATCAGTCAATAACCACAACTCAGTGGTTTTGGGGGTAGCTGAGCACGAATTTCATGTCGGCAATGGTCTCCAAGGTACCTGGTTGCCTGTTTCAGTTTGCATTTTTAATGGAAAATATAATGGCCTCTATAAAAGAGAAAATAGCAGTTTCGAGAGTCAGGGAGTTAAGGTTACAAGCGTTGCGAATGCAAAGGTGTTTGTAAAAATAATAACTGTGCATGTCGTGCAAACAATAAAATTTGTAATTAAAAATGCCATGGTTTACTATCTTGTCAAAATACAAATTAGTAGTCTTCAAGAGTTGTTTTAAATACAAAATAATACATCATGGATAATTTTATTTATTTATCAACATTGCTCATTTGCTTCTGGCCACTGTCGTTATTGACTGGCTATTGATGAAAACTCTAATTTTAGGTTATGTTTTTACAACATTGGCCAATAGCTAATGTTATTGTTATTAAAGGCCAAGCATTGTCGTTAATAACCAGGGAAAATGGATATTCACGACAATGCCTGGTCTTCAACGTCAATGATTAATTTACATTATTGTCCGTAACACATAATACAGGGTGTTTTAAAAAGGTATGTCATAAATTAAATCACGCATTTCGGGAACAAAAATAAAATGATTGAATCCAACTTACCTTAGTAAAAAAGTGTACACAAAAAAAGTTACAGCCCTTTAAAGTTACAAAACGAAAATCGATTTTTTTTTCATATATCGAAATCACTTAGACATTTTTCATGGACCTGTGGCATTCTTATAGCAGCAACATCTTAAAAAAAATTAAAGTGAAATTTGGGCACTCCATAAAAATTTTATGGGGGGTTTGCTCCTTTAACCCCCCCCCCCAAACTTTTGTGTACGTTTCAATTAATTCATTATTGTTGTACCATTAGTTAAACACAACGTTTTTAAAACTTTTTTGCCTCCTAGTATTTTTTCGATAAGCCAGTGTTTATCGAGATATTTTGAATATTTGTCGAATCCACCACATATTTGTATCTGTTAATAATCTGAAAATTTATTTATAATTTACATTTTTAGGAATATTTTGAAGAGAAAGCCACATCTCGATAAAAGGTGACATCAAAAAAAGACTAAGAGGCAAAAAAGTTTTAAAAACACTTTGTTTACCTAATGGTACCACAATAATAGTTTAATTGGAACGTACACGAACATTTGGGGGGTTTAAAGGAACAAAACCCCCATACAATTTTTATGTAAACATATTAAAAAAGAAGCCGCATCTCGATAAAAATTGGCTTATCGAAAAAATACTAGTAGGCAAAAAAGTTTTAAAAACGTTGTGTTTAACTAATGGTGCCACGATAATGAATAAATTGAAACGTACACAAAAGTTTGGGGGGGTTTAATGGAGCAAAATCCCCATAAAATTTTTATGGGTGCACAAAGGACATCGCACACATCTTATGGAAAATATAATGTCACTCAAATTCAATAAAATTTATACGAATAGACACGTTTTAAATTAACGGTCAAATCTTATCATTGCGCCAACTCTATATTTTCAATAATAAGAGCAGAAATTGATATAAATAAATCTGAAATCAAATGGGCACGTACATAAGTTAGAGAGAGAAAAAATATTTTAAAATACCCAAATTGTCGGTACTCCATAAATCAGCGGATTAGTTTCACTAATCCGCTTAGGCCCAGCGGGATTTAAGCTCCTTTTGAATAGCACCCAGAGCAATAGTGACACTTTTACTGACTCCAAAAATGTGATTTCGATAAACTTTAATTGCAATTTGCGCCGTAATTAATCATAATTAAGAGTGGACGCAATGATAAGATTTGACCGTTAATTTAAAACGAATCTATTCGTATAAATTTTATTGAATTTGAGTGACATTATATTTTCCATAAGATGTGTGCGATGTCCTTTCACTTTAATTTTTTTTAAGATGTTGCTGCCATAAGAATGCCACATGTCCATTTTCATTGAAAAATCTCTAAGAGATTTCGGTATATGAAAAAAAAAATCGATTTTCATTTTGTAACTTCAAAGGGCTGTAACTTTTTTGTGTACACTTTTGTACTAAGGTAAGTTGGATTCAATCAATTTATTTTTGTCCCCGAAATGCGTGATTTAATTTATGACATACCTGTTTGAAACACCCTGTATATCACCTCACCTGGCATTTCGTCCATGCTACGAACGTACTTAAAAGCGCCAAAAAATTGGATAATTTTTATTAGATATACTATAAAAGTATTTTGAGAGTGTTTACTAATGAAAAGTTCATATTCAGCCCAAAACACCCAAAACCCCCGAGTAATGGTTATTGACTGATTTTTAATGATTATAACATAAAACTCAAGGTGACGAGTTCCACCCTGG
The DNA here is from genome assembly GCF_917563875.1 of Diabrotica virgifera virgifera. NCBI lineage: Eukaryota > Metazoa > Arthropoda > Insecta > Coleoptera > Chrysomelidae > Diabrotica > Diabrotica virgifera. Next base: position 249,369,335 of record NC_065445.1, on the reverse strand, counting down.
GCACCAGGTACCTCGGAGACCATCGTCGTCATGAAATTCGTACTCAGCGACTCCCAAAACCCTTCGAGTAATAGTTATTGACTGATTTTGAATGACTATAACATATAATACATTCTTTCACGGTTTTTGCTCTTAATTTTAAAGAACCGCTTGTATTTACATGAAATTTGGCATACGCATATCTTACATGTCAAAGAAAAAAATTGATATTGTGCCGATGTGTGCTTTTGCCCTGGGGGTGACTTTCACCTCCTCTTGGGGGTGAAAAAATATATGTCCAAAAGAAGTCCGGAAATGGATAAACTGACTAGTTCTAAGTAACTTTTGTTCTATAGAGCTTTTTCGCAAAGTCAACACTTTTCGAGTTATTTGCGAGTGAATATATTCATTTTTCAAAAAATAACTACATTTTTAGGTTTTTCGCAAATAGCTCAAAAAGTAAGTATTTTGTCGAAAAAAACTTTCTTAGCAAAAATATAGCCTGTAAAAAAGTAAAAAAAAATGGTGTACGCGTTAGGTCTCTGGACCTCGTAGAACCAGAGTTATAGCCAATGAAAAATAGATTCATATTCACCAAATTTCAAATAGAATATTTCGAAGTGAAATATCCATAATTAAGCACTTTTTGGGGAAAATCCATTATAACTTTTTTAAAGTGTTTACAAAAAGCTTTATTTCTGTTTTTATAAAAAGTTTCTAGCAATTAATTTAAGCAAGTTACGCTCAAAATAAAGTTGGTCCCTTTTGTTTTGGCAAAATAAAAATCGGAAATACCACCCCCTAATTAGCAATTTAAATGAAATTAATCGTTACCGCTCCACAAATTATTTTACTTATATTGTGTTTATATGATCTGTAAGTTTCATCGATTCAAAGTGCTTATTTTTGAAAAAATTTGGTTTTAAATTAAAATTTTTAAAAATTTTAATTTTGAAAAATATGTTTTTTTTTAAAATAACTTAAAAATTGTTAGAGATACCAAAAATCTCGAAATACAAAAAAAGTCAGGATTGCTTTTCTGAATATCATGTATTATTTTGTTTTTCTATTAGACAAAAATTGATTAAGATTTGGTGTTTCTAAATTTGCATACATTCGTAATCAGTGACTCGTTCAACCCCGTTTAACTACAGCCCTTTCAAAAATAAGGACTTTGAACCGATGAAACTTACAGATCATATAAACAATACATACACGAGTCAAGAAACTTATGAAGTCGTGACGATTAAGTTCATTTGAGATACTAAATAGGGGGTGATTTTCCCGATTTTTTTACCAAAAAGAAGGGACTAACATTATTTTGAGCGTAACTTGTTTAATTTTGATGCTAGAAATTTTTTTTTATAAAACAAAAATTAAGTTTTTTTTAAACACTTTAAATAAGTTGTAATAAGTTTTCCCCGAAATGTGCTTCATTTTTGGTTATTTCACGTTATAGTATTCCATTTGGAATTTGACGAATAGGAACCTATTTTAATTAGCTATAACTCTGCTTCTGCGAGGTATAGAGACGTGATATATACACCATTTTTTTAAATTTTTTACAGGCTATATTTTTGCTAAGAATGTTTTTTCGACAAAATACTTACATTTTGAGTTATTTGCGAAAAACCGTCTAATTGCGTGGTTATTTTGTTGAAAAAATAAACATATTCACTGGCATATAACTCGAAAAGTATTGACTTAGTGAAAAAACTCTATAGAACCAAAGTTACTTAAAATTAGTCAGTTTATCCATTTCCGGACTTACTTTGGACGAATATTTTTTCACCCCCAAGAGGGAGTGAAAACCACCCCCGGGGCAAAAGCAGATATCGGCACAATATAACTTTTTTTCTTTGACTTGTTAGCTACTTGTATGCCAAATTTCATGTCAATCCAAGCGGTTCTTTACAATTTAGAGGTTTTGCAATATTTTACCGTTAAAGAACGTACTAATAGAACTCCACGCGACGAGTTCCACCCTGGGCACCAGGTACCTCGGAGACCATCGCTGTCTTCATGAAATTTGTGCTCAACAACCCTCAAAACCCCCCCGAGTAATGGTTATTGACTGATTTTGAATGATTATAACATAAAACTCTAGGTGACGAGTTCCACCCTGGGCTCCAGGTACATCGGAGATCATCGCTATCATGAAATATTCGTGCTCAGCGACCCCCAAAACCCCCCGAGTAATGGTTATTGACTGGTTTGGATCACGATGTGGTTAGACCACTACATAGTAAAATTACCACGGCGCTGATCGTATCAGTCCCTAACTCCGCCGGAGGGGTGGACGCCTTAGTACCTGTATGTTAAATTCCTTTGAACCGTATAATTTTACCGACAATTCAAGGAAAAACACGCCACTCCACAGGAGCCATAAATAGACGGTTCGGTATTAGCTTAAAGATAATAAATAACAAATTTTAAAAGAAATTTCGCTATTTCACCTTGCGTTGATTCCAGTCTTCAGTTTTTATCTTTTTCTGTAACATTTTTCTATTACTCAAAGCGCGCCCAGTAATTCAGTTAAATTTTGTTTTTGACTAGAAAAGTTTTAAGGTAGTTTATGATTTCTTTTATTCTATATGTATTTTGGGGTGCTGAATTCGAATATGAGGTTTGCGGACAAAATTTCGTGACGTAACATTGAAAAAATCGCTAATAAAGCGAAAAATTTCTGCTTTTCCCGGTTTTTTGCTTAAATCTCGAAAAATATTCACTTTTAATAAATGGTCTGTTAACAGAAATTAAAATATTTAAATTCTCTACAAATATCACCATTTAGTTTTTTTTAGAAAAACCGTTTGGTCTAGTGCGAGTTGAAAATTGGTAATTTTTAACGGTCTCTGTAAAACCGTCGTAACTTTATTTTTTATTAGAATGCTGTCATTTGATAAATTTCTCCTAGTTTTCTGCATAAATAATTAAAAAGAAAAAAAAAGGTCGAAAGTGTACAAATTCAGGATCACAAAAGGTAGGTCTCTAAAAAAATAAAACTTAAAATACCGTGATTATCCCAGAGAACGGTAGTTCTCGCCAGTGGCGCACAACACAACACCCCTATACATGCGACACTATAATATATACACGAAATTTTCGATTTTCTAAATCTGACTGAATTGAAAATTGGGCCAAATAATAAATACCTACCTTAAAGTATAGGAAAAGACTCGCCCATCCATATGTCAACCACCTATTTGGGTTAAAGGGTGTGGATTTTACGGCCCTTCCTATTTATTGTGTGTTTTTCGTTCTTGTCCCCAAAACTCCCAAAAAGTTTGAAAATTTATGTCCGACCTTTGCGGTTTTTGATAGTACTGATTATTACATTTCCAACGCATGTTTAATTTTGAAATCGGTTATACCATTCAAAAGTTACCGAGCTAAAATTTTTATTCAATTTCTACTGAAAAAGGGGAAAATGTTTGTATGTATGTATGTATGTATGTGGGTATGTGTGTATGTTTGTGGAAAAGTTACACCGATCTAAATTTTATTTTCTGTGTTTCAAGAGGGGGTCAGATCCGATTCAGAACCGGTGTAGTTTGTGACTTTCGGCTACCCATAAGCCAGCTATAGGACTGGGTAGGTACAAAACGTCATAATTTTTGGGGGCATATATCTAGGTTCAAGGAAAGACAGGAAAACCGAAAATACACAAAATCGATAAAGTTGAATTAAGCTTTCAAATGGTACCCAAGTGGTTATGATCAGACATGCACACGGCTCAGTATAGCCGAAAAACTAAACTTTGAAAATTTTGATTTTTCGACAATTACTCAAAATTTAAACCTACAAATTGCGCCAGTAACTGAGCGTTTGTAGTAGGACTCTAGTCGCGTCTAACGGTGTATACCCTATATCTGGGAAAATTCGAATTTTTAAGTTATAGGCCTTATAAGTGTGATCAAATCTATTTCCTATGGGAAAACCGGTTTTTCAAGCTCAATAATTACTGTAATCCCTTCAGTCATCGTACTTGACCTTGAATGCATCAGATACTACTTGTTAATACCTTTCAAACCCATGTTTAGTGATCAAAATCGGTTAAGCCGTTTCGAAGTTATCGAGCTCTAAAATATAATCCATTTGACCATTATCGCCGAAATGGTTTAGTAGTTGTAGTGGTTATGACGCTAAATTTGATAAGGCAATCCGAGTTCATTTACCGGCCATCTACAATATTTTTTTTCAATCTATCTCGAATAGAAAAAAAATCTAGTGTGTACATTCGATGGACACTAGATCATTTGGATAATGCTATAAAGGAGACCATTTATAACGCTTAACGTGGAATCGAGAAACATTACATTCAACTTCATACATTTAATTTATAAATAACTTTAAAAAACTCCTGATAAAAGAATAAAAAACCGCTAAACGCCGTAAAAATGAGTGGCGCATACAATATTCCAGCTACAAAAAAGCTGATATGAATATTACGTGGCGCGAAAATGTATTTTCATTTTGATGGAATATAAAATTCTAGTTTTATTGTAAAAGATGTTTCCATAATATTTGCTAAATTTGAAGTAAAACGCGCCACAAAAGAGTAACTTTGATACAGTTTGAATTTTGAAGCTCTTTTGTGGCGCGTTTTACTTCTTTAGCAAATATTATGGAAACATCTTTTAAAATAAAACTACAATTTCTAGCTGGAATATTGTATGCGCCACACATTTTTACAGCGTTTAGCGGTTTTTTATTCTTGTTAATATTACAAAAAATTATAATTCAATATGTTGTATACTACAAAATTACATGAGCCGTAGAGGTCCTGGCTATGGTTCTCCGGTGGCGATGGGTCCCGATTAATATTCTGCTTCTTCTGGTAAATAAAAGAGGTGGTGTCAGTTCTAAAGGAGACATGAGGATGGCAAAAGAGATTGTGAGTTTGCACATACCTTCCGCATTGTGCTGAGGTTCTTCGATGACATCGAGTCCTGGCTCAGGGTCTGACTGCTCCATCGTCAGCGTCAGGGGTCGTTCCCCTAAAAGAGGTGTTTTTTTTTTTTTTTTTTAATGTTTATTAGGCAATCTGTTATAACATATAACAATAGGCACATTTTATCTGAGAAATAATGACATGAAGAGATTGTGACCAGCGCCACACATCTCTATAGAGATAATATTAAATTACTGTATTACATATATTAACTTAGCTACTGTAACAATATTAATGTCTGTGCGGTAAATCTAATGGTGTCTGTCTCTTTAACCGTTTTGTTTCCTGACTGTTGTCTAACAAATTAATTGCAAGCACATTCGCGTGGCTTTCAAGACGTACGATGTATTTTGCACTTAACTCCACTATCACTTCACTGACGGTTTTGGTTTCCAGATCATTGTAAATATCCCAGTTAGTAACAAACCACGGAGCATCGATTATTGAACGTAACACCTTGGACTGGAATCTCTCAATTATGGATATATTCGACTTGGATGCTGTTCCCCAGAGCTGCAGACCATATGCCCAGACTGATTTGAATATTGTGTTGTAGACTAGCAGTTTATTTCTTGTCGTGAGCTTAGACTTACGCCCTAGAAGCCAATAATGCTTACTAAATTTTATGCCCAGTTGTTTCCGTTTGTTCCATATATAGGTTCTCCAGGTTAATCCCCTGTCCAAGTGCATGCCCAGATATTTTACAGAGGTAACTGAGGGAATTACCTTATTATTTATTGTTACTGTAGGTGATTCACCGTGACATTTTGTAAAAACAATATGGTTTGATTTTTGTTCATTTAATTTAATTCTCCAATTTTGTGCCCATGTATTTATTTGATTTAATACTCTCTGGAGTTTTGCAGCAGCTTCGACGGGATTTTTGTGTACTGCTAGGATTGCAGTATCGTCTGCAAAGGTGATGGTCATTGTATCACGATTTGTGGGTAAGTCGGCTGTGTAAATCAGATACAGTTGCGGTCCCAGAACACTTCCTTGCGGTACCCCTGATCTGATGGGATATAGTTTTGTATAGGCTGACTCAAACTTTACTCGAAAGTATCTTTCTGATAAATACGATTTAAGGAGTGTATATAGTTCCTCTGATAAGTTCTTTTTCAGTTTATACAACAGTCCTTGATGCCAAACTTTATCAAAAGCCTGGCTAACATCGAGGAATGCTGCTGAACAGTAACTTTTTTCTTCAAATGTTTTATTTATAACGTTGACCACTCTGTGAACTTGTTCAACGGTGCCATGCGGTGTCCATCGAGTCCTGGCTCAGGGTCTGACTGCTCCATCGTCAGCGTCAGGGGTCGTTCTCCTAAAAGAGGTGGTGAGATACTTGCTTGTGATCATATATCAAGGATAGATGAATGGCTGCAAAGTGTGAGATTCTACACACCTATAACTCTTTCTTCAGTCTCTTCTACGTCTATGTCAGAGCTGTCTTCTGGGGGCTTAACGTTGTCACATAGTCCTTCGCATGATGTGCAAATACAATGGGGTCCCGATTTCCTTCATTCACAATTGCGTTGCCGCCCTTTTTACATTTATGACATCCGACAAACAACAGCTGGCAGGTGAACTTGAGCGAAAATACACAACGAGAAATACACAATACGACGTCACCTGCCAGGTCTCACTTGTCGGATTTTATATCAAATATACAGGAGTATTGAATTTGGTGCAGGGTCCAAAGTGGTTGGGACTGGCAGGAGACCACTACTATTTTTTTTTGTACAATTTCGATCTTTTTTTTCTTTTTAATTATTTATGCAGAAAACTAGGAAAAATTTATCAAATCAGAGCATTTTAATAAAAAATAAAGTTTTGAAATATAAAAAGTGGGTTTTGCAGATACCGTTAAAAATTTCCAATTTTCAACTCGCACTTTTGACCGAAATGTTCATCTGAAAAAAAAAAATAAATAGTAGTGTTTGTAGAGAATTTTGAGTATTTTATTTTTTGTTAACAGACCATTTATTGAAAGTTAATAGTTTTCGACATTTAAGCAAAAAAGCGGGAATAAGGAGAAATTTTTCGCTTCTTTTGTGATTTTTTCAATGTTGCGTCACGAAATTTTGTCCGCAAACCTCATATTCGGATTCAGTACCCCAAAATACATATAGAATGAAAGAAATCAGAACTACCCCAAAACTTTCCCACTAGGGGGCTCCTAGAGTACAAATTGACTGAATTACAGATAGACTGGGCTATTAGAACAATAATGTAATTTGAATACTCGTGGATTTTTAACAGCACGTTGTAGTTTGTGACTTGTAATGCATTATTGATTTATTGCAATTTAATTTACGTTGTCTTACGATACTTAACGTACATTATTTCATTATGTCTATTAATTCTATTGTTACGTATTCATTGCCTAGGTCTATTTTTCGTGTATGACCTTGGCTCAATTCTAACATTTAACGTATTTGATGTAATCAAACATACAATAATTCCGGCTGCTAATTAAATTTTCGTGTTAATTGCTTAATTAACTGTTTTTATAATTCAGTTTTTTTAAGTTATGAGTAAGTTTTAAAACTAGAAAAAGACCTAATAAAGAAAAAGGATTGGATGACCGATAAAATACTAGACCTTATTCAACAAAGAAGAAATTGGAAAAATAAAACCGAGACTCGATATAGAGAAATATAATAGACAAAATAAGATAAGATGTTAAGAGAGCAAAGAGGCCTGGATGGAACAAAGATGTTGCGAGATGGAAGAACTACAAAGAAAACATGACGAGTTTAATATACACAAAAAACTTAAAGAAATTACCTACACAAGGGAACTCCTCACTTTATGAAAAACTCTTCTTCTTCTTCTCTTCTTCTTCTTTTTGTATAGACATGACTCTGTCTGTTTTTTTAATGTGCCTTTAGTAAGTTGTCGTTCCATCATTTTCGTGGTCTTTCCACTGATCGTCTTCCTATTGGGGAACCGTCTCTCGCTGTCCTGACTACCCTATTTGTTGTCATTCGGCTTATGTGGCCATTCCATTCTATTCTGTTTCTTACCCAGTTATTAATGTTATCCACCTTGCATCTCCGTCATATATCTGTACTTCTAGCTCTGTCCCATAGAGTCTTACCATCGATTTTTCGAAGGGTTTTCATCTCCGCTGTTTCGAGCAATCTTTTTGTCTTCTCTGTGTCGGGTCGTGTTTCTGCGGCGTATGTCATTATTGGTCTGATGACTGTTTGGTAAATTCTGCCTTTCATTTCTTTTCCTATATTTTTATTTCTCCATATTGTGTCATTCAGGCAACCTGCGGCTCTGTTTGCTCTATTCACCTGATCTTCCACTTCTGTTTCGAGCCTTCCGTAGCTAGATAGTGTGATGCCTAGATATTTAAACTCCATCACTTGTTCTATTATCTGACCTTCCAGCTCCAATTTACATCTTATTGGATTTGCCGTTATAACCATGCATTTTGTTGTTGAATTGGTGCAGCATACGTTGTAAATCATTTTCACTTTGAGAGCTTAGTATTGCATCGTCCGCATAGCAGATTATTTTAAGTTGTTTTACTCCCATTTGGTATCCTTTTTTAGTTCTTACTTTTTTATTATTTCGTCCATGATTAGGTTGAACAATAAAGGACTCAAGGAATCCCCCTGTCTTATCGCATTGCCGGCTTCAATTGGGTCAGTTAGTTCATCTTCCACTTTTACTTTTATTGTGTTGTTCTGGTAGATGTTTTTTATCGTTTTAGTTATTCCCAGAGGTACCTCTCCCGAGTATAACAAGTTGATAACGTCCTTTAATGTGACCCTGTCAAATGCTTTCTTAAGGTCCACGAAACATAAATATGCCGGTTTGTTGTATTCCAACGATTTCTCTTGAAGTTGCCTCATTATAAATATAGCGTCAGTGCACGACCTTCCCGACCTAAAACCTTGTTGTTCTTCTGCTAATGTTATAATTTCATTCAATTTGTTTGTTATCACTTTTGTTGTTAATTTTAATGTTGTGTTTAATAAGTTAATGCCTCTGTAATTCTCCGGGTCTGATTTGTCTCCTTTTTTGAAGAGAGGTATTAGGATGCTTGATCTCCATTCTTGTGGTATTCTGTTTTGTTCTATTATTTTTTTTATTAGTTTTAATAGTTGTTTAGTTAGATCTTGTCCTCCGTACTTTATGAGTTCGTTCGATATTCTGTCCTCTCCTGGAGATTTTCTATTTTTTAATTTTCTTAATGCTTCCTTTACCTCTCTCTCCTCGGTGTTTATTTCTTCGTTTGTCGTAACTTCAGGTGTTGGTGGATCATTATCGTCGCCTTTAGCAAATAGAGATCGGAAGTAGTCTGCCCATGTTTCCTGCTGAATGTGTTTCGCTTTTATTAATTCATTCATCTCCTTTCTTTGCCCTCTGATCATTCTCCATACTTCTTTTTGTGTTCCGTAGAAGTCGTGTTCTATCTGTTTTGAGATACTATGCCAGTGCTCCCTTTTTATTTGTCTCACTAAAGTATTCGTTTCGTTTCCGATTCATTTGTAGTGGTTGTATGCCTGTTGTGTTTGTTTTGTTCTGTATTGTAAAAAGGCTTTCTTCTTTTCTTCGCATTTTATCTTAACTTCCTCTCTAAACCACGGGGTTTTCTTCTTTAATATGTGAGTATTCGTTACGTTTCTCTCTCCAAGTGATTCTGTTGCAGCGTCGATTATGTTATTTTTGAGTTTTTGCCAGCTTTCATCGATGTTATCGTTTTCTAATATTCCGTTCTCAGCAATCTTCTCTGATATTCTTTTCCTGTATAACTATTCCGTGGATTCCGTATGTAGTTCTTCGACTTTGATTTTTGTTTGTGTTGGTGCTGCCCTGTTAGATGTGAAATATTTCATAATGATTCCTATTTTACATAATACTAGGCTATGGTCGCTACCTACATCTGCTGAGTTGAGGCATCTTACGTCGATTATTTTTAATGGATGTATATCTCTGTTGGTTACAACATAATCTATCATAGATCTTTGTCCACGGTTGTTATTGAATGTATATTTGTGTTGGTCTTTGTGGTCAAAAAATGTGTTGTTTATTCTAAGTTCGTTGTTTGTGCAGAAGTTTATCATCAGTTCTTCATTTTCGTTTTTAACATTTTTATTGTGTTTTTGCTTAATTCCGGGTATTACTTGGTTACCTATTCGAGCGTTAAAATCCCCCAGTATTATCATCTTCCCTCTAACTTGATCTACTACTTGTTGTAATTCGCCATAAAAGATTTCCCTTGTTGTTTGAGGCTTGTTATTTTCTGGGCCGTATACTCCGATGATGTTCAAGTCTTCCTTTCCAATTCTAATTTTTGCTGTGACAATTCTTTCGGATATATATTGACACTCTTTGATGTGATTTTGGTATTTTTGATGTATTAGTAATGCTACACCTTCTTTGGCCCTGTTTTCTTTTGCTACTCCACTGTAGATTAGTATATATTCGCCTAATCTTGATTGTCCTTTTCCATTCTTTTTTGTTTCCTGTAGAGCGCATATATCTATTTGTTTCTCTTTTAATACTTGGGTGATTTCTTGATCTCTAGTGTTAAGTGATCTGATGTTCCATGTGGTAATTCTCATCAATGTTTTTATTTTGTCCTTATTTCTCGCCATCGTCGTCTTCATATGATCAGTCCGGTTCCGAGGCTTCACATTGTTTCTTTAAGCAGTATTCGTTTTTCCGATTGGTAGGTTGCTAACCTTGCCAATCAACCCTCCACATTTTATCCGGGCTTGGGACCGGCTGTGGCAACCGCAGAGCTACTCGATCCACCTTGCAATTACCCCAGGCAGCGTTATGAGAAACTCCAAAGGTAAAATAATTCTCGACTTAAACGAAAAAAGGAAGAATGGGCTAATTATATAAAAAAACCTCTTCTAGGATACGAATCCACCACTTAACACCACAAAGTATACGAATACTGGCCCTAGTATTTTAAAAGCGGAAGCAGAGAAAGCATTTAAATAAAGCAAAAAATGGGAAATCTCCAGGCTCTGACCAAATACCATCAGACTGGCTCAAACTTCTAGATGACGACAATATCTCAGAACTAACAAACATTTACAACCACATAAACGAAACTGGAATAGTGCCACAAATATGGTTGGAGTCTACATTTATCCCTCTTCCAAAAAAACCTAATACATCATGTAAAGACTTTAGGCTAATTAGTCTCATGAGTCACTGTCTCAAGCTACTTCTTAAGATTAATATATAGTCTGGGCTGATTATCGGAAAATAGGCCATTTTTGGAAAAAAATTATTTACCAGCAATTTTATTGCTAGAATCGAATCTTATGATTGCATATATTAATAATATAGGTATGCAAAGTCCGCAGATAGTGTGCTACTTTTTTTATAAACAAAATGGCGCCAGAAAATCGTGTTTTTTTCAATTTTTGCTCTATAACTCCAAAGATTTTAACTTTACACCAAAAACACTCAGATAAAAATTCACCACAATTAAATTCTGCATAGAGACGTGTTTTTTTCGATTTACTTCGATGAAAACTTTCCCCGGAAAAAGCGGGTTTTTCCAACAAAATCTTCAATTTTCAACTAAACTTTTAGATAAGTAATTGTTAATCAATAATTAAATAACTTGGTAACGTAAAAGCCCTTTTTGTATAAATTATAATTCCAGAAGCCAATGGAAATTAAACGAAGAGTTTAGCAACAATTGAATTGTTAATTAAAAATTTACGGTCGCTATAATAACGACAATAATTACGATGCATAAGAATAACTATGATTTTTTCATAAAAAGATACTATACCTATCTAATGTACTTTACAGAATTGAAATTGGACTATTTAAGCGACCTCGGAAATATTTTAAAATTATATAGAATTTTTTGGCTTGTAATCAAATAGAATATCTCGGGAAATATTAAACCAAATTAAATTATAAAAACGGTATTCGAAAAACAGCGGCAGGACGCTTTTTTTAAAAGAAAAACGTTTAATTATGATGAGTAGTTCCTGAGATACAACCGGTCAAAGTTGACCGGAATTTACGGCCAAGATATAAACAATAGGATCATAACTTTCAAACCATCACCTTTTTATTTTTGTCCTCTTTCTACACACCAATTTTCATATCCTTAAAATACTCATAAGATATATTATTATAATAAAAACTATCGATAATACGTGTGAAAATTGCCAAAAATAGCAAAATTCCAATCAAAAATTAGGTTGGAGAAAATGTAACCCTCAAAGTTCAAAATCGGTATACGTTAAACAAAATGCATTTTCTCGGCTTCTCATGGAGCAATTTCCTTCATTCTTTTTTTGTTCCCAAGTAATTCGAGTAGAGCCATCCAACTAACGCATTATTAAATGTCAAACTTGCTTTATTTGTTATAATAAATTAATTTATTTATTATAACACAAAATTGTAATTTGTTTAAATAAAAATTGTTTAAATAATTATACAGCTTTGAAATGAGAATATTTATGTTTTTAACTTTAAAAGGTACACTTGTAGTAAGTTTATCTAAAAAAAAGCCTACAAATGGAAAAAATATGTAGTTTTCTGTTCTTATAAATAAATTAATATACTATAACAAAACAAAAGCAAGTTTGACATTTAATAATGCGTTAGTTCGATGGCTCTACTCGAGTTATTAGGGAACAAAAATAGAATGAAGGAAATTGCTCCATGGGAAGCCGAGAAAATGCATTTTTTTAACGTATACCGATTTTGAACTTTGAGGGTTACATTTGCTCCAACCTAATTTTTGATTGGAATTTTGCTATTTTTGGCAATTTTCACACGTATTATCGATAGTTTTTATTATAATAATATATGTTATGAGTATTTTAAAGATATGAAAATTGGTGAGGAGAAAGGGGACAAAAATAACAAGGTGATGGTTTGAAAATTATGATCCTATTGTTTATATCTTTGCCGTAAATTCCGGTCAACTTTGACTGGTTCTATCTCAGGAACCACTCGTCATAATTAAACGTTTTTTCTTTTAAAAGAAGCATCCTGCCGCTTTCTTTCGAATACCGCTTTCAAAATTTAATTTAGTTTAATATTTCCCGAGATATTCTATTTGTTTATAAGCCAAAAAATTGTTTATAATTTTAAAATATTCCTGAGGCCGCTTAAATAGTCCAATTTCAATTCTGTAAAGTACATTAGATAGGTATAGTGTCTTTTTATGAAAAAATCATAGTTATTCTTATGCATCATAATTATTGTCGTTATTATAGCGACCGTAAATTTTTAATTAACAATTCAATTGTTGCTAAACTGTTTATTCAATTTCCATGGACTTCTGGAATTATAATCTACACGAAAAGGGCTTTTACAGTACCAAGTTATTTAGATATTGATTAACAATTACTTATCTAAAATTTTAGTTGAAAATTAAAGATTTTGTTGGAAAAACCCGCTTTTTCCGGGAAAAGTTTTCGTCGAACTGAATCGGGAAAACACGTCTCTATGCAGAATTTAATTGCGGTCAATTTTTATTTAGATATTTTTGGTGTAAAGTTAAACTTTGGAGTTATAGAGCAAAAATTGGAAAAAAACACGATTTTCGGGCGCCATTTTGTTTATAAAAAAAGTAGCACACTATCTGCGGACTTTGCATACCTATATTATTAATACATACAATTAAAAGATTCGATTTCAGCAATAAAATTGCTGGTAAATAACTTTTCCTTGTATTTTGCTAATTAGCCCAGAGTAATAATCAAGCAGCAATGTGAAGAGATAATGGGAAACAAACAATTCGGCTTTAGAGAAGGATTGGGAACAAGGGAAGCTTTGTTCTCAATACTAACATTACTTCAACTATCATGGGAGGTACAGAATCCAATTTACATATGCTTTATAGATTTTGAGAAGGCGTTTGATAGGGTTCAACATGATAAACTACTTAAATGTCTAGAAATGATTGGAATAGATCAGCGGTGCTCAAATGGTCGATCGCGATCGACCGGTCGATCGCCAAAGTTTTTGAAGTCGATCGCGATTCACGGAGAAAATACAAAAAATGGAAAAGACGGGAATTGCGCTGACTCACCACACTCGCAACTTTACAACTTTTTATCAACTGAATGTACCATCAAGTTTTTTATTTTCTAAATTGCTTTATTTTACTAGCAGTCGATCGCTGGACACATGCAGTTTATGTGGTAGATCCCACGTAGTTCAAGTCAGAGCACCACTGGAATAGATGATAAAGATCTGAGACTTTTACAACACCCATATTGGAATCAAGAAGCTTCTATTCTGGTAGACGGCAAAGAAACACACAAAATTTGCATTCAAAGAGGTGTCAGCCAGGGTTGTGTGTTATCCCCAACTTTGTTTAATGTTTACTCAGAAATAATTTTTAACAAAGCCTTGGAAAGGCAATGTGGATCGAATCGGGGGAGAAACTATTAACAACATCAGATATGAAGATGACACCGCGATCATGGATGAAAGTATCGAAAATCTTCAATTCCTTATAGATCAAGTGACTAGAGAATGCCCTAATAACGGACTTAGCATAATTACAACAAATACTAAGTTCCTTGTGGTTAGTAAATAAGACGTCGCGTCGGCGCTATGCAACTAATTGTCAGTAAGGAACCAATAACAAAAGTTAACCATTTTAAATACCGAAGGATGTTGGATAAACGAGACAATAAATCCGGATGAAGAAATTAAAACTCGTATAGAAATTGCATGAGGGGTATTTATGAAACTTAGATCTATTCTGCGCAATTCTCAGCTGAATTTACAACTAAGAATAAGTTCCTAAAATGTTACGTGTATCCTGTACTACTATAGGATGTGAAACCTCGATCATGTAGGTTAACAGGATGAACAAATTAGAAACCCTCGAGATGTGGTCATATCGTAGAACGCTCAGAATATCTTGGGTTCAACGCGTTTCAAACAGAGAAGACTTAAACAGAGCAGTACAAGGCGAAGGTGACTTAATGAAGATGATAAAAAAGAGAAAATTTGATTATCTGGGGCATATAATGAGAGGTAGCAGATACAGGATACTGCAGTTAATACTGAACGGAAAGATCGACGAAAAAAGCGGAATTGGTAGGAAAAATATTCATGGCTCCGAAACCTTCGTCAATGGACTGGTTTATCAGCAGATCAATTATTACATGTCGCGCAAGATCGAGAACGATATCGACAAATTGTTATGGAAGATACCCACGCCTTAAATTTGGGCACGGTACTTAAAGAAGAAGATTTATAATTCAATTTTTTGATTACGCAAACTCAACCATTGATTATAATGTAGTTATTTATCAATGACTCAACGTACAAAAAAATAATTATTTTTTACTTCTGCAATAGACAGTGCAAGTTATATTTTCTTATATATAGAAAAGGAAAATCATTCGCAAAAAACTTGCAATATGAATACAAAATTAAAATATACAAAAAATATGGAATGTAACCGTAGACACGTGTTTCTGACTCATTAGTTGTCATCGCAGTACGGTATAGCAAAGTTAGAAAAAGAAGCAATTTAACTTGGGGAAGAATCACTAGAGGGCAGTGTTAGTATTTGTGAGAATGTCAGAAGACCCTGCCTTCAGGGCGACGACCAACACACAAGTCACGTAGGTAAAGCTACCCGAGGAAAGAAAAGCCAAAACGTTATGAAATAAAAAATGTTGAGTAAGTGAATGGTAACATTGCTCCTGTAGTGATCCTTTCCCAAGTTAAATGGCTTCTTTTTATAAATTAGCTATACCAACTGATGACGACTAGTGAGTCAGAAAGACGTGTTTACGGTTGCATTCTATATTTTTTGTATATTTTAATTTTGTATTTACATTCATATTGCGAGTTTTGTGCCAATGATTTTCCTTTTCTATATTTGAATCAGTATTTTTTGAAAGGGCCTAAGTGACCAAAACTAAACTTTCGGGAAATTAAAAAAACTTTTCATCAGCTTCATTAAAAGGGCGGATGTGATTGCATCACATGCGCCCGTTTAAAACAAAGTTTTGGTATAGAAAGTAGTGCTGAACAGCTGCCCCTTTAAAACAAACTGGTAGCTCCAATAACAATGAACCGAACGCTTTATTAAAATAAAAATGAATAGTAAACGCTTAGTCAACAACTTTTATTTCATAACGTTTTGGCTTTTCTTTCCTCAGGTAGCTTTACCTCTGTGACTCTGTTGGTCGTCGCCCTGAAAGCGGGGTCTTCTGACATTGTTGTCACAAATGGTAACTTTGCTCCTCGAGTAATCCTTTCTCAAGTTAAATTGCTACTTTTCTAGAAACTTTTTTTTTCTACACCTCTACGGTCCTCTATTTTGCCTTTAAGAATTAGTTGTAATATTTTTCTGTGTTTAACAGTTTTTAGCTGTTCTCTATTTTTGTTGAATCTTTGTTCTCCTTAGTACTTCGTCATTAATTTTCCTTGCTGTCCATGGTATCTTCAACATCTGTCTATGAATCCACATTTACAATGCTTCAATTCTGTTCATGATCGTTAGTTTTAGCGTCCTCACTTCTGCACCATATAAACGTACAGACCAATATAGTCGTAATACTCATAATGTGGTGTTTGTCGTAGTTTGTCGTGTACAATAAATGTTGTCGTAGTTGCTGATAACTCATCTGGTGCGTTTTCTTCCGGCCACCCTGTATATCATTTAAAACCATTCAATTTACTTTCGGTAAAGATTTTGTTTGCTAGAGTGGCAATATACAAGGTATTCCAAAAGTAGCGGAACGGTCGAATATTTCGCGAAATGAACATCGAATCGACAAACTGAAAAATACTTATTTAATATTTTTCAAAAATCTGTCGAATGACACTAAACACGATCCCCCGACTCTATCCTCTGGAGGTGGGGGGGGGGCAACTTTAAAATATTAAATGGAAACCTCCATTTTTTTGCAGATTTTTAGATTCCTTATGTAAAAGTAAGCAAATTTTATTAACGACATTTTTTCGAATTATGGATAGATGGCGCTATAATCGGTAAAAACGATTTATCGTCATACCATAGTTAAATAGGGAACTTGCACATTTTTTTATTACATAATAATGTTCAGTTTTGTATAAAAATGAGATTTCCAAAATTTCACGCTTCAAAAACTCATAATAACTTAGAAGTACAAATTAAAAGTCTTCTTTATTTTAAAATAGTTCAAACGGCCCGTGACGACACAGAGTTTAACTATGTGGTTCCGTTTATGGTTATATTTACGTATATTCTTCTTCTTCTTCTTTAGTTTATTGGGCTCCACCTACTTGGGTATTTGCCTAGCTCGTCGTCGGGGAATAAAGGAAAAATATTTATATTCTAATGGCATTTACCGTATGTCGTTGTAATAATATATACCAGTTTGTTGAGATTGGAGTTTTATACAGTTTTTGAAGGAAAGGAAAAAGGTTTACTATTGAAAATAAAAACCATTTTCTAAAAGTACAAATTTTCTATGAGTAGTTCAAACGATCAAAAACACTTTTAACGTCAAATAACTGTATTTTTTACTGACGTTTATAATGTCTAATTTAAAATTATATATTATACAATTGGTGTAGAATGTAAACATACAACCCCTTGACGTCACGACGCGTTTTGGAGTGGCTGGTACAGTCGAACCCGCTTATTGGAATAGCCTTCGTGCCAAGAAAAAGTATTCCTATAACCGGGATATTCGATAACCGATCATTGGTGGCTTATAAGTTGAATTTTTAGTCGTCTTTAGGGGCCAAACGAAAGACAAACAAAACTTTTTAATCTTTGATACAGGTTCTAAATTAGGTTCTGTTGTGATTTATACCATTTTTTTCAAATTTAAAATTTTATGCAAGTTCCCTATTAGAGAAACGGTCTAATATCTCAAGAAATACACTTCCACATGTTTGTAATATTTTTTAAAAACATATCGAATGACCTCAAACACGACTCCCCACTCCACACTCTGGAGGTGAGGGTAGGGTTCACTTAAAAAACTTAACTAGGAACCCCCATTTTTTATTGCAGATTTGGATTTCTCATAAAAATTTTTTTTAGAATTGTTGATAGGTAGATGGCGCTATAATCGGAAAAATGGAATTTATTAGCGCCATCTATCAACAATTCTAAAAAATGTTTCGAATAAATATTACTTTTTTTTGAGAAATCCAAATCTGCAATAAAAAATGGGGGCTCGTATTTAAGATTTTAAAGTTACCCGTACCCCCACCTCCAGGGTTTGGAGTGGGGGCCATGTTTAGTGTCTTTCGATAGGTTTTTGAAAAATATTACAAACGTATTCTTTGGTTTTTCATTTGAAAGTGTATTTCTCGAGATATACCGTTTCTATAATTTACCTATGGTATCACGATATATGGTCTTCAACGATTATAACGCCATCTGTCCACAATTCGAAAAAGTGTCTCGAATAAAAGTTGCTTACTTTTAAATAAGGAATCTAAACCTGCAATAAAAAATGGGATTTCTATTTAAGATTATAAAGTTACCCCCACTCCTCCTCCAGGGGGTGGAGTGGGGGGTCGTGTTTAGTGTCATTCGATTGATTTTTGAAAAATATTTAATACATATTTTTCAGTTTTTCGATTCGATGTTCATTTCGCGAAGTATTTGACCGTTCCGCTACTTTTGGGACACCCTATATAAACAATACCTAGATTTTTAAGAGCGCCACAAAAAATTGTATTGGCAAAAAAAGGATTATTAGCATGGGTAAAATAACAACTAATCTAATCTAATCATCTTATTCAAATATTTTATTAAAAAATATATAAATAAAAGCAAAACTGCACGATTTGTTACGTCTTCCTTTCAAAATCAGAACAATCGATTTTATCTGTTTGGGTTTCATAATCAATAGCCGATGCCACTCCATTATTATTTGGAACTGGTATATCTGCCCAAGATTGCTGTTTTCCGTCAGTACATAGAAAACTAAAAATTGCTCCAAACAAGTAAATAGTCGACGCTATATAAAATACTATCCTCCACTGGGTAACACTGGTCTGAAAACAAAGGAATGTTAGGTATATAAAACCAAGGATAGTCAACAAATACAGAAGAATTGTTTCTCCACGACTATTTGCAAAATAGAAGCACAAATAGAGGGAAAAATGTAAACACAATCTCAAAATAATGATAACGTACTAGACTTCGAGAAGGCAGGTGTAAAGCTACTTCGCGTCCGCAGGATAATACTGCACGTGCACCCTGAATAATCTAAATGAACTAGCACAAGAGGCGCCAGACAATATTTCACAAGATCTCCTGGCAGAAAAATATCACAGTTTTTTTAGTAATTAAAGATGAGACAACTACTAATAAATGGACTGTGACTGTACGAGCGTGCTAATTTAATATAGAAGGTATGAGAAGAGCAAACATTTAGTGGAGGAGTGTCCGATCAGATCCTACAATGGCAGTTGATTGAATAGGTCAACTAAATTTTTGTATATTAATTATTATTATTTACAATGTATTGTCCTTTTTATTTATGTACAAAAACTGTAATCTAGCCATACGCTAAATAAATAAATTCGAGAAGGCATTCAATGGGAGTTATACGATACACTTTTCGATTGCCTGCAGGCAGCAGGATTTGGCCACTACGATATAAGACTGATATAACATTTATATTATAATTAGAGACTGGAAAATATGCACTAAAAAATGTCTAAAATATGCATGCAATATGCATTTTAAACAAGCTGAATATGCACAATTAACATGCAAATATGCATTTATATATGCACTTATTTTTATATGAATAATTTTATGGTTTACGTTAAATACATAAATAAATAAAAAATAATAAAAATAAATAAATAGGTTTGAATTTAAACCAAATTGTATTATTATTTCTTAATATATTTTTTTAACTTCAGGTTTTGTGAAAAAATAAAACGGCAAAATATTTTATTTTGACCACAAGATAAATAAGAGTACAATAAAATAAATGTACATATTTTTATTGTTACAATATTGATTCATATTTTCTAAACTAATATTATAAAAAGAGTACAATAAAACAAATTTACATATTTTTATTGTTACAATAAATAATCATATATTGATTCATATTTTCTAAACTAATATTATGTCTTCTATCTGTTAATATTTGTTTATAGGCAGAAAAAGATCTCTCAACGTCACAAGATGTAATTGGGGCATATTTAAACTTTGCTATTAGAGACGGATCCATATTAATATTTTCATCGAAGTTTCCAAAATTGATTATATTATTTATTGAACGCAATAAAGTGAAACCCTCATTTTTGTTTAAAACGTCATCAAGTTTATCTTTAATTTTTACTCCAATTTCCCCATTCAGATTTGTTATTTTCTGTTTAACCGAATCAACAATAGACATACTATTGTGAAGACATAAATTTTGAGCCTCTAATTTTGTAATTGAACTTTCAATGATATCGAAATTCGATTTTATATACAACAATTGATTTTTAATAGACTTTTCTTTAAAAATATTTTGACAGTTATCAATAGCGGTACAAGTCGGATCAAAACTTGAAATAACGCTTTTGATGTCGTCGTATATTCAGATAAAAATATAGCACTTTTAAGCCAAGTTCCCCATCTGGTTAATACTGGTTCTGGTGGTAAAGGAATATCGGGAAGCATCTCCCTATATACCTGTACACGTAGTGGTGCTTTCAGAAATACTTTTTTTACATTATTTATTAAGGTGTTTACATTGGGAAATTCAATTCTAACTTTCTCTGCAACTCTGTTTAGGCCGTGCGCCAAACATGTACAGTGAATTAAATTAGGGAAAAAGATTTTAAGATTGGATGCAGCTTTCATCATATATGAGGCGGCATCACTAAGCATTAATAATATTTTTTCAAATGGTACTTGATCAGGTAAAAAAAAATTTGTTAGGGATTCGTTAACAAATCTAGCTATTGTAGCATAGTTTGTTTTTTCCAAACATTTTACACTAATTAAGTATGAGTTTTTAAAATCGCCAGAGTCGTTAAGAACTCCAACAATTAGATTCGCAATTTGTCGACCCTTTGTATCCGTTGTTTCGTCGACGGAAATCCAAAGATATTCGGCTTTTAACTGATTTTTAATACTCGTCATCACATCTTTGTAACATGCACTGACATATTTTTTCCGAAGAGTTGAAGAACTTGGTATTTGAGCTGGTTTATCTTTAATCTTGCAATAAGTTTTTAAAAAGTTTTGACACGATTTATGTTCTAACTTGTGCAGAGGGATATTGCAGTTCAAAAAAAAATGGCATAAATCCTTTGCAAAGGTTTCTTGCCCAACTGACGTATTCTGAATCTGCAAACTGTTCTGTAGAATCTGCTGGCGAGGTTTATTATCATTTTTTGATAGCTTAGTTTGGTGAAGTGAAGTTTTTATGTGTTGAACTACTTGGAATTTCTTTTGACATGGAATCTGGAATATAATGATAATGATGTTTTAGATGTTTTCGTAAATAGATACCTACATTAAAATGATCAAACTTTTTAAACCTCCCCCAATTTTTTTTTATTTCTCAAAGTGAAATTGAAATCGTCAAACAATAAAGTACAGTCAGTGTACCGTAGTATACAGGGTGGGCCACTCTCAACACCTCGCTCTGTATAAGCCAAACCGTTGCGAACTTTAAAAAACAGTTTTTGAAGAAATGGGACGGTTTGTCATTTTAGAATAGACAGACACATAGATGTGCAAAGAAGTTTGATAAGTTTAAAAATCTATTGAAGTGGAGAACTTACCTTTTTATCACAAATGGTGCAAAACATACTTTCACTGTCGATAACTTTTAGATGATTGTTACTTCCAATCCAACTTCTGAGAAGACTTGATTTTTCCCTTGCTACTTTAGGCATTTTCACAATAATAATAAAATGATTTTTTTACACAGTATAGTCAATAACTTGCAATCACAAAAGTTGAATAATCGGCGATTGATTTAAGACTAACCATTCATAAAATAAAATAATCTATCCTACCCTTAAAATGCTTAAAATTTCGTTTTGGTTGGTTTTCCCAGAATAATTCATAGTTGGCCGACACCAGCAGAAAGTACAGGTAATATTTGTAATGTTATTCAAAATATAATCGGTATTTACTTAGGTAATTTGTAAATTCTGAGAAGTCTATAAATCTTAAATATCCGGATAATGATACCTGCAGCTATAAATAACGCCCATTATGTTTATGGGTACAACAACAAAGGAGCTTAACAGCAAAATATTTACTTTCACATTTTATTTTAATGGATGTTGATGTTACTAATATATACCTTATTTTTAAATGGGGTAGAGTAAATTCCCATCAAAATATGCATTTATATGCTCTTAAATCTCCAAATATGCAAGGCATATGCATTTATGAAAAACATGAGAAATATGCAGCATATATTGTAGCGTTTAAAAAACCAGTGAAAATATGATCTTTAGATTTGTATAGATTTTACAATCCCTCTCTAAGAAGTCCAAATTTTTTTTATTCAGTTTTTTACTTAAATTCAGATTGCAAGGAATTTTCTAAAACCGCACCTGTATACATCTACGAAGTATTCCGCAACATTTCAATGTGTTACAAGATTCCTGTTTATTTGAGACGCAAAAACAGAATTTGTAAGAAGTTTTGACAAAAGTACAGTTCTAATGCGTTGATGAACTTTCTAGAATAAATGTTGAAAATCAATTTGATTGGTTTGTTTGAATTTGGTACAAAGATCGAAGCTCGTAATTGGCTCTGAAGAACGGAAGCCGGAAATTGCGTAGTGACAGGATCAAGGAATTTTGGCAGGAGACGGAGAAGAAAGCAGGCATTCTTACAATGGTAGTGAATCAGTAAACATCGATAGTGAGTTACCGGCTTTTTTGTGACGCAAAAAGAATTTCCAAGTAAATGGGATCTATCAAAGTTCTTCTGTGTTTTTGTTAAGTAGGTGTACCATCAGTTTGATGGTGTAGCAGTTCCTTTTTTGATGGTAAAAGTGTAATATACGCTTTGTAAAAATACTGCGTATGTATTTATGAAAGCCGGCATAGTACTAATATCGTAGTGATGAATTAAACCCAAGCCTCCCGTCTCCTGGATTAGAAAACCTATTTCCCGAGGTAAATAAGCAAATTTCTTTTGTTTTATGGTATTTTCATGGTATAATGGTATATGGTGCAATCAGTAATTTTCCATTGACATTTTCCCCTTCGAGTGACGTATGAACTACGTACGTGCTGTCAAGTGTCATGTCAAGTTTCACAATGGTGAAGTTTTGAATTTTAAGGTATAGTGACTTTTAATAATTATAAAATTCTCAAACTAATAACGTTAATTTCTTTCAACATAAAAAAAATAAATCTTTTTGGAACTTAAAATACAAAGATGAAAAAGTAAATTGTTGAACAGAACAAAGAATAATTTTGCTTCCATCATTAAAATATTATTGTAAAGACATAATTGTAAGTTAATGTTAAAATCCTTTTTGAAACCTTTTGAAATAGTTAAAAATAAAAGATTTACGGAATGATATTTGACAGGTGACATAGTTGTTGTTATTTTCAATAATTAAGTACTACGAGGAGTAGTCAGTAATTCTTTAATGTAAACATTGTTCCCTGAATGAATATAAATTTTTGTTTTAATGCAAATGCTATAATATATGTCATAATTAGGTCAGTCAGTCAGTTATACAAGTCATAATTAAGTCAGATATCAAATCCTCAATGCAATAATATTATTGTTTATCTTTTGGTGCACCATAACCTATGTTCAGAAAAGTAGATGTATTTTTTTTACAGGTAATCTTTTATGTAATCTGAAAGTTTTGTTATGTCAAGGAATAATTTTTCAATAAATGCCATAACTGTGTATTTTGTCCTGTTTATTTACCGCTAACCTATTGGCAAAATTTTAACCACAAACTTTAAAAGCTTTTTAGAGTCAAATTTTAAGATGTTGGATGATCATAGAAAGTAAAACTCCTGGTAAGGCGCCCTAACAAAATATAGCCAGGATTTATATTTAACACCCCAGGATATCTGTAAGTACCCTTGTTTAAATTTTTGATAGTAGTAAATATTCCCTAATCCCTAACTTCTTCTTAACGAACTCACAACCTTAGCTCTCCAACCAAAACACGAGCCGCCGTAGCAAAGTAGTTTTTAGAAATATCCCCTAGTTTTCTCGACCCTTTTGTATTTAAGCAGTATCTAAATTTTCCAAGCTTTTATCTTCCCCCTTATTTCTAAGTGATACAAAATGTCGCCCTAGAACGTGGGGCCGATTCATTTTTCTGCCTCTTTCAGTGTCCAGTTGTGCGCTACAAAATAGCACCCTCAGACGTGAGGCCAGTCTCTTTTCACCCCCCAGTCATATCGTTAAGTTGTTCCCAAGCAGTTTACATTTTTTTAGTTAGTCCCAACTGTTTTTCAACTTAATTTCCTCTCCTTGCCCCAGATTTGAGACCGATTCTACTATCACAACCAGTATCGCAACATAGTTTAGCCCAAGAGCCCCTACATTTTTTTAGAACGTTACGAAGTGGTATAAAATTTTCAATAGGATGTGTAAATATGTACTCATAGTAGTGTATTAACATTGTTTTTATGTATGTACTTATAGTAGATGTTAATACAGTACCCATGGTGAAAGCAATATTTAAATTTTTTTTAAAAAAGTATTGATTGTATAGACAAGTAGTCTATATAAGTAGCGTTGAACATTCCAATATTGAAACTATTGATAAAGTATAACATTTTAGTTGTATTTGTGCATTTATTCATAATTGATTAACAATTTTTTACAGAATAACTTGTTTTTGTGATTTTTTTTGTTCGTCATTTGAGTATATGTGTATAGTCTGTGTAGTTTCCGTTTGAGTTTTTAGTCCCAATGTTGTCTAGTTGTCCCATTATTTTTTTCTCAACTAATCTAGTTTTGTCAGTGTCATAAAGATACCAAAGGTTAGTTGGAGTCTGCCTGTGAAGTAGTTTGAGTGTATCCGTGAAGTAAAGTAGTTAGTCAGTCCAATTACTATTTGTCTTTCCCTTCTTGTACCAGAATAGATCACAAGTGTAATACTCGTGATAAAGGAAGTGTGCTTAGTTGTCTAGGAACACTCCCATTAGTTATCGGAACAAGAACCGTTGTTGGTGTTATCCCGTGTAAGCTCATTCGAGAAGCAAGTTTCAATATTGTTTGTGTTTGTCTATCCCTGTTTTGTCTGAAAATATTTGAGTCTGTTGTTTCCTGTTTGTTTTGTGTACCCTTGTGTTATTCCCTGTTAGTCCGTGTCAGTGGTGGAGTGTGAATTTTTTGACGAATAGTTTATTGACCCCTCTTTTGTTTATTGAGTGATTGCAGACCAAGAGCAGAAGTTGCAACAAAGTCAGTGAGGTTAGGATCTGGCTGCGTGAGAGTGCAAGTGAGGTTTGTGTTCGTTTGATAAATAGAAACGGTTTTTTGTCCGAAAGTCATACTTTCTACTATTCCCTTTGGTCTTTCCCCTGTGTGTTGTTTTCACCCCAGTTTTAAAAATGAAGTCTACCCAAGTTAATGATCTGAAAACCGATGAGTTATCTTATGAACTTTTCATAAGAGGTTTTAATGTCCAAAATAGGACTGTTGAAGAAAAACGTAAGTTGTTGAGAGGTCAGTTAAGTAAAGAGACCATCTCATCTTCCATTAATTTGACTAAAAATGTAGTCGATCCTGATCAAGAGTTACCTACAATCCAGTCAATATTAGCAGATTTGCAAAGTATTGCGCGGGCAATGAGTGCACAGTCATCAAAGGCTGACTTTGCTCGTTTCAAAACAAGGTCCAGTCATCTGGATTTCAGATTGGAAAATTTCCCTGATAATGTAGAAGAAGCTATAAAAGAAGTTATTGACAACTATAAGATGGATTTATTGATGTTGACTGGAGATGTCTTAGAAAAGGAAGAGACATCTGACAATGTGTCCGTCCCATCGACTAGTGGTACAACTTCAGTCCCCGTTGCCCCTATTAGTTCAGTTTCAGCCCCTATTATACAAATTTCAACTCCTGTTAGAGTTTCTGATTTAAATATCAAATTTAATGGTGAGAGTAAAGCCCTTCCCACATTTTTAGAAAAAGTAAGAGATTCTGCTAGATCCAGAAATATTTCTGATGATGTCCTGTTTAGATCAGCTTTTGAGTTATTCGACGGAAACGCTGCTATTTGGTATAGGAGTGTTGGAAATACAGTTAACAGTTGGAATGAGTTGGTAACCCTTCTCAAAACTGCTTTCCTACCCCCAGATTATAATGATAATCTCCTTGATGAAATTAAAGGTCGAAAACAAAAAAAGTCTGAGTCAATCACTATTTATTCCGCAATCATGGAGAATCTCTTTAAACGTTTAGAAGAGTACCCATCTGAAGCCCAACGAGTAAAGATTTTAAGAAAAAATATTTTGGTGGATTATATTCCACTCGTAGCCCTTCAAGATTTTCCCACTGTCGAAATGTTAGTCATAACTGTTAAACGTTTGGAGCAAAATGTTTTGCCCCTGCTTCAAACTACAAAAGGTCTTGCTGGTATTTCATTAGAGGATTCAGAAAAACCCCAAGAGAAGCTTCAGGTACTTGATAAACAAGACAAGCCTGATAACCCCAAAGGAGACAAACGAGAAAAGCAAGATCGTCCCTTTAAGAAATCCAAGTCTACGCAGAGAAATGAGAGACCCAATCCTCCAGTAGATACTGATGAAAGACATCAGTCTTCTTCTTCTTATCCACCCCACAGAAATCAGTCTTCTTATCCACCTCCATTGATGCAATCCCCTCCCTATCGACCGTATGGAAATCAGTCTTCTTCTTATCAACCTCATTCAATGCAACCCCCTCCACAACCCTACCAAACACATGACAACCCTAGAAAAATTATTTTTTGTTTTACTTGTGGTAAGCCCAACCACATTTCTCGCAATTGTACAAACAGAGAAATGTCTTGTTCTCGTTGTGGTAATAAAGGAGTGAGAACGTCCTCCTGTATGTGTCAAAAAAACTAGGTAGTGTGCAGCCAGTCGGCAGTTGCACTCCATATAGAGTTAAGCCCGACAAATTCCCCCAAAACATACTTAACCCTCTTTTTGAAAAGAAAGGTTGTGACAGTCGTCCTCATGTTAGTATTTCTATCTTTTCTAAAAACTTTGTCGCCCTCTTAGACAGTGGTTGCACCACATCCGTAGTAGGTGCCGCTGGAGTTAAATTTTTGGATTCCCAAGGAATTAAATATAATTCTACCCCCTGTAAACACGTCTGCTTAGCAGATGGTTCTCAAAAATCAGTTGTTGGTACTATTGATCTTCCAATTGAGGCTGATGGTGTTTCCCAAGTAGTGAAATTTCTTGTCGTACCCTCCGTTCCCCATAGTTTTATTTTGGGAAGTAACTTTATGCATAAATTTTCAGTGTTCTTGAATTTTAGAGATGGAACATGGCATTCTTCCCAAAAGGAAGAGAAAACAGAAACTTTGTATTCTGTAGACTCATTTTCCCCCACTGAAAAAAATTTAGTAGATTCCACAGTCGCTTCTTTTGAGGAAATTTCTAGTTCCAACTACATTGGAAGAACCAATAAAATTGAAATGGTTATTGACACTGGTGATGCAAAGCCATTTAAGAAAAGACAATATCCTTTATCCCCATACATGAATAAAATACTACATGAAGAGTTAGACGATATGTTACGATTAGGAGTAATCGAACCAGCCCAATCCCCATGGTCAAGTCCCATATTATTAGTCAAGAAAAAGTCAGGTGAATATAGGTTCTGTTTTGATGGTCGTTCATTAAATGAAGTCACTGTTCATGATACATATCCTTTGCCCCAAATAGACAGAATTCTTTCGTTACTTAGAGGAGCTAAATGCATTAGTTCCATTGACTTAAGAAAAGCTTTTTGGCAAATCCCGCTGCATCCTGACTCTAGGAAAAAGACAGCCTTTAATGTTTCTGGTAGAGGTTCCTTTCAATTCACTTCTGTTCCTTTTGGTTTGTGTAATAGTGCACAGATTCAACAAAGATTAGTTGATGCTATCTTTGGCCCTGAATTTGAACCCTATATATTCTGTTATTTAGATGACATCATAGTGTGTACCCCATCTTTTGAAGAACATATCCGATTGTTGAAAATTATAAGAGATAAACTGAAAGAAGCAAACTTGACCATTAACATCGATAAGTGTGATTTTTTTAAATCTGAATTGAAGTATCTTGGTTATGTAGTTGGTAACAATTCCCTTAAAGCAGATCCTGAAAAAATCTTAGCTATGGTTAATTATCCCAGGCCATCTAATTCTACTGAAATTAAAAGATTTATAGGTATGTGTTCCTGGTATCGTCGTTTCATTAGAGATTTTTCCAGTTTAGCCTCCCCTATTAATGACCTCCTTAAAGGTCATAGAAAGAAAAAACAACCAGTAGTTTGGACTAGTGA
This sequence comes from Diabrotica virgifera virgifera, assembly GCF_917563875.1. Taxonomy (NCBI): domain Eukaryota; kingdom Metazoa; phylum Arthropoda; class Insecta; order Coleoptera; family Chrysomelidae; genus Diabrotica; species Diabrotica virgifera. Next base: position 249,340,968 of record NC_065445.1, on the reverse strand, counting down.
AGCTGAAAAAGCTTTTTTAAAAATTAAAGAACTCCTAATTTCTGCCCCTATCTTAGCCCAACCCAATTTCGAACTTCCCTTTGTTGTGCAATGTGATGCATCTGACACTGGTCTTGGTGGTGTCTTGACTCAAACTATTGATGGTGAAGAAAAAGTTATAGCTTATGCAAGTAGGTCCCTTTCCCGAGCTGAAAGAAATTATTCAGTTACAGAGCGAGAATGTCTCGCAGTGATCTTCGCTATCGAGAAATTTCGAGGTTATATTGAAGGAGTTAAGTTTTCGGTCATTACTGACCACCATTCACTTCTCTGGTTGAATAAACTGTCCAATCCTACAGGCAAATTAGCCAGGTGGGCTATGCGCCTAAGACAACATACTTTCGATTTGATTCATAGAAAAGGAACATCCCATTTAGTCCCTGATGCTTTATCTCGAGCTCATACCAATGATACACCCAAAGATGCCCAAAAAGTTGATTATCTAGAAATAGATCTTGACAGAATAGACCCTTGGTTCGATGATTTAAGATCAAAGATACTCCGTTCCCCTGGTGATTTTCCACAATGGAAAGTGGAAAATGATTTCATTTACAAGTATGCCCCATCCCCCAATTCTTTCAAGACTAATGATATTGAATGGAAAATTTTAGTTCCCAAACCCCAAAGATTAGAAGTAATGCAATCTTGTCATGAGCCACCTACGTGTGCTCACTTTGGATTCTATAAAACTTTGTCCCGTATTCAAGAAAGGTACTATTGGCCCAAAATGCGTTGTGATGTGCTTAAGTTTGTCAGATCATGTAAAGTTTGTGGTGCTCAGAAAACACCAAATCATGCTCCTTTAGGTAAAATGGGTAAGCAGAGAGAAGCCCAATTCCCCTGGCAAATAGTTGCCATTGATCTGATAGGTCCCTTTGTTCGTTCTAAAAAAGGTTATACATGGTTATTAGTGGTTGCTGATTGGTTTAGTAAATATACCTTAGTCCATCCTTTGAGGAAGGCTACGGCTAAGAGTATTACTGAATTTTTGGAAGATAATGTCTTCCTGATGTTTGGTGTTCCCCAGTATGTGATTTGTGATAATGCCTCAAATCTGAACAACCCTCTTCTAATTAATCTCTGTAGTAGGTATAATGTTCAGAAAGTATGGTTTAGCCCCGTGTATGCACCACAATGTAATTTTGTGGAGAGAAATAATAAAACCATTGGAACAGCAATCCGTATGTATATAAAAGACCACGTAGACTGGGACAAGAATTTAGCAAAGATCAGACAAGCTATTAATACCGCAAAGCACGAAGTAACTGGATACACCCCAGCTTTCCTTAATTATGGCCGTCATGTTCCCCTGAGTGGAAACTACTATGGTGTTGATCAAAACGATCAACGGAAGCAAGATCTAGAAATTATTCCTGGTAACCGTGATATGTATGCTTCAGAAGTAAAAGGATTAAGTCAAGTCTTCGAAAAGGTCAGGGCTAATCTTCGAAAAGGATATGAACGTAACGCTAGAAGTTACAACTTACGAAGAAGAGAAGTCCAATTCCAAGTAGGAGATAGAGTATGGAAAAGGAATAAAGTCCTGTCTAATGCTGCTAACAAGTTTATGTCTAAACTAGCACCGAGGTACATTGAAGCTACAGTCCGTGAAAAGTTGTCACCAGTGGTGTATCGTCTCTCTGATTTAAATGGTTCTGATCTTGGTAAATGGCATGTTAAAGACTTAAAACCTTTTGTATCTGATGGAGATAATATGTCATCCCCTTAGTCCTGATCCCCTATTCCATGTTCCCCCTGTATTGTTCTTCAGTTCCCTTAGTCTTGATAAGAAGTTGATATTCTCTTTGATTTTGGTATGTCGTCTTTTGGTCCCTGTTGTTGTCGTATACCCCCTTGTATGAATTTGTTGTGATTTGGCCCTTGTTGTTGTTGTATCCCCCTTTGTTAGTCTTCTTTTATTTTAGTCTAGTTGTTGAAGTGAGTATATTCCCTGTGAGACGTTTAACATAAAGTTACCGATCTCGACTTGAGACAAATGTTAAGATTACGTTGTCTCATTGAGGTATTTAGAATGGAGATTCTAAATCCTCATTTTTGCTGAACCGTTGCCAACAAAATTCCCTGAAACTCGCTAGGCGTTTAGTGGAGTTTAGGCAGATGCCTATCTGCTGAGCCTAGAGCTCAAATGATTTGTTTAGTTTTTGAGAACCGCTCGCGGTTAGGCAACGAGGTGACAAGGCTGTGTCTGCCCTGGTATGTCACTTGTGTTACTGCTGTGGATGTCAGCGAGGTCCACACAGGGCACAAGTTTAGTTTCTTTCCCAAGGCACAGAAACTCTTGTCACCTACAGTTCATTTTAGAGTCATTACACATTTAAGTCTACTCGACTTTAAAGAGTCTGGCGATCGATGGTACGCTAGCCCAATCCCTAACGTTTGTTTGTTTAATTTAATCCCCACTAGCCATCATCTAAAAAAATTTTTGATGTGATTGTTTAGCCTCACTCAAGGAGTCATGGTTGATTTTTGTTTGGTTTATCGAAAACTGGATAGCTATCCGAGCTTTCTCTTTTCGGAGGAGGCTGTGTAGCGTTTAAAAAACCAGTGAAAATATGATCTTTAGATTTGTATAGATTTTACAATCCCTCTCTAAGAAGTCCAAATTTTTTTTATTCAGTTTTTTACTTAAATTCAGATTGCAAGGAATTTTCTAAAACCGCACCTGTATACATCTACGAAGTATTCCGCAACATTTCAATGTGTTACAAGATTCCTGTTTATTTGAGACGCAAAAACAGAATTTGTAAGAAGTTTTGACAAAAGTACAGTTCTAATGCGTTGATGAACTTTCTAGAATAAATGTTGAAAATCAATTTGATTGGTTTGTTTGAATTTGGTACAAAGATCGAAGCTCGTAATTGGCTCTGAAGAACGGAAGCCGGAAATTGCGTAGTGACAGGATCAAGGAATTTTGGCAGGAGACGGAGAAGAAAGCAGGCATTCTTACAATGGTAGTGAATCAGTAAACATCGATAGTGAGTTACCGGCTTTTTTGTGACGCAAAAAGAATTTCCAAGTAAATGGGATCTATCAAAGTTCTTCTGTGTTTTTGTTAAGTAGGTGTACCATCAGTTTGATGGTGTAGCAGTTCCTTTTTTGATGGTAAAAGTGTAATATACGCTTTGTAAAAATACTGCGTATGTATTTATGAAAGCCGGCATAGTACTAATATCGTAGTGATGAATTAAACCCAAGCCTCCCGTCTCCTGGATTAGAAAACCTATTTCCCGAGGTAAATAAGCAAATTTCTTTTGTTTTATGGTATTTTCATGGTATAATGGTATATGGTGCAATCAGTAATTTTCCATTGACATTTTCCCCTTCGAGTGACGTATGAACTACGTACGTGCTGTCAAGTGTCATGTCAAGTTTCACAATGGTGAAGTTTTGAATTTTAAGGTATAGTGACTTTTAATAATTATAAAATTCTCAAACTAATAACGTTAATTTCTTTCAACATAAAAAAAATAAATCTTTTTGGAACTTAAAATACAAAGATGAAAAAGTAAATTGTTGAACAGAACAAAGAATAATTTTGCTTCCATCATTAAAATATTATTGTAAAGACATAATTGTAAGTTAATGTTAAAATCCTTTTTGAAACCTTTTGAAATAGTTAAAAATAAAAGATTTACGGAATGATATTTGACAGGTGACATAGTTGTTGTTATTTTCAATAATTAAGTACTACGAGGAGTAGTCAGTAATTCTTTAATGTAAACATTGTTCCCTGAATGAATATAAATTTTTGTTTTAATGCAAATGCTATAATATATGTCATAATTAGGTCAGTCAGTCAGTTATACAAGTCATAATTAAGTCAGATATCAAATCCTCAATGCAATAATATTATTGTTTATCTTTTGGTGCACCATAACCTATGTTCAGAAAAGTAGATGTATTTTTTTTACAGGTAATCTTTTATGTAATCTGAAAGTTTTGTTATGTCAAGGAATAATTTTTCAATAAATGCCATAACTGTGTATTTTGTCCTGTTTATTTACCGCTAACCTATTGGCAAAATTTTAACCACAAACTTTAAAAGCTTTTTAGAGTCAAATTTTAAGATGTTGGATGATCATAGAAAGTAAAACTCCTGGTAAGGCGCCCTAACAAAATATAGCCAGGATTTATATTTAACACCCCAGGATATCTGTAAGTACCCTTGTTTAAATTTTTGATAGTAGTAAATATTCCCTAATCCCTAACTTCTTCTTAACGAACTCACAACCTTAGCTCTCCAACCAAAACACGAGCCGCCGTAGCAAAGTAGTTTTTAGAAATATCCCCTAGTTTTCTCGACCCTTTTGTATTTAAGCAGTATCTAAATTTTCCAAGCTTTTATCTTCCCCCTTATTTCTAAGTGCTACAATATATGCATATGCATTTTGCATATAATCCAGTCTTTAATTATAATCAAGTAACCTCTGTCCAAATTGGAGACCGTCTTTCTGGAAAATTACCCATTAAACCAGGAATACGACAGGGTTGTGTTCTGTCATCCAGTTTTTAAATCTGTATCCTGAAAAAATCTTTAGGAAGGCTTTGGATGACAAACACAAGGAAGTAAGACTACTGGGAGAAGTACCTAATAAACAATATTAGATCCACTGACGTTATAAACTTTCTTGCAGAAAATTTACAAGATCTCCAGGCACTAGTAAATATAGTCAGTGAAATAAGTTATCAGAAAGGTCTTACAATTAACATTTCAAAGATAAAGTGGATGGCAGCTGGAAAGATTAATATAGATCAAGGTCGGCTTTGTCTTAACGGAGAAGAGATAGAATGTGTACACCATTTTAAATACCTTGGCAGCTGGTTAAATGTAAATTGTGACTCTGATAAGAGATATTAATCAGAATCGAAATGTCGAAAGTACTGAAATATTATGTGTGGTCTTTCCTATTATATGGTTGTAAGACAAGGACATTACAAACCATAATGATTGTCGACGGATCCTAAAAATATCGTGGAACAGAATATTTTGTCCGTGTAATTCTTCTTCTTCTTCTTCTTAGTCTAGCCATTCACGTCCACATCTGAACATAAGCCTCTTCAAGTCTTCCTTTCCATTGTTTTTTGTTGTACGCTACTTGTAGCCAATTTTTCCCGGCAGTTCGTTTCAGATCATCTGTCCATCTGATAGGAGGTGTGCTTCTGGTTCTTTTGTGTTGGTATGGTCTCAAGTTTAGAATTGTTCTGTATCATTTGTTTAGATCGCTCCCAGCTACATGTCCAGCGTATTCCCATTTAAATTTTCATGATTTTTGTACCACATCGGTGACTTTGGTTTTCTGTCTTATCCATGTGTTTGTTTTCCTGTCCTTAAGTGATATGCCAAGCATTGCTCTTTCCATCGCGTCTTAAGTGACTCTGAGTATGTTCATATTCTTTTTTGTGATTGTCCATGTTTGTGCCCCATATGTTAATATCTGTTAATATATTTGCTGATTTCTGAGTACAATAGTTCAGTTTGCCGAATGCTGCCTATGTTACGTTTCTTCTTCTTTTTATTTCTTCCGTTTGAATTTCCCTATTTAGTATTATTTTTTGTCCTAAGTATATATTCTTCAACTTTTTCTATAACTTTGTCGTTTATTATTGTCACGGTTTCTTCGGAGTGCATGACTTTTGTTTTGTTTAAATCCATTTTCAGTCCTATTTTAGAAGATTCTGTGTGTAGTTCTGAAAGCATGGTTTGTAGTTCTTGTAGGTCAATAACTATTAGGATTATGTCATCCGCAAATCGTAGATTACTGAGGTAGCGGCCATTGATGTTTATTCCCTTATATTTCCAATTTAGATTTTTAAACACCTCCTCCAAAACTAAGGTGAACAGTTTGGGTGATAGAGTGTCTCCCTGTTTGACTCCCCTGTTTAATGGTACAGGGTCCGTGTATTCATTTTCATTTAGGTAGTATGTAGCTGTAACTTGGTTCATAGTTTTTTTTATTAGGTTAATATATCTGCTGTCTATTCTACAATTTTGCATTGCGTTTATTACGGCCGTGTGTTCTATAGTGTCGAAAGCTTTTTCGTAGTCTACAAATGCTATAAAAACTGGAAACTTGTATTCTTTCAGCTCTTAGGGACTTTGCCCTGCTGTAAACAACTGTCTATAAGCTTAGTTACAATTGCAATGAGTTCCTTACCTCCTTCTAATATCATATCTGTGGTAATCCTATCTTCTGCTGCAGCTTTATTTCTCTTCATGTTTTCCAATGCTGTAGATATCTCTGAAATTGTTACTTTTGGCATTATTTCCGATCCAACATTTTTTATTAATTTCCGTGCTGGTCTCATTTCATCGTCTTGTTGATGTGTTCTGTAGAGTTCCGTGTAAAATCCTTAGAGTCTATGTAATTAGAGAACCTAAATACCATCTACTTCACCTTATAATGCAAGGAAAAGTGGAGGGAAAGAGACTGATTGGTAAAAAATGCTTTCAAGGCTACGTAATATTAGACAATGATGTTGTTCCAAAGCAGAATAATAAGTTTGCACAGCAGCCTATAGAAAGAGGTTTCAGGAAATTATAAACATGATGAAGACCAACGTCTAAATAGGGAAACGGCACCTAAAGGAGAAGAGTAATAATATTCCAACATACCTGGCTAGTTATAATAATAATTACAACGAACTAAAGTTACAATTTACCTGATCAGTAACTATATATCCAGTTAAAATCGGAGAGACTATTCCGGGTATGGTTGCAAATGTGTTATTAATGCCAAATATAACCCCGGCAAATTTGGGAGCTATATCCAGTGGGTTGATTCTGGAAAAAATATACATAAATAATACCTTACATTACAGTGCAGGAGGTTAATGATCTTGGTGTTACGGTCAACCAAACACGAAGTTGGTCTACCAAACAGCAAGCATTTAGTATTATGTACTCTGCTTTATCCTTTACATCCAAAGCTTTTCATACAATGTTTCCAGACTTGTTTTTGAAACTCTACAAAAATTAGGTCAGACCTCAGCTAGAATTTGCAGTGTCATTTGGGCCACCTCATTTGCAAAAAAAAACATTAATTTATTAGAAGAAGTACAACGAAGAGCTACTAAGATACCTTTTAAACTTATCAATGGAGGATTAAACTATGAAACCCGATTAAGAAAGCTCAAGTTGTCTACATTAACTCATAAAAGAGAAAGAGGCGATATCATATAGAATTCATAGAGTAGATTTTTGGGGATCATCAAACGTTTTTAATATCAACGAAGATGCTAGACTAAGGGGTCATAACTATAAATATGGAAAGGAGTCTTTTAAAACTACTGTAAGGCAAAACTTTTTGGTTAACCGTGTTTTTGACAAATGGAAAATTTAATGGATGACACAATAGAAGCTACATATAGTCCGTCCGCTATAACTTTTCCCATGCGGTACGACTCATTTTCAATCAAATTAAGTCAAAACATAAATTGAAACGAACGTCGATGTGTATATACATTTTGTATACTGTATACTATATACTACATACATCGGCGTACGTTTCACTTTCTGTTTTGACTTAATTTGATTAAAAATGAATCGTACCGCATGGGAAAAGTTATAGCGGGCGGACTATAATAATAGTTTAAATAGTGTCAAAAAACAAGTTGGTCAAACCCGCAAACAGGTGTATGTTCTCAAAAAAAGTGATAGTGTGTAAAAAACACACCATCAAATTTTTTACACACTATCAGTTTTTTTGAGAATATACACCTGTTTGCCGGTTTGACCTACTTAGAAGTGTGTACTAGTCATACAGTCTTTTTCAATTCAGAAAACAAGTTGATGAAAACTAATTGGATATTGTATCTAATCTCATATTAACTTTCGTTAGAATAAATTTTGTAATTTCTTGTATCGGTACTTTGTAATGTTCGTATTTTTCGTAATTGGCTATTATTGGAAGAACTTTTTATAAGAACTAAAGCCCAATTTATTTTACGAGGCTAGTTTACCATACAACGGAACAGGGCGACATTGGGGACGTGCGCCGTCTATTGTTCTACGGCACGTATCGTGCACAGCCCATCGTAAGATAAATTGGGCCTACCTAATTCTTTTGGATATTATTTTAATAATTTATTTTTACTTTGTTAGAAAATTTGTTTTATACTGTATTATTTAGTTTAGTTATAAACTATAAGACCTATAAAATTTGTAAATAATTTATTTAAATATACATACATATACATAATACACATAAAAAATATTTAATATTTTTGACTTTGGGCAGCATAAGCTCTACTGTTTCTTTGTATTATTGTATTTACATATAATAATAAAAATAAATATCTTTAATGTCCGACTGGTATATTATTTGACAAATAATGACATTATTTTGAAGTCAGTTAAATATGATATAATAACCTAGGGCGTTATTTTGAAAAATAACGCCATTGGGCATTAAATTTATATAACTATTTAAATACTGTCAAGTTCACAAATAAAAACCTAAGTAAAACCATGGTTATCACAATTACGTTACGATTATTGCTGCCAAATGTACTTATTTGAAAATTAATTAATTCAAAATTCATTCAAATTTTTGGCATATAAAGATGAATTTAGTCGGACATTAAACGTTGAAGGCACCACGGGTAATAAAGCTTTCGGTCAACGTATATACCTCAAGCGTTATTATCCTTATAATACCCTTGGTACCTTAATAATTATTATATTTTGTTTAAAGTATTGAAAACTATTAACAATTGTTAATATTTATTGTTATTGTGCTCCTTGTAGGACAATTTTTTAACTAGAACTATGAAAAATTCGAAATTCCTTAAAAAATACTTACAGCAAAGAGCTCAACGCCAGTCCGCCCAATCCAACAGCAGTGACTAGACAAAAAGGAGTTCCAAACTTGGATACCCAATATCCGGCAATAAGAATGAATAGACCTTGGAACGAAAATCCAACTATAATCCCTAATTTTCTTGTTTGTGTCGTAGTTAGGTATTTTTTGCGTAATATATAATCGGCTAAGAAACCACCAACTTGTACCATAATAGACATGGATAAATAAGGCAATGCTGAGAGGAACCCAGCTTGGTTGAGATCAAATCCTAAAAGTGCTAAAATGAAAGGATTATAGCGATACGCTTTAATTACTATTTTTGCTAATTTTAATTTTAATATTTTTTCTCAAAAACGAAACAGCGTTAGTCATTCGAATACAAAAATGTTAAGAGACATGGCTTTGCCCTGTCACATCTGTTTTTCGTCTGTGCGGTGCAACCAGCTGCACCCTCATTAATTAAGTACTTTATCAGACAATTATTGTATCAACAACTCACTATGCATTCGAAATTGTTTTTCTTAAAACTGTAAAAGTAGACGCCAGACCTAGTGATTTATTTGCTCATCTGGTCAGGTCAGGGGAAAAGGAACACAAACATTATTATCGTTTGTGGTTTTTTCACAGTCACTACACAGAGTGCGAACGGTTCACATGCACACCGACTCGAGAGACCTAAACAGAACACATTTTCGTTACAACAATAAAATTACCGTTTGTTTTATTATATTCATTTTTAATTAAATTCCAGCAACACACCCATCGGAATAGGATTATATAAAGCTACTCAGTCGAAGCAATAAAGCACTGAACCTCCGAAAAAAAAAACGACAAGACGGATCTTAATAATTCTTTTTGCATTCGATTCGTGAATGCGCCAGGAAACTTTGTGATCCCGAGCCATAATATAATAATCCACGAGGAAAAAGTTTTCCTGTAGTTGGCTGTATACCATGTATTACAAAAAACGATAAAATTATTTATAATATAATATTGAAAAGCTGCATACAAAAAATGCATTCTAAAAGTGCATCTCAAACGAACAATAAAAAGAATTCAGAAGTCATCAATTATCGGCGGAAATGAGTTCAATTTTGTTACTCTGGGGTTTTGGGGTCGCTGAAAACGAATATGACGTCGTAAGTGATCTCCGGAGTACCTGGTGCCAAGGGTACCTACTGTTTACTTCGTCATTAAAATTCATTAAAAAATTAGTCAAAATCATTACTCGAGGGGTTTTTAGGGTCACTTACGAGGAATATGACATCGGAAGTCATCTATGGTGTACCTGGTGCCCAGGATACCTACTATTTACCTCGTCTTGTGGAGTTTTCAGCAAAAAATTTATTAAAAAACTAGTCAAAAATCATTATTCGGGGGGTTTTCGCGAATATGACAGCGGAAGCGATCTCAGGAATACCTGGTGCACAGGGTACCGTTTACCTCGTATTTGGCAGTTTTCGGCAAATTTATTAAAAAATTTGTCAAAAATCATTACTCGGGAGGTTTTTGGGGTCGCTGACGATGAATATGGCATCGGAAGTGATCTCCGGAGTACCTGGTGACCAGAGTACTGTTTATCTCGTTACTACCGATTTTTAACTATTTTTTTAATGAGATTGCGGAAAACTTCAGTACCAGGTATTCCGTAGATCACTTCCGATGTCATATTCGCGGTCATATTCGGTTGTTCCTTTGGTCCTCCTTTATGCAAAAGATAGTCTTCTTCTTCAGGTGCTATCTCCGCTACGGAGGTTATCAATCATTATAGCTATTTTAATTTTTGAGTCAGTAGCTCTAAATAGTTGTTTTGAGCTGCATCCAAACCATTCTCTCAGGTTCTTAAGCCATGAAATTCGTCTTCGTCCGATGCTTCTTCTGCGATCTATCTTTCCTTGCATTATGAGTCGCAGGATGCCATACTTCCCGCCCCGCATCAATGTCCGAGATACTGTAGTTTTCTTTCTTTAATTGTAAGTTCAACTTCCTTCTCTTTACCTATTCTTCTCAGTACTTCATTGTTCGTAACTCTATCTATCCAGGAAACCCTCATAATTTTTCTATAGGTCCACATTTCAAAGGTGTAATAGTATATTACATACCTAGCGGGAAAGTACTCTATTTCAGCCGAGCGGCAAGGTAGTTTACCGAGGTGCGAAGCACCGAGGTAAACTACAGACGCGAGGCTAGAATGAGTTCCCGCGAGGTTTGTATACTATTTTACTCACAATCGGTTAGTAGTTTATGGATTTCTAATACTCACAATCTACCAATAATAATTTCGTTTCAAATATCTGTATCCATTTTCATTATGTGATAAGATGAATTATTTTAAGTAATTTTAACCTGTGAGATCGTTGCTAGGTAATAAAACAAGTTTGTTGAATCTGACATTTAGGCGATACACGACGCCATTAATTGTACATATAATCAAATTTTGTTTATTTTACAAAAATGTCTGATAGTGGATTTGAATGTACGCCACCAGAACTGCGGGTAGCTGCAGAAAGAGCTACTGAAGGAATAATTCCTGAAAAAAGCAGGGAGAGGTATGAAAACAACTATGAACTATACAGTAAATGGTGCGTGGCTAAAGGTGTGCTAATGTAACTATTAATATTTATAATTCCAAATAGTTTTCTTTTTGTTATTGTTGTTGTTGTTTCTTAACTAAATAAATGTTGAGTGGATTCTATTCTTTCTAAACCATCTTTTAATCAAAAATGACATTGCCATTTGCAGGTAGAAAAGTGACAGATGCTAGCCGGGAAAGTACTTTCCCGGCTAGCTGGGAAAGTAAAGTAAGTAATAAGTCGCTTCCTGATTACTTCAAAGGTTAGAAATCCATAAATTACTAACCGATTGTGAGTAAAGTAGTATTTCGATACTTTCTTTACTTTTACTGAGATTTAAATTATAAAAATAAATGCAACCCATTTCCGAGTTTCCGCAAACCTTGTCCTAGTTATCAATAATGTCGAAACCACAGAAAAAATATATTGCACGTGCCATTGCAAATAATAATTTTACATTAAAAACAGACGCTGCTCTTGCAATTTTTTCGTCTTTCTATATATAAACGACAACAACAAACAAGAAACATGCTTACATTTCATCATTTGAGGCAAAAATGTTAGTAGCGTATAAAATCCCCAGGTTTCACAACTTAAACAAACGGTACTTGCCAATACTGCACGTGATTTTAAAATAGTACACCAAGGGGTGGTGATTTTTTCATCGCTCTTGATGGAACTGACGGCGTCGTTTATGTACTTTACTTCTTTTTCTTTTATGTATCTGTCGCTTGATGGAGTATCTGCGACTACTAGTAGCCATATCGCGTACCAAATGAATCCAATTACACCTACAAATTGATAATTAGTCAGTTATTTAACTAGTTCATTAAATAAGTTATCAACTCATGTACACCAGGGAAATAAGGAAAAAATATACCATGTTCGGGACACTTGAGCAGCCAGGTTGCAAATGGGTTTTTTGGCTACTTTTTTTTTTTTTTTCTTCCGGAAGCCGTCCGTGCATGCACCCCGGTGACACTGCAGCTTTTCAGCTTATTGTGCTTCCTTCCATTTGTTCTCATGACACCCAATCCAATAATGCAGTGCCCTTTACTAGCCTGTAAAGGTCCATTGGGTTAGTGCCATACACTGTCGGACTTGGTTTGCAGTCTCCATATATTGCTTGTCTCTTACGATCCAGCGCCTCGCAATCGCACAATAAATGTCTGACTGTCTCGGTCTCTCTATTGCATAGTCTGCAGCTGAGATCTCCGTTATATAGTCCTATCGTGTGTAGGTGTCCTTTTACTGGAAAGTGTCCAGTTAAGAAACCTGTAATAATTTTGAGCTGATTCCTGTTCATTTTGAACAGTTCTTCAGCTCTTTTTGCGCATGTCTGAGGTATAAATCTCTTCGCATGCTTTTGCGTGGGAATTTCTTCCCAGTATTCTTTGTGCTGTCTTCGTATCCAGCCTCTTAATCGGTCTCTGATTATGCTTTTGGGCACTCCCAGTGCCGGTTCTGGACCGAAGTATCCTGTTGCTGATCCTCGTCTAGCAAGTTCGTCAGCTTTTTCATTACCAGCTACTATATACTTTTTGGCTACTATATACCTAATACATTATAAATACAAAAATGCCCATCACAGTTCGGACGAGAATTTTAGTTATTAACAAATAAGTGTCAAAAATGGCAGTTATTACATTTAAATTGCCACAGGTAAAATATGATAATTAAATATCTTATTTATGGTATCCTTCTTTTAATAGATGAGTAAAGGTAAAAAATGGCAGATTTGGAATTTTGGTCCGATTATTTGTTGCTTCGTAAATTTCAAAATAAAACTAGAATTTCGAAAATAAAAAATTTGCTATAACTTTTGCGAAAATGACCTTAAGACTTTCAAATTGTATGAAAAGTTGAGTAAAACAGTCCATATAATGCACAAAAAATTTTAAGGCGATTCCTCAGTTAGTTTAAACTTTATTTAATTTGTTTTTCTCAAGGAACTTTTTTTTTGGAATGTTATTGTTCAGAAAATTATAACTATATAGCAATTCTGTGGAAACCACATGAAAGAAAAATAGTTATATTTTCAATGTACTTAAAAAAATCATTAAAAAGTCATTTTAATCATACCTAAAACATTTTACTAAAGAAGACTCATTTTTGGCTTATAAACAATTTGAATAAATTTGTTAATATTGCCTGTAGACTAAAACTACTTTGAGATTTGAAAAGCTGATATTTTTACACGAATTTAAAAAAAAAACTTTTTGCCTAGGTTAATTACGGTCAAAGTTATCCACTTTTTTGCTCTCATGCAAAAATCAGACTGCTATTTATCACCAAATGGGCGTTTTAATGAGTGGAACATATAGCCTAATAAAATAAAAAAATATCAAAATGTAATTCCGTACAGGTTGGAATAAATTTTATATCAAATTTTAGGTGAATACAAAAGATATTTTCAAAAAAGTATCCAAATCATATGAGGGGATCATTGTTTAAATAAATAAAAAGGGGTCATTTTTGCACAATATTTATTTTTTAACTGCTGAGGTAATTTACATTTTAATGAAGGTCTTTAGGGTTTTTTTCTACAAAGATGAAGGACAAATCTTTCACCTAAGACTTAGCAAATTAAATTTGACCCCCTATTTATTTAAATAATTATACATAAAAATCAAATTTGCAAAAAAATATTTTTTGCGTTTTAAATAAGCACCATAAATTAATTTTATTTAATAGCAGAAGTTGCGCTATGTCACCAGTATTAATCAAAAGCAAAATGGTTAAAAAATATTTAATAATTTATGAGATACTTAATTTTTTTTCAATTGTTACTATATTTTCAATTGCAAAAACGCGGTTGTTACCAAAAGAATATAAACCTGCTTAAAACCTCATTACTTTTATTTTTATGCATGATTTCGATAAATGTATTGATAAATTAAAATTTCAATTTAACTCCCCTCTAAAATGACATTTGAATATTGTTCTAATTTGTTTATAATTTGTTTTTTTAATAAAGTCGCGGAGATTAAACATTTTGAAATGCTGTTTCGATAATCGAGTTCCTGGGAATTTTTTACTAATTAACAAATTTTTTTTTGTCGTTTTTTCTTCTTCTTTTTTTCCTTATAGTAAAAGATATAGTTTTGCTTATAGAGTGGGTTTCATTAAGAATGTCCAATCTCTGAGTTGTCGATTCTAGACCTTAAAATATTAAGATTTAACCAAAATCACTTCAATAAAATATGGCTCCTTATTGAGTTACAGGGTGTTTAATTTAAAAATTTAAAAACTATTTTTGCTCAGTATTTTAAAACTATTCGACATATCCTTTTCATACTTGGTAGAAAGTGTAGGTACTATACACCCTATAAAATTATGTTAAATACAGGCATACGGCTATTACCAGAGGCGTACGACAGGCGGACAGGGGAAAGCAAATGGTTGACCCTTCCCAAATTCTACGTCACTGGTGAAATTGCCATTTTAGCACAATTTTTAAATTCTCCAATACTGGCTATGTAAATAACATCCTCTTTACTCGTAACGATAAAATCATTAGTTTTCGAGAATATTTGAAGTTAAACATGTAACGGCATAGTTATTTAGTTATTTTGACTAATATATATTGTGCCGCTTAATTTTTTAGTTTCAAATATTTCAAAAACTAATTATTTTATCGTTAAGAATGAATAATATACTCTTCAGTCTTAACGATAAAATCATTAGCTTTCGAGATATTTAAAATTAAAAATTAAGAGGCACAATTAAGAGACGTAGAATTTGGGAAGGGTCAACCATTTGCTTTCCCGTGTCCGCCTGTCGTACGCCTCTGGTAATAGCCATAAACCTGTATTTAACATAATTTCATAGCGTAACATATAATACCTACACTTTCTACGAAGTATGAAAAGGATATGTCGCATAGTTTTAAAATACTGAGCAAAAATATTTTTTAAATTTTTAAATAAAACACCCTGTAACTCAATGAGGAGCCATATTTTATTAAAGTGATTTTGGTTAAATCTTAGTATTTTGAGGTCTAGAATCGACAACTCAGAGATTGGACATTCTTAATGAAACCCCCTCTATAAGCAAAACTATATCTTCTACTATAAGGAAAAAAAGAAGAAAAACGACAAAAAAATTTGTTAATTAGTGAAAAATTCCCAGAAACCGGATTATTGGAACAGCATTTCAAAATGTTTAATTCCCGTGACGTTATTAAAAAAAAATTATAAACAAATTAGAACAATTTTCAAATGTCATTTTAGAGGGGAGTTAATTTGAAATTTGAATTTATCAATACATTCGTCCAAAATATACACAAAAATAAAAGTAACGAGGTTTTATACAGTTTAATATTATTATTTTGGTAACAACCGCGTTTTTGCAATTGAAAATATAGTAACATTTGATGAACAAATGAAATATCTCATAAATTATTAAATATTTTTTAACCAATTTTTTGTTTAATACGGATAATATAACACAACTTCTTCTATTAAATAAAATAATTTATAGTGCTTATTTAAAACGCAAAAAATACTTTTTTTAAAAATTTGATTTATAAATTTTATATATAATTATTTAAATAAATGGGGGGTTCAAATTTAATTTAGTAAGTCTTAGGTGAAATATTTGTCCTTTAGCTTTGTAGAAAAAAACCCTAAAGACCTTCATTAAAATTTAAATTACCTCAGCAGTTAAAAAAGTAAATATTGTGCAAAAATGACCCCTTTTTAATTATTTAAACAATGATCCCCTTTGAATACTCACCTAAACTTTGATATAAAATTTGTTCCAACCTGTACGAATTTACATTTTGATTTACATGTAGTGTATAATCTTATTTTATTAGACTAATATAGAATATGTCAAATGGCAGGAATTATGACAGATTATAAATAGCAGTCTGATTTTTGCATGAGAGTTTAATCTCTGTTTGAAGAGTTTAACGATGTCGGGATAGTATCACGAGGTTTTTTCCTGGTTTTCCCTCGTGATTTACTATGGAATCTCTAACGCGAGAATTTTACTGTCATAGTTGCATTTGTTGCGGCGGATATTCTTGAGTTGGGATTGATTTCATGTAATCGAATGAACTATCTTTTAGTAAAGTCGTCCCAGGAACGCAACTCATAAATATTGGCGATATCATTTTAAAGTCTTCTACTTTAAAATGTATAATATACGTCTGAATTGCCAATATAAATGAGTCAGATTAAATAAATTATTAGAAGAATTTTTTTACTTAGCAACAACATTTTTGTTTATTTTAATAGTATTTTGTATTTTGACAACGAAACCCGATTTGGGTTTCGAAACGTTAATAAATTCATTTTTTAGTAAAATTGTGGCTTATTTTCCATAGAAAATACTTAATTATAAAAATGCCACAAGGAAATAGCTTCAGAACAACATAAAGAAATATATAAAAATTTGTCTTTAGAGTTATAGCAGTTTGTCTGCGCCATGATTTGTTCAAACACTTTATTGCACCAGTTTCGTTAAAAGATTTTTACTAATGTCCTCATAGTAAAACTTGTTTTTGGATTTTTGTCAGGATATAAATTATTAGAGTATTCAAATTATACTAGTTTTTTAAGTAATAGACCTCTTAATGTTTGATTTTAACTTGGATGCATATAATATAAATTAAGTTATAATTTTAAAATTATGGCACTTATTAGGTATACGTAATATTCCGTATTTTTTAAGAATTAAAATAATATACCTATCTTATAGGTACAAGGAGAACCACTTGAAATTTATTCTATTTACACGAAAAATGAAATCCGACAAACAAATCTGACGTAAAAGATCGGTAAATAAAACTAACGAAGGAATAACAATGCAGAAATCTTATAAAATGTAGAGTCTTATGAAATGTCTTACCAAATGTGTAGAAAATACTCTCCCAACCGAAAGACGTCGCTAAGAGTGAACAAATAGGCATTGCCACTACGGCTCCAAAATAGCTGCCTGATCCCGCAATGCTAACTAAACGACTTTTTTCCGACGGAGGGGCCCAGTGTGACCATAATTCCTGCATAGCAGGATATGTGACACCCTAGAAAATAGTAAATATAATATTGATTATTTTTATATTATTATTTCGATTATTTTTGTAGTTAATGTTAATTAATGTATGGTTAATATATAATAATTAATTATTAAATCAAAACTGTCGTTTTTGATGTCAAAGGAAGACAGTTTTGTACCGGTATATACATTTTTAATTTCAATTTATTTAGCATTATGATCTAATTTAAATGTGTTATACCTAATTTTAATAGAATTTAAAGAGTGTAAAGAAAAATGACGATATAACATGTTTAACTTTCCTATGCTTCTCTCTCTCTCTCTCTCTCTCTCTCTCTCTCTCTCTCTCTCTCTCTCTCTCTCTCTCTCTCTCTCTCTCTCTCTCTTTGCGTTCTCAAGAGCGCACTCTTGTACTTTTGCAGCATTTACTATAGAAGATTCTTAGTACTATTGATATAACTCGTGGTTGAACCTTATTCTTCACATACTATTATCGTAGATGGATCCCAATATCTTTCTCCATATCTTTTTTTCAAAACTATCAATAACGTTTTTGTTTTTTCTACCACCATACAGGTTTCTGCGCCATAGGTTGTTATTGATTGTATAATGTTTTTTATATATTTTGTACTTTGCTTCCATATGGATACTTATGTAGGTATATAAATTAAAACGTAAAATAAATCGTAAGTTAAATAAGTCAGGAAATAAAATTGCATTTCACGTCCCGAAATTTACCGTGATAATAATTTTAGCGAATTATTTCCTTTAATATCCACAAAAGTGAATAAAGTATAAACTAAAAGAAAAGAAAAGAAAAGATGGTTCAGATTTGATTACAGTCCGATAGTCTAGTAAAATAAAATTACACTACATGTAAATCAAAATGTAAATTCGTACAGGTTGAAACAAATTTTATATCAAAGTTTAGGTGGGTACAAAAGATATTTTCAAGAAAGTATCCACATCATACAAGGGGATCATTGTTTAAATAATTAAAAAGGGGTCATTTTGGCAAAAAAAATTATTTTTTAAATGCTGAGGTCATTCAATTACTAATGAAGGTCTATAGGATTGTTTTCTGTAAAGTTGAAGGGCAAATCTTTCACATAAGTCTTACTAAATTAAATTTGACCCCCTATTTATTTAAATAATTATACATAAAACTTTAAAAACAAATTTGCAAAAAATTACTTTAGCGTTTTAAATAAGCACTATAAGATATCTTATTTTACAGGATAAGTTGTGCTATGTTATCAGTATTAAGTGAAAAAAAAAATTGGTCGAAAAATATATAATATTATTTGAGATATTGAATTTGTTTATTAAATGTTACTATATTTTCAATTGCAAAAACGCGGTTGTTGCCAAAGAAATATTCACCTGTATTAAATCTTATTATTTTTATTTTTATGTATATTTTCGATAAATGTATTGATAAATTTAAATTTCAATTAAACTGCCCCCTAAAATTGCATTTAAAAATAATTCAAATTTGTTTATAATTTGTTGTTTTAATAACGTCGCGGTGATTAAATATTTTAAAATGCCGTTTCGATAATTGGGTTCCTGGGAATTTTTCACTAATTAACAAATTTTTTTGTCTTTTTTTCCTCTTTTTTTTTTCTTGGCATTGTATTACTACTATTGGCCCTTTTTGGGTTAAGTTTCATTAAGAATGTCGAATCTCCAAGTTGTAGATTCTAGACCTAAAAATATCGAGATTGGTCTAAAATCACTTAAATAAAATGTGGCTACTTACTGAGTTACAGGGTGTTTTATTTAAAAATTTAAAAATTATTTTCACCAAGTACTTTCAAACTATTTCACGTATCCTTATCATACTTTACATAAAGTGTGGGTACTATACAGTCTAATAAATTGTGATAAATAAAAGTTTCTAGCTACTACCAGAGGCGTACTACAGGGGCCAGTTAATGGTTGACCCTTCCCAAATTCTACGCCACTGAGGGAATTACTATTTTAGCGAAATTTTTCGATTCTTCAATACATTCTATGTTAATAATACACTCTTTACTGGTAATGATTAAGTCATTAGTTTTCGAGATATTGGACGTTAAAAATGAAACGGCATAGTTATTTTGATTCATTCATTCATTCATTTTAAACTTCCAATATCTCTCAAACTGATGACTTTATCAATACCAATAAAGTTATTTACATACAAAGTATTGGAGAATCGAAAAATTTCGCTACAATAGTAATTCACTCAGTGGCGTAGAATTTGGGAAGGGTCAATCATCCACTATCCCCTGTCGTACGTCTCTGGCACTAGCTAGAAACGTTTATTAATCACAATTTAGTAGGGTGTATAATAGCCACACTTTCTGATAAGTATGATAAGGATACGTCAAATAGTTTTAAAGTACTTGGTAACAATAATTTTTAAATTTTTAAATAAAACACCCTGTAACTCAGTCAGTAGCCACATTTTATTTAAAAGATTTTAGTTAAATCTTAATATTTTTAGGTCTAGAATCTACAACTCAGAGATTCGACATTCTTAATAAAATTAACCCTAAAGGGGCCCGTAGTAATATAACTCCAAGAAGAAAAAGAAGAAGAAAAGACGACAAAAAAATTTTGTTAATTAGTAAAAAAATCCCAGGAACCCAATGATCGAAACGGCATTTCAAAACACTTAATCCCCGCGACGTTATTAAAGAAACAAATTAAAAACAAATTTGAATAATTTTCAAATGCCATTTTAGGGGCTAGTTTAACTAAAATTTGAATTTATCAATACATTTATCGAAAATATACATAAATATAAAAATATTGAGATCTTAAGCAGGTGAATATTTCTTTGGCAACAACCGCGTTTTTGCAATTGAAAATATAGTAACATTTAAAAAACAAATTCAATATCTCAAAAACTATTAAATATTTTTCGACCATTTTTTTTTGCTTGATACTGGTAACATAGCGCAACTTAGTCTGTAAAACAAGATCTTTTATAGTGCTTATTTAAAACGCTAAAAAATAATTTTTTGCGATTTTCTTTTTAAAGATTTATATATAAGTATTTAAATAAATAGGGGGTCAAATTTAATTTAGTAAGTCTTATGAGAAATATTTACTCTTCAACTTTGCAGAAAAAATCCTATAGACCTTCGTTGGTAATTGAATGACCTCAGCAGTTAAAAAAGTAATTTTTTTGCAAAAATGACACCTTTTAATTATTTAAACAATGATCCCTTTGTATGATTTGGATACTTTCTTGAAAATATCTTTTGTACCCACCTAAACTTTGATATAAAATTTGTTTTAACCTTTACGAATTTACATATTGACTTTTTTTTATTTTATTAGGCTACGAGTACAGAAAACTAAATTGACGCTAATAATTGGAGACTTCAATGCCAAATTAGGGGGAAGAATAGACGAAGACGAACACAGAATAGGACAATATGGATACGGCGAAAGAAATAATAGAGGACATACATTAATGAACTACTTGGAGGAGAGACAACTTTTTGCTATGAACTCGTTTTTTAACAAAAAACCGCAAGGAAAGTGGACATGGATAAGTCCCAACGGCAATACTAAAAACGAAATAGATTACATCCTTACAACACAAAAAGCCATCATTAAAGATGTTACAGTACTGAATCGTTTCTCAACCAGTAGTGACCATAGACGTGTCAGAGCCAAACTCAGCATTAATAGCCAATTCGAAACAAAAAAGAAAATGGAAAATAAATCGAAACTAGATATGGGAAAACTTAAGAAAGCAAAAGAGGAATATAAACAAAAAATAAGGGAAAGTATACCGGCCACTAGAGATTTGGAAAACAAAAATATCGATGAAATAAATCAGCTATTAACCGATACATTAGAAAAGGCGGGAAAAGGGGTAGCACAAACAAGAATAAAAAAGGAAAACTATACATCCCAGGAAACAAAAAAACCTCATGAGCAAAAGAAAAACATTAATAGAACAAGATAAGAGAAACACAGTAGATTACAAAGAGGTAAACAAAGCTATCAGAAGGAACATCAAGGAAAGTAAAAGGAGAGTACAGGAAGAAAAAATAGAAAAACCATTGAACTAAATAAAAATATGAAGTGCTTAAAACCACAGCTTGGAACCATACAGATTAATAGTATAAAGAACAAAAAAGGCATGGAGACCAATAATATAGAAGAAATTATACAAATAACACAAGAATATTATAAAAACCTCTACAATACAAAACAGAAACCAACAGAAGAAATCCTTAAGCAACTACAATTAAAAATAAAAAATGTCAATTCCGACTTACAAACAGAAATCAGTAAGAATGAGATAAAAAGAGCACTCAGGGAGATGAAGAATAATAAATCGCCAGGAAAAAACGGGATAACTAAAGAAATGCTAAAAAATGGTGGGAAAACAACTAGAAAAGTTTTGTACACACTTATGAATAAAATATTAATGACAAAACAAATAGGTACCCAACATTTGGAACGAAGCAGTAACATTGTTACTATTTAAGAAAGGAGATAAAAAGGATCTAAAGAATTACAGACCTATAACTTTACTAAATGTGATGTACAAACTATTAACCAAGATATTAATAAACATATTAACAACTAAATTAGATGGATACCAGGCAAGAGAACAAGCCGGATTTAGAAAGGGCTTCAGTACAAGTGACCACCTTTTAACGATGAAGATATTAATTGAAAAAGCTAACGAATATCATATCCCGCTATACATGGCATTTATTGACTTCGAAAAAGCATTTGATAGTGTGGAACACGGAACACTGGGCAGTACAGAATGTCCTACAAAACAGCAGAATAGACTACAGATATACCGACTTAATTACAAATATATATAATAAGGCAACAACAACTATTAAGATAATGAAACAAACGGAGCCTATTAAAATAAACCGAGGAGTAAGACAAGGAGATACCATCTCGCCCAAGCTATTCAACCAAGCGCTAGAAGATGTGTTCAAACAACTGCACTGGGATGGCTTGGGAATAAACATAAACGGGCAATATCTGAATCACTTACGATATGCTGATGATATTGCATTAATAGCAGAAAGAAGTGAAGAATTACAAAGAGTGATGGAAGAACTAGATAGAAAATCGACAAAGACAGGACTGAAGATGAATTACAGTAAAATAAAAACCATGACCAATCAACAAGAAGAACTAGTAATTACAGTGGCACAAACAAGAATAGAACAAGTAAAAGAGTATATATATCTAGGACAAATCACTAGATTAAATCTTAAACAAAATCAGACCGAAGAAATAAAGAGAAAAATAAGATTGGCCTGGGCATCATTCGGAAAACCTGCAATACCTAAAAACAAGATTCTTCAATCAATGTATACTCCCTGTTTTAATATATGGCTCTCAGACATGGACGTTTACAAAAGAGAATATGGAAAAAATAGCAAAGACAGAAAGAACCATGCAAAGACAAAGCTGAACAATAAACTATCAGACAGGAAAAAAACGAATGGATCCGTAACAAAAAAAGTGAAGGATGTCTCTACCCAAGTAGCAAAGCTTAAATGTAAGTTCGCCGGACACACCCTACGGCAGAAGGATGAAAGATGGACTACGATGATTATACATTGGAGACTGTGGAACCACAAACGAAAAAGGAGAAGGCCACAGATGCGATGGTCAGATGACCTGAAGAAACACACTGGGTCAAAATGGATGCAAATTGCCCAAGATATAGAGGCATGGAAGAAGGAAGAGGAGGCCTATATCCAAGGATGGATGTTTAGGGCTGATTAGATAGATAGATAGACGAGTACAGAGCCTCTACTATGGGCTTATACGTATTTCGGAATAACCGTTTCATTATCGGAGCACCTGGGTAGAGGCACTGAACTGCAATCAAATACTTTCATCCTTTCGGGGTAATTATCAAAATAATTACCAAAGATGCTACTAGCACCATCTATGAATCGAAAGTTAAATAAGTCAGGAAATAAAATTCGAAATTAATTATCCTCTGAGCTTTTTAAGTTGGAGAAATAAAGAATAACAGAGTGAAGAAATATTCGACAAGGGAAATCTAAAATTGCATTTCACGTTCTGTCATTCACCGTGATAATAATTTTAGCGAATTATTTCCTTTAATATCCACAAAAGTGAATAATGTATAAACTAAAAGAAAAGAAAAGATGGTTCAGATTTGATTACAGTACAGAGCCTCTACTATGTGCTTATACGTATTTCGGAATAACCGTTTCCTCATCGGAGCACCTGGGTAGAGGCACTGAATTGCAATCAAGTCCTTTCATTTTGATAATTGCCCCGAAAGGATGAAAGGATTTGATTTCAGTTCAGTGCCTCTACCCAGGTGCTCCGATGAGGAAACGGTTATTCCGAAATACGTATAAGCAAATAGTAGAGGCTATGTACAGGGTGTCCCAAATTGATATGTTTTGCAGTGTATACCGAAAACTAGAGGAGATAGAAAAAAAGTGGTTAAGATGGCATGACTTCTTTTTTCGTTAAAGTAACGATTGCCCAATAAAATCATCAATAGCTCCTCACATTATCGAGATACTGGGCGATTATTGAAAAATGTCGAAAACGACAGGGTTACAGATCTTCTTTATTAAGAAAAATTTTAAAAAACTTTATAGGAACTTTTGATAGATATATTATGGACGGATTCAGTGGCGTACAAAAAACTTTTTTAGGGGGTCTTGTTAAGGAAATATAAACCATACTTATGTTTTTTTAAATGGGACACCCTGTATATTTTGACATTTTTCGTTTACCTTTTTAATTCTCTTTCATCTGATATAACATTTCATATACCTATTTTCAGTTGTTGGAGCTACCGTGCAAATAAATTGTTTATAGTTGACGTCAGGTTAAAGGCACTTAAAAATAAAACACTCGGTAACGTATTTTAACATTTTAATATTAGGGTACCAATCCTTGACATTTTTATTTAGCAAAAATAAAATCAATCAACTTAAAAATAGGAATAACGAATTTACCAACAACAAAAACTACTTAACTACAAGAATTAATTTTACAAAAATAATAACATTAACATAAACCAACAAACAACAATAATAAACAACGTAACAACTATAATTAATTTTACAAAAATATGAAAATTATAATAAATGTTCAAAATACTCCCCGTTTTGTTGTAATAATAATAATTGGCACGATATTGATATCCTAACGATTTTGAGTAGGATACAATTTGCAGGATGGTATATAGAAAAATGTAATGAAAATCCAAATTTTTATTCAAAGGTAATATTTAGCGATGAAGCTCGCATATCCAGTGCAGGAATATTTAACCGACACAATGAACTATATTGGAATGACTCAAATTCCCACTTAGCTCAAGGGATCAGGAGGCAAGGCAGATTCGGTTTTAACGTTAGTTGTTTTGTCAAGCATAATAAATTAGTTTATGACGTATTTGACGATAAACTAACATCTTAGAAACTAATTTAAATAAAATTTCTGATGAGTAATATTTGGCTGATCGGAATACATTTTGGTTCCGACAAGATGGAGCACCTGTCCATAATGCAGAATTCGTTGGAAATTATTTAAATGAAAAATTTCATAATCGGTGGATTGGAACTTATAGTCCTGTTAAGTGGCCCCCTCGTTCACCAGAACTAAATCCTCCTGATTTTTTTATTTAAGGATTTTTAAAAAACAACATTTATAAAACTGAATTTAACACAAAGGAAGAATTATTGCAAAGCATTCATCAAGCATTTAGAAAAATAAAACCAGTGCATAACATGCACTGCATATACTCAATTGTGTAAGATCTGTAAGAAAAAGGTGTCAATTATTATTACAACAAAACTGGGAGTATTTTGAACATTTATTATAATTTTCATATTTTTGTAAAATTAATTATAGTTGTTACGTTGTTTATTATTGTTGTTTGTTGATTTATGTTAAAGTTATTATTTTTGTAAAATAAATTCTTGTAGTTGAGTAGTTTTTTGTTGTTGGTAAATTCGTTATTCCTATTTTTTTAGTTGATTGATTTTATTTTTTCTAAATAAAAATATGTAGGATTGGTACCCTAGTATTAAAATGTTAAAATACGTTACCGAGTGTTTTATTTTTAAGTGCCTTTAACCTGACGTTAACTGTAAACAATTTATTTGCACGGTAGCTCCAACAACTGAAAATAGATATATGATATGTCATATCAGATGAAAGAGAATTAAAAAGGTAAACGAAAAATGTCAAAATATACAGGGTGTCCCATTTAAAAAAACATAAGTATGGTTTATATTTCCTTAGCGCCACCCCCTAAAAAAGTTTTTTGTACGCCACTGAATCCGTCCATAATATATCTATCAAAAGTTCCTATAAAGTTTTTTAAAATTTTTCTTAATAAAGAAGATCTGTAACCCTGTCGTTTTCGACATTTTTCAATAATCGCCCAGTATCTCGATAATGTGAGCAGCTATTGATGATTTGATTGGACAATCGTTACTTTAACGAAAAAAGAAGCCATGACATCCTAACTACTTTTTTTTTATCACCTCTAGTTTTCGGTATACACTGCAGAACGTACCAATTTGGGACACCCTGTACTGTAATCTAATCTGAACAATCTTTTCTTCTCTTTTAGTTTAAAACTATCGTGTTTTCTTTCAAGTATTTCGTTGTCCTTGCACTGTTTATGTACCCATCTCTCTCTTTTGCTGCTTTGATTTGTCTTTTAATGGTTTTCTTGATTTTTTGTTCTCTCTTCCATCCATAAGCTGTAGAATTTCATTTATCGTTAACTCCAATCTTTTCCATTTTGTTTACTTGTTTCCCCCAGGATTTTTAATGCAGTATCTTTTACTTTTATTCTGACATTTGTCCATGTATTATGCGTATAACCCAAATAGAAAAAGTAAAGACATACAAATATCTGGGAACCTGGGTTGATGACAAAAATGACCAAAGCAAAGAAATTAAAGT
Organism: Diabrotica virgifera virgifera; assembly: GCF_917563875.1. Taxonomy (NCBI): domain Eukaryota; kingdom Metazoa; phylum Arthropoda; class Insecta; order Coleoptera; family Chrysomelidae; genus Diabrotica; species Diabrotica virgifera. The sequence goes on along the minus strand of NC_065445.1, from coordinate 249,314,573 downwards.
CCGAATTGAAACTGCAAGGCAAGCATTTATAAAAATGAAGACATTGCTCACAAACAAAGACCTTCAGTTGCCTCTCAGATTGGGGGCTCTAAGATGCTACATATTTTCTATATTACTATACGGAATGGAAGCTTGGACATTGAAAAGGCAACATATAAGAAAAATAGTAGCGTTCGAAATGTGGTGTTACAGAAGAATGTTGAAAATTCAGTGGGTTCAAAGGATTACCAATGTTGAAGTGCTACGACGTTTAAATAAGGAGTTAGAAATTATGAACAGTATAAAAACAAGAAAACTAGAATATTTGGGTCACATTACCAGAGGAGAGAAATATGAGCTGCTGAGAGTTATTATGCAAGGAAGGATCCAAGGAAAAAGAAGCATAGGAAGAAGACGCATCTCCTGGCTGAGGAACCTTAGAGAATGGTTTAACTGTAGTTCATTACAACTGTTCAGAGCAGCAGCCAACAAAGTGACCATAGCCATTATGATATCCAACCTCCGCTAGGAGATGGAACTTTAAGAAGAAGAAGAAGATTATGCGTATCTGCAGTGCCTGTGTTATTTTAAGCGTTGTATTTTTTTGTTTAGTTGAGAATATAGATGAAAACTTTTTATGCCCTTCGGGGTATCAAGATTTACTTTGTTAATCTTTAAGTGGTCTTGGATTTTCCGTACTCTTGTAATAATATTGTAAATTTAATTAGATACCTAAGTGCTTATTCCTCTAGTTGTGTTGTTCTATGTTTTGTGTTTTGTGTTTTGTGTTTTGATTACCTGCCGCTTTATTTGTTTTGTTGCAGTCATGAAAAGTATATTCATTCTTCTTCTTTACGTGCGACCCCCGCGAAGAGTTGGCAATCATCATTGCTATTCTCATTTTAGACACTACAGCCCGAAAGAGTTCAGTTGAGCTGCATCCAAACCATTCTCTGAGAATTCTCAGCCAGGACATTTTTCTCCTACCTATGCTGCGCCTTCCTTGAATCTTTCCCTGCATAATTAATTTTAGGAGTTCATAACTGTCACCACGTGTTATATGACCCAAGTATTAAAGTTTTTTTATTTTGATGGAATCCAGTATCTCCCTGCTGTTCTGTATTCTACTAAGTACTTCCTCATTGATATATATTCATTATGGTATATATGGTATATAATATATTCATTGATATTATTCTAATTTAAGGCAAGATTTATCTGTACTTAGGGATAGCGGTTTTTGACAAAACACCGGTTTTCGGTTATACCGTTTTTTTTGCTTAGTGTTTAACCTGGCGGATATAACCGGCCAAAAAACCGGTTTTTCCACAAACCGGTGTTCGGTTTTTTTAATCCAATAGGTTACAATGTTACATTTACAATGCACTTTAGTTTGCGATACTCCACTCGACTCGATACTCGATATCAATATGATCAAAATTAGTACTATCGAAACAACATCAAATCAATATAAATAAAACAAAATTTTTAATAAAACCATTTTATTTTATTAATTATTATATTTATTTATTATTTTATTATTATATATTTATTGATTATTAGTAAATATAATATAGCGTAAGAATAATAATAATGTAAAATTTAACCCAACCATTTCAACTTATAAAAAAGTTCCCAGACTCTTTCAAATGGGATTTAAAAAATAATATCAACATAAATATTTTACTTAAAAATAAATTGGATAATGCAATTTATCTTTTATTTTTACTACCATCAAAAAAAATTGATCATGTATTTCTTTTAACACGTTTGTATATTTATATAATAGGTACATTTTTACTCATTTAATACTTCCTGTATGGGTGTATCGGTTTGAAAATGTAGGGAAATCCTTGGAGATTCGTATTCGTAATCGGTAATTCGATATTAAAAGTCAGAACATTATTTTTGGTAATCAGAAAAAGTCATTCACCCACTTTCAATGTCAAGAGTCAAGTGTGAAAAATAGATGATGTTTGCTTCTACTCCAACAACATCACTTCTTATGTAAATATTATGATTACAAATACTTTTTCAACGAAATATTATAACAAAACTTAACTGTTTCTGGCTGATGTGAGTTTGCACTTTCAGTTTGCTTCCGTATTTATAAAATAAAATTTGAATTATGGTTTTCTTCTTCTTCTTCTTCTTGTAATAGGACTATGTCCTGTTTCTTCTGTTACAGTCTTTGCTGCGATCCGGAGCTCCAACTCTCGCACCATCGTTTTTTGGGTCTTCCTATGGGTCGCTTGGTGTTGGGCTTCTGTGTTTTCGCCCAATGCGCCATACGTTCAGGGTCCATCCGATCTACGTGGTCCCTCCACATGCGTCGTCGCGCTCTTGTCCATCTCACTACGTCCTGAACGCCTAGCTCTCTCAATGTGTCTTCGTTTCGTACTCTATCTCTGAGTGTGATACCTTTTATGGATCTTAGGGTTTTCATCTCTGTTGTTCTCATTATCTGTTTGGTCTTTGTTGTCTCGGCCCTTGTCTCAGCTGCGTATGTCAGTACGGGTCTAACACATGTCTTATAAATGCGAACTTTGCTTTCGGTGCTCATATATTTATTCCGCCAGATTATATCCCTCAGGAAACCAAATATTCTCGCTGCTTTCATTGCCTGCTGTTTTGATTCTTGCCACAGATGCCTGTCGCTATATATTTCCACACCTAACTATCTGCAATCCATTACCTGTTCGATTATATAGTCGTCCACTACTAATTTACATCTAATTGGGTTCCTGGATATTACCATCGATTGGGTTTTCTCTTTGGATAGTGTCAGGTTATACTTTTCGGCGGTTATTTTGAATTTTTGTAGTAGGCGTTGTAAGTCATTTTCGTTTTCGGCTATTAAGATTGCATCATCTGCGTAGCAAAGTATTCTCATGGTTCGGTTACCCATTTTGTATCCCTGATTCATTATGTTAACACTACCTATAACTTCATCCATTATTAAATTAAATAGGCATGGACTGAGGCTGTCCCCTTGTCTAATGCCTGCATTGATTTTGATTTCTTCCGTGAGCCCGTGTGTGGTTTTAATTCGTGTTTTGTTGGATCTATTGAGCTCTTTGATTATGTTTCTATACCTCTGACCTATGTTTTTCTTTTCAAGGATACTGAGCACGTCCTTTAATCGTACTCTGTCGAATGCTGGTTTCAGATCTACAAAGCATGTGAACATGAGCTTGTCGAATTCTATTGATTTCTCAACTAATTGTCGAATTATGGTTTTGTTTGGAATAATTACTTGAAAATAATAATTATGATTGGGATCCAAAATAACACCTAACCTCATCCTAATCACCGAAAAAATCTAATAACCGGTTTTTACTTAAAAATAAAAAACCGGTTATAACCGTGACAAAAACCAACCGGTAAAACCGGTTATTGCGAAGTAAAAAAACGGTTTTAGGGTAAAACCGGTAGGTTTTCCCATCCCTAATCTGTACATCAGGTTGGTTGTTATCTACATTGTATAGTAAGAACATCTTTGAAGTGTTCCATCCACCTTTGGTTTTATTTTTTCCTAGGTATTTTACAGATTCTGTATACTAAGGTCTTTATTAGTAATCATATAATCGTAAAAAAGATTATATTTACCTCAAGAGCCCCTTCTAAAATCCTGATTGCAATTAGAAAGTAAACACTGGTTTTTGCAATCCACGGAGTAACCAAGGTTAATAAGGAAGTAGAGACAATTCCCAGTCCAAAAACTCTAGCGCCTCCAAGTTTAGCGGCCAAAAATCCTCCAGCGATTTGTGTAAAGATGTATCCATAAAAAAATGAACTAAGAACGTAACCTTGCAATGTCGAATTCCACTCAAATTCTCGTTCCTAAAAAAATATATCAGTTAATATTTTATTACAAATATGTAAATCTATTTAAATTAAGTCTGGTGAATAATTTATATTATTTTACGGAGCAAAATTTAGAAACTTTTTAGCAACTTGTCTAAAATGATTTTACACAAGTAATTAGGTTATACAGAGTGTTTCCTTGAGAAAGTATAATGTTAACTGAAAAAAGGGGACACTTCTCAAGAGACATCTCAAAAATACCATACTTAATGGGTCTTACTTCATCAGTAAAAAAGACACTAGGTGTTTTATCTATTTTATTAACTTCTTATTTCGTTCATAACTTTTTAATCACACTGTATATGTTCTTTATATTCTCCGGAATAAGAAATATGGGAAATCTTTTGATACAAAAAAAAAATAGCATATTATATTTTGTAAAAATGTCTATATTCGAAAATAGGATGAAAAACTGAATTTAGTTCAGTTTTAGTTCAGAATAAACAACAATGTAATTTGCAATTTACTTTCGTTCTTCTTATTTTGCATAGTAAAATATTCGTTGTCGAACTAATCCAAAACAGGCGTATGTTCGTGGAATAGGGTATATTAAACATTTCTTAGTGAAATTACAAAAAGTTCTATCTTGTTTGATTTTTTCCGAAGTGAAAATATATATACACTCCCCTATAAGATTTATTTAATACTTACGAATACATTAGTCCCGTTTTTCAAAGAAACATTCTTCAGTTGTGTCATATCAACTATAGCAATACTCAAGTTTGAACGTAAGGCATAGATATTCATAAAACCAAAAAAGGCGAGTATTGATACGAGGTATCTTTTGAGGTACCATATTTTAAGCATTGAAATGTATAAGCTGAAACAAACAGTTAGTTTAAAAACTCGAAAAATAACTTTAAAAAGGCATCGTCTTTCGTCTTATAAATATATGGGTCCCTAAGATTAAATATCACATCATCTCGTCCTTGCAATTTAGTATTTTTGGTGGGAATAATTCAAAACACTTTATAAAATTAAGTTTATTTCACGTTTCCATTTCACAAAAAATAAAGTCAATCTATTTATTTCTAAAAATTTTTATTACGGTATCAGAAAGAATTTATTGAGTTTTTTGAAATGACAAATAAACTTTAAAATAAAATGGTGGCTTATTCCCACCAAAAATATTAAATTGCAAGATGCCACAAGAAAATAGCTCCAGAACAGTAATTTTCCTTGATATTTAATGATTTATTCTGCCATTTAGTGATTTGCCTTGTTTCATACATATCTTTTAGAATATCAAAATACAATGGAGTATTTTAGGGTCAAAATAAAGGAGGAAATCATGTGACCAGTATGTTAAGCGTGCCACGGTTTTGATTAGACAGCTATTTGGAAAATTTTGTATACCTAGAATAATCCCCTTCGAATTTGTACAGGGTGGCAAAAATGAGTGGGTCTATAAAGTAACGCATACATTCATTATTAGCTAAATAAACAACATTATTAGAAATTACCGAAACAGACCGATTTTTGATTTTAATTTTCTATTTTTTCAAATTATAATCTAATATACAGGATGAACCACCTTCGTATGATGACGTCGCCCCCATTTTTTTCAGTCTATAGATTTTGCTTGCTGAGCTGATTCCAAAAATGTATAGGTAATACGTTGCTTCAAATTGGTTCAGGGTGGCAAAAATAAGTGGGTCCATAAAGTAACGCATGAACTCATTATTAGCTAAATAAATAACATTTTTCTACGGCCGTGCTAAATCAGCCACTTTCCCGCACGCATTTTGTTTCCGAAATTTGCACTTTTCCGCACGCCGTGCGGAAAAGTAGAATACCTTCTATGGCATTATAATATACTATAATGCATGCAATAAACTAATATTTAGATATTATTTACTAATTTATTTTAAATTTATCTTATTTTGTTCATGTTTTAATGAAACTAGAGCGATTATTTCATTCATAAAAGATTCTGACCAATAGAAAGTTACAGAAATACAAATTAAACTGATACTTTTTGATAATTTCCCGTCGTCAAGTATATTACGTTAGATGCCCTTCGTTGCTATGAAAAAATACATTCAGTGACATTAATGACAATTAATTTTTTGAAAATTATAAAAGTGATGACTTTCAACCGTCAAATATTTATAATAACTGTGTGTTTAATTGTACTAATTTGTACTTACCTAAATAAATTTCAATCAAATTTTGGTTTTGAGCAGTTTTATTCATGAAATAATCGCAACAAATTGCACTCGATCTCTAAAATTGATATAGAATTTTAGAGCTCTTGTGCAATTACTACTGATTATTTCATTCATAGGAGATTCTGACCAATAGAAAGCTATAGAAATAAAAATTATACTGATTATTTTTTAATGATTTTAACTTCCAATCGTATAGTAAGATATTTGATCACGTGTTTAATTCTGTCCAATCAGATTAAAATTATACTGAGAATTATCTACTGTAGAAAATTACCGATAGAATTTTTTTAAGTAGATTGTTTAGTGGTAACCAGTTTCCTAGTTTTGACAACTGTCACATTTAAGAAAATATCCAGAATATACGTATTAAAAAATAATCTTACGAATATCACACGACAGTAAGAATAAATAACAAAATAATGCTTCATTTTTACTCAAATTTGTTGTCATTGGGCAATAGCCACTCGAGCACTGCGGGCTCTCGTGTCTATTGCCAGACAACAAATTTTCGAAAAACTGTCGAATTATTTTCAATTTATTCTCACTCTCTTGTGATATTATACCCGATAATTTTTAATAATTTCCCGTCGTCAAGTATATTACGTCAGATGCCCTTCGTTGCTATGAGAAAATACATTCAGTGACATTAATGACAATTAATATTTTAAAAATTATAGAAGGGATGACTTTCAACCGTCAAATATTTATAATTGCTGTGTGTTTAATTGTACTAATTTGTACCTACATAAATAAATTACAATAAAATTTTGGTTTTGAACAGTTTTATTCATGAAATAATCGCAACAAATTGCACTCGATCTCTAAAATTAATATAGAATTTTAGCTCTTGTGCAATTACTACTGATAGTTCGATGAAATAAAATTATTTTGACATTATATTTAAAAGTCAAATCAGTAGACAATTACAATGGTTTTGAATCGTCGCCATGGAAACCAATATCGTCGTCGTGGTAGCCAATTATATTGAAAGTTTGGTTTTGACAACCTGGTCAAAAAATTAATTTGTGTATTTTCACTCCTAAATAAAAATTGACATAACTCTATTTGTTGTGGCTTTTTATTTCCAAACGTACGGCCTTAGAAAAAATATTGTTCCTAACTCATGCGGAAAGTGCCTTCCCCGCACTCGACTGCTTGCCCGAACTCCGCTATCGCGTCGTTCGGGTCAACGGCAGTCTCGTGCGGGAAAATATCACTTTCCGCACTAGTTAGGAAAATAACTATATTAGAAATTACGGTAATAGGTCGATTTTTGATTTTAATTTATTATTTTTTCAAATTATAATGTAATATACATAGTGAACCACCTTCGTATGACGACGTCATCACCATTTTCTTTAAATGGAATCCCCATGTGTTTCAATTTATAGATTTCGCTTGCTTGTATACATTTATACACATGTATATTAACAATTTTTGTAATCAGTCAAACTAGCTTTTCGGTGCTACATAATATAAAGAGTTCGGCGTCTATCCTTCAGGATCAGAGATGCTCTTTTATTTTTTAATCACATTACGGCGTTTCTTAGGATGTTTTTGGTCACCTCAACTCCTTCTTCTGCTATGTCGATGTGTTCTTCTGGTGCCGTCTTATATTCTTCTCTTTCCTCTTATAATAAATTATTGTAGTGATGCATTCATTGTTTTCCTGGATTACCGATATTGATATTTTCTCTTGAACTCTTCTTGAACTTCTTCTGTATACTATCGAGTTCATTTTAGGCCAGGGTAATAAGACAAAAACATACCCTGTTCGTGACACTTTAACAGCCAGGGTACTGAAGCGTTTTTTCGACGAGTAATACCTATAGGAACAAATTGTAACTATTTCCTGCGTAGGATCTGGCGGACATTTTTATTTATAAACAATTAACTGTCAAAAAATGGCATTTTTCACTTTTTTTTTCAGATCAATGGAAAACAGTGAAACTTATGATTTTTTTAGTAAAAATATCTTTGAGATTATGGAAAAAGCTTTAAAATGACATATTACAAAGTTTGATATACTTATTTATTGTTAATATAATTGCGATAAAATGTCGGAATTGCAAAAAAAATATTTTCGCAATAACTACTGTAAAAATAAGTGTACAGGTTTGAAATTTTTGTCAAATGAGGGTTCTTTGGTGCTTAATATGTGATAAAAATTTCAAAGCGATTCATTTAATCGTTTAAATTTTATTTGAATTGTTAATCTCAGAGAACATTTTTTTTGCAATTACATAAGTCAGAAAAAGATGACCTTAGAACCATTCCACAGGTGTCAAATGGAAGAGCATAAGCTATATTTTCAACTTGGTTCAAAGAAAACGAATAAAAAATGCATTTACTAGTAATAAATAATTATGCAAAAGTATCGTAAATCTTTCCTTATACACTTTTTGAATAACTTTTTTCAAAAAAAATAACTTTTTTACCCTGTTTTAAGTGCAAAACTATCAAGTAATGTTATTTATATCATAATTGATAAAAAATTGTAATAAATTATCAAGTAATGTTATTTATATCATAATTGATAAAAAATTGTAATAAATATATATAATTTCTTATATAACAATGTAAAAAGTTTATAAGGAAAGATTTACGATACTTTTGCATAATTATTTATTACTAATAAATGCATTTTTTATTCCCTTTTTTTAAATGAAGTTGAAAAAATATCTCATGCTCTTTTATTTGACACCTGTGGAATGGTTCTAACGTCATTTTTTTTTTGACTAATGTTATTGCAAAAAAAATGGTCTCTGGGATAAACAATTTGAATAAAATTTAAACAATTGAATGAATCGCTTTGAAATTTTTATCACATATTGAGCACCAAAGAACCCTTATATGACAAAAATTTCAAAGCTATACACTAATTCTTACAATAGATATTGCGAAATTAATTTTTTTTGCAATTCCGACCTTTTTTCGCAATCATATTAATAATAACTGAGTATATCAAACATTGTAATACGTCATTTTAAAGCTTTTTCCATAATCTCAAAGACATTTGTACTAAAAAACCATAAGTCTCACTGTTTTCCATTGATTTGAAAAAAAAAAGGAGGAAATGCCATTTTTTGACACTTAATTGTTTATAAATAAAAACGGCCGCCAGATCCTAAGCAGGAAATAGTTACAATTTGCTCTTATAAGTATTACCTGTCGAGAAAACGCTTCAGTACCCTGGCTGCTCGAGTGTCATGGAAAAAACCTTATTACCCTGGACTATTTCAATAAGATTTTCATCGATTGTTTCCCAGTCAGTTATATATTTTAAGAAGTTATATAAATTTTTTCTTTATGAGAATTGAAACTTGCTTGAACGTCTTTATTTCGGTACTCCGCTAATAGATGAATAGACCTTTTTACCATTTCTTTTGTTTCCGTGGGAACATGATATATTCAGTTTTAGATTTTAAATATCTTTTACTACCAGTTTATGTTGGTTATTGATTTCCTGTATATTTCTGCTTCTCTTCTTCTTCTTTTTTTTGTATAAACGTGACTGTCTGTCCATGGAGCTATCCATAAACATAAAAACCACAAAGGCCATCAACCGACACTGTATCTGCAGAATGTTTGAACAATGGAGGAGATAGGAGATATGTTGGTACATGCCTTTCGTAAGCTGATTTGCCAAACCTGGAAAGAAGATCAATTACCAACCTCCTGGAAAGAGAGTGTTATCATTCCGATACACAAAAAGGGTGATAAAATGGATTGCACAAACTATAGAGGTATAGTTTGTGCTCTACCTCTTGGCAGTTGATGGAGAAATATTGAGAATGCAACAAAACCTTACACCAGATTTTTATAGATTTTAAGCAGGCATATGATAGTATTATACGAGTGGAACAGCGGAATGCCATGGTCGAACTAGGGATACCAAATAAAAATAATAAATATAACAAAAGCATGTGCAGAGTAATCTATGAGTGCTGTAAGAATTGAAGAAAAATAGTCGACTTTCTTTACAATCAACGGCTGTTTCAAACAGCGAGATACCTTATCCTCACTTTTCTTCAGTATCACTTTGGAGAGTCTTCTTCTTTCTTCTTTGTGGGCCATTAATAAGCTAATGGAATGTTTCTCGGTCAGCAGCTATATGAAACAATTCCTCGACCATTCGACCTGTCCATTGTCTAATGCTACGCAGCCAGGACAATGGCTTTCTTCCAACCAAGCGTTTTACTTCGATTTTGCCCTGAATGATCAACCGGAGTAAGCGATATTTAGGCCCTCTCATTATATGACCGAAGTAATGAACCTTTCCTTGGAGAGTATTGTGAGCAAAACGAGCACAGAAACACTCCTTGCATTATAAAACTTCGCATTATATATCTTCACATTATATATCTACCTATAACAAAAGGGCTTCGCATTATACTAGCTTTCTAGATATAGTAGGAAATATAACGATAAGTGTCAATGAAGACTTTATTAGACTGAGAAATGCCGTTAAAATAATTGGGCCTCCGAATAAAGAGAAGATAAAACAAAATGTATGGCTACAATACGAACGGAACAGCGAGACAGAATAGGGCAAAACGTTACAATGGACAAAGAACAACTTTGAAAGGGTTCGTCAGTTTAAACATTTGGGAGCTACGATCACATCTGACAAAAACATTACTCATACACAGAGATTAACAACAAAATCCAAAGTGTTAATCGTTGTTGGTTTGCGTTACAGAAAATAATGAAATAAGAAAATGTATCCAGCTGTACCAAAATTATAATCTACCATTCGGTAATAAGACCTATAATGACGTATGCCTGTGAAACATGGAAAATGACAAAACAAAATGAGAACTGCTTAAAAATCGCAGAAAGAAAAATTCTTAGAGGTATGGAGCAGTTAAGGATTGCACCAGAGACATTTAGTGAGTGAGAAGCAACCAAGAATTGAAAGAATTATATAACCAACCAGATATCGTTAAAATAATAAAGTCACAAAGACGGACATCCAATTTGTCCGTAAAAAAAGTGACCAAAAAATAAAAGAAAATATAAGACATTATAAAAAAAACGAATTCAGCAATACCGTGACCTATATCTTGCTATACCTACCTAATTTCGTTAATTTGGTGTTATTTAAAAATTTTAAATCTAAATTAATATTGTTCTCGAAAACATAACTTTGCATGTTTCTACTATAATTTAAAATGTACATTCTAGTTACCGATAATCTCCATGAAGAGAAGAACGACCACAAGTAATCGTTTTATTGTTTAGCTCCATAACTACCACCCCACATTCCAGGGGGTGTGCCGTTTGTCTATCGTTTTGAAAAATGATGAAAAGAATTTTTAATCTGGGCTTTCTGCACGTAAATGTTTACGTGCAGAAAGAAATTTGTAAGATAGGGATAGACACCTGAAAATTACCGTTATGATAAAAGTGGTTGGGCCTTAAATGATGACATCCGCTGCAACAAGGTGAACTGACAAGAATAAAATATAACCTTCAAATATATCAGAGAATGCAACAAACAAGCAGCTTGGATAGAGGATGGCAAACGAAGGGAGTTGGACATCTTAGCAGGTGGAAATCGATATAGACAGTACCGAGACAATTGAAGCCAAGCGACTAAACTGGTTCGAATTCTAAAGCGAATGACCGTAGAGAGAAGGCCAAAGAAAGATTGGGAATAGACGATACCTAAAAAAAAAGAGGAAGGTCAAAGCCCTTTTGGAAAAAACATATCGATATTTGCTAACGAATGTTCACGAAATGTATCTTTAGTAAAGAAATCGTAAAAATCGAAAGCTGGAATACTTCGGTCACATCATAAGACACTCTGAAAAATCTTAATTTACATCTGATCATTTAATGATATAGTCCAAGAGGCAGCGCTGAAAAATCTCTTTGAATTTACTAAAGCTAGATTTTTCACAGTTGATTACTGTGATTGTGTAGAGAAACATACTGCGGTCGGTCAAGCCAAACGTAGAACAGGGGTTACTGAGAGGGTATCAAAGTTGCTTTCCTTCGAAGGTAATTAAATCCATTTACTAAGGCTGAAAATTAGTACACACATTCTAAATTAAATATAAATAAAATTATTATAGCCGGTCAGCTGTATGACGGGACAGAACCGGTCGGTCGGCCCCAGTGAATGTACAGGGTAATTCACTATATTTTGACACCCTTGTAAACTGCTTTATTTGCAGAATTAGAAAAAAATGTAAAATACAAAAGTTGTTAGATTTTTAAATTATGATTTTTTGACATATATATCGTACTAGTGACGTCATCTATTTGGTCGTGATGACGTAATCGACTATTTTTTAAATGGGAATAGGGGTCGAGTGTTAGCTCATTTGAAAGGTTATTCAATTCCTTATTCAGTAGTATAAACATTAACATGATTAATTATACAGGGTGTCCAAAAATTTTTTTAATTACATTAATTGTTTAATTAATAATTCAAAAAAAATTTTTGGACACGCTGTATAAATAATGATCTTAATGTTTATACTACTGTATAGAGAATTGAATAACCTTTCAAATGAGCTAGCACACGACCCCTATTCTCATTTAAAAAAATAGTCGATTACGTCATCAATCCCAGATGGATGACGTCACTAGTACGATATATATGTCAAAAAAATCATAATTAAAAAATCGAATAACTTTTGTATTTTACATTTTTTTCTAACTCTTTTCTAATACATTTTTTTTTTTCTAATGTAAATAAAGCAGTTTGCAAGGGTGTCAAAATATAGTGAATAACCCTGTACATTAGGGTGGTGCGAAAAAAGTCAAGTTGATAATCCCGTATCGCTATAGTGCGGAAAAGTTGCGATTGGTAATTACAAGAAAAACAAAACAAAAATTATTAAAATCGGACTTTATCTTCCGATCCCGCAACGGGCCTAAAGATTATGAAAAAAAATGAAATTTTACCTTTTCTTCGGAAATTTTTATTAATCCTCCATGTACGTTTTATTTATCGCTATAGTAAAATTTATTTACAGTTTGCATGGTTAAGTAACAAAAACAACAGTTTTACGCATCTAACGAATATCTTCCGATCCCGCAATGTCAATCAAAATCTATAAATATTTGAAATTTTCGATGATTTTTTGAAATTAAAAAACATTTAGTTATCTCATTTTTCTCCTACATTGTGAAGTTTTTCGCTTGTTTATATATTGTATGACAATACTTAAACAACCCAGAACTCACAACGAGGAGGTGGTTGCACTTTTCTTCGGAAATTTTTATTAATCCTCCATGTACGTTTTATTTATCGCTATAGTAAAATTTATTTACAGTTTGCATGGTTAAGTAACAAAAACAACAGTTTTACGCATCTAACGAATATCTTCCGATCCCGCAATGTCAATCAAAATCTATAAATATTTGAAATTTTCGATGATTTTTTGAAATTAAAAAACATTTAGTTATCTCATTTTTCTCCTACATTGTGAAGTTTTTCGCTTGTTTATATATTGTATGACAATACTTAAACAACCCAGAACTCACAACGAGGAGGTGGTTGCACTTTTCTTCGGAAATTTTTATTAATCCTCCATGTACGTTTTATTTATCGCTATAGTAAAATTTATTTACAGTTTGCATGGTTAAGTAACAAAAACAACAGTTTTACGCATCTAACGAATATCTTCCGATCCCGCAATGTCAATCAAAATCTATAAATATTTGAAATTTTCGATGATTTTTTGAAATTAAAAAACATTTAGTTATCTCATTTTTCTCCTACATTGTGAAGTTTTTCGCTTGTTTATATATTGTATGACAATACTTAAACAACCCCGAACTCACAACGAGGAGGTGGTTGCACTTTTATTCGGAAATTTTTATTAATCCTCCATGTACGTTTTATTTATCGCTATAGTAAAATTTATTTACAGTTTGCATGGTTAAGTAACAAAAACAACAGTTTTACGCATCTAACGAATATCTTCCGATCCCGCAATGTCAATCAAAATCTATAAATATTTGAAATTTTCGATGATTTTTTGAAATTAAAAAACATTTAGTTATCTCATTTTTCTCCTACATTGTGAAGTTTTTCGCTTGTTTATATATTGTATGACAATACTTAAACAACCCAGAACTCACAACGAGGAGGTGGTTGCACTTTTATTCGGAAATTTTTATTAATCCTCCATGTACGTTTTATTTATCGCTATGGTAAAATTTGTTTACAGTTTGCATGGTTAAGTAACAAAAACAACAGTTTTACGCATCTAACGAATATCTTCCGATCCCGCAATGTCAATCAAAATCTATAAATATTTGAAATTTTCGATGATTTTTTGAAATTAAAAAACATTTAGTTATCTCATTTTTCTCCTACATTGTGAAGTTTTTCGCTTGTTTATATATTGTATGACAATACTTAAACAACCCAGAACTCACAACGAGGAGGTGGTTGCACTTTTATTCGGAAATTTTTATTAATCCTCCATGTACGTTTTATTTATCGCTATAGTAAAATTTATTTACAGTTTGCATGGTTAAGTAACAAAAACAACAGTTTTACGCATCTAACGAATATCTTCCGATCCCGCAATGTCAATCAAAATCTATAAATATTTGAAATTTTCGATGATTTTATGAAATTAAAAAACATTTAGTTATCTCATTTTTCTCCTACATTGTGAAGTTTTTCGCTTGTTTATATATTGTATGACAATACTTAAACAACCCCGAACTCACAACGAGGAGGTGGTTGCACTTTTATTCGGAAATTTTTATTAATCCTCCATGTACGTTTTATTTATCGCTATAGTAAAATTTATTTACAGTTTGCATGGTTAAGTAACAAAAACAACAGTTTTACGCATCTAACGAATATCTTCCGATCCCGCAATGTCAATCAAAATCTATAAATATTTGAAATTTTCGATGATTTTTTGAAATTAAAAAACATTTAGTTATCTCATTTTTCTCCTACATTGTGAAGTTTTTCGCTTGTTTATATATTGTATGACAATACTTAAACAACCCCGAACTCACAACGAGGAGGTGGTTGCACTTTTATTCGGAAATTTTTATTAATCCTCCATGTACGTTTTATTTATCGCTATAGTAAAATTTATTTACAGTTTGCATGGTTAAGTAACAAAAACAACAGTTTTACGCATCTAACGAATATCTTCCGATCCCGCAATGTCAATCAAAATCTATAAATATTTGAAATTTTCGATGATTTTTTGAAATTAAAAAACATTTAGTTATCTCATTTTTCTCCTACATTGTGAAGTTTTTCGCTTGTTTATATATTGTATGACAATACTTAAACAACCCAGAACTCACAACGAGGAGGTGGTTGCACTTTTATTCGGAAATTTTTATTAATCCTCCATGTACGTTTTATTTATCGCTATGGTAAAATTTGTTTACAGTTTGCATGGTTAAGTAACAAAAACAACAGTTTTACGCATCTAACGAATATCTTCCGATCCCGCAATGTCAATCAAAATCTATAAATATTTGAAATTTTCGATGATTTTTTGAAATTAAAAAACATTTAGTTATCTCATTTTTCTCCTACATTGTGAAGTTTTTCGCTTGTTTATATATTGTATGACAATACTTAAACAACCCAGAACTCACAACGAGGAGGTGGTTGCACTTTTATTCGGAAATTTTTATTAATCCTCCATGTACGTTTTATTTATCGCTATAGTAAAATTTATTTACAGTTTGCATGGTTAAGTAACAAAAACAACAGTTTTACGCATCTAACGAATATCTTCCGATCCCGCAATGTCAATCAAAATCTATAAATATTTGAAATTTTCGATGATTTTATGAAATTAAAAAACATTTAGTTATCTCATTTTTCTCCTACATTGTGAAGTTTTTCGCTTGTTTATATATTGTATGACAATACTTAAACAACCCCGAACTCACAACGAGGAGGTGGTTGCACTTTTATTCGGAAATTTTTATTAATCCTCCATGTACGTTTTATTTATCGCTATAGTAAAATTTATTTACAGTTTGCATGGTTAAGTAACAAAAACAACAGTTTTACGCATCTAACGAATATCTTCCGATCCCGCAATGTCAATCAAAATCTATAAATATTTGAAATTTTCGATGATTTTTTGAAATTAAAAAACATTTAGTTATCTCATTTTTCTCCTACATTGTGAAGTTTTTCGCTTGTTTATATATTGTATGACAATACTTAAACAACCCAGAACTCACAACGAGGAGGTGGTTGCACTTTTATTCGGAAATTTTTATTAATCCTCCATGTACGTTTTATTTATCGCTATAGTAAAATTTGTTTACAGTTTGCATGGTTAAGTAACAAAAACAACAGTTTTACGCATCTAACGAATATCTTCCGATCCCGCAATGTCAATCAAAATCTATAAATATTTGAAATTTTCGATGATTTTTTGAAATTAAAAAACATTTAGTTATCTCATTTTTCTCCTACATTGTGAAGTTTTTCGCTTGTTTATATATTGTATGACAATACTTAAACAACCCAGAACTCACAACGAGGAGGTGGTTGCACTTTTATTCGGAAATTTTTATTAATCCTCCATGTACGTTTTATTTATCGCTATAGTAAAATTTATTTACAGTTTGCATGGTTAAGTAACAAAAACAACAGTTTTACGCATCTAACGAATATCTTCCGATCCCGCAATGTCAATCAAAATCTATAAATATTTGAAATTTTCGATGATTTTATGAAATTAAAAAACATTTAGTTATCTCATTTTTCTCCTACATTGTGAAGTTTTTCGCTTGTTTATATATTGTATGACAATACTTAAACAACCCCGAACTCACAACGAGGAGGTGGTTGCACATTTATTCGGAAATTTTTATTAATCCTCCATGTACGTTTTATTTATCGCTATAGTAAAATTTATTTACAGTTTGCATGGTTAAGTAACAAAAACAACAGTTTTACGCATCTAACGAATATCTTCCGATCCCGCAATGTCAATCAAAATCTATAAATATTTGAAATTTTCGATGATTTTTTGAAATTGAAAAACATTTAGTTATCTCATTTTTCTCCTACATTGTGAAGTTTTTCGCTTGTTTATATATTGTATGACAATACTTAAACAACCCAGAACTCACAACGAGGAGGTGGTTGCACTTTTCTTCGGAAATTTTTATTAATCCTCCATGTACGTTTTATTTATCGCTATAGTAAAATTTATTTACAGTTTGCATGGTTAAGTAACAAAAACAACAGTTTTACGCATCTAACGAATATCTTCCGATCCCGCAATGTCAATCAAAATCTATAAATATTTGAAATTTTCGATGATTTTTTGAAATTGAAAAACATTTAGTTATCTCATTTTTCTCCTACATTGTGAAGTTTTTCGCTTGTTTATATATTGTATGACAATACTTAAACAACCCAGAACTCACAACGAGGAGGTGGTTGCACTTTTCTTCGGAAATTTTTATTAATCCTCCATGTACGTTTTATTTATCGCTATAGTAAAATTTATTTACAGTTTGCATGGTTAAGTAACAAAAACAACAGTTTTACGCATCTAACGAATATCTTCCGATCCCGCAATGTCAATCAAAATCTATAAATATTTGAAATTTTCGATGATTTTTTGAAATTGAAAAACATTTAGTTATCTCATTTTTCTCCTACATTGTGAAGTTTTTCGCTTGTTTATATATTGTATGACAATACTTAAACAACCCAGAACTCACAACGAGGAGGTGGTTGCACTTTTCTTCGGAAATTTTTATTAATCCTCCATGTACGTTTTATTTATCGCTATAGTAAAATTTTTTTACAGTTTGCATGGTTAAGTAACAAAAACAACAGTTTTACGCATCTAACGAATATCTTCCGATCCCGCAATGTCAATCAAAATCTATAAATATTTGAAATTTTCGATGATTTTTTGAAATTGAAAAACATTTAGTTATCTCATTTTTCTCCTACATTGTGAAGTTTTTCGCTTGTTTATATATTGTATGACAATACTTAAACAACCCAGAACTCACAACGAGGAGGTGGTTGCACTTTTCTTCGGAAATTTTTATTAATCCTCCATGTACGTTTTATTTATCGCTATAGTAAAATTTTTTTACAGTTTGCATGGTTAAGTAACAAAAACAACAGTTTTACGCATCTAACGAAAATCTTCCGATCCCGCAATGTCAATCAAAATCTATAAATATTTGAAATTTTCGATGATTTTTTGAAATTGAAAAACATTTAGTTATCTCATTTTTCTCCTACATTGTGAAGTTTTTCGCTTGTTTATATATTGTATGACAATACTTAAACAACCCAGAACTCACAACGAGGAGGTGGTTGCACTTTTCTTCGGAAATTTTTATTAATCCTCCATGTACGTTTTATTTATCGCTATAGTAAAATTTATTTACAGTTTGCATGGTTAAGTAACAAAAACAACAGTTTTACGCATCTAACGAATATCTTCCGATCCCGCAATGTCAATCAAAATCTATAAATATTTGAAATTTTCGATGATTTTTTGAAATTGAAAAACATTTAGTTATCTCATTTTTCTCCTACATTGTGAAGTTTTTCGCTTGTTTATATATTGTATGACAATACTTAAACAACCCAGAACTCACAACGAGGAGGTGGTTGCACTTTTCTTCGGAAATTTTTATTAATCCTCCATGTACGTTTTATTTATCGCTATAGTAAAATTTTTTTACAGTTTGCATGGTTAAGTAACAAAAACAACAGTTTTACGCATCTAACGAATATCTTCCGATCCCGCAATGTCAATCAAAATCTATAAATATTTGAAATTTTCGATGATTTTTTGAAATTGAAAAACATTTAGTTATCTCATTTTTCTCCTACATTGTGAAGTTTTTCGCTTGTTTATATATTGTATGACAATACTTAAACAACCCAGAACTCACAACGAGGAGGTGGTTGCACTTTTCTTCGGAAATTTTTATTAATCCTCCATGTACGTTTTATTTATCGCTATAGTAAAATTTATTTACAGTTTGCATGGTTAAGTAACAAAAACAACAGTTTTACGCATCTAACGAATATCTTCCGATCCCGCAATGTCAATCAAAATCTATAAATATTTGAAATTTTCGATGATTTTTTGAAATTAAAAAACATTTAGTTATCTCATTTTTCTCCTACATTGTGAAGTTTTTCGCTTGTTTATATATTGTATGACAATACTTAAACAACCCAGAACTCACAACGAGGAGGTGGTTGCACTTTTCTTCGGAAATTTTTATTAATCCTCCATGTACGTTTTATTTATCGCTATAGTAAAATTTTTTTACAGTTTGCATGGTTAAGTAACAAAAACAACAGTTTTACGCATCTAACGAATATCTTCCGATCCCGCAATGTCAATCAAAATCTATAAATATTTGAAATTTTCGATGATTTTTTGAAATTGAAAAACATTTAGTTATCTCATTTTTCTCCTACATTGTGAAGTTTTTCGCTTGTTTATATATTGTATGACAATACTTAAACAACCCAGAACTCACAACGAGGAGGTGGTTGCACTTTTCTTCGGAAATTTTTATTAATCCTCCATGTACGTTTTATTTATCGCTATAGTAAAATTTATTTACAGTTGGCATGGTTAAGTAACAAAAACAACAGTTTTACGCATCTAACGAATATCTTCCGATCCCGCAATGTCAATCAAAATCTATAAATATTTGAAATTTTCGATGATTTTTTGAAATTAAAAAACATTTAGTTATCTCATTTTTCTCCTACATTGTGAAGTTTTTCGCTTGTTTATATATTGTATGACAATACTTAAACAACCCAGAACTCACAACGAGGAGGTGGTTGCACTTCTAGCTCCACACACACTCTTCTCTCCAACTAACCAATGAGTGTGATTTTTACATTATTTACATAGTAAATTTCTTTTCATGTTTGTATGCAGCTTTTAAACGTCAACTTTGTATTGTGATTTGGTGGTAGAATCTGGCAGCATGGACCTTGATTTAAGTGTTGCCCTTATGAATCCATCTCTTGATTGGGGCCCACATACATTAGACCAGAGGTGACCAACTTAATCGGACTCGAGATCTACTGTCTGCCTTTCTAATTCTCTGGGATGTACTGACTAGGAATTTTTGTTATATTTAGGACGGGAATAGATAGGTAGGTAGATAATTTTTTCTTGCTATCGATCGACTGACCTAGGGGTCGCGATCGACGGGTTGGCCTCCCCTGCATTAGACGATGCTTCCGTGACCAACTTTAGGCACCTCTCATCAGCTTGCGTATGTCAGGGATAGTTTTGTACATTCTATTCTGGTATGTCGCCCGATGTAATGCAAGAACTTATATCTTATTTGACACTTCTAAGAAGTGGTGGAGAAGATAGTTTTTCAACAGCCTGCAATAGTTTTGCAACATTATATTCCAGTCTATTATTTCAGTTTATCCCGTGCTTCAAAATTTCAAGTAGTAGGGAGAAAGGAAACACATTAGAGAGCTAGGGCTAAGGAGAGTATTAAAAGCCGGATAGACTTAAGCCAAGAGCAAACGTATTAGAAATTTCATATCTCCTACTTTAAATTTTGAAGCAAAGGACTACACTGAAATATTAGATTGGAATGTTGCAAATCTATCTTCTCCACCAGTTCTTCAAAGCGTTTCAAATGAAGATATAAGTTCCTACATTATATCAGGCAACACGCCAGACTGGAATGTACAAAACCATCCCTGTCATACGCAAGCTGTCTAGCGATACGTAGAGTTGGTCACGGTAGTATCGTCTAATGTACGTGGGACCCAATCAAGAGATGGATTCATCAAGGCAACACTTAAATCAAGGTCTATGCTGCCAGATTTTACCACCAAATCAAAATTCAAAGTTGACGTTTAAAAGCTGGATACAAACAAATGAAAAAGAAATGTACTATGTAAATAATGTAAAAACCACACACTCATTGGTTGTATGGAGAGAAGGGTGAGGGTAGAGTAAAAAGTGCAACCACCTTCTTGTTGTGAGTTCTGGGTCGTTTAAATATTATTATACAATATATAAACAAGCGAAGAGCTTCACAATGTAACAGAAAAATGAGATAACTAAATGTTTTTTAATTTATCAAAATAATCAACAATTTCAAATTTTTATAGATTTTGATTGACCTTGCGGGATCGGAAAATATTCGTTAAGTGCGTAAAATTGTTGTTTTTATTACTCAACCATGCAAACTGTAAATACATTTTACTATAGCGATAAATAAAATGTACATGGAGAATAAATAAAAATTTCCGAAAAAAAGGTAAAATTTCATTTTTTCATAATTTTTACACCCGTTGCGGGATCGGAAGATAAATTCCGATTTGAATAATTTTTGTTTTGTTTTTCTTGTAATTACCAATCGCAACTTTTCCGCACTATAGCGATACTGGATTATCAACTTGACTTTTTTTGCACCACCCTACTGTACATCCATTGGGGCCGACCGACCGGCTCTGTCCCGTCATACAGCTGATCGACTATAATAACTTTTATTTATATTCAATTTAGAATGTGTGTACTGATTTTAAGCCTTAGTAAATGGATTTAATTACCTTCGTAGGAAAGCAACTTTGATACCCTCTCAGTAACCCCTGTTCTACGTTTCGCTTGACCGACCGCAGTATATTTCTCTACACCAGGGGTTCCCAAACTTTTTTGTACCACGCCCCCTTTTGTTGAAATGAAAGTTTCTCGCGCCCCCCCCCCTTAACAATAAATTGTATATGCCTGGGAACACAACAAAATCAAATAAGTGTTACATAAAAACAAAACATTTATTTATATATACATACTGCCATAAAATACAACAATATCAGTTTTAATAAAATACAAAAATTATTAATAAAAGAAAAAATAGATTAGATTGGTTAATGAGATGGATGGGCTTGCATTTTCTTTACTAGTATGCCTATTCGTGGCTGAGTTTTAATAAGTGCACAACGCAAGTCACTAGCAGCATCAAGTTTATTTCGATACTTTGTTTTAATTGCCACAAGTGTTGAAAATGCTTTATCGCACAAATAGGTACTTGAAAAAGGCAAATATAAACGAAGAGCTTCCCGTGATACACTAGGATACACTTTGAAATATTTTAACCAAAATGAAGGTTTGTCCATTATATCAAAGTTGTATTTGGCAGAGGAATCATGTTTTATTTGCAAAGCATCTTCTTGAAGTGATTCAGGCAAGGAGTCTATGTTGACATGGAATGGGTCGATTGGCATTCTGAAAATACTATCGTCACAAGTGTTTGGAAAGTATTTCTGGAACTCTTCAATTAGGCTCTCCAAATGGTTTGATATTTGGATTTTCAAACTTGATCCTTCATAAATATCTCTGAAGCGTGTTTCTTCTGACATTGACTCTACTTTAGGAAAACTCGAATAATTGCAGGGGTTTGCTGATATTTTACGCCTCCAAAGCTGCAGTTTCTCAATATACATATTAATCGCATCACGATGAGTAAAACTATATTTGAGTCTCCACCCTGCAGTTTTAAGTTAAGGCTGTTCAACGAGTCAAAGATGTCTGACAAATAAGCCAATATTACTTGGGTACAACTTTTTTTGAAGGCCACGCTTAGTTCATTTTGCTTTTGCTGTTCCAAGAAGGTAATTACTTCATCTCGAAGGTCAAATAATCTTGCTAACATGTTCCCTTTTGAGAGCCATCGTACTTCTGTATGAAATAGCAGTGTTTTGTGATCACTTCCTAAATCTTCACAAAGAGTTTTAAACAGTCGAGTATTCAACGCACTGTTTTTTAGGTAATTCACTACTTTAATACACAACTTTAAGACAGCATTGCATTCATTTGAAAGAGTTTTTGCTGCCAAGGCTTGTCGATGTATGACACAATGTATCCCAGTCACATCAGCATTTTTCTCTCTTACTAATTGTACAAATCCTGAGCGAGAACCAAGCATTGAAGGCGCGCCATCCGTACATACACCGATTAGTTTTTGCCAAGAGATTTCCTGTTTGTCAAAAAAGTCTGACACTGCTTTCATAACATCAATAGCTTTTGTCGTGGTCTCCAACTCTGTAGAAAAGAGTAGCTCCTCTTTCACTCTATCATTTTCAACATACCGAACATAAACAATTAACTGAGAACATTGTGCTATGTCGGTACTCTCGTCTAGCTGAATAGCAAAAAATGGCGATTGTTTTACTGCATCAACTACCTGGTTTTGTGTGTCTTCGGCCATATCATCAATGCGACGTTTCACGGTATTGTCAGAAAGAGGTATTTGAGATAACTTTTGCTTACTCTGCGTTCCAAGAATAATATCAGCTGCCTTTAACAAACACGGTTTATCAAGCGTCTCTCCAATAATATGGCTCTTCTTTTCTTTAGCAATCAGAAGTGATAGCTCATATGAAGCTTCAAGAACTTTTTCAGATGACTGAGCAGTAGAACCAGTACTATCTAACTTCATGCGTTTTAAATTTTCAGATTTTGTAGCAAAAAATTCCTTTGGTTTGTCCTTAAAAGGGTTATGTTTGGATGACAAATGTCTTTCAAGACGATTAGGTCTCATTGCATCATTACTTAATACTTCATAGCAAATTACACACTGAGGATGTTCGACATTATCTTTACGCATACAAATAAACCCATATTTGATATAATCATCATTATACTTGCGTTTCTTTGCTGAGCTCATCTTGACTACAATTATCTTCCCTCACTCAAATCAACGAAATCAATAAAAGTCAACTACCACAATTAAAATTTCACAACACGTACGCTTTTATAGTGCAAAAATAAGTGCAGGCTACGCCAAGGTATCTCAAACACTGAGTCACAATTGATAAGAGCTGCGTCTGCGGTTAGCTGGCCTGCGTCTGGCGGGTAGGAGGGAAGGAGGGAGGCAGTGCTTGGAAACGAAAGGCTAATTAACCCACGCGGTACCGACGTTGCCAGATTTTCTTAACTAGATTTTAGGCGCGATTTTTGAATGCGAAACATCCTCTTTTAGGAAACATTCTAATCATCAAAATGAAAATTTTAGAAGTGAAGATTGGTTTTGAGTAAAGTCTTCTCCCTTATTAACAAATAAAAATGAAATATTTTTGTAGTTATTTCTTAAAAGTAATAAATACTTTGCATATTTCATTCCTTAATAGCAAGGAAGGCTTTATTTAAAACTTCACTTGTAAATTTTTTATACTGACAGTTACGATGTTTTTCCCGTATGGGCTCAATATTGAAGCAAAAGAATTTTCCTAACGTTTCTGTTTGACTAAAATTAATTGTAGATTTTTCAAGAATGAAGAATGAGTGGCGCACACAATATTCCTGCTACATAAGAGCTGATATGAATATTACGAGGCGCAAAAATGTATTTTCATTTTGATATAAAATAAAATTATAGATTTATTTTGAAATATTTTCCATAGGTAGTATGTATTTGCTAAATTTGAAGTAAAACGCGGCACAAACTTCATGAAAGGTACTGTATTGTGATACTCACTGGCTATGTTTTAAATACTTACTAATATTTTTCATGCCTACCTACATATTTTTTATGCCAGAGATATAAATAATTCTGTAGTATTGCTATGATGTTTAAATTCAGATCATTCTGATTATTCACTGAAGCCATTATTAATGAGTCCACAAATACATTCCTTTTTGTATATGGAAGAAAACAAAACAATGGCAGCTAATCTGGAAAGCTCAACGTAGGTGGCGCTCGTGTAGTTGGAGGTCATGTCAACTTACGTCAATATTTCAAATCAATCTATTTCCAAGTAAATATTGCATATGTGTTTCACTGTGTGAATTAAGCTTGAGAAAATAAAATCCCTCAATGTTGTGCTGTGCATTTGTGCCCATCGAGAACATCAGGACACAGGTTTCCCAAAGATATTCTGATGAGAAAAAAGTGGATTGTAGCAATAAGAAGGGATAAATATGTGCCGAGAATAAATGCACGTATCTGCAATAAACATTTTGTTGAAACAGATTAAGTATTCGACCCCAGATTCGACTGTAAAAATAGAATACTTCACTAGAAAATTCAGATCAAAATTTATTATAAACGCACGGATTAAGATATGCAATTTTATATACATTCACACTGTTGCCACATCTACAATCGCTTTTTATGGAGTGAACGTGTAAAAAAATTTATATTTGAAGTAATAATATAGAAAAATGTGAAATACTAATTTTAAATATTTCTCAAGTTCTCAATATTTTTTAGTGACTAGAACATAACCTGACCAAACCTAACCTAGCGTCATCGAAAATAATATAAAAAAGTTAATAACTGAACATTTTAGTGATATATTATCTTTAAAATATGTTTTAAAATGACTAAAACATAACCTGAGCAAACCTAACCTAATCGAAAATAATATAAATAAGTTAATAACTGAAAATTAAAGTGACCATTCAAATATTCTTTCGTGACTAAAACATAACCTGATCAAACCTAACCCTAATTTTATAATTATACTTAATTAAATTAACACATTCTATATTTCCATAAGGAATTATAATTTTTTTTTTAAATAAGACAACATTGCATTGCATGCTTAAACCAAATTTACACCAAATGCGCAACTGTCATGGCAGCCATATTTTGAAAATATCACATTTTTAAATAAGATAAACACAAAAATTAATGCTGAGCGCACTTAATTGTGAATTTTAAATTGATAAAAAAAGTAAGGCAGATCGCACATATCATATTATACACAGTTGTCAGACTCGTGTGGGGAGTTAATCAATACCAAATAAATACACTCTGAGCTATAGAAATAAAACATTGAGACGATGATTAATATAGTTTATCATTCGATAAGTGTTTCCTTTTTCCAGTAACTCTCGCATCCCTTCTCAATTCGTTTTTCAACGCACAAACAGTCTCCAAGATCCGTATATTTCGGCCATAATTTATTATTTATTAACTCGTAATCAAAAACACCATATACAAACTTCACGAATATTCAAAACTTTGACCTCCAACTACACTAGCGCCGCCAGGCGGGAGCAACGGCGTACATAGGTGCCATTGAATCTCACTCACTTACAGTCGGAAAAATGAAAGAATACCCATGAACGAACATATAAAACACGCTGTATTTTCCTGTCACCGTGTCACAAAGAAAATTGTTCAGTGCAAGTACATGTAACAATAATTATTACATGTACTTGAGCTGGCCAATGTTTTGTTTGACACGGTGACAGAAAAATACAGCGTGTTGTATATGTTCGTTCATGGGTATTATTTCATTTTTCCTACTGTACATTGGCTAAAACAGGAAAGGTTTTCTATTTTATTCAATGTAAGTGTACAGTTAAATTGATTCAATTATTGTTCTATCCTACAGAAATATACTATAATATAGAGATTGAGAGAGATTTACCAAAGTTATCACGTCGACGAACAGTGCGTCAAATGGATAAGTAAAATGTTGTGACACTATATTGAATTTTGCAAAGTAGAATAGGAAAATTGCTAAATTTCTTTTAGCGCTTATAGTTTATGGAAACAATTTTAACGTTTTTTTGTAAACATGTGGACGATGACCATAAGTGTCATGTCACATTTCATAATAAGCATATGTAGATATAATGTGACAAAAATCTAGTGATTTTTTGTCATAACTTGTTATCTAAAAAATGTCTATAGACGTTGTGTCACATTTCATCAATGGAAATTAGACGTCTATAGACATTCTGTCCGTCAATGTGTTAAAGATGTTTGCTAACCTTATAGAATATTTTTGTGTTATGGGGAAATAAAAGAATCATTAATACACATGTTTGATTTTTTTATTCTTTATTTAATTGTCCTTTGCATAATTTAATTTTTAAATTTAATAAATTAATTTCTTTTCTGTGTCTCTCTTCTGTCATTTTCTTTTGTCTGGCCTGCTTCTGTTGTGCCCTTTGCTCCTCCTTTTCTATGTGGATCAGTTGATCTATGTTGAGGATTAGCTTTGTTCTTTGGTGTAATAAATTCTCTACTTTATTATTGGTAGTTTCCTTCTGGGACTGGCTTTTTTCTAAGAACGCAGGATTGGCAACTCATCAAAAATCTCCTAGATGTTTGCGTTATCTGCAATTAATTTTTTTATTTAGAATAAATTCAGTCGTATAAATATGTGAAAAGTGTCACTAATAAATATTAAAATTAGGATATAATAATTAACTCCTGAAAAAATATACCAGAATTCTATATTGTTTTGCAAAAAATTACAATATAACCAAGAACATTAACAGTGTAATCAAGTTTGAAAACCGTCTTTATTTCTAATTTGTTGCATTTTGGGCTTAGGCCACTTCATCTCATAGCGTCGTATATAGTATTGGATTTAAATAAAATAGTATATGTGTCACAGTTCAAGTTGATTCTTAGTTAGAGTTGACTATTCCTAGTTCGAGTCAACTCAAACTAAAACAGGCAGTAAGAGTTGATTTGAAAAATTAAATTTAACTTTTACTAGTTGAAATACATTCTTCCTAACTCTTGTTAGTAAAAGTAGATCCCCGGAAAAAGAGAATCAGCTCTTACTAGTTTGAGTTGACTATTCATGGATCTATATTCAGTAAATGTACATTCACACATGCTTTTTTTTATGCATGCGCATCTCTTTGTGTTGACTATTATTAACTTATCACGATTTGAACATACAGTAACAAAGTATGTAATATTTTATTTCATGGATCTATTGTTTGTATTCTTGATGGTTCCGCTTGCTGAGATTTGTACAATATTTGAAAGCTTAGATATCGATACATTTTTGGCGAAAATCATGTTTTTCCATTAAACTAATGCCATTATTGTTTAAAAGGTACTGCCAAAGTGTAGTAAGCCTAGAATTACTTTAAACATAATATGTATGACTTATTTACATTTTATTAAACATAGGCTTACTACACTTTGACAGTATCTTCTAAACAATAATAGCGTTAGTTTAATGAAAAAACATGATTTTCGCCAAAATGTCACTTACGTTACTTTGCCAAAAATGTATCGATATATTAAGTTTTTATTTCTTTTTTAATTTTATATGTTTTAAATAGTTTTAATAAGTTACATTCCTGTTGATGGTTTTTAAAATGTAGCACACCCATGTGGATATTTTTCAGGAGAAGCTAAAGAGATGAGCGTTTGAGAGCAAAAGTAAATAATTTGACACTATCAAAAGATTAGTATGAAGAATACATTAAAAAAGTAAGAACTCTGAAGGATGAATCTACAAAAGATAGTAATGATCACATATTGTTAAAAAGATAGATGTTATTGAAGTGCATAGTGCTAGTTGACTTAAACTAGGAATAGTCAACTTCAACTGGATAATCAACTTGAACTGTAACATATAATATAAAGTTACTTGAAAACCTTTATTTAAATTCAACAATCCAAGTGGTAACAAGATTACCACTTTTTCTGTTTCTTTAGCTATTTTGTCTTCTTTACCTACAAATCAACAGTTTCCACTAATTTCTATAAATTTACCTCTTGTTCAAGATCTTCACTCTTCAATAAACTTAGCATATAAGTAATTTTGTTTTACTTCTTCACCATAATCAACCTTTTCTTTCTAAAACAATATTGTTTTCTGATTATTATAATATAGAATTGTATTTTTGAATCTCATGACTTTATATAATTATTCTTTTTAAGTTTTAATTCCATGATTACTTACATTTCCTTCTTCCAATTCCACAATAAAAATAAAATCATCTTAACATTTTGCTACTATAGCTCTGTGACAAGAAAACAACAACAAATAACTCATAACCTCACATTGCCTGTGACTTTGACAGAAGGATGAAGATATCAACATTTGGCAACGTCGGTACCGCGTGGGTTAATTAGCCTTTCGTGTGCTTGGAAACGCTCGGTTGTCAAATTATGCGCGCTATTGCCACATTGAACGGCTCACATTCCATTCTTTCAAGCCTTCGATTTCAAATTTATGTAGTAAAGTCAGATGTTACAGTGGTTTGTTTTAATTTTCTAAACATCATGGTTAATTTAGAATTTTAGAAAGACTAGGTAGGCACCTGAATTTAATTTAATTTTCGACTTGTCTCACGCCCCCCCTGACATGTCCTTACGCCCCCCAGTTTGGGAACCCCTGCTCTACACAATCACAGTAATCAACTGAGAAAAATTTAGCTTTAGTAAATTCAAAGAGATTTTTCAGCGCTGCCTCTCCGTCTAATATAGGTATTCAAGGTTAACGTGCTCCTGGTAGAAAATAAAGTCACGATAGCGAATATCAAACGACTCGAATATCAAATGTCACTAACAAGATTTCAAACGATCGATAACGGTCATGGGTCTAGAAGAAGAATGAAGAAATCGTCCTAGACTGTCCTTTTCTTCTTTTCCCTTTAATGCGCCCAATTTTGAACATCCCCCAGTTTCCTCCATTAGTTTGTTTTGTGATTTCTGTTTCCAGTGTGTTCCTCCTATCTTTCTAATGTCATCTCCCAATCTCATCTGGAGCCGTCCTCTTGCTCTTTTTCCTGTCCATGGTCTCCATTAGTGTTGCCCAAAATCAGTCTTGGTCTTGCAGTCTTGGTCTTGTTCTTGCGTTTTCGCAAGACCAAGACCAAGACCAAGACCGCCTAATTTGAGCAAGACCAAGACCAAGACTTACCGTGCAAGATTTGAGCAAGAACAAAACTAAGCCTGCAAGACTCTTGCGTCTTGCAATTAGAACTGAGGGTCTTTTATGAAGTATATTAGTTCGGGTATATTCTTAGGTAGGTACTCTATGAGAAGCAAAAAAATTTGTAAAATTGGCATTATGCGCCTTACGAACAATACCATAAACAAACATACATTCTTCGCTCTGAAATTAATTGTCCAGGTTTTGAGAATAGCCGCCCTCCATTCATAAATTAATAGGTCTGGATCTCGTGTATGAAACAAAGTTGATTAATAGCAACCTGAAAATTTGTTAATAGCTTAAGGGTGTCTAGTCGGACAAACTTTGATATATGGGAACGCTGGAACAGAGGAAGTTTTAATTGTGGAACAGGTTAAAAAATTTTAACGGTCAGAACACGAAAACGGCACATGTATGTTGTCCGACAGAACAGACTTAAACTCTCCGAACAGAGATTAAACTCTCATGCAAAAATCAGACTGCTATTTTTCACCAAATGGGCGTTTTAATGAGTGGAACATGTAGAATATGTCAAATGACAGGAATTATGATAGGTGATAAATAGCAGTCTGATTTTTGCATGAGAGTTTAATCTCTGTTCGGAGAGTTTAATTCTATTCTGTCGGACAAAATAAATGTGCCGTTTTCGTGGTCTGACCGTTCCAAATTTTTAACCTGTTCCACAATTAAAACTGCCCCTGTTCCAGTGTTCCCATATATCAAAGTTTATCCGACTAGACACCGTTAAGCTATTAACAAATTTTCAGCTTGCTATTAATCAATTTTTTTCCATACGCGGGATCCAGACCTATAATGTATCGAAACTTTTTAAAAATATCTCATATGCTGATAAAAAATATACCTACAATACCTAAGTGGTTAATTTTTTTCCTTAATTAGTTTTGTAGGAATTTAAACACACAAAAATCATATCGATATATAGAAAAATAAGACTATTATGTATATTTTTTCTGCTGAGTGTGATTACGATAGGAGACAGACTATAACAGATAATGCCGTGCCGTCTATACCGTGTAACCAAATACTTACACAAATATTTAGTCTACGAGGCATTAAACAAAGAAATATTTACAGTGAAATACATGGAAAACAAAAGGACATTTAAATTGGTAGGTAGTTAAATTAAACTGGTCATATGTTTTATCAATCGACTCACTGTTCTTTTGTTATGCTCTTTGGTTGCTATACACTATTCCAAGAAACGGGTCATTTTGGTCTCTCGAATTTCCTAAACTTGTTCGATTTAAGTGGTTGATAATTTGATTCTTTATTTATTTGATTTTAATGTTTGATAATAATATAGCCTTGTTCTGTATAAATATCGCTGTAAAAATATTGTTTCTAAACAGGTAAATTTGTCATTGTACACCGGGTGTACCAATCAAACTGTATTTTTTTTCTCAAAGTTCGCATCACCCTGTAAATTATTCTAGCATTTATAAAATATTGAAATTAAAACCCAACTATAGCCTCATATTTTCTTAACATTTTGTTTTTTTGATTTATTCGCTTATGTTGGATAATAAAAAGTTAGGTACTTTTTTAACTAGCGATGTTTTTCATCAATACAGGGTGTTTTTAAATAAGTATGGCAAACTTTAAGGGGTAATTCTGCCCGAAAAACAATTTGACAGTTTGCTTTATAAGTGTATGTTCGCAAATGCTTAGTTTCCGAAATAGGGGGTGTTAAAATTTTTCTTACAAACTGACGATTTATTGCTCTAAAACCGGTTGAGATATGTAAATGAAATTTGGTGGGTTTTAAGAGGTAGTTATTACGCATTTTTGACATACAATTAAGAATTTAATATTCACCATTGGCGCGCATACGGGTAACATGACCCGTTTATTTAGAATTACCCCTTAAAATTTACCATACTTATTTAAAAACACCCTGTGTTGATAAAAAACATGGCTAGTTGTTAAAATACCTAACTTTACTGTTATCCAACATAAGCGAATGAAAAAACAAATGTTAAAAAAATATCAGACTGTAATTGGGTCTTAATTTCAGTGTTTTATAAATGCTAGAATATTCCACAGGATGATGCTTACTTTGAGAAAAAAACACAGTTTGATTGGTACACTCATTAGTACCGATAAGTTATCGGGTACCTATACAACGACAATTTAACTTCTAGCAACAATATTATTACAGCGATATTGTTAACGAATAAGGCTATATAATATTAAAAAATTACTTAAATCAAACAACAGGTTTAGGAAATTCGAGACATCAAAAATGACCCATTCCATTTTTAAGGAGGTGCCTTAATTTCTTGGAGAAGTGTATTATTCTCGGTTTGGTATTCGGTACCAAAATGAGAACTGGCGTTAACATATGAAGGGCCAGGGGAAAGAACGATGAATGTCTATCTGCAAGCATTTTCGGTAAAATGAGAAATAAAGTTACATATTCATTGTTTTTACCCCTTGCGTCCAATCTTGTGACGTGATTTTAAGACGATTATCATATTTATGTCCCTTGTCCATTCACAGGTTGATAGTACCCTTTCTAAGCTAACAAATTGCACAACAATCTCAAAATGACCAAAAATTTACATTCATCCTTTTTCCCTCTGACCCTTCATATTGTGCACATCTGTCACTGAATTGAATTCTTTTCAAATCACACATTGTCAATGGCAAATACTCGAAAAATACGTAAGTTCCTAATAAACTTTGGTTAGCTGGAATATAGACACGGATCGCTTAGATTCTTAGATCGTAGGTTCAAACCCCACCCGGTGTCAGTTGTTTAGATATTTATTAATTTGGTTGGTCTTTACTACGGCTGTGATATTAAAGCTTAAAATTGACCTACTCTGTTACGTTGTTCTAGTTCTAAGATATGTAATAGGCTAATGGGCAACTGCGAGACTTACAAGACTCTTGCTGCAAGACCAAGACCAAGACCAAGACCTGGAGCGCAATACCAAGACCAAGACCAGGTGTACTGTCGCAAGACCAAGATCAAGACTCTCTAAGTCTCGTCTTGGTCTTGCACTTGGGCAACACTAGTCTCCATTATTGTATCGTGGTATTCCACCTATTGTCCGTTTCTCTGGCGTGGGTACCCCTCTGGCGTTATGACCTGCGAAACTTCATTTAAGGCTGACCATATGTTGTCCTACGTCTTTGACTTTTGTTTTATTTCTTATCCAGTTGTTTTGCCTTTTGTTTTTTCTCCTAGACTTTGGTCAGAGGAAGCTTTGAATATGGTAGCAAATAGAAGTAAACAATATGATGCTTTTAACGTACAACCAACATGAAATGCATCAAGTAAAACTTCAGTAAATAACTGTTTTAAACAACGAAAAACTCCCAAGGAACAAGAGAATAATGAGGTTTCACCCAAAAATTTGAGCAGTTTAACACCCGGAACTAATTTTATATGATGGTCGTCATAAAGCTAGAATAACTAGAAGAAGACAAATATCGTAGATTAAAATTTGCGTCAAAATAGTCTACTATAATTTAGAAGGAAAATTCACTTATAATGCGTTAAGCGTAAGTCATAAAGCAATACGTCATATAATTGATACCTGGTAGGTAGGAAAAGAGTAACTTATTAAGTTATATAACTGTAAGAAGATACTTTAAATCTCTATAAATATGTAAAACTAAATTGTCGTTTAATAAAATGATACTTGTTATTACCTTAATTAATAATGGTATCCATAAAATATTTACAACGGTCAAATAAACTTTTATGACACAATAAATTTAAAGGAAAACAAGAAAGCAATCTGTTCAACATTTATCATTTACTTACTACTTAAAAATAATAATTATAAATTCCACCAAACTGCTTAATTGCTATTTTTAATGGCTTTTAATATCTACAGATTAGACTGTATAAAAGTAAGCCAGCCAAATCAAAACCAGGTCATGTGAACGATGGCTGCAAATTTATATTTTTTATCTCGCTAAAAACTAAATCATCAAATTTCTAGAATTCAATTAAAAATCTGCCCATGGCAAAATATTAGATGGTTTTTCTGTTCAGCTAGAACAAATTTTTCTTAAAAAAAAATTATTTTATTTGAGTTTAAACAATGACAGTTATTTTGATTTTTATCGTTCTTTATCCATTTTTTCTTTTTCTTCCACAGTCACTACATATTTTGAATGAAATTCTGAGAGGTGATGATACCCTCTTATTGATATTAAATTCTGATCTTTCTGTGCTTATGCATTTGACCTAATAACTCATTAATGTTGGTATATTTTTATTGGTGACTTCTTCTTGTATTTGTAACTAGATACTGCTACAATCTGTTGATAAGTTTGGTATACATTTTCCTCCATTTTTCTTCTGAGAATATTGATGACAACGAGTCAGGTCGTCATAAGAATAGACTTGATCAGACTCTAAAATTCAGTAATCGGCTACCAGCAGCTTTAAATTCAGTCAATAAGAAGACTAAGTTTTCACTCTAATGGCATATAAAACAACATAATGCTATTCTACACCCCACCAGAATGAAAATAATGGGACTGCACGCTGGGGTTTGCACGCAGAGCAGCATAGGTGCCTCCTGATGAGAGACTAATAAGTATCGAAACCGGTAGAGGTGCTTGCTGCACTCTCTGATTGGACTAGAATATGGTTCGGCTGTATTTTCGTTTTGCAACGAAATTGAAAATGGTTATTCATTTCAATCAATAAGCTTGAAAATATAAAATATGCAGAAACACGTCAAATTTATTTGTGAGGGGGACATTTTACAGACCAGTTTTAAACTAAATTACATCAACCCTCTAGCCCAAAATCCTAATGGAAAGGGGGGTTGAGTGAAACCTCATTTTAAAGGTCGTTCAACTACCTTTTCAAAAATACCACATACATTATATTTTTTTTCAGTACTTACTGTAAATACCTTGGACTTAATACTCCAAAATATTTTTGGAGTTTTGAACTCAATACTTAATATCTTAACGATTTTACTAGATTTTTCCAAAAATAATCCAAAAAATACTCAGTAGCAATTGCACAAGGGCTTTAAAATTATCGAATTTTTCCCGAGTGACACTTTCACAGTTATACGAAGGGGACGACCCGAAGGGGAGTGAAATTATGTCAAAGTGTCACCAGGGCAAATATTCGATAATAATTTTAGAGATCGAGTGCAATTTTCAGCGATTATTTCATGAATAAGACTGTTCAAAACCAAAATTTTATTCTAATTTATTTAAAAAAGACTAAGTGAACTGAAAATGGTTATTCATTTCTAATTTATTTATGTAAATACAAATTACTACAGTTAAACACACAGTGGTTATAAATATTTGACGGTTGAAAGTCATCACTTTTATAACTTTTAAAACAGTAATTGTCATTAATGTCACTGAATCTATTTTCTCTTAGCAACGAAAGGCATCTGACGTAATACACTTGACGACGAGATATTATCAAAAATTATCACTTTAATTTTTATTTCTGTAGCTTTCTATTGGTCAGAATCTCCTATGAATGAAATAATAAAAAAAATCCAGTATTCTAAAGAAAAATTAAATTGGGAGCTCGGAACTCGATACTTAATATTTTATTCACTAGATTTTTTCAACAGGACTAAATAGAAATATATTGTAGGTATGTGGTATTTTTGAACAGTTGGTTGAACGAGCTTTAAAATGAGGTATCACTCAATACTCCTTTCGATTAAAGTTTTTGGGGGTTGTGTCCGCTCTCGCCAGAGGCTTGATATAATTTAGTTGAAAACTTATCTACAGAATGTCCCCTTCACAAATAAATTTGACGTGTTTTTGCATGTTTTTAGATTTTCTACAAATAACAAATTATAGAGGGTGGCCCCTTTTCAAATTGACTCGCTGTATATAACTGTACAGTATATATTACACAGTAGATTTTTAGCAGCAATAGCACAAAGAAATATAAATGAAGGGGAATTCGTTGTTAGTAAGTGTTTTGTGATATCATAGAGTAATTTTACCTCGACTTTAAAATCGCGCCTAAGATAGGTATCCGTGAGAACTTTTTTTTTTTTCTCTGATTCTGGCTTTGGTTTAGAACTAGAACCTTTAGCCACGTAATTGTATAACTTATCACTAAGTCAGGGGAGTAATGTGTAGTGTGTGTGTTGAGTAAGTGTCTTGTTACTTTGCAAAGTCGACGTCATTGTCTTTACAAAGAGACGCTAATTGTTTCCGAACCCGTGAGAACTTAAAAATTAAAAAGTAATGAATGACTAAACCTCGTGAGAATGATACATATATGCAAAAGTGCATAAGAAAATGTACGACAATTAAAGTAAAACCCAAAATAGGGTGTCAAAAAAGTAAACAAATATTGGTAAATACCTAAATATTATCTACACTTCCAGTATATCCAACAGTAGTCTTGTTAAATGAATTAAACGTAATCACACACCTACACACTTCATGTAAACTTGCCAAGTGATAATATTATGTATACGGCAGTTCAATAATAATTATTTGAAGGAATCTTATCATGGTTTTTCCGTTAGAACCCACCAAACAGGGACGGGTTTATTTCTTTATAACAATAATTAAAACAGAAACAATGTATTTTATCCTCGAGTTAACAAACATTAATATATTTATATTAAGATTAGAAGTAATTTGAGGTAACCAGTAGATAACTGTCCTTAATTGACTAAAATTACTGTAGATGTGGTAATGACGGGATTTTGCATTGGTAAAATTTCAATTTTGTAGAACATTATTTAATAATTGCAATAAATTCCATGAAGAACAATAAAGCTGGAGGACCAGGAGGGATTATGGAGGGAACTAATCAAATACGGAACAGAGAAATTAAGAAGAAGGATATACCGAATCATGGAAAGAGTATGACAGCCCTGGCATTAAGGCTATCTGCTCCCGGTGAGGGTGGTTATCCCTTATCCGAGGGGTGGAATAATTGATACGCTTTTACTTGTTGAGTTGTTTTATTTACACTCGCATGAGCATAAGCTGGTAGCACCGCACCCAAAGAACGTCTCGTGAAGAAAGAGACACTATCTTTAATGTGGAAATATTACGTCTGATCAAAATAGAATGACGAATGTCTAATATAATAATAAGAATTCCCTTGTTATAGTTTTGCTGTTTATATATTTAGAAATGCCTATTCAGCATCGACCATGAAAAGTGTTTATAATTGACTCTGCAATTATTAGTGAATCGTGATCTAGGATAACAATATTTATATAATCGAATGAAGGTTGTAATATTGTTATGATGACATAAATAACTGAAAGTAATTATCGTAGATAATTACAGGGTGTTTTTAAGATATATCTACTGAGTACAGATGAATTCTTGTACACCTTCCCTTTTTAGGAATTTTCCGACTACGGGGAGGGAAATTTGCAAGTCGTGCTACCAACCCATACTGTGTTGTAATCAATACAAAAAATTTATTTTATATACAAACTTCCTAAGCCTACGCAAATACATAAATAATATAAAATGTTCGTTTAACAACATTGTTTCGTAACACTTGTCACTCACTGTGTTTTCGGATTGTAAGCATATAATCTATTCTTATGTATTTCCTTGATTTTATTGTTTTCTATTCTGATTTTACAATTAACGTTATTTACTTCTGTTATCGTGAAAGGACCTACATAAAGACTATCAAACTTACCATTCTCTTCCCTTTTTACAAGGACTAGTTCTCCTATTTTAAAGTGTTGTGGTGTTGCTTTGAGCTTATTCTTTTCTTGCCGCTCTTTTTTGTGTTTTAATGAGAAGGTTCTGGCTCTCTCGTGTGCGCTTTGTAGTTTGTATCGTAACTCATTGTAGTAGGCATCTATATTGTAACATGGTTGAATCTCATGTGTAAGGTCTTCCGGTAGGTTAACCTTCCTGCCATATAACAGTTCGAACGGTGTGTATCCATGATACGCGTTAGGGGTTGTATTGTAGCAGTATGTGAACATTCTGCAACACACATCCCAATTTTCTCTGTCTTCGTCTATGAATGCTCTTACGTACTCGTTCAACGTTCTGTGTAGTTTTTCGCAACTTCCAATGGACTGTGGGTGGTATGCCGTTGAAAAGTTGTGTTCTATTTTTAATAGCTTTGTTAATTCCTGCATTACTTCGTTCTTATACTCTGTGCCTTGGTCTGTTCTTATTTGCTTCATGAGTCCGTATGTTGGTATGAAATGATCAAAGATTCCTCTTGCTATTGTCTCTGCTTCTTTATTGCACACTGGTATGCTGACCGCGTATTTTGTCAGTTCACACAACATTGTGATACAGTATTTATTAAATTCATTACTTCTCGTGAATGGACCTATTGTATCTATGTATACTATGTCCCATGGTTTGGAAGATGTGTCCGATATCACGAACTCTTCGACATGTGTTCTTTTCGGTTTGTTAATTTGACATTTGTGGCATTGTTTTACGTATTTTCTTACGTCTTTTTCCAAATTTTTCCATCGGAATCTTGCCTTTAGCTTCTTAATTAGTCTGTTATTCCCTACGTGTCCTCCGAACATCGGGTGATTATGGTATTCTCCTATTAATCTGTGTTTTTCTTTGTCATATTTTATTGTTTCTGGTACTTCACATATGTATATTTCTATATTCGTCAATTTTTTATTTCCTTCTTTAATAAATTCATCAATTGTGCACATTTTAAAAATAATATCATTTACGTATATTTTTACTTTACGTACTGCATTCTCTACCGCCAGCTTATCAAGCTGTACCAACGCTTGGTTTAAATCGAAACGATTCAATCCTGTGGCTATGCTTTTGCTGCATTTTATTTTGTTTTTGGCCCTAATGCTCAGTCTTGGTGAGATTAGTTCTGCTCCAAAGGACAAAATTGGTAGTCTATGCGCCTCTAAATTATTTAGTACCTTCCTTACTGTCTGTTTGGTGGCTTCTGGCTGTAGTGCGAGTTCACTTTCAGCCTTTGTTTGTCTTGCTTCTTTCTCCTTTTCTTTTGCTTGAGCTCTTGTTATAGCTAGTATATGGGCGTTGTCTATGTATAGGTTTTTTAGTTGATGCAATGTTATTCTTGAAAGGCTGTCTGCGTAGTTACTTTTCCCTGTTATATACTCTATTTACATTTACTGCTTGAAATGATCGTATAACTTTGTCTCTGATTTTTCCAAAATATTTGTTGCACGATTCCCTTTGTTTGTCCGAAAGTGCTTCCCAGTTTTTCCTAGTCAATTGCGTGAACTTGTTATAAGCTTTAATTAGCTGTGTCGTTACTTCTTCCTTTATGTCCTTAGATTTCGGAACTTTTTTCTTTAAGACCCTTCTGCTTTGCCTGTGTATTTCTTGTGCAATTTCCTCAACTCTTTTGACAAAATCTTCCCAAGTAACTTTGTTGCTACTCATTTATACATAATTTTTTTTCAGCTCCTGCACTTCTTAGCGAAAATATAAATTCGATAGTCTTACGGTGTATATAGATATATAGTAAAAAAATATGGAGATAAAATAATACGTCAATATATGGTAAAAATATGTAAAAATTGCAGTGGTAATAAAAAATTCAAAAATAAATAACGTTATATTAACCCTTGTAAATAAGTAGTTAGAATAATAATTTAAATGTATTATGCATATAGCGTATATTTGTTATATATCGTATATTTATTTTGATAGGTATATTTACGATAGCAAATATTAAAATCATAAAAATTTGCAAAAATGTACTAAAAATCAGTAGTCAAATAATAAATGAATAAAAGTCAGCAAGGATAAAGTATACGTTGATAAATATGTAAAAAAAATCATATAAAATTGTATCATTGCGTCCTATAATAACTTAATATGAGGGTAAAAAAAAATCTTTGTAGAATAATTAAGTAAAAATAGGTAAACTTGAATACTTGTAAACTTATACTTTATATTAATCAGGAAATACCATAAAAATAGCTAATATGGACTTACCACTTTTACACGTCTTTGTTCGTATCACAAGTCCTCGCTGCACGTTCCATAGCATTGTCCATTTTCCATTGTCCCACGATGTTCCATCTCCATACTATTCCCTTTTCAGCTCCGCGTCGGCCTGATGTCTCCATCCATTTTACATACCACACTGTTGTCTAAGGTGGTCTAGGTGCCTGAACATTGACGTGTTTTCTCATTTCTCGTTCTAGACTGCTAGTTCTGAGTTCTCGCCTGGTCTTGGATCGCCATATGACAGCCCTGGCATTAAGGCTATCTGCTCCCGGTGAGGGTGGTTATCCCTTATCCGAGGGGTGGAATAATTGATACGCTTTTACTTGTTGAGTTGTTTTATTTACACTCGCATGAGCATAAGCTGGTAGCACCGCACCCAAAGAACGTCTCGTGAAGAAAGAGACACTATCTTTAATGTGGAAATATTACGTCTGATCAAAATAGAATGACGAATGTCTAATATAATAATAAGAATTCCCTTGTTATAGTTTTGCTGTTTATATATTTAGAAATGCCTATTCAGCATCGACCATGAAAAGTGTTTATAATTGACTCTGCAATTATTAGTGAATCGTGATCTAGGATAACAATATTTATATAATCGAATGAAGGTTGTAATATTGTTATGATGACATAAATAACTGAAAGTAATTATCGTAGATAATTACAGGGTGTTTTTAAGATATATCTACTGAGTACAGATGAATTCTTGTACAAGAGCAATAAATGGAGAGGACATTCCTAAACAATGACAGGAAGCCTACATAACATCGATATACAAAAAAGGTAACAGAAAAGATTGCGAAAATTACAGGGGGGTTAGCGTCATCGCTACAATGGGAAGACTGTATGGCATGATCCTCAGGAACAAAATAGAGAAAAATATAGAAGGTAAAATCGGAGAAGAACAAGCCGGTTTCACAGCAGGGAAATTATGTCTAGATCATATTCATACAATACAACAGATAATAGAGAAAAAAGAGCTAAGAACAAAGATGTACACATGGCGTTTATAGACCTTAGGAAGGCATACGACACCGCGCCAAGGAAAGAACTGTACCAAGCAATGAATACAATAGGGATACCACCTAACCTAACACAAGCAATCAAGAACATGTACAGTGGAAATGAAGTAAATATAAAAATCGGAAACAAGGCAGTTGCTAAATTCAAAACAACAAAAGGATTACTACAGGGGTGCCCAACGTCACCAACTCTATTTAAAATATTTTTAGAACACGCACTAACAACTTGGAAGACAAAATGTAGGGATATGGGAATACCGATAAAGGACGATTATCTCTACACATTATGTTTCGCAGACGATCGTGGTGATGACTCAAGATGAAGACGAAGCTTTCTGGCAACCGAAATTGAATACTGGAGAAGATGCTGTGGTCTCACCAGAAGAGACAGAATAACAAATGAGGAGATAAGGAGAAGAATGCAAGTGGAAAAAGATGCCCGGCAATATATAGACGAGAGAAGACTAAAATGGTAAGGCCACGTAGGCAGAATAGAAAACACTTGGATGAACAAGGGTGCAGAATGGATCCCAAGAGGAACGAGAAGAAGCGGACGACCGAGAAGATCTTGGAAAAATGAAGTCGCCGGAGCCATGTCTAAGAAAGGATTGGGAGACGGAGATTGGGAAGATCGAAAAAAATGGAAGTTCTGGCTGACGGAAGGGAAACGGCATACGCTGTAAAACAATTCTTACTGAGTGGGCAACTACATTAGGTAGCATAAAATAGCATGACAATAATAGTGGCTGATAGTTAGTTAGAACTATTAAGGTATAGACTCAGGGCCGGCGATAACGGGCCTGCAAGAGATGCACTGCAGGCGAGCGCCCCTGCTTAAAGGGCGTCAAAATGAGCTTTTTTGGCTGATATTGCAGGCGGGCACCTTGTACCCTAGCGCCGGTACTGCATAGACTCTCACTCCCTCTCTCTCTCTCTCTCTATAGTGGCGCTATATTACAAGTCCAGCCCTGGCTTCCCCCAGCATTCGCCTCCAAGTATCCCTTTCCTCTACTTCTCTCCTCCAGTTGTCCACTCTCAATATTGCTTTAGCATCGGTGGTCACTTCGTCTATCCACCTCTTACTTGGGCTTCCGACTGGCCGACACCCACTATAGTTTCACTAAGAATTCTTGTTAGTTAAAATAATTCACCGCCTCTTTTAACACATCCTGTATCTACGGCTTATATAATAAGGCGACATGTGGTCCATGAGACTTATTTAGAACATAAGCAGGGTTGGCGACCTCTCTCCATTGGTCAAAGGCAAATTGACTGGAGGCCAATCGCCTCTGCTACAGGATTGATTTAGTAGAGGCCCCCAAACCGGGCTCTTAAAGTGTGCATTTAAGACCAAACCGTCCTTCCGCGGCGACCAGGTATTGATTCATCCCCTTACCGTTCCTTACAGGATCGAGTATTGATTGATCCTTCCAACCTCTAGTCCTATACCACCACCGAATCATTCTTTCTCCTTGATGTGAGTATGTATACTAAATGAAGCATCGTATTGTCACTTCAATGAACTGTATTTATTGTTCGCAGGTATTCAACTGTGGATTGTAGCGTTGCCAAGATTGAATGTTACTTTCTATTATCTTATTGCAGCCTTGGCTCCAGATCGAAGGCAGAACTTTAAGACCCTAA
Organism: Diabrotica virgifera virgifera; assembly: GCF_917563875.1. Classification (NCBI taxonomy): domain Eukaryota; kingdom Metazoa; phylum Arthropoda; class Insecta; order Coleoptera; family Chrysomelidae; genus Diabrotica; species Diabrotica virgifera. Next base: position 249,272,289 of record NC_065445.1, on the reverse strand, counting down.
TTTGGTTATATCTCTGTATACTGTTGCATTCAATGTACCAAAGAAACTAGAAAAATGCGCATAAAAAATATACTTGGTAAAAGTAAGAAACAAATTTTAATGGGTATGTTATAAATAAAATAACACTTTTTAATATATAATCTTATTCATTCAGTAGACACAAAAGATTGATTATGGTTGTCCTTCATTATCACTTCTTCCTTGTCAGCCCATGATTGTCTTACACCAGAGATGAACATAAAACATACAATGATCCCAAATAGGTATATTCCAGATGCTATATAAAATACTATCCTCCATTGAAAAATGTTGGTCTAAAACAAAGAATATATATTTATAATTTTATTATTTGGAAATACTAAATATTCGCGACAAAGGAAATGATAATGGAAAATATGAATTACAACGATGTACAATAAAATTGATTGAGATAAATCCTAGCGCTTTTTTGTTGATTGTGCACTTAAATTCGTTGTAAATGATGCATTTGAGATCATCATCATAAAGTAGCTGAATTATTCTCTACAATTCAAGAAATTTTTCTGGTAATACTACGGTTGTCTGTACTTAAAAGCAAAATACAACAAAAAAATATATTTATTTAAAACAAAATCAATGGGAAAATACCCAGTAGCTGGCTGTATACCATAATTTAAAAATCATACAGAAGTAGAAGCTTCATTTGTACAATGGTATAAAAAGTTTATTAAAAACTACAGTAGGAAAAATGAAAGAATACCCATGAACGAACATATAAAACACGCTGTATTTTCCTGTCACCGTGTCATACAAAAAATTGGCCAGCGCAAGTACATGTAATAATTATTATTACATGTACTTGCGCTGGGCAATTTTTTGTCTGATACGGTGACAGGAAAATACAGCGTGTTTTATATGTTCGTTCATGGGTATTCTTTCATTTTTCCGACTGTATTAAAAGTCATCCAAAAGGATCTGCAAAACGTTTTCGATCTAGATCAGATCATCTTCAGTGCCTAGAACGAAGTATTTCCACGTTAGAATGAATGCAAAAGGTTAAAATTGTGACTAGTTGAAGAAAAAATGTGGTAATACTCACGTTCTGCCTAGTACATGGAACTAGCAACCTTATGAAAATGGTAACATCAAGAAATATGGTTTACATGATAATTCTATAATATTTATAGCGACTCCAAGTCGATGTTAAAGGATTAATTTATGTGTTAGGAGTGCTCAAAGGGCAACATGGTTCCCTGCTTGATAAAAAATCGTGGTTCTTGCCAGTTCAATGGACACAGACCAACAAAGGTGAAGGAGATGACAATCCAATTATTAGACAGAAGTGACATGACAAGACAGGTGGTCAATTTTTGGTTATGAATATAAAATAGTGTTTTTAGAATTTAGATTATTAGTTAAACTGAATGTAGTTTAATAACTGTATTAAGTGAAATTTAAATTATAATAAATTAGGAATATAATGAAAAATCGAAAAGGCTACTCTCTGTTACAGAAAGAACTGTTGTTACTGTTAAATAGATAAAATATTACTCTTAGTAGAGTCAGTGACGTCACTGGTGACAGTTGTGAAAGAAGACGAATATTTAATTTAATTTGAAATAAAAAGTGAAAGAAAATTAATTCAATGTGAACAACTTGAAAGACCTATAAAGGTAAGGTACATAGTAATGTTGTAAAAATAAAAGAGTAATGATGTAAAAATAGAAAGAGTATTGTTGGTTGCCTATTATTGTAGTTGTGATCGTTGTTGCAAATTGAAAAAATATTTTAATTTAAATTTATTGTCTGAATTAGTGAACTGATAATTTGAAATTTATAGAAATAGTAGAAGAAATAGAAATAGAAATAGAAATAGAAATAGAAATAGAAATAGAAATAGAAATAGAAATAGAAATAGAAGGTAACGGAATAATCAGATTGAAATGTATGAAATATAAAATACTGTAAAAGATTTACGGATTTAAAAGTGTACATTTGAATGAAAGTTACGTAATCCAGGTTGAATGTTGGGATTATTTTCGATGTGAAGTAAAAATTCTAGATGAACTGATTCACTAAATTGGTAAACTGAAAATTTGAAATTGTATAGGTAGTAATGGAGTAACAGATTGAAATATTGTCGAAGGAAGTTAATGAATAGTGTTGAAAAAGAAATGAATAACTAGAGCAAGAAGTGCAAGGGGAACCGAAAAGACAGAGACACGAGGCATGGCAATATAACTTTGTGGTTGGTAAAAAAATTTTAATAAAGGAGGTTGGAAAGGAAAGAAGGTAAACTGTGTTAGGGATGGCAATAACTTTGTGTTTGGGAAAATATATGAAGGAAAAATTGAAAATGAAAAAAGGTAGGCTGTGTTAAGGAATTCCTTAACACAGCCTACCTTTTTTCAGGTATAGTTAAAGAGGGGAAGAGAAAGAAAAACAAACCAAGGGCATATTGAAAAAGTGTTAATGGGTGATTAGTAAGGAAATAATAAATGTTAGATGCTAGTGGGGTGAAAGGAAAGAGGAAACACAGTAAAGAAAATGATTTAAAAAAAAGGAAAACAAAGAAAGGAATGGGGAATTATAAAATATATCAAAATTATTGTTAGGGAAATAATTACCTTTTACCCCTATCCACCGACAATTATTTCCCTAACAATAATTTTTATATATTTTATAATTCCCCATTCCTTTCTTTCTTTTCCTTTTTTAATCATTTTCTTTACTGTGTTTCCTCTTTCCTTTCATCCCACTAGCATCTAACATTTATTATTTCCTTACTAATCACTCATTAACACTTTTTCAATATGCCCTTGGTTTCTTTTTCTTTCTCTTCCCCTCTTTAACTATACCTTCCTTAACACAGCCTACCTTTTTTCATTTCCAACTTTTCCTTCATATATTTTCCCAAACACAAAGTTATTGCCATCCCTAACACAGTTTACTTTCTTTCCTTTCCAATCTCCTTTATTAAAAATTTTTTACCAACCACAAAGTTATATTGCCATGCCTCGTGTCTCTGTCTTTTCGGTTCCCCTTGCACTTCTTGCTCTAGTTATTCCTTTCTTTTTCAACACTATTCATTAACTTTCTTCGACAATATTTCAATATGTTACTCCGTTCCTACCTATATAATTTCAAATTTTCAGTTTATCAATTTAGTGAATCAGTTCATCTAGAATTTTTACTTCATATCGAAAATAATCCCAACATTCAACCTGGATTACATAACTTTCATTCAAATGTACACTTTTAAATCCGTAAATCTTTTACAGTATTTTATATTTCATACATTTCAATCTGTTTATTCCATTACCTTCTATAAATTTCAAATTATCAGTTCACTAATTCAGACAATAAATTTAAATTAAAATAGTTTTTCAATTTGCAACAACGATCACAACTACAATAATAGGCAATCAACAATACTCTTTCTATTTTTACATCATTACTCTTTTATTTTTACAATATTACTATGTACCTTACCTTTATAGGTCTTTCAAGTTGTTCACATTGAATTAATTTTCTTGCAGTTTTTATTTCAAATTAAATTAAATATTCGTCTTCTTTCACAACTGTCACCAGTGACGTCACTGACTCTACTATGAGTAATATTTTTATCAATTTAACAGTAACAACAGTTCTTTCTATAACAGAGAGTAGCCTTTTCGATTTTTCATTATATTTCTAATTTATTATAATTTAAATTTCACTTAATACAGTTATTAATCTACATTCAGTTTAACTAATAATCTAAATTCTAAAAACACTATTTTATATGTATTCATAACCAAAAATTGACTACCTGTCTTGTCATGTCACTTCTGTCTAATAATTGCATTGTCATCTCCTTCATCTTTGTTGGTCTGTGTCCATTGAACTGGCAAGAACCACGATTTTTTATCGAGCAAGGAACCATGTTGCTCTTTGAGCACTCCTAACACATAAATTAATCCTTTAACATCGACTTGGAGTCACTATAAATATTATAGAATTATCATGTAAACCATATTTCTCGATGTTACCATTTTCATAAGGTTGCTAGTTCCATGTACTAGGCAGAACGTGAGTATTACCCCATTTTTTCTTCAACTAGTCACAATTTTAACCTTTTGCATTCATTCTAACGTGGAAATACTTCGTTCTAGGCACTGAAGATGATCTGATCTAGATCGAAAACGTTTTGCAGATCCTTTTGGATGACTTTTAATAGTTTTTAATAAACTTTTTATACCATTGTACAAATGAAGTTTTTTACTTCTGTATGAATATTTATTTAAATTGCTATCTGACACAAGATCTGAAAGTAAAGTTGATTCTCTTAAAACATCAGTTTTGATATTAAAACTCATCATCAAGTAACATGCATCTCCAATAGAGTACAACATTTTACATTTTTCTTGGCAATTATCATATATCTAGTTTGACATTTTATCTAATATTAATAGAGTAAGCAAAGTGATTCAAAATATTAATATTAATTTTAATAAGTGACAAGAATTTCGTTACAGTATTAGCAGAAACAAGACAATTAGCTCATTGTTTAGATGTAGAAGGCAGCATTCCGCCTACCAGCAATATAATGGCCCTATATACGTTTGGCCAACTAATTGGACCAATCAGTGGTTCCAATAAGTTGGACTAAGTCAGCAAATTGTTTGAACGTTGGTGGAGTTACTCAGTCTGCATTACCTTTGATACATACACGAAAAACGGCCCTGATTATACACCCCCAAACATTAATTAATATACTGTCAAAAATCTTTGAATAACCTTACATTCATGACCGTTTATAAAAAAATTACATTTAATATACATTATGATATTATATATTATACAGGGTGCGCCAAACCTCTGGTCTTCTTTGGTTATGGCTAAATTATATGATATACAAAAAAATGTTTTAACAAAATTAATGTATATCGACGCCGTCTATAATTTAGAATTATTTTAGATTATACAGGGTGAGTCAGAACGACGGTAGGAACCAGAGTTGTGTTTTTTTTTAAATTGAACACCCTATATATTAAATCATTTTTGAATATATTTTTTAAAAATATTAAGAATTTATATAAGGTATTATAGGCCTAAAGTTAATAATTTTCGGAATATTTATACTTTTATTGAGAAAAATGGTAATATTCAAAGTGCTGTGAATTAGGCTTTCAACGTAATAAAAATTTTTATGACATGTCAAAGTTTTTTTAGTATACTGTTATTTTTAAATAAACTAACATATTTGACATATATCCATAAAATATACAGTGTGATCACTATTTGCAAATATAAAATTTTCTCATTTGTTTTAAACGGGACACCCTGTATATTAGTATTGTTTTTTGTAGTAAATATTACAACCTTTCTTTTGGTATAAGGTTGTATGTACCTAGCATGTTTCGTTTTGTAGATATTTAAAGAAAACTATAGATATTACCTTTTTGCGGATTTTTTATTAAAAATTTTTTTTGCAAAAAAACATAATTATAATCTTGTTTTAGAAACATACATTAAAATATTAAATATGAAAATAAAAACGTAATTAAAGATTAAAATAAATCGTATACTAGTACAATTCAATTGAATTTAATATCTTAAAATTATTTTACAAAAAATATTTTACCATACTAATGAATGCATAAATTAGTTACTAAATTAAATAAACAACCAAATTTGATATCTCACCTAGTAATTTTTCTACCACAGCAACTTTCTTGTATGTACCAAATTAATTGTTAGTTATATTGTATTTACGAATAAGATCAGTTAAACTTTCAATTTACCTTTTTTTACTTACATCTTGAGAACATAATTATAAAGTATGCTTTGAAACAAATGAATGTTAAATGTATCAGCCAAATTATTAATATAAATAGTATTAACTGGTGTCACAAAACTGGTAATACCTTTGTAGTTGAAATTTTTGTAACAATTTTTTATATTTTAAATTTTAATTTTTCAACTGAACAATTGGTGAATATGACATTTGTTTTGGGCGAAACCATTAGAAATTATTACCAGCTTTTGTGACACGACTACATAGATACTATTTACTTCATAATATTATACTTCTATAACGTTCATTTGTTTCAAAGCATACTTTATACGTTCTCAAGATGTAGGCGATGATTAAAAAGTTATTAACTGATCTTACTGGTAAACACAATTTAACTATCAAAATTGGGTACAATAAAGTTACTAGGGTAGAAAAATTTCTAGGGCAGATTTTAAAATTGGTTGTTTAATTTAATAATTAATTTATCCATATTAATTACTTATTAGTATGGTAAAATATTGTTTGTAACATAATTTTAAAGTTATTAAATTCCATTAAGTTGCACTTGCATACGTTTTATTTTAACCTTTAATTACGTTTTTATTTTCATCTTTGATATTTTAGTGTATGTTTCTAAAACCAGATTATAATTTTTTTTGCAAAAAAATTTAATTAAAATTATCGCGGATATAAAATATCCGCGAAACGTAAAATCTATAGTTCTTTTTTAAATATTTACAAAACCAGACATGCTATGTACATAAAACCTTATACCAAAAGAAAGGTTGTAGTACTATATATACTACAAAATGCAATACTAATATACAGCGTGTTCCATTAAAAAAAATGAGAAAATTTTGTATTTGCACATAGTGATCACAGTGTATATTTTATGGCTATAAGTAAAAGCTATTAAATTATTTAAAAATGATACTATATTATAAAAACTTTGACCTACCACTTAAATTTTTATTACTTTGGAAAAATAATCCACAGCCCTACAAATATAACCATTTTTCTCAATAAAAATGTAAATATTTCGAAAATTATTAACTTTAGGCCTATAAGACCTTATACAAATTTTTCATATTTTAAAAAAGTATATTCAAAAATAATTTAATATATGGGGTGTTCCATTTAAAAAAAATAAAACTTTGGTTCATACCGTCGTTCTGACTCACCCTGTATAACTAGAACAAATTTTAAATTATAGAAGGTTTTGATATACATTAGTTTTGTTAAAAACTTTTTTTTGTAGATCCCATAGTTTAGCCGTAATCAAAGAAAACCAGAGGTTTGACGCACCCTGTACCTATATATAGCGAGGGTCCTACAGCTCTGGCTGCTTCCCGCACTTCAATCTCCAATTTTGTCTATCCTGCCAATCCCCTTCTTCTATTTCTCATTTTCGCATGGCATCCATTATTCCTTGTTTCCAAGATTTACGAGGTCTGCCTCGTCTTCGTCTAGTTGTTGGAGTATATTCTAAGATCTTTCTTGGCCATCGTTCATTGTTCATGTGTTTTACGTGTCCATACCAAATCAATTGCCGGAATTCAATTCTGTTGTCAATGTTACTCTTGACCTTTGTTCGTTCTTTAACTACTTCGTTTCTTATGTGGTCTAATCGAGAGATTCTGCACGATCTTCGTAGAAAGTCCATTTCTATTGCTTTCAGATATTATATTCATTATGATATACAGGGTGTTTCATTAATAATTGTCCATATAGTAACTGAAGAAATCTTAGAACAAAATACGAAGATTTAACCTAAATCACTTAAATAAAATGTGGTTCCTTACTGAGTTACAGGGTGTTTTATCTAAAAATTTAAAAACTATTTTTGCTCAGCATTTTAAAACTATTAGACGTCTCCTTTTCATACTTGGCAGAAAGTGCGACTACTAGACACCCTACTAAATTATAATAAACAAACGTTTCTAGCTACTATCAGAGGCGTACGGCAGGGGATGGTTAATGGTTGACCCTTCTCAAATTCTACGCCACTGGAGGAATTACTATTTTAGTGCCATTTTTAGATTCTACAATACTTTCTACGTGCATAATATACTCTTCATTGGTAACGATAAAGTCATTAGTTTTCGAGATATTTGAAGTTAAATATAAAACGGCACAGTTATTTTAATTATTTTATTATATGATTCATATGATTAAAATTTAAAACTTATTTGTACCCAGTACTTTAAAACTTTTTGGCGTATCCTTATCATACTTGTCAGAAAGTGTAGGTACTGTACACCCTACTAAATTAAGATAAATAAGCGTTTCTAGCTACTACCAGAGGCGTACGACAGGGGATAGTAGCTGGTTGACCCTTCCCAAATTCTAAGCCACTGACCAAATGGCTATTTTAGTGTAATTTTTTGATTTTGCAATACTTTTTATGTAAATAATATACCCTTCATTCGTAACGATAAAATTATTAGTTTTCGAGATATTTGAAATTAAAAATGAAGCGACACAATACACTGATCAAAATAACCGTGTCGTTTCAGTTTTAGCTTCAAATGTCTCGAAAACTAATGACTTTATCGTTACGAATGAAGAGTATATTATTTCCATATAAAGTATTGGAGAATCCAAAAATTGAACTAAAATAGCAATTTCGCCAGTGGCGTAGAATTTGGAAAGGGTCAACCATTCACTTTCCCCCGTCGTACGCCTCTGGTAATAGCCATAAACGTTTGTTTAACATAATTTAGTAGTTTGTACAGTACCTATACTTCCTGCGAAGTATGAAAATGATACATCGAATAGTTTTAAAATACTAAGCAAAAACAGTTTTTAAAATGTTAGATAAAACACCCTGTAACTCAGTAAGGAACCACATTTTATTTAAGTATTTTAGGTTAAATCTTCGTATTTTGTGCTAAGGTTTCTCCAGTTACTATATGGACAATTATTAATGAAACACCCTGTATGTATAATTATACAAAAATAATAAATGAATACTTACTGAATCGGTCACTAAGTATCCCGTTAAAATGGGGGATATTATTCCTGGTAAAGTAGCAACCGTAGTGGCTATTCCGTAGATGACACTGGCAAACTTAGGGGCAATATCAATAGGGACTACCCTAAAAATATGATATTTGTAAAAATATTATATTCCAGTCGAGCGCTGGAATGCCACATGACTAATATGAACCTGGATTGGAATTAACCATTCCAGTGATCAACCAGTTAAGTTGATTGGAATGATGCCTGGTTCACAGTATTGCAGTCCAGCATTCCTGTCGAGCGCTGTAATGCCACTGGAATATTGTGAACCTGCACTAAAATGTACCATTCTAGTAAATCAATCCAAATCAATTGACTGCCTTTTCCAGCGCCATTGGAATAATGTTAACGACCAATTCAGTGCTGTATTATTGCATTAAAGCATTCTCACTATAGTGTTACGGATCTTACAGCTTTTAAATGACTGGAATATAGTGAACTAGGCATAAGGGTATATTTTTCATTTCAGCGTCACTGGAATAATAGGGAGTTTTTGTAACCGCCTAACGTAAACGTATCTTCCTATGTGTAAAGCACTTACGTATCGTAAGAATGATGAAAGTTAACAGGGAGTTTTTGCAACTGCCTAACGTAACGTAAAGTCATTTTTAAATTCCGTTGACATTAAAAAAATAAAACAATGTTCACACAATATCAAATGTAAAAAAAGATAAATATGAAGGATGAAATTGTATTGTTTTAAAATTGCTCCTATTTAAATATAAAAATATTATTTCCCCTTAGTTTTAAATTTTTTATTTTTGTTTATACTTAGTTGTAAATTATTGTACCTACACCAGAATTCCATTATAATGTAAAGAGTTTGTTCATATTTATTTGAAACTCTTACTGAAATTATTTGTTTATCTAGTTATTGTGGTGATCACTGTATTTATTAAATACAAGATTTGTTTGTTTTATTTATTAATAGATAACTTAAAAAACAAGCAAATTTAAAATCTATCATGAAGTTCCAATTTCCAATAACAAAGAATAATTTTACTCAAATAGAGTAAACCCATATGTATAGTATAACCTTAAAAGTTTATCAAAGGCGGTCCGCTGATGAAATGTTGATTTGGTAATCGGGCAAGATCACTGGTCCTAACGTACGTATCAGACTGCTACGTTCGTAGGCGAGCCTTAGAAATCGAAAAAGCGACCATGATAGGTGAATGGTAAATTTTGGTTATTCTTTGTATCTTCGAGGTCGGTGAATCCGAATATGAAGTTTATTTTTGTCTAGAATTGGTGGAACAGTTTCAAAAATCAAATTTTATGCAAAAATGCGAAAAATCAATTTTGATGATTTTTCATATTTACCTCGCTGTATCTTTGGTCGCTGTAGATATTTTCTTTTAAAAATTTTAGTGTATCGTCTTTCGAGTATTAAGATAACAACGAGTTTTGTCCAAAATGTTTAAACGAAGTAAAAGAGAGGTTGTTAATTATTAAACATTTTGTCGTCAGATTTCGATAGTTTCATGTTTTTTTAAACAAGTTGAGTGACAAACTTTTTAGTTTATAATTTTAACCAGCACAGCAGTAAAATATAATTCATAAAGAAGTTTTCTGAAAAATTTAAAGTCAAAATATGCAATACGAAAAAGTTATGTGACTATAGACGAGTGGCACTCTTCCAAAAAAACGCTTATTTCTCGAGATACTGACCAAGGTGTGGTGAATGGCTAATTTTGGTCTTACTTTATGTTTTTGATGAAAACGAGAATAAGGTTTATTTTGAATTTTAGATGGAGGAACATTGTCAAAATTGCAATTTTACCCTAAAAATAGAAAAATTAAATCACGTTTTTCTTAAAATTTAAATTTGCAATTTTTTTCTATAAAACATTTTATTGCTTGTACCCTATATTTTAACATAAACTTGATTAAGAAGCTGAATTTTAAATTTTGTCACTTAACCTTTGCGATTAAACTTTGAAAATCAGGAATCTGCACCTTTCACTTTAAACAATTCATAACTTTTATTATAATGAGACAGAAATATTGAAACAGGTATCCTTGTCTTCAGAAAGGTAAGAAATATACAATATAAAAATTTCAGGAAAAAATGTTAAAATGAAACAGAGTTATTAAACGCAAAAATGTGATTTTATTTTTTTTTTATTTTTAGGGTAAAATTGCGATTTTGCCGATGTTTTCCCATGTAAAATTCAAAATAAACCTCATTTTCGTTTTCAGCTCCATCAAAAACATAAAGTATGACCAAAATTAGCCATTCGCCACACTGTGGTCATCACACCACACAGTATCTAACTCGAGAAATAAGCGTTTTTTGTAGTGTGCTGCTCGTCTATAAAGTCACATAACTTCTTTTCCTGTTAATGTCGCTTAACTTTTAAGTAAACATGAAACTAACGAAATCTGACGACAAAATGTTTAAAAATAACCAACATCTCTTTTAATTTGTATAAACATTTTATATAAAGCTCGTAGTTATCTAAATACTTCAATGATTATTTCATTCATAGGAGATTCTGACCAATAGAAAGCTACAGAAATCTGAAATAAATCGATAATTTTTGATAATTGCCCGTCGTTAAGTATATTATGTCAGATGCCCTTCGTTGCTATGAAAAAATACATTCAGTGACATTAATGACAATTAATGTTTTAAAAATTATAAAAGTGATGACTTTAAACCGTAAAATATTTATACCAACTGTGTGTTTAATTTGTACTTACATAAATAAATTACAATAAATTTTGGTTTTGAACAGTTTTATTCATGAAATAATCGCAACAAATCGCACTCGAACTCTAAAATTAATATAGAATTTTTGCCCTCGTGACACTTTGACATAATTTCACTCGCCTTTGGCTCGTGAAATTAAAACTGTCAAAGTGTCACTCGGGAAAAATTCAATAATTTTAGAGCTCTTGTGCAATTACTACTGATTATTTCATTCATAGGAGATTCTGACCAATAGAAAGCTACAGAAATCTGAATTAAATCGATAATTTTTGATAATCTCGCCAAATGAATGTCTTAATAAAAGTAAGATTTGAAATAAATTAAAGCTGGGCAGTTTTACTTGATTTTCCAAAATTTTCATTTTTGGACAAGTGTTGTGTTTCAAATAAACGCTTCAGTTACTTAAGATCTAGAATGGGTCAGGAACGTCTAGAAAATTTTACTATTATTTCTACAGAATCTGAGTTTTTAAAGGACCTGAATAATGAAAATCTAATTATTGAATTTGTCAAAGGTAAAGCAAGAAAAGTTCAATTTCTATAAGAAATATCCGTTGGTTTTCATCATAATAAGTACATTTGTTTAAAAAATCGCAATATAAATATGTTTCATTTTTTTATCTTCAATCTTTTTTAATAATTTTAAGTAATGCTGTATAACTTTAACATAGTTTTTATTCTGTTCTGTTTTATTATGCAATATAGTTTTAAAAAATTATTTTTAACAACTACTACACTACTAGAAACAACAGAGATGAAAATACTTCGACGAATATCAGGCAAAAGTATGTTGGATAGTGATAGAAGCGAAAACATAAGACCATGCAATGTAGAAGACATAAAATGGATGGGTGACAAAACGGAAACAGGAGTGGAACGAACACATTAGTAGAATGGCAGAGGATAGGATAGTACGAATAGCACGAGATAAGTCACCAAATTGACGAAGAATTATTGGCAGACCAAGAAAAAGATGGTGCGATAATCTAAACAATTTAGGAGGCAAAGATTGAAGAATAAACAAATAAACATGCTTTAAAGTCTCCATACAAGAAGGAAGAAGAATATATTATTTTATATAACAGTACTGTGTACTTATTATTTCCTTCAAAAAAAAATCTGGGTAGACGTAGAAAAAATTTCATAGTTTTCCACGTTGAAATGTGAAGGAATGATTGATATTTCTTACCTGGTAATTTTGATAAAGGCGCTTATCAATATTTTGCACGACGGCGCCGAAGTTACTTGGCGCGTCCCTCTATCGAGATACTGGAGTTCAACCATTAATGCTCATGCTTATATGTCAAAATAGTATATTAAGTATGGAGAACGGTAAGGGTTTTATACCGATCGAAGACAATTGTTTGGAGGAGGAGCGGAGCGACGACTCCAATTATTGTCTGAGATCGGTTACCCTTAGCGTTCGACATGCTTATAACGTTTTTTGCACGATACCATTATAAATTATAAAATTAAACATTTTCGTCATATTGACTAGTTTCATTCATTTTATCAAGATAGATACTTTGGTTGTTAGGTAGTAACTAGGGTGCATAACAACAATGGAGAATTGAGTTTTTATTTAGTTGTCAACAATTTTAAGTACAATTTTGATTATTATAAATTAAAATATGAGCGAAAGTGAATTTGAAGCAATTGAACGGGCTTGGGAAAAAGGGTGTTCCGCAATTATTCCCGAAAAATCCAAAATCCGTTACCAAAATACCTACCAAAGTTTTAAAAAATGGTGCGAAGGCAAGAATTTAAGAATCGAAGAAAAGACTCTATTGGCATATTTCGTTCAAAGACATATGCAGTTGAAAGCTCCTGGAAGCCTCTGGGCAGAATATTCAATGATTAAATCCACCGTTTTTCTTTATGATGGCATTGATATTTCCAAGTTTTCAACTTTGATCGCGTATTTGAAGAGAAAAAATGTTGGCAATAGGCCTATGAAGTTTCAATATTAATAAATAATTCGTTAGTTTTCTTTATTCTTTCAAAAAATAAATTAAAATTAAGAGATTTTTTAACTTGACGGTAAGTGAATTACTTACCGTCGAGTTGGATTACTTACCGTCGAGTTGCTAGTAAATGTCACCTACTGACGTAAAATCTGTCATGGTAAACAGTCAAAAATGATCAACCGTGCAAAAAGATACGTTACGTATAAGTATTTGGCTGCACAAAAACTCTCTAATATCAAAGACTGCCTATTCCAGCGTTACTGAAATAATGTTAACGGCCAATTCAGTGCTTGATTATTGCAGTAAAGCATTAAATTTTTTCAACAAGATATTTTTTTAATTTTTTATATATGATGTATTCTATGTATTACTTACCCCATTCCACTTACAGCCAATCCACCCAATCCTACTGCAACGACAAGACAAACTGATGTACCTACAGGTGATACCCAGTATCCAGCCAGAAGTAAAAATATGGCTTGTGCGGAGAAACCTGTCATTATCAACAGTTTTCTAACTTGAGTAGTGTTTAGGTACTTTCTTTGCAGTATGAAATCTGCTGAGTAACCACCTGCTTGTACCATCAACGACATCACTAAGTAGGGAAGTGCGGCCAAAAAGCCTACTTGATTCAGATCGAAGTCCAAGAGCGCTACAAAAATAAAATAGGTAAAATAAAAATCCACAAGGAAAAAGTTTTCCTGTAGTTTGCTGTATACCATGTAATACAAAAAGCAGTAAAATCCTTTATAAAAGGTATATATTTAAAATCCGTAAAAAGGGCTACATCACGATCACATAACTAGTTTACGATTGGTTTACCAATTATCATCAGTTCTTACCTAAAATGAAAATAACCTGGTAAAATAGTGCAAAGATTTTGAAATTGTGTCTACTGACACAGGTTACTAAGAAAGTTGTAGGTTATACTCACGTGAAATTGCCATGCTCTCTCTTGGACCATCACTCCTAGTGGAGTATTGGGCGCATCTGCGTTTCTTGGCCGATAGTGTAAGACGGCTGGTGGCCAACTCAGCGCGTCTTCTTGTGTTTATTCTCTGGTTAATCTGCGTACCAGTTCCTTCCATTCTCCTCTGTTTCTTGCTTTGTTTTTCACTTCCCCCCAACTTAAGCCGATTCTGTTGTGTTCTCTGGTTACTGTTTTCTTCCAAGTGTTATCTGGTCGTCCCCTCTTCCTTGTACCCTCAGGTTGATATTCGAGTGCTTGTCTTGTGATGTTACTAGGATCTTTTCTTAACGTATGGCCGATCCATTTCCATTTCTTCTGTCTGAGTGTTGCTATTATACTGGTTTGTTTCGTTCTTTTCCATAGTTCTTCATTTGTTATTATATTAGGCCAGTAAATTTTTAAGATCTTTCTCAAGGACCTATTTACAAAAGTCTGTAGCCTCTTTGTTGTGCTTTCGTCGTGCTTCCAAGTTTCTGCTCCGTAGAGTAATATGCTTTTTACACATGTATTGAATATATTGATTTTTGTTGACTCTGTTATTTCACTTGTTTGCCAGATTTTATTTAACGCATTGAAGGCGAATTGTGCTTTCGTTATTCTTGCTTGTATGTCTTTCATGCATCCTCCTTTTCTTTCCATGATTGATCCCAAATAAGTGACTTTCTCTACTTCTTCAATTTCTTTGTCTTTTATTTTTATTTTATTAATTTGCGGGTTATCATTTTTTAAGATTTTTGTCTTCTCTGTATTTATCCGGAGACCAATCATATCAGAGTACTGTGTTAGCTTATCGACTTTTGTTTGCATGTGAGTTCTGTG